>NC_058090.1:63291861-64491861 GCF_014858855.1 Bufo gargarizans
TACCCTCAAATTAAACCGGACAGTCTGCAGTTAAAGCACATCTTATTCGTTTCATTTCAAATCCATTGTGGTGGTGTATAGAGCGAAAAATGTTAGAATTGTGTCAATGTCCTAATATTTATGGACCTGACTGTATATATCCTTTTTACCCCTTTGGGCATACACCATTCCTTTTATAGATATAGAATATTGCTTTTATGTTTTGTGTAGTGAGTTTTGTCATATATACACCAGTGAATCTATTTATCATTATTACTACTATCAATATTTATTATTTTATATATCTTAGGATGTTGCCCATCGAGCATCACCTTGTTTTAGGGATATCTTTTTAAAATTATCCAGTCATACCTCTAATTTTACTTGGGCTTTACCTTTGCCACGGTTATGACACAATTGATTTTAGATACCATATTTTATATTATATCAGTCTTATATATTTGTCGGTATCTGTCCATATAGGCAAATGTATAGATGTATGTATGTATGTATGTATGTATATCTGCTCATCCCTGGATTTAGACAAACATACAACCAACAATAGGAACTATTCTCATACCTTGACAGGTCCCTAAATATATATATATATTGTAATACGGGGGAAGATCGCTCCAATAAACCAGGTGCGTGATCCAGCCCAGGGTTAAAGAAAACAGTGCCATGAAGACCAAGGAACTCTCCAAACAAGTAAGGGATAATGTTGCTGAGAAGTATGGGTTAGGTTATAAAAAAAAAAAAAATCTTTGATGAACCCCAGGAGCACCATGTAATCTATCATAACCAAATGGAAAGAACATGGCACAACAGCAAACCTGCCAAGAGACGGCCACCTACCAAGACTCACGGACAGGGCAAGGAGGGCATTAATCAGAGATGCAGCACAGAGACCTAAGGTATCCATGGAGGACCTGCAGAGTTCCACAGCAGAAACTGGAAGTATCTGTACATAGGATGACAATAAGCCGTACGCGCCATAGAGTTGGGCAATATGGCAGAGTGGCCAGAAGAAAGCCATTACTTTCAGCTAAAAACAAAAAAGGCACATTGTGAGTTTGCAAAATGGCATGTGGGAGACTCCCAAAATGTATGGAGGAAGGTGCTCTGGTCTGATGAGACTAAAATTTAACTTTTCGGCCACCAAAGAAAATGCTATGTCTGGCACATACTTAAGACCTCACATCACCCAAAGAACACCATCCCCAGAGTGAAACATGGTGGTGGCAGCATCATGCTGTGGGGGTGTTTTCAGGCAGCTGGGACTGGGAAACTAGTCAGAGTTGAGGGAAAGATGGATGGTGCTAAATACAGGGATATTCTTGAGAAAAACCTGTACCACTCTGTGCGTGATTTGAGGCTTGAGTGGTTTAAGGAGAAATATCTAGATGTGTTGGAATAGCCTAGCCAAAGTCCAGATCTCAATCAAATAGAAAATCTGTGGTCAGACTAGGGGTGGGAGATATAGGCCATATGCAATATAAATTTGTGATTTGGATTTTGTGCATATCGCCGGACCGCGATATGACCACGGAGCGGTAGTGAAGATCACACTACTGAAGTCCTGGCTGCCATGGTAAGTTAGTGAGCAGCATTATACTCACGTGTGCCATGGCCGCCGGTCGTTTCTTCTTTTCATAGGTCTGTGCGGCGCATTGCTAATGCTTACAGCATTAGCAATGTGCCGCACAGACCTATGAGAAGAAGGAGCGCCTGGCGGCCACGGCGCACACGAGTGTAATGCTGCTCACTAACATACCACGGCAGCCAGGACTTCAGTAGCGTCCTGGCTACCATGGTAACCGATCGGAGCCCCAGCATTACACTGCTGGGACTCCGATCGGAACTGCCCACTGCCATCAATGATGGGGAGGAGGAGGGGGACCCTGTGGCCACTGCCACCAATGATTAATACTGGGGAGGGAGGGGGCTGATAAGAGGGAGAGGCTGGGGGCAGATCAGGGGCTGGGGGGCTGATCAGAGCCTGGGGGGCACATGAGGCGCTGATCAGAGGCTGGGGGGCACATGAGGCGCTGATCAGAGGCTGATCAGAGCCTGGGGGGCACATGAGAGGCTGGGGGCTGATCAGAGGCTGGGGGGGCACATGAGAGTCTGGGGGGCACATGAGAGGCTGGGGGGCACATGAGCGGCTGGGGGGCACATGAGAGGCTGGGGGGCACATGAGAGGCTGGGGGGCACATGAGAGGCTGGGGGGCACATGAGAGGCTGGGGGGCACATGAGAGGCTGGGGGGCACATGAGAGGCTGGGGGGCACATGAGAGGCTGGGGGGCACATGAGAGGCTGGGGGGCACATGAGAGGCTGGCTGCCATGGTCACCTCCCTGCTGTTGTGTGCACAAAGCACAGGGCAGCAGGGAGAGTGTAAAGTCCTAGTCACCCTAATCGAGCTCTATTAGAGTGAATATGACAAGGGTTCTAGCCCTTAACCACCTCCGGACCGCCTAACGCACGGATGCGTCCGGAAGGTGGTTGATTTATTCCTCCTGGACGCATCTGTGCGTCATCTCGCAATAGCCGAGATGTCATGTGAACGCGCGCACACAGGCGCGCGCGCTCACAGGAACGGAAGGTAAGCGAGTGGATCTCCAGCCTGCCAGCGGCGATCGTTCGCTGGCAGACTGGAGATGTGATTTTTTTAACCCCTAACCAGGTATATTAGACTCTGTTTTGATAACAGCGTCTAATATACCTGCTACCTTGTCCTCTGGTGGTCCCTTTTGTTTGGATCGACCACCAGAGGACACAGGCAGCTCAGTAAAGTAGCACCAAACACCACACTACACCCCCCTCCCCCGTCACTTATTAACCCTTTATGAACCACTGATCACCCCTGATCACCCCCCCTGTCATTGATCACCCCCCTGTAAGGCTCCATTCAGAGGTCCGTATGATTTTTACGGATCCACGGATACATGGATCGGATCCGCAAAACACATACGGATGTCTGAATGGAGCCTTACAGGGGGGGTGATCACCTCATATACACTCCCTGATCACCCCCTGTCATTGATCACCCCCCTGTAAGGCTCCATTCAGACGTCTGTATGATTTTTACGGATCCACGGATACATGGATCGGATACGCAAAACACATACGGATGTCTGAATGGAGCCCTACAGGGGGGTGATCACCTCATATACACTCCCTGATCACCCCCTGTCATTGATCACCCCCCTGTAAGGCTCCATTCAGACGTCCGTATGTGTTTTGCGGATCCGATCCATGTATCCGTGGATCCGTAAAAATCATACGGACGTCTGAATGGAGCCTTACAGGGGGGTGATCAATGACGGGGGTGATCAGGGAGTCTATATGGGTGATCAACCCTCTGTCATTGATCACCCCCCTGTAAGGCTCCATTAAGACGTCCGTATGCGTTTTGCGGATCCGATCCATGGATCCGTAAAAATCATACAGACGTCTGAATGGAGCCTTACAGGGGGTGATCAGGGAGTCTAAATGGGTGATCACCCCCCTGTCATTGATCACCCCCCCTTGTAAGGCTCCATTCAGACATTTTTTTGGCCCAAATTAGTCTCATATTCCACTAACTTGTGTCAAAAAATAAAATCTCACATGAACTCACCATACCCCTCACGGAATCCAAATGCGTAAATTTTTTTTAGACATTTATATTCCAGACTTCTTCTCACGCTTTAGGGCCCCTAAAATGCCAGGGCAGTATAAATACCCCACATGTGACCCCATTTCGGAAAGAAGACACCCCAAGGTATTCCGTGAGGGGCATATTGAGTCCATGAAAGATTGAAATTTTTGTCCCAAGTTAGCGGAAATTGAGACTTTGTGAGGAAAAAATTAAAAATAAAAATTTACGCTAACTTGTGCCCAAAAAAAATATTTCTATGAACTCACCATGCCCCTCATTGAATACCTTGGGGTGTCTTCTTTCCAAAATGGGGTATTTATACTGCCCTGGCTTTTTAGGGGCCCTAAAGCGTGAGAAGAAGTCTGGGATCCAAATGTCTAAAAATGCCCTCCTAAAAGGAATTTGGGCCCCTTTGCCCACCTAGGCTGCAGAAAAGTGTCACACATCTGGTATCGCCGTACTCAGGAGAAGTTGGGCAATGTGTTTTGGGGTGTCATTTTACATATACCCATGCTGGGTGAGAGAAATATCTTGGTCAAATGCCAACTTTGTATAAAAAAAAAAAATGGGAAAAGTTGTCTTTTGCCAAGATATTTCTCTCACCCAGCATGGGTATATGTAAAATGACACCCCAAAACACATTACCCAACTTTTACTGAGTACGGCGATACCAGATGTGTGACACTTTTTTGCAGCCTAGGTGGGCAAAGGGGCACACATTCCAAAGTGCACCTTTCGGATTTCACCGGACATTTTTTATAGATTTTGATTGCAAACTTCTTCTCACGCATCTGGGCCCCTAGAATGCCAGGGCAGTATAACTACCCCACAAGTGCCCCAATTTTGGAAAGAAGACACCCCAAGGTATTTTGTGATGGGCATAGTGAGTTCATGGAAGTTTTTATTTTTTGTCACAAGTTAGTGGAATATGAGACTTTGTAAGAAAAATCATCATTTTCCGCTAACTTGTGACAAAAAATAAAAAGTTCTATGAACTCACTATGCCCATCAGTGAATACCTTAGGGTGTCTACTTTCCGAAATAGGGTCATTTGTGGGGTGTTTGTACTGTCTGGCCATTGTAGAACCTCAGGAAACATGACAGGTGCTCAGAAAGTCAGAGCTGCTTCAAAAAGCGGAAATTTACATTTTTGTACCATAGTTTGTAAACGCCATAAATTTTACCCAAACATTTTTTTTTTTATCAAAGACATGTAGAACAATAAATTTAGCGAAAAATTTATATATGGATGTAATTTTTTTTTGCAGAATTTTACAACTGAAAGTGAAAAATGTCATTTTTTTGCAAAAGAATCGTTAAATTTCGATTAATAACAAAAAAAGTAAAAATGTCAGCAGCAATGAAATACCACCAAATGAAAGCTCTATTAGTGAGAAGAAAAGGAGGTAAAATTAATTTGGGTGGTAAGTTGCATGACCGAGCAATAAACGGTGAAAGTAGTGTAGTGCAGAAGTGTAAAAAGTGGCCTGGTCATTAAGGGGGTTTCAGCTAGCGGGGTTGAAGTGGTTAAGGAGGCTAATAGTTATTAAATAAAACGCAAAAAAAAATATAAAAGTTAAACCCTCCCCAAATATAGAAAACAATATATCGCGATATATATCGCATATTGCACATGCTTAAAATTATATTGCAATATAGATCTTAGGCCATATCGCCCACCCCTAGGTCAGACTTAAAGGGAGCCTGTCACCTGGATTTTGGGTATAGAGCTGAGGACATGGGCTGCACATCCACAATATCCAGTCCCCATAGCTATCTCCACTTTTATTGTGTCAAAAAATAAATTTTATAGATATGTAAATTAACCTTAGATGAGTCCTGTGTCCTCCATGCTTGAGAGAGGAGTCCAGCGTTCTCTGACTCTGAGCTCAGCCACGCCCACTGTGAAGGAGCCCAGCACCGCCCCGCATCCCCTGAATCTTCTCCTTGCTCCCTGACGTCACAAAGCTAGAGCGCCGTAATCTCGCGATGTGCGAGCTATCGCATGTGCAGTTCTTTCCCTGAGGCTGATGCCAGCAGAGAAGGAACATTATGCCGACACTGCGCATGCGCTAGCTCGCGCATAGCGAGATTACGGCGCTCTAGCTTTGTGACGTCGGGGAGCAAGGACGAGATTCGGAGGATGCGGGGCGGTGCTGGGCTCCTTCACAGTCGGCATGGCTGGGCTCCGGAAACATTAGTAGCCTAATTTACATATAGACTGTATATATATAAAATCGTTTTTTTTTACACAATAAAAAGCACAGAGAGCTATGGGGAATGGATATTGGGGATGTGCTAGCGGCGATCTAGCAGCCCATGTCCTCAGCTCAATACCTAAAATCCAGGTGACAGGTTCCCTTTAAAGATTGCTGTTCACGAGCGCAAACCATCCAACTTAAAGAAGCTGGAGCAGTTTTGCAAGGAGGAATGGGCAAAAATCCCAGTGGTAAGATGTGGCAAGCTCATAGAGACTTATCCAAAGCGACTTGGAGCTGTGATTGCCGCAAAAGGTGGCTCTACAAAGTATTGACTTTAGGGGGATGAATACTTATGCACATTGATTTTTTCAGTTATTTTGTCCTAATTGTGTGTTTGCGTCACAATAAAAAACTAAAACAAACATCTTCAAAGTTGTGGGCATGTTCTATAAATTAAACGATGCAAATCCTCAAACAATCTATGTTAATTCCAGGTTGTGAGGCACCAAAATACAAAAAAAGTCAAGAGGGGTGAATACTTTTGCAAGGCACTGTACACATGACAGGAACAGAAGCAGTAAGGCACTGCAGGAAAGACATGGAACAGACTGGATCAGAAGCAGTTAGGCACTGCCAAGCTATACATGGAACAGACAGGATCAGAAGCAGTAGCATTGCCAGACAAAACTTGGAACGGACAGGACAAAACATCAATGACACAGAACAGGTACAGAAAATCAGGCAAGGCATGGACAAGGATACAACATCAACAACACTTTACCATGCAACACCACACAGAAGGGAAGATGGCACAACCCCATGGGTTCAACAGCAAGGGGCTACACCCAGCAAGGCACAAGACAGACTGACCCCAAGACCCACACACAGCACACAGATAGAAAGTGATGGGCACCTGATAAGCCACACCACAGACCAGGGAATGTTAACCCCACCAGAACCAGGAGTACAAAGAACCATAGAAAAAAACAAAATCACAAGTGTCAGTTGAAACAGTCACAGAATGCTGCAGCAAGCATGCCCAAACAACAACCAGTATACAGAGAATAACTGTAGTAAAAGCTTACAGGAAGCTAGACTGAACCGCACACTGCATCCATACTCAGACCTTGTTCACACTCAAGGACACAGCCAGCATACATAGGAATGCCACAGCCAGTACACAAAGTGCATGCAGCCAGTCTGCACGGCACCAGAGACAGGAGCCACAGAGATATGGAAGTGGAGAGACACAAACACAAGAAACAGTTCACACACAACACCGCAGCCAGCACGCAGCCCCAAGCAACCAGCACACAGGAGTCAGCCTGCAGCCAGTACACAAGATAGCATGCAGCCAGCCTGCATGGCTACAACTGTCACAGTGAACCGCAATGTGACACCTTCATTGTATCCCTGCTGTCTAAAGCTTGCTTGGGCAAATACTATTTAGGAGCACTAATCTGCAGTCTTTACTGGCTAGCTTCCAGCTGTTCTTTGAACAGCCTGGCTGCACATTATCATCTGCTTCCATTCTGCTGTGTGTATGTCAATTCTCTGACTGTGGGTTGATGTATTGATTATCAAGGGCTAAATCAAGAACCGTTAACCTCTACCACTGATTTCTGAACTTTTTGACAGGATCCCAGGAGCTAAGGTCTTCACCAAATCGGAACTGTGCGGGGCATACAATATGATCCACATTCATGAGGGTGATGAGTGGAAAACTGTTTTCAACACCCGTGATGGACATTACGAGTATCTCGTCATGCCTTTTGTACTATGCAATGGTCCTGCAGTGTTCCAAGAGTTATTCCTCATAGAAACTGCCTTAAATGTATTTTATTTGAATTTTAAGTGATATACCAACACAAAGTAGCAAGTAGGTGTGAAGTAGAAAGAAATTGATAAATGGTTTCAAGATGTAAAAAAAAAATCTGAAGTGTGGCATGCATTTGTATTCAACCTTAAATAATATCCAGTGTGATCAAGTGCCTTCAGAAGTCACCTAATTAGTAAATAGAGTCACCCTGTATATACTTTATTCTCAGTATAACTACAGAGGTTCTGTGAAGGCCTCAGAGGTTTGTTGGAGAACATTAGTGATCAAAACAGAAGCATAAAAACCAAGGGACAAACGAGACTGGTCAAGGAAAAAGTTGTGGAGAAATCTAAAGCAGGGTTAAGTTATAAAAAATATCCCAAGCTCTAAACATCTTACTAAGCACTGTTCAATCCATCATCCAAAAATGGAAGGAGTATGGCACAACTGCAAACCTACCAAGACATGGCTGTCCACCTAAATGGACAGCCCAGGCAAGGAGAGCACTAATTAGAGAAGCAGCCAAGAGGCCCATGGTCATTCTGGAGGAGCTGTGGAGAATATATTGCATCACCCAATGTCTTCAATGAAAGTCTAAGTTTATTAAATAAACTTGCATTGAATACATCGGGCGATTCAGTATTTTCTCCACATTTTCTGTCTACTAGCGCTGGGCTAGGGCCCGACACCACTGGCACAGCCACTGCATGGACTGTCTGACTAGGACCTAATAGGGTGGTTTTAATCTGAATACCACTCTGGAGGAGCTGCAAAGATCCACAGCTCAGGTGGGAGAATCTGTTTACAGGACAACTATTAGTCATGTAGTCCACAAATCTGGTTACAAGAGTGGCAAGAAGAAAGCAGTTTTTGAAAGCAAGCCATAAGAAGTCCTATTTGCAGTTTGCCACAAGTCATATAGGTGATACAGCAAACAAGTGGAAGAAGGTGCTCTGGTCAGATGAGACCAAAGTTGAACTTTTTAGCTTAAATGCACAGCGCTATGTGTGGTGTTAAACTAACATTGAACATCACCCTGAACACACCATCTCCCCTGTGAAACATGGCGGTGGCAGCATCATGCTGTAGGGATGCTTTTCTTCAGAAGGGACATGGAAGCTGGTCAGAGTTGATTGGAAGATGAAAGGAGCTAAATACATGCCAATCAAGGAGGAAAACCTGCTACAGGCCGCAAAAGACGAGACTAGGGCGAGGGTTCACCTTACAGTAGGATAACGACCCTAGACATACAGCCAGAGCTACAATGGAATGGTTTAGAACAAAACATATTCATGTGTTAGAATGGTTTGTGGGTGTAACATGAAAAAATTTGTAAAAGTTCAAGGGGTATTTTGAATACTTTTTCATTGAGATACTCCAAGACAGCATCTCTTAGAAAACCTTCAGTTTACCCACAACAGATGTTAGACTTACCAGTCTATAGTTTCCGGGCTCAGTCTTTGACCCCTTTTTGAATATTGGCACCCCATTTGCTAAGTACCAATTGTGGGGAATGCTACCTGTCAATATAGAGTCTTTAAATGTCAGAAATAAGGTTCTGTCTATGACATTACTTAATTCACTTAGAACACTTGGGTATATGCTATCTGAACCCAGTGATTTGTCTATTTTAATCTTTTTAAGACGCTGCTGCACTTCTACAGGCCACTTTTAATGGGAATTTACTTGACACTTGGCATTTCATTTGGCAGTTTATTTTCCTCAGTGAATACAGTGATGAAAAAATATTTAATAGATTCGCTTTCTCCTCATTGCTCTCTACAGTGCCTCCTCATTACTCTGTAAAGGGCCAAACTTTATATCATTTATACAATTGAAGAACATTTTAGGATTAATTTTACTCTATTTGGCAATAAGTCTGTCTCCAGCTTGGCTGCTTTTATCTGTCTTTTACATATTCTATTTTCCTTTTTAATACTTTTTTAGTGCTTCCACACTACACTCCTGTTTTAGTGATTAAAATGCTTTATTTTTGTCATTTATTGCTCCCTTTACATTTCTTGTTCCTTACCCTCTTATTCTCATAAGCCATGTACCTCTCACAATTAGGATGCTTTTAAAGATATCTCATTTTGTGGCTGCATTTTTATTTTTAAGGAAATTGTCCCAAGTAGTGAGGCTAATGATCTCTCATAGCTGGTCAAATTTTGTCTGGTACTTTTGTGCCTTTCTAAAGAAACACACTTTTAAATGACAATTGTAATTATTATTTTATGGTCACAATTTCCTAGGTGTTCCCCAACCTGCATATCTGTTGTTCTTTCAGGTCTATTGGTTAGTACTAAGTCCAGTATGGTCATCCTTCTAGTTGAATCGTGAACCAGTTGGGAAAGGTAATTGTCAAAAACGTGTTTCCTTTATGAGATCCACAGGTTTCAGTCTATATTTGGGTAGTTGACGTCCCCCAAAATAATGACTTCATTATTACCTTCCGCCTCATCTGTTTGCGTTAGTAGTAGATGATATTCTGTGGACTCTGTTATGCTAGGTGGCTTACCTTATAACAAACGTCTATCATAATTTTTAGTTTTTGCCTCCATTTATTTCTACCCACAGTGAATGTGGGATCCATGTGTGCATTTCACTCACTTATATCTTTCTGAAGTGTGGGCTTTAGACAGGACTTAATAAAAAAGGCAAACCCCTCCCCCTCTCCGGTTTTCACAATCCTTTATAAACAGACTGTAACCCTGTAAGTTAACTGCCCAGTCATAGCTATCATCCAGCCATGTCTCAGTTATTCCAGCTAGGTAATAGTCCTCCTCACACATCACTCATTCCAGTTCACCAATTTATATTGCATTTGGGTATAAAAGGAGGAGGTGTCGACTGTGGTTCCTTATCCCTGGAAGAAGCCTTAGGGCAAAACAGCGTTGGGAAGAGGATGCTGCAGAGTCGGTCTGTAACCCTTATGTATCTGTTATATATCACTATTTTCAAGTTAACTAATTGGCTCCTTTTGAGCTTTCTTATATGATTTTTGTTGGAATTGGATGCACAGTAATTTTACTAGATCTTTGATTTATGTGGATTTGTGGTGACTGACCCTGCAGCGCCCTTTATGTCCTCTTTTGGAGTATCGACTGCTGCTAGATTTATGTCTATGTATTTCTTTGTATTGAATAAAGCTTATTTTTGATACATTTATGTGAAGGTATTTTTATATTGGGGGCAATTTAAGGCAGTAGGTATAAATATATACCATATATATATTCATAGTAGTATATCCCGGTTAGTGGATTAGGTGTGTACTGACAGTTCTACAGGAGCCCAAACCTGTCCAGCCGAAAGTTGGCATATATGCCGGAAAGTGGCCGGTTCACCACCGAATCCTATTATAATGAATGGGGATTTAACGGTGCACGGTGGTATCTGGAACAGACATCCAGAGTTCATAGCGCAGATGTGAACCCAGCATTAGTCTGTTTATATATATAGCTGCTGCTTCCAGACAACTTCAAACGAGACTGCTGATTTTTTTTCCCCTCTGGATGCAAATGTTCTGTTATAGCATCTTACCATTCTCCTTATGTTCATCATGCTTAATTCTTCCTTCCACACATATACAAGGATGAACCTGAGTAAAACACCACATAAAATAAATGAAATGCTTTCAGTCACCATGTAACAGAATTAAAATTACAGCAACAACATCCAATGGACATTTATAAAGAGTGAAACTGAAATTAGAGAATAAATACACATGGCAATCTCATAGCACATCAAAGTGGCTACACGCTGGGATGAGAGGAGACAAATGGTGCTCACTTATTGGCGAGGTCCAAATCGGACACAAATCTGCACATTGGATCTGCATTTGTTAATCCTATTGCGTAGTCGCTACATGGTATATTCCACATATTGAAGACCACACTGGCACTGTAATAAGTAGATCACACGGCAAGCATAGCTTTCTGTAGCTCTCATGCATGGCAATGTGAGCCAGTGAGTGCCGGAGTGGTCTGCTTTTTTCACGGTCTGATGGTGGTTGGGACTGTATCTCATCTCGCCTTAGTAGCAGAGAGATGAGACAACCCCTTTAATCTCACGTTAAAATTGGAAAAACCCTTCCAAAAATGTCACTAATTTTATTGTAGATTTTTAGTGTGTCTGCATTAAATGTTGTTGGCGCACAACTCAGCGGACACTATTGCATTTTTAATCCCTCAGTGACACATTTCAGCCTTAAGTACCAATAATATTTTCCCCCTTTGTGTTCTAGAAGTCATAACAAATTTTTTCTTCAATTTTTATTTTTTATTTTGCAGGATTAGTTGTATGTTTTTTTAGGAACCATTTTAGGGTATATATAGTATGTTAAATAACGTTTATTATTTTATTTGTAGGGTGAAAGATTAAAAAAATGCAATTTTTACAATTGCATGCCAGCTTTCAAACAACTTGCAGGATTCTAGCTGCTACCATTCAGGGGATATCAGTAGCTAAAGCAGCCCTCCCCCTTCCAAAGTTCTGCCCGAGCTCAGCTTGGGCAGAACAGTTAGGCCTCTTTCAGACGGGTACACCCGCAGTGAATCCCGACCCATTCATTTCTATGGGGCTGTGCACACGAGCTGTGATTTTCATGCATCACTTGTGCATTGCGTGAAAATCGCAGCATGCTCTATTTTGTGTGTTTTTCACGCAACACAGGCCCCATAGAAGTGAATGGGGCTGCATGAAAATCGCAAGCATCCGCAAGCAAGTGCGGATTCGGTGTGATATTCACGCATGAATGCTAAGAGATGATCGGGATGGGAACCCAATCATTATATTATTTTCCCTTATAATATGGGTTAAAATAAATAATTTAACTCACCTTAATCCACTTGTTCGCACAGCCCTGCTTCTCTTCTTCCTTCATCTGTGAGGAAAAGGACCTGTGGTGACGTCACTGCGCTCATCACATGATCCATCACCATGGTGGATTAAGGCGAGTTAAGTTATATATTTTTTTTTAACCCCTCCAGCCCTATTTTACTAAGCATTCTGTTTTAAGAATGCTATTATTTTGCCTTATATCCATGTTATAAGGGAAAATAATTACATCTACACAACCATGAACCCAAAACCTGAACTTCAGTGAAGAAGTTTGGGTCTGGGTACCACATTCAGTTTTTTATCACATGCGTGCAAAACGCATTGCACCGCGCGATAAAAACTGAACAACGGAATGCAAATCGCAGTCAAAACTGACTGCAATTGCGTACCTACTCGCGCAGGTTTACCGCAATGCACCCTGAGGCAAAACCCGTGTGAAAGAGGCCTTAAGTACTTTTTCCACAGCCCGAGCAGAGCTCAGGCAGAACAGTTGGGTGGTTAAGGAAACCAAAATGTCAAAGTTCTCTTTTGTTACTGTAGATGAGAAAGAGCCGCTTCTGTGGGAATTATTATTACAAAAAAACAGTTTGGAGTTCCTACATTTAAAGGAACCTTTTATATGGGGAGAAAAGATCACAGGTGTCACCCGAGGTTTCTTGAGCCTACTAGGGGCCAAAATATAACGCAGCACGATAGGTCTCCTAAAAGTGATGCTAGTTTTGCAGGGCAGCCTATCCTTTAAATAGGGGTCATTCAACAGAAGGTGCCAATGGCGTTGGAGAATTTTCACGATCTTCCTATGTCCTCGATAAAAGGTGGTAATGAAGCTATGTCCAAAGGGTGTATTAGACCGCCAGATTTTCAGGCAGATGATCGCTAACAAGCGTTCCTGTACGTTTGTTATTGATCATCTGGCAGTCTAGTACTGCCTCCAAATGCCCCAGGCAATTGTGATTTTAAAGCATGCTTCCCTCCTGACAATCATCTGTGGCATTGGAGAGTTGAAGGCAATTGGCTTGGGTCAGACCGGAGACCCGCCTGAGGGCCTCTGATATTAATTCCCTGGGGTAATGCTTGGCAGGAAAATCTCCATCTAAGGGCTCATCTACACGACTGTATCTTTATTTATTTATTTATTTTTGTGTTTCTGTTCCTTTTTTTTTTGTGACCCACTAAAAAGGATCTGACACAGCCATTTACTGTACCTACTGAAGGTGGAAACACCACTAGACAATCACCGCATTGTCACACCCCCACTCTGCACATTTTTGTTACTGTGCACCTCCACCGCTGCATATTGCAAATCATCATTTCTATTTTTGAGAACCTCATTTTTTTCTACATTTTTAGAACTTCTACCTTCTATTCTCCATTCTTAAACGTACCCTTATAAAAATAAATACATATTTTTTACTATCATATGTGTATATTGCCTCCTTAGCATTACTGAGTGCTGGTTTTTCATTTCATACCTTTGTCATTTAGCTGTAAAAGTTCATATATGAGTGAGCTGTAGCTGTATGATGTGCCTAGGCATTTTGGGGGGCATTAGAGGGGTTAGATAACCCCTTTTTAAGAGGACCTGTCAACACTCCTGACATGCCTGTTTTATTAGCTACTTACCATTTGTGATAACAATTCTGGAGCATCTTTTCTTTTAACTCTATAATGTGCCATTCCTTTATAATTTTTTACTAGACATTATGAATTGAATGAATTACTATCAGTCTGTATGAGTGTAGAGAGGGGTGTTAAGGGTGGAAGCACTGACTAAATAAAGTGAGCCTGTGCAGGGACACATCCCCAACTCTGTTAACACTCCTTTGTACCCTTACTGCAGACTGGTAGCAATTCAGTCATAACTTCTATTAGAAATAATAAAGAAACTGCACATAATAAAGTGATAAGAATAGATGCTCCAGAATTGTTATCACAGGGGGAATGCAAGTAGATATTAAAACAGGCATGTCAGGAGTGGTGACAGATCCTCTTCAACACCCCATCCTTTATAGCTCCCTCAATTAACTTAGTACTGTTTGCTGTAATCAGTGGATGGGCTGGATGATAATGCTTCATGAAATCCCCTATCCGACAGAATTTTATTAGCTTCATCAATATAGTCCTGGCAGTTTGGCACCAAATTTTTACCCCTCCCTTATTAGTGGACCTAATAACTAAATAATTATTAGGAGGACAAACCCCTCAAGGCATTTCTCAGCATTTCTCAAGCAGGTAGCTAAATTGTGCTTGGATTTGCCAGGACATGGTAGTGTCCTAAATTCATTATTTAAGATGATGAAAAAAGTGTCAACAAAAGATCCCCTATGATGCAGGGGGTAAAAGTCTGATTTGGGGTGTACTTCGACTGTGATAGGTTCCATGGGTGATGACACCATCTGTCGTACCTCACAAGTGGGATTAAAAGTGAGATTATAAACAATAACGGAAGATGGTGAAAACAAAACAAGGACAAATGGCAAAATGTCTAGTGAGGGTGAGTTTGTGAATAAAAGTGTTTAGGTTTAGAAAAAGTTGAAAACCAGAAGGATTAGCTGTTGGACAAAATGACAGACCTTTGGACAATAATTCCATCTCATCACTGGTAAGAATGCAGGTCTATAGATTGAAAAGGTTTATTGTTTTTCCCTCAACATCCCTGCACTCCTTTTTGGAAGGCTTTCTTCATTTTCCTCCTCTGCACCCTCTTAGTCGATTTTTCTTTTTGTTCATTTCCTTACTGTACTTTTTTCTAATGGTGGGAAGAGGCAGTGATCATCTGGCCCTTGGGACTGGTCAGAGTAGGGATCAGGACAGTTACTGAGGGTAGAGCCTGTAACGTGTTTAGTCCAGGTGGGCCCATTAAGTGACATGAAAGCTCAGAAAAAGAGACTTTGGTGGTGGTATTATTGGTAATGTTTGAGACCATAAGTGAATCTAAGGTGCATTCATCCTGCTCAGAATGACTGGCAATCAACTTCATCGTGAACGGTAATCTGTGAAAGCCCCAACAGGGGGAGGTATCTACAGGTTATACCACCGTCAGCAAAATGGGTGAAGTACTTTGAGACTGTGATAGTGTGTTCAAGGTGCAATAGGGCCATAGGTAGATGGGAGGCCCTGAAAGTCCCTATGGTATGGAGCCTAACAAGGGTGGGGTGGTAAAATTATAGTTCTGCACTGATTATTGGAAGGTGCCACATCAGGACTTACTCCAATGGTTAAAAATGCTGGCACTGGTGCATGCACGTTATGAGTGGCAGAAGTTCTCCTGAAAGTATGGTGACCAGGTGTGGAACCTAGTCTGTACTTCCATCACCTGGGATTAAAACTACCCATTGGTCCAGAATTGTTGCTGACCAAATTGCTGCCAAGTGTTGCCGCTAGCCCCAGGTACTGAGTGACGAACAGAGGGGATTTCCACAATATTATTATTTGTAGCCACACCATTTATAATAGGAAGATTAGAGGTAACTCAGGAACTCATGGGGTTTCCTTCAAAGAAACTTGAATTAGGAAAAGGGTTCACCCATGGTAAGGAATTAGTAGATAGATCAGGTGCCCAGTCCCCAAAAGTACCCAAAGCCTAATCCTCGCAAATCAAGCTTCAGCTTATTAGCCATTTTGTTAATAAGCTGCAGTTCATGTGGATCTTGGTTCCACATGGTTCAATGGATGTTAATCTCAAACTCCTAGGTGAAACTACAACTGATATATCTCAAGAAAGTGTCAATCAATATTATGGGTAGCCTCTTCCTCGAGTAGGCTTTCAAACTTTAAAAACAATCTAGTCATGTCCTTAATGGAATTATGGAAAGTGGTCTTACCTCCCTGCTATGGGGTCTGAGGTAGTTCACAGTGTTTAGTGAGACACAATATGAGTGATCCCCTGGTCACCGCACAGTCAATCACAGATGACAGCCCCTTTAACATTGACCTCCACAGTGCCCGCCCCTTTAACAGTGACCGCCTCTTTAACATTGACCTTCGCAGTGTCCGCTCCTTTTACCTCTTCCGGACATAGGGCGTACGCCCTTATGTCCTGGTACTTAAGGACACAGGGCGGTGATCGGAACCCGGTGCCTGCTCAAATCATTGAGCAGGCGCCGGGGGTCCTGTGACCCCCCTGTGTAGGCGATTGCAGCAAACTGCAGGTCAATTCAGACCTGCGGTTTGCTGCCTTTCCGGGTTACTCGGGTCTCTGAGGACCCGATAACCCGGAACAGGATGGTGATCGGTGGTGTGATTTTACCCAACCAATCACCATCGTGCGATCCTGAGTGGTGATGGTGACATCACCACTCAGGATCGGTTCTGATTGGTAGGAGGGCGGCGGCAGTTTCAAATGATAGCAGCGCTCCTCTCCTCCTTCTTTTGTGTCCCCAAAAAAGTGTAGAGTGTGTCGAAGGAGGGGGATACGGAAGGACACCACTACTCAGTGCGACACGTGCCCTGATCATCCGGGCCTCTGCATTGACAGTTGCTTCAGGGAGTATCACACTTCCATGGAGTACTAAATTTATATCCCAATTTAGCACTGACATTGGATAAAAAAACTGGTTCGCAGACTTGAGACACCCCCAAAAATTGTAAAAACTAAAATATTTTTTTTTTTAAAAGTATACAAATTAGGTATCGATGCGTCTGTAAGAATCTCCTCTATAAAAATACCCCATGACCTAACCCCAGATTAACACGGTCCCAAAAAAAAAAAGTGCCAAAACAGCTATTTTTGGCACTTTTACAATTCAATCCGTTTTTTCCGGTAACAAAGCAAGGGTTAACAACCAAAACGTAATATTTATTACCCTGATACTGCAGTTTACAGAAATTTGTGGTCGTAAACTGCTGTATCAGTAAAAGTGAGACAGACATGGTTTCTGGAAGGTCGATTTTGATGGCCTTTTTTATTGACACCATGTCCCTTTTGAAGCCCCCCTGATGCCCCCCTAGAGTAGAAACTCCATAAAGGTGACCCCATCTAAGAAACTACACCCCTCAAGGTATTCAAAACTGATTTTACAAACTTTATTAACCCTTTAGGTGTTCCTCAACAGTTAATGGCAAATGGAGATGAAATTTCAGAATTTTAATTTTTGATTACCTTGCCTCACAAAAATGTAATATAGAGCAACCAAAAATCATATGTACCCTAAAAATAATCCCAACAAAACCGCCACCTTATCCTGTAGTTTCCAAAATGGGGTTACTTTTAGGGAGTTTCTACTCCAGGGATGCATGAGGGGGGTTGAAACAGGACACGGTGTAAATAAACCGGTCCATAAAAATCAGCCCTCCAAAAACCAAACAGCGCACCTTTCCCTCTACGCCCCGCTGTGTGGCCGTACAGTAGTGTACGGCCACATATGGGGTGTTTCTGTAAACGGCAGAGTCAGGGCAATATAGATACAGTCTTGTTTGGCTGTTAACCCTTGCTTTGTTAGTGGAAACAATGGGTTAAAATGGAAAATTAGGCAAGAGAAAATTCAAATTTCATCCCCATTTGCCAATAACTCTTGTGGAACACCTAAAGGGTTAACAAAATTTGTAAAAATCAGTTTTAAATACCTTGAGGGGCGTAGTTTCTAGAATGGGGTCATTTTTGGGTGGTTTCTATTATGTAAGCTTCACAAAGTGACTTCAGATCTGAACTGGTCCTTGAAAAGTGGGTTTTTTAAAATTTCTGAAAAATTTCAAGATTTGCTTCTAAACTTCTAAGCCTTGTAACTATCCCCAAAAAATAAAATGTCATTCCCAAAAGTATCCAAACATGAAGTAGACATATGGGGAATGTAAAGTAATAACTATTTTGTAGGTATTACTATGAATTTTAGAAGTACAGAAATTGAAACTTGGAAATTTGCTAATTTTTCCAAATTTTGGGCAAATTTGGTATTTTTTTTTTACTCCATTTTACCAGTGTCATGAAGTACAATATGTGACGAGAAAACAATTTCAGAATGGCCTGGATAAGTCAAAGCGTTTTAAAGTTACCACCACATAAAGTGACACTGGTCAGATTTGCAAAAAATGGCCTGGTCCTTAAGGTGAAATATGGCTGTGTCCAGTTAACAGTGAACTCCACAGTGCCCGTCCTTTTAATAGTGGCCCCTGCATGTAGCAGTGTAGTTGTGCCGTCATACGTCATATGACTGAATTTTTAAGGACGTGCTGAAACTTGTGATCAGTTGCTATGGCAACCTGGAGTGGGACATGTGACCGTGTGTATGGCAGTTGGGATATGAGTGAAAGACTTGCAGGCTTCTATTGGCTAATGCAGGTCGTTTTTTGGGACCGTCTCAGGAACGGTATGTCCTAGAGGGCTGAGACCCTGTTTAAACCCTTCCAAAACACCTGATGTACCTGTGTGCCAAATTTAGTGAAGATCTATCCAGTTGTTTGGTAGCACAAAGAACATCCAGACAGACAGACGTCTAGACAGACAGAAAATAATAATATATATATATATATATATATATATATATATATATATATATATATATATATATATATATATTTAGAGTAGGAAAATTAGAAAAAAATATTTTTCATCAGAACTCATATCAGCCCACCCAGACCCTCATCAGACATCATATAAGCCCACTCAGAGCCTTATCAAACCTCAGATTAGTCCATCAGACCCCTATCAGGCCTCAGATTAGCCCATCAGACCCCTATCAGACCTCACATTAGCCCATCAGTACCCCCAATCAGACCTCACATTAGCCCATCAGTACCCCCAATCAGACCTCACATTAGCCCATCAGTACCCCCAATCAGACCTCACATTAGCCCATCAGTACCCCCAATCAGACCTCACATTAGCCCATCAGTACCCCCAATCAGACCTCACATAGCCATCCGTACCCCCAATCAGACCTCACATTCGCCCATCAGTACCCCCCAATCAGACCTCACATTAGCCCATCAGTACCCCCAATCAGACCTCACATTAGCCCATCAGTACCCCCAGACCTCAGATTAGCCCATCAGTACCCCCAATCAGACCTCAGATTAGCCATCAGTATCCCCAGACCTCAGATTAGCCCATCAGTATCCCAGACTCAGATAGCCCTCAGTATCCAGACCTCAGGATTAGCCCATCAGTATCCCCAGACCTCAGATTAGCCCATCAGTATCCCCAGACCTCAGATTAGCCCATCAGTATCCCCAGACCTCAGATTAGCCCATCAGTATCCCCAGACCTCAGATTAGCCCATCAGTATCCCCAGACCTCAGATTAGCCCATCAGTATCCCAGACCTCAGATTAGCCCATCAGTATCCCCAGACCTCAGATTAGCCCATCAGTATCCCCAGACCTCAGATTAGCCCATCATTACTCCATCAGATTAAAATAAAAAATCATTTTACCTGTCCTGCGCCGCAGCTCCTCTTCAGCTGTCGCACTCCCATCTTCCCGGCCTGCGCTGCACTGTCACATGACTGCGTGCAGAGTCAGGTCATATTGCACGCACTACGTCCTGACACTGTACGGCGTCAGGAAAGTGCAGCACAGGCCGGGAGGATGGGAGCGTGATAGCTAAAGAGGACAGGTAAAATATTTTTTTATTTTAATCTGATGGGGTAATGATGGGCTATTCTGAGGTCTGGGTATACTGATGGGCTAATCTGAGGTCTGGGGGTCCCGATGGGCTAATCTGAGGTCTGGGGGTCCTGATGGGCTAATCTGAGGTCTGATTGGGAGTAATATACGTTTTACCTTTATTTTTTAAATCGCTAATCTACAGAAAATTTGGAACAATTAGGAATTTTCTAGAATTTCATTGTTCTTTTAAGGCAGATCGTTATACCTCACAAAAGTTATTAATTAACATTCCTTATATGTCTACTATATGTAGGCATCATTTTGTAAATTACATTTTATTTTTTAGGACGTTACAAGGCTTACAATTTTAGAAGCACTTTTAAAATTTTCAAGAAAATTTCCATAACCCCAAAACGCTTCAGTTTTGTCCCCATTCATTGTCAATGGGGACAAAACTGAACGGAACGGAGTGCACTAGAATTCATTCTATTCCGTTTGGTTGCGTTCCCATGCCGGACAAAAAAATGCTGCAAGCAGATTTTTTGTGTGCATCATGGGATACTTTTAGGGCTGGATCAGTCTTATTCATTTTAGAGATAAGACAACCGGATTAGTTCAGAACAGATGTAGTCGGTTGTATTATCATAAACGTTTTTGCTGACCCCTGCTGCATCCAAGAAAAACAATGATGTCAAAGTAGCCCAATTCTGCTGAAGTTACTTTCAGGGGCTTACATAATAGAAATAACCATTAAATGACTCCATTTTAGAAACTGCAGCCCTCATTTTATTAAAAACTGATTTTGATATTATTATTTTTTTACAAGAATTAAAGGAAAATGGAGGTGAAATTTCAAGACAGCTGAGCATCCAACCTACATTCCCTACTGCCTGGCCATACTGTTCACTTATTTTGTTGTTAGAAATCAGAACGACTAAGGCTAATTTCAGACGAGCTTGTCCAGTGTGGAATACACACTCCATGTGGGAGTGTGATTTCCCATTATGGACACTGCTCCGCATGATAATGATCTATAATGACGTGTGTCTCTGCCAGACCTTGCATCTACTGAATTATACTGACAGCACTATGTCATCACCCATCACTTATTCCGGTGGATGACTACATTAATTTAAAATGTAAATGTAGATAGAGATTTTAACAGTCATGGTTCAGTGCAAGTTCCAAAATTTACTCTAAATGAAACATTAACAAGTTGCCATCAATAACTCTTACAATATATTAATATATATATAGTGCACTCACCACTAAGACACCATTAGTGATTATTTCACTGGGAGGATCCTGGCTGATGAAAGAGATTAGAATTTCACATGCACAGCCTCTATAATTTGTGTAAAAACCTTTACAAATATCATACAGTACCTTTCCTCAATGTGAAATTCAACTTCCAAGACTGCCTTATCCTAAAAAAAAAAAAAAGAATAGAATATTTAAAAAAAAAAAGGGCTTAAAAAAAAAAAGGGCTAGATGTTTGGCACTGATGATAATAATCTAACAATAAATGTATAATTGATCAAAGAAATATATCATACTGTGCCAAGAAATATCTAATATGTTTGATTCTGTTACTATTCCAAAAATTATTACCCAATATTACCCACAAAAATAATAATTGTTCGTATTTCTGAAAAAGGTTTCCATCTTTTTTTTCGAATAGGAGTTAAAAGGGTTTTCCAAGATTTTTATATTGATGACCTATCCTCTGGATAGGTCTTCAGTATGTGATCAGTGGGAGTCCGACATGGGGGACTGCTGCCGATCAGCTATTTGAGAAGGCACTGGCGCTCCTGTAAGAGTCGCAGCCTTGTCATAGGTTAACAAGCGTATATTGTATAGCGGCTGTCCTTGGTATTTGCCTCAGACCCATTTACTTCTATGGGGCTGAGCTGCTCCTAGGCCACGTGACCAATGATAGTGTCGTCACTGGCCTAGGAAAAGCTGAGAGAAGGCCACAGTGCTCACAAGAGCACTGGTGACTTCTGAAACAGCTGATGGGCAGGTGTCCTAATCAGATACTGAAGACCCATCCAGAGAATAGGTCATCAGTATGAAAATCTCAGAAAACCCCAATAGTGATGTTCAATAAACATACCTTTGGGTTGCTAAAATATGAGGATGAAAGACGGCACTCACCTTTTACTGGTGAGTGCCGTCTTTCATCTTCATATTTTATATTCGTTTGATCTAACAGAGACTGAGCACCATTAAAGTCTGCTGTGAGCCCCGGTGTCACCATTGCATAGAATGTTCACTTAATGCAAAAACCGTGGAGGAGAGTTGGAGTTGTTCCGTTCTGTCAATCTACCTGTGTGCATACCTTTGGGTTGAGTTTAAAGACTCGCTTAGTAGTTTGCCCAGGTTTAATGTTTTCTATATCAAATACAACAGAAGAAAGCTTGTCATCCAACATTAGGTCTCTGTCATAGAGGGTAAGCTCCAGAATGTTCTACAAGACAGGAGAAATAATATTGACACACCATAATCAGTTATTTTGCATATAGATATATAAAAAAAAATGTGATTGACTTGGAGTACACATTAAACTAATTTTTCACTTTTTGTACTCCATGCATTGATTTACTCACGTGCCACTATTGTGCTAGTTCACAGCAGTGAAAAACAATTGCTTCAGACCTGCAATGTGAAACACTGAGCGGTATGGAGATAGGGACTCAGAGGACAGTACTCTAAGCATAATATGGGGGGTGCCATCTCTCCTTGGGGAAAGAGTGCCTTATTCAGCATGAGACTTACAGGCCATACATGCTCCTCATTTGCAGACAGCTGTTTCAGGGTGATTGCCCTTCATCAGTGCAGATCAGAGAGTACTGGCTTAACTAAGCCTAAGTCAGGATTTGGGGGGTACTATCTTTCCTTGTGGAGAGAGCACCTTAATTGGCTTCAAGAGACTTACAGGACATTCATGCACCTCTGGAATTCTGATTTAAAAAAAAGGGATGCAAATGAGCTCTTGACTCCCATCATGCCCTGCTGTAGGCTGTCTGGGCATGCTGGGAGTTGTAGTTTTGCAACAGCTGGAGGGCCACAGGTTGGGCATCCCTGCTATAAGTCAATGTTCACCGCTTTAAATAAGCCAGCACCTCATCTGCAGACAGCTGTTTGCCCGAGTCATGTCTCAAGGCCTATTTAAAAGGGTCGACCACTGACTTATAGGATAGCTGCCTTACATCTGGTGGGATTAGCCGGAGAGCTTGTTAAGAGCTCATCTGAATCCCTTTTTTTTTTAATCAACATTCCAGAGGTGCGTGAATGTCCTTTAAATCTCTTCAAGCCAATTAAGGCTCTCTCTCCACAAGGAAAGATAGTACCCCCCCCCCCCCAAATCCTGATTTAGGCCTAGTTAAGCCAGTACTCTCTGATCTGCACTGATGAAGGGCAATCACCCTGAAAAAGCTGTCTGCAGATGAGAAGCTGGCTTATTTAATATCCAAGTCATGTCTCAAGACCTATTTAAAGGGTTGAGCATTGACTTATAGGACAGCTGCTTTACCTCTGGTGGCATTAACGCTGGGTTCACACCTGAGCGTTCGCGATGGAGCGCTATGTATGCGCGATTGTATCGGCGTTTACAATCGCGCACAGACAAGCGAACACCCATTGTCGCGCGTTCCCGAAAGTCTATGTACAGGAACGCGCGACAAAACGCCCGATGCTCAAGAACTTTTTTGAGCATCGGGCGTTTTACATCGCGATCGTACGCGCTGTAAAACGCCCAGGTGAGAACCATTCCCATAGGAAAGCATTGGTTTCTCCTTGTTGAGCGTTTTACAGCGTGTAGGAACGCGCTGTAAAACGCTCAGGTGTGAACCCAGGGTAAGGGTACTATTTTCTCCATCCAAAAACGTTAGAGGGACTGAACTGATGCATCCTGAATGGAATGCTCTCCATTCAGAATGCATTAGGATAAAACTGATCAGTTTTTTTTCTGGTATTGAGCGCCTGTGATGGAACTCAATACCGTAAAACAAAAACGCTAGTGTGAAAGTACGCTAAAGGCAGAGATTGTTAAAAAGCTCATTTGCGGCCCTTTCTTCTAAGCATAATAGAAATGGAACAGGTAAAGGATCCTACTTAAAAAAAAACATAGTGAACAATGTAGCCAAAATAGACTTACTCACTAATACAGCAAATATAAAGTAACATGGGGATTCGCTCTGGTAGTTAGGACTAGCGGATGCAGTATAGAGACAAAGTACACAGTTCTTGAATCAAACAGCGGTGTTTATTCACACATTGGTGTATAACAAAATGCAGATAAAAGGTGTATCACAAAACGCAGGAGGCTTGGTGTTTGTTCACACACAAGGAAAGTCCATAAACAATAAAAAAAATGTCACCTTTTATCCTGGGTGTTAATTCACACACTGTTAGCAGTTCAGCCTCATCAAGTCCATAGGTGGCCTGTTCGCCTTTAGAGGGGCCCGAGTCCTCCAGCCCGGCTCAAACCAGCACAGCCCTCAGTTCACAGCACACGGACAGACTCCTGACCTCCACTGTCAGAGGGAGGTAAATTCACACCTGGCAGTGCTGGCTGGTTTTCATGCCTGGCAAAACCCGGCCTGGAACATGGGGAGTAGTCATCCACACAGCACTTTGACTACTCCCAGTAAGAGCCGTCCCGGATTAGCTACGACAGCCATGCTAAATCTTAAGGTGTCAATTAGCAATAGCTGCTGCTAATACATGAAATACTGTTTCTTACTTCACCCACCGAGGCCAGGAACCTCGGTGACACATACCTTCCATCCACGCTGATTCCAGGTACCTTCTTACTGTAACAGTGGCGTACACACCACACACAGGGGGAGGGTAGTGACCACTGTGCTCCTCAGTCACCTCTTGCCCTGCCTACTTGCCTCCTGACAGGGGACAACTGGACGGCAATCCCTAGCTTGGAATAAGTGCAGGGAGGACAGACCAGACAAACAGAACTTGAACGGACCGAGTCAATACCAGAGAGCAACAAAGTACAAATGGAGCAAGCAGAAAATAGTCAGGAGATACCGGAGTCATAAATACCAGGAGAGTCGTGAAGTACCAAAGGAGTCAGCAGAAACTCGTCAGGAGAAAGCCGGGGTGAGAATACCAGGAGAGCAGCAAAAGCACACAAGGGGCAGGCAGAGGATCGTCAGGAATTCAGCAGAAGGTATGTACGCCAGGTAAGACAAAAATCGCAGGTAGAACCTAAACAGGCAACCTGTGGCCAGCAGGCTGCCTATTTAAATACTGACTAGCAGGGGTCATGTGACGTGGCCAGGTTCACATGACTCACCCTGCTGCATAGGGCTGAGCACCGAGTGCCCAACTCGTTGCTCAAGCTTATACTGGTTGCTGGGGGAACCGAGGACGCTGGCCGCGCTGAGGAGACAGCGTGGCCAAGTCCGTCACGTCCCGCCCCCTATCACCTAGGAGATGAGGACGCTGCATGCGTCCTCGCTCCTGCACAAAGGTGGGGCGCGTTGGCGCTGCGGAGAGCGAGCACATCGCCGGCGCCCTGTGACACTTACAGTAAGTAATACCCGTGTAAGTGATCGCACATCCACTTCAGCACTTGTACCACAGCAGTCAAATTTGACCATGATATATGTTAACTTTGGAATGCTTTTACTTATTCAAGTGATTGTGAGACTGCTAGGTTGTGACACAGTACATTGTGTTAGTGGTAAAATATGGTAGTTATATTTTGCATTTATGAAAAAATCCAAAATGTGCATAAAAAGTGTAAAAATTAGCAATTTTCAAAATGTTTTTCTTTATGCTTCTAATCAAAACAATTAATAATTAACTTCTTCAATCCTGGAGGATTTTTCATTTTTGCGACTTTCTTTTTTTCCCCTGGCCTTCCCAAAGCCACTTGAACAATTAGGCTAGGGCTATATGTGTCTATCTATATACTTTAACCCCTGTACAGGAATCTGGACTTCGCCTCAAGGATCCAACCAGGCCGCTACCTCCTGGAGTAGTCCTGGTGTAGTTCGGTGCTGGCCCATGGAGGTCAGAGACACCGATGTGAAGCACCAAGAACACAGGCAAAAGTGTAGTCTGAATACAGCCCTATAGTCAGTGTGGACTAAGTGCTTGTGTATTCCAAATAGCGATTCCAAGGTCAAGGCAGGCTGAGTACGAGCGTAATCCAGGTCCAAATTCAGGGCAGGCAGCAAGGAGCGGAATTAGCAAACAAGTTCACATTCACTGGTTACTAGCAAGAATAACACCAAAAGAGTTCACAGAGCACTAGGAGAGAATGAAGCGGTGCCTGCACTTACCCAGAACAGCAGGACAACGGCAGACATGAGCCGCCAGCCTAACACTAACCCCTATAACTTTATTACATTTGTGAGAATGCTAATTTTTTGTGGGGTGATTGGTACTTTTCAATAATATCATTTTGGGGTGTGCATAACTTCTTGATCACCTTTTATTTAATTATTTTTTGGAGTTGAAGCAACAACAAAAAATTGTGAATCAGCCTTTTTATGTTTTTTTCCCATTATACTGTTTGATGTATGGGCTAAATACTTTTTTTTATTTTAATAGTACCAGCGTTTTCATACAAGGTTATGCCCATGATGTTTATTTTTTATATTGTTAATATATTTTTGAAGGAAAGGGGGCGATATGAATTTTTATATACTTTTTAAAACTTTCCCTTATTTTACTTGTTTTAAGTCACCCAAGGAGACAAATATTTAATCATTAGATTTACATCTGCAAGTCAGCATCGGAATATACCAATTATAGGTGTGGAAGCCTTGTACAGGCCTATTACTACTATAGAACAACTTCCCCAATCTCAGTCTGGGAAAGGCATCCTGGCCTGGGAAGTGCTCAGCTTTTGGTTTTAGTGCTCTCAGATACCTGGTCACCTTTGACCACAGCATCTTTGGGGAATAATCGCAGATTGCAGGCAATAGCCCCAGGTGTCTGCTGTCTAAAACAGAAGGCACCCAGTTACTATTGTTCCCACTGCGGTCAGGAGCAGGCGCCATCTTTAAACCCCACATTTCCACTATAAATGTAAAGCGCTGCTAGTGAAAGGGTTAACATTTATCATGTGTTTACTTTATTTTGGTATCATATATACTCTATGCACACAATACTGAGCAGAGATTTTAGGTAGGTGTGGAAAAAAAATATCCTTTCAAAAATAGAAACATTAATAGTTTATTTTTATCTATAAAAAAAAATGGCAAAGTGGATTAACACAATTCTAACTCAAATATTATGTATGTTCACCATTTATCTTTAACCCCTTCAGGAACCTGCAATTTTTCACCTTAACCCTTTCATGACCAAGGGTCATTGATGCCCCAGTGTCCAGGTCAAAATTTACAAATATGTGTCACTTTATGTGGTAATAGCTTTGGAACACTTACTTATCCACGCCATTCTGAGATTGTTCTCTCGTGACACATTGTACTTCATGATAGTCATATATTTGAGTCAATATATTTCACCTTTATTTATGAAAAAATCCCAAATTTACCAAAAATTTAGAAAAATTCACAATTTTCAAAATTTCTATTTCTCTGCTTCTAAAACAGAAAGTCATTCCTAATAAAATATTTATTACTTAACATTCCCCATATGTCTACTTTATGTTGGCATCATTTTGGAAATGTAATTTAATTTTTTACAGACGTTAGAAGGCTTAGAAGTTTAGAAGCAATTCTTACAATTTTTAAGAAAATTTCCAAAACCCACTTTTTAAGGACCAGTTCAGGCCTGAAGTCACTTTGTGGGGCTTACATAGTGGAAACCCCCATAAATGACCCCATTGTAGAAACTACTGTGTGACGAAACCAACCTCGCCACAGTGTTTTGGAGGGGGCTGGTTGCTAGCCTCTTGCCTCAGGATTATGGCCCATAGTAACTTTTAAACCCCTGAACCTATTCCAGGGAATTTTGGATAGGTTTGTCCCCCAAGTTATACTGTTTAAATTGATGTAAGTTATATGTATGGACAATGTAACCTCACAAAGTTATAACAACTTATAATAAGTGTAACTTGTCAGCTTGGGAGGAATATGCTGGGTGTGGTTCTATTGTCCCATTGTGTGTTTAAATGGTGTATCCTTCCTGTTGTCTCCACATGTGTATTGGTGATCTCCCCTTTGTCCTGAGAGATAATTGGATTGTCTTTGGTCGTCTCCCAGGCAGAGAGGAGGAAACCATGATGCATTGTGGGGATATGTTGTATCTGTTCTGTGTCGCAGTCTCCCTTCTGGTCCTCTAGGGGGCGGGAACGATTGGTTGCTGTATTTACATTGTGTGTGTTGTGAATTACTGATTGGTTGGATTTCAAAACCCTGTGGGCAGTACTATGTTTGGTTTGTATCAATAAAAGAGGCTGTACTTGAAGTACAGTCAGATCACTGCTGACCCTCAAGACAGAGCCTTGTCTCGTTATTGGGGGGATTCCCTGTATGCTGTTAGAGACTGATTGCCAGGAGTGTAAGCCGATTGGATCCTTTTCCTGTTCGTCTGCTGACAGCTAGTTGCGAGGTTCCAGTTTGGAGTGCTATTTTGTATCCAGTTCGGGAGGTTGGTGTTCTGCAGTAGCTGTGCCTGTCTCTCGGAAAGGGGCATATCGCCTAAACGGATTTTAACCCCTTGTCGGCTGAAACGGTCCGTTACACTACACCCCTCAAGTTACTCAAAACTGATTTTACAAACTTTGTTAACCCTTTAGGCGTTCTACAAGAATTAAAGGAAAATGGAGATGAAATTAAAAAATTTCACTTTTTTGGCAGATTTTCCATTTTATAATTTTTTTTTCTTTAACACATTGAGGGTTAACAGCCTAACTAAACCCAATATTTATTACCCTGATTCCGTGGTTTACATAAACACCCCAAATGTGATCATAAACTGCTGTACGGGCACAAGGCAGGGCGCAGAAGGAAAGGAATGCCATACGGTTTTTGGAAGGCAGATTGTGCTGTATTGGTTTTCTGAACGCCATATGTTTTTTATTTTTCTGCCGATCATCTTGTGCAGGGGCTCGTTTTTTGCAGAAAGTGTTGAGGTTTTTATTGGGTACCATTTTTTGGGTACATAGGATTTTTTTTATCATTCATTATTACACTTTATGGGGCAAGGTGACCCAAAAATTGGCTGTTTTGGAACAGTTTTCATTTATTTATTTTTACAGCGTTCATCTGAGGAGTTAGGTCATGTGATAGTTTTATAGAGAAGATCATTACGGACGTGGCAATACCTAATATGTATACTTTTTCTTATTTATTTCAGTTTTACACAATAATAGCATTTCTGAAACCCCAAAAATGATGTTTTAGTGTCTCTAAAGTCTGAGAGCCATAGCTTTTTTATTTTTTGGGCGATTGTCTTAAATAGGGTATCATTTTTTGCGGGACGAGGCGACGGTATGATAAGGTCATAAGCCTTTTTGATCGCTTGCTGTTGCACTTTTTGTGATGGAAGGTGACAAAAATAGCTTTTTGGCACTGTTTTTATTTTTATGGTGTTTATCGGACGGGGTCTATCATGTGATCTTTATAGAGACGGTCGTTATGGGTGCGGTGACCCCTAATATGTGTGTTTTATTTTTTCATAGGAAAAGGCAATTTCATTTACATATTTATTTATTTTTACTTTTATTATTTTCACTTTTTTTTCATCAGTTCCCTCTTCGATCTTGAAGATCCAGTGGGGCTGATAGTTGTACTATACTTTGCAATGCTCTTGCATTCCAAAGTATAATACTTCCAGATTGCCTGTAGGTCGCAGCACTGGACGCCTTTGCCATGGCAACCATCGGGTGCTTCAATCACAGCGCTGCAGCCCCGATGGTGGAGAGAGGGAGCTCCCTCCCTCTGTTAACCCCATGGATGCCGCAACCGCGGCATCTATGGGGTTACAGGAGAGTGTCAGCATAGAGCTGACACTCTCTGCTGATGGCGGCGGCTCAGTAATGGAGCCGCACACAGAAGGGGGATCGGGGGCAGCGCTGGAAAGAAGGGGGGGGGGGGTCGGGAGGCTGCCTACAATATTGAGGGAGGATGGGGCGGCTAAAAAATGAATGCATGGGGCGGACCGCATCAGGGCAGATGAGCGCAGGAGGCCGGAGAGGGGCACAGATCGGGGGGGGGGCACAGAGGGGCACCAAGGGCTTGGAGGGGCACAGATCGGGGGGCATGAGGAACACTATCTGCTTTCAGGCTCTGATCTGCAGAGCGCAGATCAGAGCCCGAAACCAGCATTTTTTCACTGCCGTGATCCGATTGGTTAGTCTGCACAGACTAACCAATCGAATCGATTACCGGCAAGGGGCCACTCTGATTGGTCCCTTACCGGCATTACTGCACTGTATGCTGTCTGTGACAGCATACAGGGCAGGGGCAGAAGCTTTAATCCAAGCGCTTTGCAGCGCTTGGATTAAAGAGCTGCCAGAACGTTTATATACGTGGTAGCTGCACGGGGTATGTGCAGCTATCACGTATATATACAGATTGCAGTCGGGAAGGTTAAACATTTTCTTTTTTTAAATAGAATAAATAAAAATAAAAGAGTAATTTAGTATTGCCGTGTCCGTAATGACCGGCTCTATAAATATATCACACGATCCACCCCGTCCGATAAACACCATTTTTTTTTTAAGTGTAAAAAAAAAAAAAGCCATTTTTGTCACCTTCTTACATCACAAAAAGTGCAACCCCAAGTGATCAAAAAAGCGTATGTCCCACAAAATGGTACCAATAAAACGTTGTCTTATCCCCCGAGAAAAAAAAAAAAAGCCCCTACATAGGAAAATCACTCAAAAAAATATAAATATATGTAGCTCTGGGAACATGGAGACATCAAAACATCATTGCTTTGTTTCAAAAATGCTATAGTGTTAAAATTAAATAAAATAAAAGTATACATATTAGGTATCGCCCCGTCCGTAACAACCAGCTCTATAAAAATATCACATGACCTAACCCCTTAGGTGAACACCATAAAATAAATAAAAGCAGTGCCAAAAAAGCCATTTTTTGTCAACTTACATCACAAAAATGGCAACACCAAGCGATCAAAAAGGCGTATGCCCCCCCCCCAAAATAGTACCAAACAGTCACCTCATCCTGCAAAAAATGAGATCCTAGCTAAGACAATCGGCCAAAAAATAAATACAAATATGACTCTCAGACAATGGAGACACTAAAATATGTATTTTGTTTTCTCAAAAGTGCTATTATGTTAAAGTGAAATAAATTTTAAAAAAAGTAGACATATTAGGAATCACCGCATCCGTAAAAAAAAAAAAAAAAAAGTATAATTATATATATATATATATATATATATATATATATATATATATATATTATAAAAATAATTTTTGTCACCTAGCATCACATAAAGTGCAACACCAAGCGATCAAAGAGGCGTATGCCCCCCAAAACAGTAGCAATCAAACAGTCACCTCATCCTGCAAAAAATTAGACCCTAAGACAATTGGTCAAAAAATTAAAAAGCTATGGCTCTCAGACTATGTAGACACTAAAACATCATTTTTTTGTTTAAAAAATGCTATTATTGTTTAAAAACTTAAAGAAATACGAAAAAACGTATACATATTAGGTATTGCCATGTCCATAACGATCTGCTCTATAAAAAGGTCACATGACCTAACCCCCTCAGGTGACCCCCTCAGGGTCACCTTGTCCCATAAAGTGAAATGACTAACAAAAAATAATAATAATAATTTGTACCCAAAAATTGTACCAAAAAAACCCATCAACTCATCCTGCAAAAAATGAGCCTGACAGAAAAATAAAATAAATATGGCGTTCAGAAAATGGTTTATTATGTAAAACTGAAACAAAGAAAGTAGACATATGTGATATCATTACGTCCGTAACTACTTGGTCTATAAAAATAGCACATGATCTAACCTGTCAGATGAATGTTGTAAAAAATAAAAAGTGTGCCAAAACCTTGCCTCACATAAAATGTAATATAGAGCAATTTAGGGAAGGGGTTGTTCCTGATAATCTGCACGATTATTGGTGCGACTAAATGCACCTTATAAATAGGAGTTATCACCTGATAACGTTAGGTGAAAAGAGTAACACTGAAAGCAACCCACAACAGATCCTGATCTCATGGAAATCCCACAACAATTTCAGTTGCAAACAATTAAATTGCCATTTTGCGAGTGCAAGAGGGGCAGTTATGAGAAATCGAGGTCTATATATAGACAGGGTTCTCCCACAGACATTAAATGAACATCTTCAGTTTTCAGGTTGCTATAAAGCATCTCCCTGGATGCTGTTAACATCGGCTAAAACAAGACTGCAGCCCCCAAATCGGGTACAAAATATAAAATGTGAAAAATAAATCTAGCATCAAGATAAAAAAACAAACAAAAAAAAACCCAAACAATTCTGTGTTTTTATTATTAAAGAAATATGGGGGATACCTCCCTTTACATATGATCTTACCTTGACTGCACTATGAATTCGATAGTGAAATGATTCATTCCATTCAGGGTCTCTGGAGTTATATACAACTTTTGTCCTGGAAGGTAGTGGGGATGCAGTAGGAAGGCTTAATTGAACATAGCAATCTGCTTGGGACACTATGAACAGTGAAAAGGAATGAAAAAAAATGAATAAAGATTCTGAAGTAAAAATAAAAGTATTCAAATGTTGATTATATGTGTAGCTATGTTTATCCTTAGAAAGCCTTGTGTTTGATACAGGCAGAGAAAGCATGGATGAAGGATTAAGGCCTCATGCACGCGACTGTGTGTTTTGCGGTCCGCAAACCACGGATGGCGTCCGTGTGCTTTCCGCAATTTTGCGGAACGGCACAGACAGTCTTTAATATAACTGCCTATTTTTGTCGGCAAAGTGAGGACAAGAATAGGACAGGTTATATTTTTTTGGCGGGGCCACAGAACAGAGCAACGGATGCACACAGCACACTGAGTGCTGTCCGCATCATTTGTGGCCCCATTGAAGTGAATGGGTCTGCATCGGAGCCGAAAAAACTGTGGCTTGGATGCAGACCAGAACAACGGTCGTGTGCATGAGGCCTAAAGGAGACAATTTTGACTGGACATGTAAAATCTATGTTTCTATGTAGCGTACATGTGCGTCGACCTCAGATCATTCAGAAGAACCAAGGCTGCCGCACACACAATCTGGCTCCCCTGACCCCCACTAGGATAGCCACATGTGAGTTTTACTTTCTAAAAGTACCATTTAATATTGCATACAGTATAAAGGGAAGAAGAAAAAAATAAATTTGCTTTGTTTTTTACGGCATTCCCTGTGTGGTAAAACTGACATTTTTCCTTCATTCTCTAGCTCAATACAATTACAGCGATATCACACTTATATCGTTTTTCTTGAGTTTTAACCCCTTCCCGACCAGTGCCGTACATGCCATACGGAGCTGGCCGGGACTTTAAAGACTGGACGCCATAGCTGCAGGGTGCCTGCTGTTTTTAAAATGAACAACAAGCAAAAACAAAGAAGCGCTCACTTCTGGGTGTACTTTCGCTCCCCACAGCAAGGATCAGGGGAGCCGGATGCAATGTGTGGCAGCTTCTGTCCTCCTGAATGAACAGAAGCTGCCTTTCGTAAGTTCCTATGGAGCCCCTGTGGCAGGGCTCCATGGAAACAGTGTATTTTTCATATATTCCAATGTTAATGCATTTGAGTGTATGAGAGAAGCAATCTATAAAAAAAAAAAATAATAATAATAATAATAATAATAATAATAATAATAATAATGTGTAAAAAGTGTTTTTTTTTTATTAAAATTCTTTCTCCAATACGTAAATAAAAATATGTAAACGATAAAAATACACATCATACACACCATACACATGCGAAAAGGCCTGTACTATTAAAATATAAAAATATTTATCCCATATGGTAAACGGCAAAACAAAGTAAAAATGGCCAATACATCATTTTTGGTCGCTTCACAAACCACAAAAAATGTAATAAAAAGTAGGGCTGCACGATATGGGAATTTTGTGCGATTGCGATTAGGGTCCTAAAAATTGCGATAACGATATGCGATGTGATATTTTAAGGAAATTGTGCTAGAGGTCTATTTGCTTGGACTTTCAAGGCAAAAGCACACACAAATTACTAATAATGCTGAAATGTAGTTATGCTTAACTCAAGAACTGTAATGCACAGTGTTTTTCAAAATAAAACATTTTACTAAACTAAATAACATATTTGCATTACTGCAAAAGTACAAAATACAAAACTTTGCCATTTTCTTAATAGCATTGCACAGAACAGATAAATAAAATAGAATAAATAAAAGAACATTTGTTCATTAAAATAACGACTTGCCTCCAGCCTCTCCTCCCTCCCCATACTGTAACTGATGTGTCGCCGGCCGCGCTGTGCAGCATAGCGGCCGGCGATACATCCGTGTCAACCATGTAAAAAGTCAACCATCGCTTTATAAGACGCAGTGCCATTTTCCCCCCACTTTTTTTGGGGGGGGGGGGAATTTGTTATATAAAGCGAAAAACATGGTAATATAATTGCAGCATTTTGGGTCGGCCAATTGGCGATTGCGATGTGGCGATTAATTGTAATTGCTTTGGTGATATATTGTGCAGGTGATAAGTGATCAAAAAGTACACACATAAATTTTTGTTTAGTCTGTAGTATATACTTGGAGTGGCACCTTCAAGTGTAAACATGCACACGCACAGGCGACCTTGATAAAGCTGTGCGTGCTCTTCCTCTCATTGGTTGCTTGATGCATACAGAGGTAACCAGGAGCAGCACAATATATGTGTAGGGTTTGCTTTCCTAAATGTAGGTGGGATTGATCGGTTTAGAGTAGGTTTCTAGGATTCACGTCCCCCAAAATGGGGGAAAAATGCCCCTCCGTCTTATATGGCGAATGAAGTCAGTTTTACATCGCAAGAGGGGACTCGGGGAGGGACTGGGAGGAGGAGCTGGGGGCCGGCAATAGCGGCGGGGCGGTGCAGTCACTGTACTATAGCCCCGCCCCTCCGGTATACTAATATAATATGTCATATTCAATTAATAGTTATTAAATGTGCCCCTTTATTCCTAATAGTACCTTAAATCCTAAGCGCTTCAGTACAATGCAGGCCGGGCGGGTGGCAGCGTAACTCCCTGATGTCACGTGCCTGCGCCGCCTACTTTATGAATGAAGCAGGCGGCGCAGGCAAGTGACGTCAGTGAGTGATGCGCCGGCCGCCCGGCCAGCCTGCCGGCATTGTACTGAAGCGGTTAGGATTTAAGGTACTATTCGGAATAAAGGGGCATATTTAATAACTATTAATTAACTACAAAAAAAGTTATAGGCAATGAAATAAAAAAAAAAATCTTTTTTTTAAAGTATTTTATTTGTTTCAGTATTAAAACGCAAGAAAAACGATACATACAGTATGTGGTATCAATGTAATCCTACTGACCTGGAGAATTAAAATAACAGGTCAGTTTTACCATATAGGGAATGTCGTAAAAATAAAACCCATTAAATTGTGGCGGAATTGCATTTTTTCCCAATTTCATCCCATTAGGAATTTTTTTCAGCTCCTCACTACGTATGCAATATTAAAAGGTGGAATTGGAAAGTGCAACTTGTCCCTCAAAAAAAGAAGCCCTCATATGGCTATGTGAACGGAAAAATAAAATACATCATGGCCCCAGAAAGGCAGGGAGTGAAAAAACGAAAAACCCTCCGGGGCTGAAAGGATTAAAAGTTTTGGCCGATAACTGCGCCACTTGAAGTGAATATTCTCCTGCAGATGATATAATGTAGTAAACCAGTCTAAGAACAAACCAGAGTCCTTTGACAGAGGATTCTGGAGGAGAATTATGATATAACTGACCATCAATTATCCAAATGCCAAGCACGTTAGAACTGTCTCGGTTCCATCCTCTGTGGCTATAGGAATTAAGTGTGACACTTCTGAAACTCATTGAGGTGACTAAGACCTCATGCACATTGTCGTTGTGCAGTTGTCCTGTGAATTGGCGACCACAATTTGGTGGCCTCCAATGCACGGGCAACATCCGTGCGGCGGGCCAGAATGGATCGAGACCCATTCAACTTGAACATGTTCTATTTTTTTGGGGTGCAGGGGCATGGACAGAAACACCACGGAAGCACTCCGTAGTAACATATACATAGTAACATAGTATATAAGGCCAAAAAAAGACATTTGTCCATCCAGATCGGCCTGTTATCCTGCAAGTTGATCCAGAGGAAGGCAAAAAAAAAAAAACTGAGGTAGAATTCCTTCCCGACTCCATTCAGGCAAACAGATAACTCCTTGGATCATCGACCCCTCTCTAGTAGCTGTAGCCTGTAATATTATTACACTACAGAAATACATCCAGACGCCTCGAACTCTTTCAGTGAACTCACCATCACCACCTCATCATAGAGTTCCATAGGCTCACTGCTCTTACCGTAAAGAATCCTCTTCTACGTTTGTGTACTAACCTTCTTTCCTCCAGACGCAGAGGATGTCCCCTCGTCACAGTCACCGTCCTGGGGATAAACAGATGATGGGATAGATCTCTGTACTGACCCCTGATATATTTATACACAGTAATTAAATCTCCACTCAGACGTCTTTTTTCTAAAGTGAATAACCCTAATTTTGATAATCTTTCAGGGTACTGTAGTTCCCTCATTCCAGTTATTACTTTAGTTGCCCTCCTCCGAACCCTCTCCAGCTCTGCCATGTCTGCCTTGTTCACATCAGACCAGAACTGTACACAGTACTCCATGTGTGGTCTGACCAGTGATTTGTAAAGTGGTAGGACTATGTTCTCATCACGGGCATCTATACCTCTTTTGATGCAACCCATTCTCTTATTGGCCTTGGCAGCAGCTGCCTGACACTGTATTTTACATCTTAGTTTGCTGTTCACTAAAATTCCTAGGTCCTTTTCCATGTCAGGGTTACCCAGTGTTTTACCATTTAGTATGTACGGGCGATTTGTATCATTCTTACCCATGTGAATAACCTTACATTTGTTAGTTTTAAATCTCATCTGCCACTTCTCTGCCCAAGCCTCCAATCTATCCAGATCCCTCTGTAGTAGTATACTGTCCTCTTCTGTGTCAATTACTTTACACAGTTTAGTGTAATCTGCAAAAATAGATATTTTACTGTGTGAGCCTTCTACAAGATCATTAATAAATATATTGAAGAGGGTAGGGCCCAGTAATGACCCGTGAGGTACTCCACTAGGGACAGTGACCCAATCTGAGTGTGTACCATTAATAACCACCCTCTGTTTTCGATTACCAGTTACATACCCACATACAGACGTTTTATCCCAGTCCGAGCATTCTCATTTTATATAATAACCTTTTATGCAGTACAGTGTCAAATGCTTTGGAGAAGTTCAGATATACGACATCTATTTATTCGCCACTGTCAAGTCTAGCTGATTAAATTAGTTTGACATGACCGATCCCTCATGAAGCCATGCTGATGTGGCGTTATTTGCTTATTTCATTGAGGCGCTCCAAGATAGCATCTCTTAGAAAAGCTTCAAACAGTTTACCAACGACCGATGTTAAACTTACCGGCCTATAGTTTACGGTCTCTGTTTTTAGCCCCTTTTCGAATATTGGCACCACATTTGCTATGCGCTAACCCTGTGGAACAATCCTGTCAGTATAGAGTCCTTAAATATCAGAAATAAGGATCTGGCTATGACATTACTGAATTTTCTTAGGATATGGGGGTGTATGCCATCTGGTCCTGGTGATTTGTCTATTTTAATCTTTTTAAGATGCTACTGTACTTCTTCCTTGGTAGACAGGGAACTTTTAATGGGGAATTTACTTTTACATTCTGCATTTCATTTGACAGTTTATTTCCTTCAGTGAATACAGTGGAGAAAAAAATATTTAATAGCTTTGCTTTCTCCTCATCGCTCTCTGCAACTCCCCCCTCATCACTCTGTAAAGGGCCGACACCTTATTATTTTTACTTTTTACCTTTTATATAATTGAAGAACATTCTAGGGTTAGTTTTGCTCTCGTTGGCAATTCATCTCTCGGCCTCTAGTTTGGTTGCTTTTATTTGTTTTTTACATAGTCTATTTTTTTCCTTTATAGTTTTTCAGTGCTTCCTTACTACTCTCCTGTTATAGTGTTTTAAATGCTTTCTTTTTGTCATTTATTGCTTTATTTACAGTTCTATTTATCTACATTGGTTTCTTCTTGTTTCTTAACCTTTTATTCCCCCACGGTATGAGAGCGATGAGGAGAAAGCAAAGCTATCAAATATTTTTTTCTACAATGTTTTCACTGAGGAAAATAAACTGTCAGATGACATGCAGAATGTAAAAATAAATTCCCCATTAAAAGTGTCCTGTCTGACCCAGGAAGAAGTACATCAGCGACTTAAAAAGATTAAAATAGACAAAATCGCCAGGACCGGATGGCATACACCCCGTATCCTAAGGTAATTAAGTAATGTCCGAGCCAGACCCTTATTTCAGATATTTGCGGACTCTATACTGACAGGGAATGTCCCACAGGATTGGCGCATAGCAAATGTGGTGCCAATATTCAAAAAGGGTCCAAAAACAGAGCCTGGAAACTATAGGCCGGCAAGTTTAACATCTGTTGTGGGTAAACTGTTTGAAGGTTTTCAGAGAGATGCTATCTTAGAGCATCTCAACGGAAATAAGCAAATAACGCCATATCAGCATGGCTTCGTGAGGGATCGGTCATGCCAAACTAATTTAATCAGTTTCTATGAGGAGGCAAGTTCTAGACTTGACAGCGGCGAATCAATGGATGTCGTACATCTGGACTTCTCCAAAGCATCTGACACTGTACCACATAAAAGGTTAGTATATAAAATGAGAATGCTCGCACTGGGAGAAAGCGTCTGTATGTGGGTAAGTAACTGGCTGAGTGATAGAAAACAGAGGGTGGTTATTAGCGGTACACACTCAGATTGGGTCACTGTCACTAGTGGGGTACCTCAGGGGTCAGTATTGGGCCCTATTCTCTTCAATATATTTATTAATGATCTTGTAGAAGGCTTGCATAGTAAAGTATCAATTTTCGCAGATGACACTAAACTGTGTAAAGTAATTAACACTGAAGAGGACCGTATACAGAGGGATCTGGATAGATTGGAGGCTTGGGCAGATAAGTTTGATGAGGTTTAACACTGACCAATGTAAAGTTATGCACATGGGAAGGAATAATGCAAGTCACCCGTACATACTTAATAGTAAAACACTCGGTAACAAGGACATGGAAAAGTATCTAGGAATTTTAATAAACAGCAAACTAAGCTGAAAAAAAAATCAGTGCAAGGCAGCTGCTGCCAAGGCCAATAAGATAATGGGTTGCATCAAAAGGGGCATATATGCCCGTGATAAGAACATAGTCCTACCACTTTACAAATCGCTAGTCAGACCACACATGGAGTACTGTCTACAGTTCTGGGCTCCTGTAAACAACACTGACATAGCAGAGCTGGAGAGGGTCCAGAGCAGGGCAACTAAAGTAATAACTGGAATGGGGCAACTACAGTACCCTGAAAGATTATCAAAAAGGAGATTTTTGTATAACTTACCAGTTAAATCTCTTTCTCGCTCTTCCTTGGGGGACACAGACCTTGGGTATAGCTCAGCTCCCTAGGAGGCGTGACACTAAGTAAAACTGTTAAGCCCCTCCTCCGTCAGCTATACCCTCAGCCTGGAGATAGAGGCTACCAGTTGCGTGTCCAAGTAGTGAAAGGATAACAACCAATAACGGAAACAACCAGCCAGCAACCCAACGGGGCGCCAGACCATAACCCTGTAACCAAACACAGAAGGGTGGGTGCTGTGTCCCCCAAGGAAGAGCGAGAAAGAGATTTAACTGGTAAGTTATACAAAAATCTCCTTTTCTCGCCCACTTTCCTTGGGGGACACAGACCATGGGACGTTCAAGAGCAGTCCAAGAAGGGAGGGACCACAAACCCAAGGCGGAACACCACCGGAGCATCAGGAAACCGCTGCCTGCAAAACCAGGCGACCCAAAGCAGCATCCGCTGATGCATGCGTATGCACTCTATAGAACCTTGTGAAAGTGTGCAGAGAGGACCAAGTGGCTGCTTTGCACAACTGCTCAGCCGAGGCCCGATGCCTCTGCGCCCAGGAAGCTCCGACTGCTCTGGAGGAATGAGCAGTGACGCCGAAAGGCGGAGCCCTGCCCTTGGCTCGATAAGCCTCAGACACCACCAGTTTAATGAAACGGGCAATAGCCACCTTGGAGACCGCCAAACCCTTGCGCGAACCCTCCGGAACCACAAACGGAGTCCGTGCGCCGAAAGGATCCGGTGACCTCCAAGTAAATCCTCAATGCCCTGACCACATCCAGACGGTGCAGTTCCCGTTCTCTGGGGTGGGAAGGAGAGGGACAGAGCGACGGAAGGACGATGTCCTCATTGATGTGAAAGGCGGAGACCACCTTAGGCAGGAAGGTCGGGACAGGCCGAAGCACAACCTTATCCTGGTGGAAGACCAGGAAAGGATCGGAGCAAGAAAGCCGCTAACTCCGACACCCGTCGGAGAGACGTGATGGCCACAAGAAAGATGACCTTGCAGGACAGAAAGCGAAGGGAGACCTCCCGCAAAGGCTCGAAGGGGGCTGATTGGAGCGCCGAGAGCACCATATTCAGGTCCCAGGAAGGAACTGGAGGGCGGTACGGCGGAACAGAGTGAGCCACCCCTTGTAAGAAGGTCTTAATTGGCCCTAGAGGGGCCAGGGGACGCTGGAGAAGAATAGACAGCGCCGAAATCTGCCCCTTCAGGTGCTGTATGCCTTCGGGTCCCGTGCCCTGGCCAGGTACAGGGGGACCTTGTGGTTGAATTTGGAGGCCATGAGGTCCACGTCGGGGCGACCCCAGCGAAGACAAAGGGCCTCGAACACCTCTGGGTGCAGGGACCATTCTCCCGGGTCGATGGTGGACCGGCTGAGGAAATCCGCCGCCCAGTTGTCCACCCCCGGGATGTAAATCGCAGACAAGGCTGGCACATGCGTCTCCGCCCAGAGGAGAATGAGGGACACCTCTTGCATCGCTGCGAGTGCCTCCCTGATGGTTTATGTATGCCACAGCCGTGGCATTGTCCGATTGGATCCGAACAGGGTGGCCCCTCAGTAGATGGGTCCAGTGTCTGAGGGACAGAAGAACCGCTCTCAGTTCCAGAATGTTGATTGGAAGTCTGGACTCCGATAGAGACCAAACGCCCTGGACGGATCCCCCCCACCCCCACCCCCGCAAGCTGGCATCGGTGGGAATCACCAGCCAGTTCAGTGGAAGGAAGGACCTTCCCCTGAGAGGGATATGCAACCACCAGCTGAGGGAAGCCCGAGCCAGGGGAGGCAGAAGAAAGGTCCTGTCCAGACTCCTCGGTGATTTGTCCCAGGCCGACAGAATCGCCCTCTACAAGGTGCGGGATCGGAATTGTGCGAACGGCACCGCTTCGAAACAGGCAACCATCTTTCCCAGCAACCGCATGCTGGATCTGAGGGAAGGGCGGCGATGACGGAGGAGACTGCGAACCGATCCGCGAAGGGCCAGACGCTTGTCCGACGGAAGGCGGACCTCTGCCAACTCCGTATCCAGGAGCATCCCCAGGAAGATCAGCCGTCTGGAGGGGGTAAGGGAAGACTTGGGGTGGTTGATAATCCAACCGAACCGCGTCAGGGTCTCCAGAGTGAGTTCCACACTGCCGGATGGCTGAGAAAAGGAGGGTGCCTTGACCAAGATGTCGTCAAAGTATGGGAGAAGAAAAACACTTCTTGAACGTAGAAGGGCCAAGACAGGGGCCAGGACCTTGGTGAACACCCGAGGAGCCGTCGCCAGACCAAAGGGAAGGGCGAAGAATTGGAAGTGATCGCCCCCCCATCGCGAAGCGGTGATGACATGGAGCAACCGGAACGTGGAGGTACGCATCCTGACGTCGATCGAGGCCATGAAATCCCCTTTTTCCAGGGAGGCCGCTGCGGACCGGAGAGACTCCATCCGGAATCTCTGCAGACGGAGAAAACGGTTCAGGCGCTTTAGGTCCAAGATCGGTCGTACTGAGCCTTCCTTCTTGGGAACCACAAAGAGGTTCGAATAGAACCCCCTGAACCTTTCCGTCAGAGGCACGGGGGCGACGACACCCTTGTGCATTAGAGAGCGAATGGCCGCAAAGAAGGCGGCCGCTCGCACGGAATCCCGCGGAAGACGGGATCGGAAGAAACGGTCTGGCGGAATGGACGCAAATTCGATCTTGTATCCGCAAGATACAATCTCGAGCGCCCATGCGTCTGAGATGTGGGCCCGCCATACGTTCCTGAACAGGAGAAGGCGGCCCCCCACCCGGGTGGGTGGGGGCGCACCTTCAGGCAGAGGGCTGCTGGCCTGTGGGAGCCCGTGCAGGCTGGGACTTGCGCCAGGTAGGTTGCGCCCGAAAAAACGGCTTCTTGCGTCTATCCTGGGCTGGGCCAGAGGAAGAAGAACCGGCCGCGGGTCTAGACCCGGTGGGCTTGCGAAAGGACCGAAACCGGGACGAACCAGCGTGACCACGGGGGGCGCCCTTTGGCCTGGACTGGGAGAGGCGAGTACTCTTCCCACCCGTGGCCTCCGATATAAAGTTCGTCCAGACGGGTCCCGAACAAGCGGGAACCCGTGAATGGTAGGCCCGCCAAAGAGCGTTTGGAAGCGGCGTCCGCCGCCCAAACCTTCAGCCAGAGTTCCCTCCTGACAGAAACTGCCAGGGCCGAGGAACGGGCAATGAGGGCACCCGCATCAAGGGAGGCCTCACAGACAAATTTTCCGGCCTGAACAATTAGCTGGGCTAAGGAACGGAGGTCCTGAACAGGGACGTCCGACCCTAACTCCTGTTCCAGTTGCAAACCCCATTCAGAGACCGCTTTACCAACCCAGGCGGAGGCAAAAACCGGTCTAAGGGCCGAACCAGAGGCAGTGAATATGGCCTTGGAGAGGGATTCCGTACGACGGTCCTCAGCAGACTGGAGGGAAGATCCGTCCTGTACAGGAATAGCAGTGCTTTTGGACAGGCGAGCCACGGGAGGATCAACCTTAGGCGGGGATGTCCACGTGGTTACAGAATCCGCTGGAAAGGGATAACAAATGTCCAGCTTTTTGGGGGTAATAAAGCGGACGTTAGGCCGAGTCCAAGTCTTGGATACCACAGAAGAAAAGTCAGCGTGTATGGGAAAAACCTTGGAGGCCTGTCTGGGGCGGAGGAAGGACACGCCGGCCTGCTCAGAACTGGGGGGGGGGGGGGGGGGGTCATCGTGTATCTGAAAGGTATCACGGATGCTAGTGATAAGATGCCCCACCGCGGACGACAATTTGGACGGAAGCTCAGTCCATGTTCACGTCCGAATCCACCAGTTCTCCCTCAGAAGGCGTATCCCTGTGAGAGGATAGACTTGACTGAGTTCGCACGCATGGCGGAGAGAGCGAAGCATCTGGAGAAGATGTGCGCTCAACCCTTGAACGTTTCTGAGTAAGCCGGGCCCTGGAAGATTCGCTGGGAGGCAGGGAACCAGTGGGGCGGCAGAAACGGTATTCCCAGCGGGTGCGACAGGGATTGTGGCAGCCTGCGGGAGAGGCGGTCTATCCACGAGATGGCCCACTACGTGTGTAAGGCTTTCCACTGCCTGAGACAGAGACCTAGCCCAATCAGGGGGTTCAGAGGCACCGGGGGGCGCAGCGGGAAGCGGGCCCTGCACCGGGGCCTGACATGCAAGGCAATGTGGCTCAGATTGCCCACACGGAAAAAGTTCCTTACAGGCATGGTACCAGGGTTTGGGGGCACCCGTGGGATCTGACATGCTGAAATGTGGTTGCACTCCAATATAGAGACCACAAGGGGTTGTAGCAGCTGACCAGGAGGGTTAGGAGAGGGTTAACTGTCCTACCAGTGCCTCAGAAGAACGTCAGGAGTAGAAGGTCCGGATCAGCAGCAGCAGAGAGCAGCAAACAGCAGTGCCAAGCGATGTACACAGGAGTTAGAATCTCCCACCGTGTCCCAGCTTCCTGAGGAGTGAGGAAGCGCGGGAAAAAACTCAGCAGAAGCGCGGGGAACAAGCTCCGCCCCCTCCAGCGCTTGAAATGTCTCCTGTGAAGGAGAACGAAACTCCGCCCCCAAAATGACGCGCGCGCGCGTGTAAGACGCGCCCCTTGCTGCCGAAAACTCTCAGGGCTAAGAACCATGCCAGAAAATAAAAAAGGCCCGCAGGCCCCTAAAAACGCGGCGATATGCCCAGGTGGGTGATGCCACCATGTCCCTCGCCCCGCCGAGCCCGATCAGCCGATGTCGGGCATAAGCCCCGCCCCCCGTTCACAGAACGGAGCGGGCGGCGGCGGGAAGGGAGCGAGGGAGAGAGCATGCCGGGCCCTGATAGAAAACAGCGTGGGGGGAACGGCGTGGGGGTGCGGAGGATACATCTGAGGAGCTTCCTGTCAGGGAGCTGGGGAGAGTCTGCTAGAGCGCTCAACACTGCCCGATAAGCACAACCTTATCCTGGTGACCACGGGTGCCCCCTTACCCAGAGGGGTAGATGCTGCAGATAGGGACGGGGTCTGGGCTGGAATAGCCATCTTACCGACCGACGTCTTCACCCTCAGTTCCTTCCAGCAGGGTCGCCCCTTCAGCCACTGGCACCGCAGTGGCAGGAAGCTGGAAGAGGGGCTTGGCGTGCGGGCGACCCCCTAGCTGGCGGGATGTAGGGGAGCCATTGCTGCCCAGATCCTCCTATTGCTTCTGTGGGGGAGGCAGCAGTGCAGATAAGTTGGCACTGGCGCAGCTCAACCCCGGGAGAGCAGAGAGGTCCAATGCGTCTCTGGTATCCCTAGGAAAAAATAAAATAACAAAATTAGAAGAAAAAAATAAAATAACAAGGAGAAAACAGCCCTGCAGTAGCAGGGAGTGTCTTGCCTCCTTGGACACTAAGCTAAAACTGGTAGCCTCTATCTCCAGGCTGAGGGTATAGCTGACGGAGGAGGGGCTTAACAGTTTTACTTAGTGTCACGCCTCCTAGGGAGCTGAGCTATACCCAAGGTCTGTGTCCCCCAAGGAAAGTGGGCGAGAAATTAGGGTTATTCACCTTAGAAAAAAAGACAACTGAGGGGAGATCTAATTAATATGTAAAAATATATCAGGGGTCAGTACAGAGATCTATCCCATCATCTATTTATCCCCAGGACTGTGACGAGGGGACATCCTCTGCGTCTGGAGGAAAGAAGGTTTGTACACAAACAGAAAAGGATTCTTTACGGTAAGAGCAGTGAGACTATGGAACTCTCTGCCTGAGGAGGTGGTGATGGGGAGTACAATAAAGGAATTCAAGAGGGGCCATGATGTATTTCTGGAGCGCAATAATATTACAGGCTATAGCTACTAGAGAGGGGTCGTTGATCCGGGGAGTTAGTCTGATTGCCTGATTGGAGTCGGGAAGTTTTTTTTTTTGCCTTCCTCTGGATCAACTGGCAGTATAACAGGCCAAACTGGATGGACAAATGTCTTATTTCGGCCTTATGTACTATGTTACTATGGTATGTACCTCTCATAATTATATTTTAGGATGCTTTTAAAAATATCCAATGATGTGGCTGTATTTTTATTTTTGAGGACTTTGTCCCAGTTAGGCTTACGGCCTCTCTTAGTTGGCTGAATTTTGCTTTTTTGAAGTTTGGTATTTTTGTTCCTCTCTGAAGAAACAAACACTCTTTTTAATGATAATTGGAAGGTTATTACTTTATGGTCACTATTTCCCAGGTGTCCCCCAACCTGCACATCTGTTGTTTTGTCAGGTCTATTGGTTAATACTAAGTCCAGTAAGGCCGTCCCTCTAGTCGGGTCCTGAACCAGTTGGGAAAGGTAATTGTCTTTGGTTATTGCCAAGAACCTGTTTCCTTTATGAGATGTACATGTTTCAGTTTCCCAGTCTATATCTGGGTAGTTGAAGTCCCCCATAATAACCACCTCATTATGATTTGCCGCCTCGTCATTCTCGTTAAGTAGCAGATTTTCTGTGAACTCTGGTATATTAGGTGGTTTATAGTAAACTTCTATTAGTAATTTATTATTGTTTTTGTATTTCTACCCACAGTGACTTCACATGTTCATGTCCCTCACTTATATCTTCTGCGGGCTTTAGACAAGACTTTACATAAAGGCAGACAATTCCAGTTCCCCAGTTTTATTAGTCAGGCTTCTGGCATTAGTGTACATACATTTAATAGGTTTATGTATATTTTTTACCCTACAACTTTCCTTCTGAACTGTTCTAGCCCCTCCTTCCTCCCCCAGTCTCTATCTGCAATATCTTCCCCTCATATAACGTAATTACTCTAACTGTTATCCAGCTAGCTACCTCACTTTTCTGAGCCTCCTCGTTACCACCCTCCCCCACATCTACTCCAAAGAGTGCTTGCTCAGTGAGCAGTAAACTTTTCCAAATTGTCAACTCCTCTGAGTGTGGAAACTCGCCCTTTTAGATATTCGATGTGAGATTACAAATGGGCAATTTGCTCACATTTTGAACAAAGATATGCACCCTCAAACGGCTGTTCCAGGACTGCTTACATTAGACAAGATGTGCACTGGACTGCGCTGTCAATAATGGAACACATACTAAATGGGGATTACGCAAGAAAAGAGAAAAATACAAAATAAGGCCTCATGCACACTACCGTTGTTTCATTCCGTGTCTGTTGTTCCATTTTTCGTGATTTTCTGCAGACCCATTGACTTTCAATGGGTCCGTTAAAAACTCGGCTAATGCACAGTTTGTCATCCACGTCTGCGATCCGTGGTTCCAGTCCATCAAAACAATATAACCTGTCCTATTTTTTTCACGGAAAACGGTTCTCGGACCCATTCAAGTCAATGGGTCCGTGAAAAAAATGCGTAGGCTCACAAGATTGTCGTCCGCATCCGTTTTTTTCCTATCATTTGCATGGCAAACTTGACTTAGACTTTTTTACTTTCCTTCTTGTCTGGTGATCCTCAAAAAATAAAGGAAGACACACAGAAACAAAAACGGAAACAGATCACGGAACAATGGATCCCCATTTTGCGGAACGGAACACAATAACGGTCGTGTGCATGAGGCCTAATGCAGTGATAAGAAACTGATTTACTGCAGACCCCCACTAAAGTCCTTGAATATAAAGTCACACACTTAAAGGGAACCTGTCACCGGGATTTTGGGTATAGAGCTGAGGACATGGGCTGCTAGCACATCCGGAATACCCAGTCCACATAGCTCTGTGTGCTAGTATTGTGTATAAAAACTGATTTGATACATATGCAAATTAACCTGAGATGAGTCAGAGTTTGAAAATATGACTCTTTGGTCACACAAGTAAGATATGACTCTTATGTTAATTTGCATATGTCTCAACTCGTTTTTTTTACACAATAAAAGCACACAGAGCTATGGGGACTGGGTATTGCGGATGTGCTAGCGGTCATCTAGCAACCCATGTCCTCAGCTCTATATCCAAAATCCAGGTGACAGGTTCCCTTTAATACAAACACACAATTAAAAATCAAACACGCAAACGCTAACAAACTTGTGTTATTTGCCTGCTTGTATAAATGGAGCTCTCAAAACAGCCTGCTTTTTTTCCTCTGGATTCAAAGGACCGAGCTGCCCTCAAGGTTGGCTATTTAACTCCTCCTAATTAGACAGCCACACCTTAATTACTCACCTGTGCAAGACCCTCTGGATTCAGAGTGCTTCTGTGGGGCTCCATAACGCATCTCCGGATTGCGGAACCATTCAAGTAAATGGATCCGCATCCATGATGCGGGGAGCACACAGCCGGTGCCCGTATATTGCAGACCTGCTGTTTGCGGGCCGCAATACGGCCATGGCCGGGCAATGGCCATGTGCATGAGGCCAAATTGGTGGTCTTTTATATCATTTTTCTCCAGAATCATCATTCAATTTTCTACACACCTGTAGAAGGCCAGTGGTTTATATTAAGCAAGACACTGCAGAACTACAGGGCACAGTGCATCAGGAGAACTGTGATGAAAGTGAGCACCAAGTTTAAGCGTTGCAGACAGCGGCCACATCTGCAAAGCGTGCTGGGCATTCTAACGTGGAGACTGTTAGACTATGAGAAGCAGCGTGTTCAGAACATTTGTGAAAAAGGTTAAGATGCGCTATTAGCGCAGTCACTCCTGTTTAGGGGAGATGTTAGGCCTCTAAATAGTACCTCCTTGACTATGCATATGTGGATTCAGTGTTAGTAGAGTATAAGAGGAAAGTATTTAGTCTCCTATGCCAATTTAATACAGTATTTATATGGTTACATGTGAGAAAGATGTAGAATAACCATTTATTCATTTGCATTCTTGTCATTCTGGGCTCTGGAGCCAAGGACGAATTCTTAGTGCTTCAGGTTTTAAGTTCAAACAGCAGAGTTTGATAGTAGTTTCAGAAAAACTGACATTTTGGAGTGGATGTACCATTAAAAAAAAGGAGAGAGAAGAGAATTCAAAAATGTCACTCCTATAGAAATTGTGCACTCTGTAAACTTACATTCTCTACCAGATTTCTTCCAGAATAGCAAATCTTTACTACTTACACATGTCCGCGCCGTCAATGTTCCTAGCTCTTAACACAGTCACATTTAGATTATAATATGGATGAATTTCTTTCTGCAAATATAAATGTATCAAGAGTCAGTGGTACTGTATATGTACAACATGTCACAGCCTTGGATAGAGAGAACATGATTACACAATCCATGTCAAATTTTCTGACTCTCAGATCCTTGTATCAAGGACTTACGCTACTTTCACATCTGTGTTTTTGCTGGATCTGTCAGGGGATCAGCAAAAACGAATCCGTTCAATAATACAGCCGGCTGCATCAGTTCAGAACGGATCAGGTTGTATTATCTCAAAAATGAACCAGGCGGATCCTGCACTAAAACCATTTTAAGTCAATGGGTGCCAGATCTGTTTTTTTCATGTCCAAAAAGAACATATCTGGCACCATTGACTTACATTGTGTTTAACGCCAGATCTGTCTTGATCAGTAGCCCAGCGTTTGTGTCCGGCATGGGAACCCAACCAAACGGAACGGAATGCATTCTGGTGCACTCCAGTTTTGTACCCATTGACAATAAATGGGGACAAAACTGAAGTGTTTTTACCTCTGGTTTTAAGATCCTATGACAGACCTCAATACCGGAAAGGAAAAGGAAGATGGTAGCCTTATAGAAGGAAAACTGCTCATTAGATCCTTATTTTTTTTTACATTACTCAGTTGTCATGCAGCACCATTTTCATCGTACAATGTAGTATTACATGGAGCCCATTCAAATGAATGCATGGATGCAATTTCTTCACAGCTTTACGGGTTTTATTTTTATGGAGTTCACTATGAGGTAAAACTAACATGCTCCAAATTCTTTAAGTCAGTATGATTATGGCAATATCACATATGCATAGCCTTTCTCACGTTTTAATACTGAAAGAAAAAAAAAACTTTTGAAAAAAATGATTTTTTTTCTAGTTCTTTCCATACTTTGACTCCCATAATTTTTTTGTAATTAATTCTACAAAGATGTGTAAGGGCTCTTTTTTTGCGGGACGATTTGTAGTTTTTCCTAATACCATTTTGGGGTGTGTATGACTTTTTGACCAGTTTTTATTCCAATTTTTTGTGATGAAAAAAGGGCGAACCTGCCACTCCCCGTATGGGGTTTTTAAAAATATTTTAATAGTACGGGAGTTTTCACACGCAGCAATGCCCATGATGTTATTTTTTTTTTAATTTGTTTTGATTTTGGGGAAAGGGGAGCGATTAGAATTTTTATCTTTTTCAAACCTTTTTTTTTTTACGTCCCCAAGTGGGCCACAATTTGCAATCATTAGATGTATAGAATAATGGAATTTGCTCGAATATGCTGCACAAAAAAAAAAAAAAAAAAAAAAAAAAAAATCGCTATATCCCAGTTCAGTGCTTCCACCTGCTGTCCTGAACTCTAAAATATACTAATAATGAGCCTGGAAGTCTAGTACAAGCTGCCGGAGAAGAGTGCTCCTGACCTGGAAGTGTGCACTTCTGGGTTTTAGCACTCTCAGACGCTGTGATCGCGGACCTTAGCTGCAGGTGTCTGCTGTATGTGCCCACTACACTCCAGAGAAGCACCATCTTTAAAGACCCAATATCCACTATAAATGTACTAATCTTGAGCCTAGACATACACCAGGGCTCAGGAGTAAATGAGCACTATGCACATTTGAGGCCCAGTGTGCTGATTTACACATCTTCTGTCGACAACTGTAGGGGCTCTGAAGCTAAATAAAAAATAGAATCTCCAAGAAGTGAACCCATTTTGAAAAGTGCCCCTCAAGGTATTTATTAAAAGGTGGAATGAGCATTTTGACGCCACGGGTACAGAAATACCATAAATGCGGAGATAAATTACTTTTTGGTTACACTGCAGCGTGCGGGAAAGAGATGCAGCAAACTTTAATACTAAGCGATGCCTCTAACTCCGCCCCAATGCATAATTATACTCATTTAATCCCACCCAGTCTCCTTAGGGTTATGGATGAATAGCTTAAAACGCAACTAATATTTACTAATATTCTTATGAAAAATGATATACGCTTGCTTTAGGTGTAAAAATCGTCACATGCCCCCTTTTTGCACCTATTTAGGAGTGTCGAGTGCCTGATAGTGGCCGGCCCCAACACAATTACTATCTTTTACGCCTGACAACAGGGGTAAGAAAAGGAATATAAACTACTCCAGTCAGGGCCCCAAGTAATTTTTAATCCAGGTGCACGGGCTGCCAGAGGTGCACCTATTTCATAAATTAGGCTAATTCTCCTGAAGTGCAGAGGGGGGACAAGGACTGGCGCAAAAAGCCAGTCTTTGTAAATGACCCCCCAATATGTACACCTGATCTTTCATAGGGTACATGGCGCTACCAATACACCTTGCAATAAATTAAAGAACCAACTTGTCCTACCCCATCCAGCGTTTCGCTGATGTCTGCTAGAACCAAGAATAACCACATACACAAGGGATTGTAACTGTCAGTGTTAACCACTTGCCTACAGCCGCATGACTTTATACGTTGCAGTGGTAGGCTCCTATCTGTAACCTGATGCATAAAAGTGTCAGGTTACATCGTGATCCTGCCAGCGGCCCGTGCTGCCACAGATCGCTGTGACTGCACTGTCATTAGACAGCTATGGTCACAGGGAAAAGTGACATGCAGGAGCGTTCAGGAGGTAATAGAGGCTTGTAGCGCTGTGCTACAAGAGTCTATCAAATTGTAAACTCTAAAAGCTGGCAGAGAGCACTTTTTGTTATGCAAGAGGGCTACCTGCTGGCTATAAAATGATTTGTCAGCAGACTGGTATTTACCGTAAATTCTTCTTGCCTTCAATGTGGCAGGAAGGGGTTAGTTCACTTTAAATAAAAAGTTAATAAAAAAAGTAAAAAAAATAAAAATAATGAGAAATATAGAACATTAATAAACGCACGCATATTTTTTCATTTATAAACAAATGTAAAAGAAAAAGCCTCAAAATATCCAGATTTCACCAATATTAATACCTTAGGGGAAATAACATAAAAAAAAGTAACTTTGAAAGGGCTTGCAACATTTTGTAAAAAATGTTTATGGCAGTATGGTGCCATAGAACCAGCAATAGAAAAATAGGCCACCAAAATCCAAAACGCGCTCCAGTCTTTTGAAGTCTTGCTGCGGGCCCAGCCAGTAGATAAATTACATAAATAAGAAGTGAATGGGCACTCTTATAGATGGAATCACATAGACTGGATCTAAGATATAAAAATCAATGAGGTTTTTAACAGATAAAATACTTTACAGTAATCTGGAATAAAGATATAAAAAAGGTGTATAGAAAATATATTAAAAAAAAAAATAAAAAAATATAAAAAAGCTGAGCCGTAAATACTCAAATTGTTCCAAAAGGATGGACTTAATATTCTTGATCGATGCAATGCTGTACAAATATCAAGTCAGCTGATAAACTGTAGAAGAACCTATGTATATTGTGATAAAGTTCATTATTTTCTGTAATGTACTGATAAACATTAGACTTTCATATATTTTAGATTCATTACACACAACTGAAGTAGTTCAAGCCTTTTATTGTTTTAAAGGGAACCTGTCACCGGGATTTTGTGTATAGAGCTGAGGACATGGGTTGCTAGATGGCCGCTAGCACATCCACAATATCCCAGTCCCCATAGCTCTGTGTGCTTTTATTGTGTAAAAAAACCGATTTGATACATATGCAAATTAACCTGAGATGAGTCCTGTCCCTGACTCCTCTCACATACAGGACTCATCTCAGGTTAATTTGCATATGTATCAAATCGGGTTTTTTTTTACACAATAAAAGCACACAGAGCTATGGGGACTGGGTATTGCGGATGTGCTAGCGGCCATCTAGCAACCCATGTCCTCCGCTCTATACCCAAACAAAATCCTGGTGACAGGTTCCCTTTAATATTGATAATTTTGGCATACAGCTCATGAAAACCCAAAATTCCTATCTAAAAAAATTAGAATATCATGAAAAGGTTCTCTAAACGAGCTATTAACCTAATCATCTGAATCAACTAATTAACTCTAAAAACCTGCAAAAGATTCCTGAGGCTTTTAAAAACTCCCAGCCTGGTTCATTACTCAAAACCGCAATCATGGGTAAGACTGCCGACCTGACTGCTGTCCAGAAGGCCATCATTGACACCCTCAAGAAGAGGGTAAGACACAAAGAAATTTCTGAACGAATAGGCTGTTCCTAGAGTGCTGTATCAAGGCACCTCAGTGGGAAGTCTGTGGGAAGGAAAAAGTGTGGCAGAAAACGCTGCACAACGAGAAGAGGTGACCGGACCCTGAGGAAGATTGTGGAGAAGGACCGATTCCAGACCTTGGGGGACCTGCGGAAGCAGTGGACTGAGTCTGGAGTAGAAACATCCAGAGCCACCGTGTACAGGCGTGTGCAGGAAATGGGCTACAGGTGCCGCATTCCCCAGGTCAAGCCACTTTTGAACCAGAAACAGCGGCAGAAGCGCCTGACCTGGGCTACAGAGAAGCAGCACTGGACTGTTGCTCAGTGGTCCAAAGTACTTTTTTCAGATGAAAGCAAATTTTGCATGTCATTCGGAAATCAAGGTGCCAGAGTCTGGAGGAAGACTGGGGAGAGGGAAATGCCAAAATGCCTGAAGTCCAGTGTCAAGTACCCACAGTCAGTGATGGTCTGGGGTGCCATGTCAGCTGCTGGTGTTGGTCCACTGTGTTTTATCAAGGGCAGGGTCAATGCAGCTAGCTATCAGGAGATTTTGGAGCACTTCATGCTTCCATCTGCTGAAAAGCTTTATGGAGATGAAGATTTCATTTTTCAGCACGACCTGGCACCTGCTCACAGTGCCAAAACCACTGGTAAATGGTTTACTGACCATGGTATTACTGTGCTCAATTGGCCTGCCAACTCTCCTGACCTGAACCCCATAGAGAATCTGTGGGATATTGGGAAGAGAAAGTTGAGAGACGCAAGACCCAACACTCTGGATGAGCTTAAGGCCGCTATCGAAGCATCCTGGGCCTCCATAACACCTCAGCAGTGCCACAGGCTGATTGCCTCCATGCCACGCCACATTAAAATCATCAATATTAAAACAATAAAAGGCTTGAACTACTTCAGTTGTGTGTAATGAATCTAACATATATGAAAGTCTAATGTTTATCAGTACATTACAGAAAATAATGAACTTTATCACAATATGCTAATTTTTTTAGAAGGACCTGTATAGGGAGATCCATACAGCAAATTGCTGTAATATTACAACCGGCTTTCCTGGTATCGTTGGGGAGTATGCTGGATGATACACAAGTCAAGTATGTTTTCTTTAAAGGTGGTAAGTAAAATTGATATATTCAAAAAGCAAGTGGAAAAAAAAAGAGGAAAAAAATGCAAAAGAAAAAAGAATACAAGTCAAAAAGAAAAAGGATATATATATCGCTATAAAAAGTGAACTGGGTCAGCAAAAAAATGCTGATAGTTCATCCGTTTGTGTTCCACGTCCGTTGTCCATGTTTCCCTTCAGCAACGGACGCACAATTTGCAGAGCAAAAAAATAAATAAAAATGTCTTGTGCATGAGGCCTAACTTGTATCTTCAGTGGTATCAGAAGAAGGGCTGCGATGGTACCTTGCTTAGATTAAATGTAGAGCAGATGCAGTCCGCTGTGACTTTTGATCGGAGCACTGCTGTACCTCACTGTTTCTCTTTAGCGATCTCAGACTCTCGGCTTGTAGTGCTGGCCTCTGTGTCTTTGGCGTCCCTCGTGTCTCCGGTAGCGCCTGCACAGATAGTAAAGCTGGGCTGGCTTACTGCTATTTCCTGTAGCGTGCCGATCGCTGCAATTCTTACTGTGTGTCTTTCTTGGAAGCACTTCACTTAGTATCAACTTGAGCGATATTAAATATCGTATTGCCGGTTATTTTGACATCAGATCAAATGTATCCTCTACGCCAAACGATATTTGTACAGCATTGCACCAATCAAGAATATTATTAACTCCATCCTTTTGGAACATTTTATTGAGTATTTATGGCTCAGATTTTTTTAATATATTTTCTATACACCTTTTTTTATATCTTTTTTTCCAGATTACTGTAAAGTATTTTATCTATTAAAAACCTCATTGATTTTTATATCTTAGATCCAGTCTATGTGATTCCATTTTTCATCAGATCACTTCTGTCTAAGACCCCAATGCATTAGCATTGAATTGTATGAGAAATTCCCTATGGGAACATAACTCTGGTAGGACTTGGGTCCTACAGAGGGACAAAGTCTACCACTGGGAATGAAGGTCTCTGCTGATCACTGCTAGGGGAGGCTATTCCAGCCCCAGGAGCAGGGCCGTTTCTACAGCCAGGCGAGGGGGGCTCATCTCTATAGTCATCTGTATCGCAGCTCTCAGGACAGAGATACAGATGGCAGTGCTGCGGCGGGGCAGGGGAGGGAGAGGAGTCTCCCTTCCTTGTTCCTGTGATAGGCTTCCAACCACAAGGCCTGCAGCCTATGAGAGGCCGTCGCCGTACAGCGTGGGACACAGGCCGGAAGAGGCCTGCATCACATCACTGCCATTATACGGGACAATACTGGTGGCACATCATTTGGGGGGGGCATGGAGATGCACTTGTTACTGGCACATGATTGGGGGGCATATATGGGGGCACCTCTAACTGGCACATTATTGGGGGGAATCTATGGGGGCACTTTTTACTGGCACATTATTGGGGGGCACTATGGGGGCATTACTGAGGCAACAAAGAAGGGGTATTTTATATGGGGGAAGGGGGAGAGGAACACTATGGGGGCTTCTACTGAGGCCACAAAGAAGTGGTATTTTAGATGGGGGGGGGGCTCTGTGTGGTACTAGTATTATCCGGGGCTTTATTGGTTTCTACAGTATAATATTGGGGAGCACAGCGGCACAGTATTGGGGGTAATAGGATGATTTGTCCAGAAAATTGAAGGATGAAGAAAAAGTAAACTAAGATTTCTTTTGTCAAACTGCAGAGACGAAAAATGGCTGAAAAATGATGGTCTGAAAGGAGAAGATGAGGAAAGAGAACATTTACATCAAAGGAGACGTCACTGGATGTAAGAGGTATGTGGGGCTGTATAACACAAGTACAGCAAAATGCGGTGTGGGGGGAGGGGGCAGACTTAGAGAATTGGGCCATATTCATTGGGGCTTGGGTCCCAGATCTTTTTTGACCCTAGCAATGCCCCTGACCTCCACCCATTCCATTATGCCCTGCCCACGCTATGACTGGCATCTCATGTTCTAAGTGGTTGATAGACACTCGCGTTTTGGCTTTCCATTTGTGAGATCCGTTCAGGGCTCTAACAAGCAGTCCAAAACCGATCAGTTTTGCCCTAATGCATTCTGAATGGAAAAAGGATCCGCTAAGGCTACTTTCACACCTGCGTATCGGTGCGGATCCGTCTGGTATCTGCACAGACGGATCCGCACCTATAATGCAAACGCTGCCTTAGATCCATTCAGAACAAAAAAACTATTTTTTTTTGTTCATGATAGTGCAACGGATCCGTTTTTACTTTACATTGAAAGTCAATGGGGGACGGATCCGTTTGAAAATTGAGCCATACTGTGTCAACTTCAAACGGATCCGTCCCCATTGACTTACATTGAAAGTCTGGACGGATCCGTTTGCCTCCGCACGGCCAGGCGGACACCCGAACGCTGCAAGCAGCGTTCGGGTGTCCGCCTGCTGAGCGGAGGACAAACAGTGCCAGAGTGATGCATTCTGAGCGGATCCGCATCCACTCAGAATGCATTAGGGCTGGACGGATCAGTTCGGGGCCGCTTGTGAGAGCCTTCAAACGGAACTCACAAGCGGAGCCCCGAATGCAAGTGTGAAAGTAGCCCAAGAATGCATCAGTTTGCCTCCGTTCTATCTCCATTCCGCTTTGGCGGTGGACACTAAAACACTGCTTGCAGGGTGGATATAAATCAATGATTTAAAAAAAAAAAATTTCATTTGGATTTTTTTCATTTAAATCAGATTATTTTTTTTTACATAAAATGCTTTTTGGAGGAAAATATATTACCATCCAAAGGTTATTCCATCATGAAATAAAGATTTGTTTTTTTATTTATGTAGAATAAGGCTGTACGTGGACTCCCATATTGTTGAATGGATTAGGCAGTGGCTGCGAGATAGAGAGGGCTGTAGTCAATGGAGTATATTTAGACCAAGGCCTTGTTACCAGTGGGGTACCTCAGGGATCTGTTCTGGGACCCATATTGTTTAATATCTTTATCAGCAAAATTGCAGAAGGCCTCGATGGTAAGGCGTGTCTTTTTGCGGATGACACAAAGTAAAGATATGTAACAGGGTTGATGTTCCTGGAGGGATACACCAAATGGAAAAGGATTTAGGAAAACTAGAGGAATGGTCAAAAATCAGGCAACAAAAATGTTATGTTGATAAGTGCAAGATAATGCACCTGGGGCGTAAAAACCCAAGAGCAGAATATAAAATCAGTGATACAGTCCTAACCTCAGTATCTGAGGAAAGGGATTTAGGGGTCATTATTTCAGAAGACTTAAAGGTAGGCAGACAATGTCATAGAGCAGCAGGAAATGCTGGCAGAATGCTTGGGTGTATAGGGAGAGGCATTACCAGTAGAAAGAGGGAGGTGCTCATGCCGCTCTACAGAGCACTAGTGAGACCTCATTTGGAGTATTGTGCTCAGTACTAGAGACCAGATCTCCAGAAGGATATTGATACTTTGGAGAGAGTTCAGAGAAGAGCTACTAAACTAGTACATGTATTGCAGGATAAAACTTACCAGGAAAGATTAAAAGGACTTTAACATGTATAGCTTGGAAGAAAGACGAGACAGAGGGGATATGATAGAAACTTTTAAATACATAAAAGGGAATCAACAAGGTAAAAGAGGAGAGAATATTTAAAAGAAAAACTGCTACAAGAGGACATAGGGCAAAGGTTTAAAAGTAATATCAGGAAGTATTACTTTACTGAGAGAGTGGTGGATGCATGGAATAGTCTTCCTGCAGAAGTGGTAGCTGCAAATACAGTGAAGGAGTTTAACCACATCAGCTCCCCTAGCTTAAACCCCCTTAATGACCAGACCACTTTTTACAATTCTGCACTACACTACTTTCACCGTTTATTGCTCGGTCATGCAACTTACCACCCAAATGAATTTTACCTCCTTTTCTTCTCACTAATAGAGCTTTCATTTGGTGGCATTTCATTGCTGCTGACTTTTTTTACTTTTTTGTTATTAATTGAAACTTACCTAAATGTTTGCAAAAAAAAAATTCACTTTCAGTCGTAATTTTTTTTATTTTTTTTTTAAACGCTACATTTCTATATAAATTTTTCTCTAAATTTATTTTTCTACATGTCTTTGATAAAAAAGAAAAAAATGGTTTCGGTAAAAGTTATAGCGTTTACAAACTATGGTACAAAAATGTGAATTTCCGCATTTTGAAGCAGCTCTGATTTTCTGAGCACCTGTCATGTTTCCCGAGGTTCTACAATGCCCAGACAGTAGAAAACCCCCACAAATGACCCCATTTCGGAAAGTAAACACCCTAAGGTATTCGCTGATGGGCATAGTGAGTTCATAGAACTTTTTATTTTTTGTCACAAGTTATCGGAAAATGATGATTTTTTTTTTCCCTTAAAAAGTCTCATATTCCAGTAACTTGTGACAAAAAAATAAAAACTTCCATGAACTCACTATGCCCATCACAAAATACCTTGGGGTGTCTTCTTTCCAAAATGGGGTCACTTGTGGGGTAGTTATACGGCATTTTAGGGGCCCTAATGCGTGAGAAGTAGTTTGAAATCAAAATGTGTAAAAAATGCCCTGTGAAATCCTAAAGGTGCTCTTTAGAATGTGGGCCTCTTTGCCCACCTAGGCTGCAAAAAATTGTCACACATGTGGTATCGCCGTACTCAGGAGAAGTTGGGCAATGTGTTTTGGGGGTGTCTTTTTACACATGCCCATGCTGGGTAAGATAAATATCTCTGCCAAATGACAACTTTGTATAAAAAAAATGGGAAAAGTTGTATTTTAGAGAGATATTTCTCTCACCCAGCATGGGTATATGTAAAAAGACACCCCAAAACACATTACCCTACTTCTTCCGAGTACGGTGATACCACATGTGTGACACTTTTTTGCAGCCTAGATGCGCAAAGGGGCCCAAATTCTTTTAGGAGGGCATTTTTAGACATTTGGATCCCAGACTTCTTCTCACGCTTTAGGGCCCTTAAATGCCAGGGCAGTATAAATACCCCACATGTGACCCCATTTTGGAAAGAAGACACCTCAAGGTATTCAATGAGGGGCATGGCAAGTTCATAGAAGATCACCCACCTGTCAGGCTCCATTCAGACGTCCGTATGTGTTTTGCGGATCCAATCCATGGATCCGTAAAACACATACGGACGTCTGAATGGAGCCTTACAGAGGGGTGATCAGGGAGCCTATATGGGGTGATCACCCCCCTGTCATTGATCACCCCCCTGTAAGGCTCCATTCAGACGTCAGTGTGTGTTTTGCGGATCCGTAGATCCGTAAAACACATACAGACGTCTGAATGGAGCCTGACGGGGGGGTGATCAAGGAGTCTATATGGGCTGATCAGGGGTTAATAAGTGACAGGGGAGGTGTAGTGTAGTGTAGTGTGGTGCTACTTATTACAGAGCTGCCTGTTTCCTCTGGTGGTCGATCCAAGCAAAAGGGACCACCAGAGGACCAGGTAGCAGGTATATTAGACGCTGTTATCAAAACAGCGTCTAATATACCTGTTAGGGGTTAAAAAAAATAATAATCGCATCTACAGCCTGCCAGCGAACGATCCACTCTCTTACCTGCAGTTCCAGTGAACGCGCGCGCCTGTGTGCGCGTGTTCACAGGAACTCTCGCGTCTCACGAGATGACGCGTCGATGTGTGACTGTGCCCGAGTGAGCCGCCTCCGGAACGCGATCCTGCGGAGGCGGTTAAGCATGCATGGGATAGGCATAAGGCCATCCTTCATATAAGATAGGGGCTATTCATAGTATTCAGTATATTGGGCAGACTAGATGGGCCAAATAGTTCTTATCTGCCGACACATTCTATGTTTCTATATGTGTAATTTTTTTGGTAAATAAATTCCATTAATCCAGGGCTTGACAAATTTCCTTGGAATCTAGGAGCCAGCTAAGGCCTCTTTCACACTTGCGTTGTCCGGATCCGGCGTGTACTCCGCCGGAATTACACGCCGGATCCGGAAAAACACAAGTGCACTGAAAGCATTTGAAGACAGATCCGTCTTCAAATGCTTTCAGTGTTACTATGGCACCCAGGGCGCTATTAGAGTCTTGGTTGCCATAGTAGTAGTGGGGAGCGGGGGAGCGGTATACTTACCATCCGTGCGGCTCCCGGGGCGCTCCAGAATGACGTCAGAGCGCCCCATGCGCATGGATGACGTGCCATGCGATCACGTCATCCATGCGCCTGGGGCGCCCTGACGTCACTCTGGAGCGCCCCGGGAGCCGCACGGATGTTAAGTATGCCGCTCCCCGCTATACTTTACCATGGCTGCCGGGACCTCTAGCGTCCCGGCAGCCATGGTAACCACTCTAAAAAAGCTAAACGTCGTATCCGGCAATGCGCCGAAACGACGTTTAGCTTAAGGCCGGATCCGGATCAATGCCTTTCAAGTCTTCAGTTTTTTTGGCCGGAGCAAAAAGCGCAGCATGCTGCGCTATTTTCTCCGGCCAAAAAACGTTTCATTCCGGAACTGAAGACATCCTGATGCATCCTGAACGGATTTCACTCCATTCAGAATGCATTAGGATAAAACTGATCAGGATTCTTCCGGCATAGAGCCCCGACGACGGAACTCTATGCTGGAAGACAATAACGCAGGTGTGAAAGAGCCCTTAAAAAGTTAGGAGCCAGGCGGAGCCGCGTCATAAAGCCCCCAGTAGATGCCCCCATAGTGCTCCCCGCCCCCCCCCCCCAATAATGCTGTATACCATGGTACACATGCAGTGTACATGTGCTGCATACCATGGTACACATGCAGTGTACATGTGCTGTATACGATGGTACATATGCAGTGTACATGTGCTGTATATAACTTGAAAAGAAAGGTACCGGAGGCAATAGAGATCCTCTAAAAGCTCTTCTTTATTTTTCACATATGAATAACGGACACAGCCACATCGTTCACAGCATAACGTTGACGCGTTTCGGGTTGGTACCCTTAGGCGTAACACTTTGCTATGTTTGACCCCACAATTTAAAGGAGTTGGAATGCTCCTCCCTCCAAAATCTGAGGAGGGGAGGGTGGAGCCTCCAACCCCATAGGCTATCACACAGTGCATCACACCTTTCGTTAAATACAGCAATCTCTAGTGTAATTGGTAACACACTGCACTGCAGTTCTCTGGTCATATTAACCTCTGTAGTGCCATAGTCTCAACTCCCTGAGAAAAAGCCGCTCAGTGTGAACATTGACATCCTTTCACCAGTTAAAAACATGTAATACAAACAATAAAAGACAAAACACAAAAATGACCCTGTACCCTGTGATGGGCTGGGAATACATGTGCTGTATACCGTGGTACATATGCAGTGTACATGTGTTGTATACCGTGGTACATATGCAGTGTACATGTGCTGTATACCGTGGTACATATGCAGTGTACATGTGCTGTATACCGTGGTACATATGCAGTATATAGGACTATGACATTCAGTGTACGTGCTTTACACCATGGTACATACGCTGTATACAGGACCATGATATATGTACAGTATATAGGACTATGGCATACAGTGTACATGTGCTGACACCTCAGGCTCCTGCCTCACTTGGATGAGAGTAGTAGTAATGTGCACTGGGGGTAGTTAACCTGCAGGTGAACCTGAGAGCCACCAGGAGGGCGCAGGTCAGCGCTATGGCCCCGCACAGCAGGCCAGGCCTCCGGCCCATCAGACACAGGAGCCGCTTAATGTGCTGCCAGGCCGGACTCTGCATCCCGCTTATAAAGCAGATGGGAGGCCCAAGCCCGCTGGGGGCAGGACAGAGCTTCTCCTCATCACACCCCGGGGCCGCCACCAGCGCGAACCAAGCGCCGCCACAGTGGACTTCCGCGGCGTACGCTCAGCCATGGGCGGGGAGCGTGTCCAAAGAGCAGCTGGGTATAGGGAACCTAAGGCACCGTCACACAGCTCTCCGCTCATCTCCACTCCTGTGCTGCCTCCGGACAGAACGGCGCTCCGCACCCATCACCCATACCCAAGTGCCAGGACTAAATTCCTGGTCGCCATGGCGACCTGGCGCCTGGGATTTGTCAAGCTCTGCATTAATCCATTCACAATGTCATGCTCTTCCAGAGGTTTTTGTAAGATTATTAGGCAGTTTCTCTGCCTACAAGATATTATCACAGATGCTTGGTTTACTTTTACAGTTCTCAAAACTGAATTTGCCTCAGCAGAGATCACATGCCTCTTTTTCACAGCCAAAATGTTATAACATGAACTGAGTTGAGAAAAATACCTTAATCCTAACTTCTACAAACCTATGAATGCAGAATCAACCTAATCAAACTAATATGAAAAGTTGTTATTCTAAAAATCTTCATCTACTTGCATATTATAAGCTATACCAGCAATAATTTGCCTTTATGTAGAAAACTATGATTTAAAGGGAACCTGTCACCAAAAAAACGCTTACTATGCTGTTAAAGGGTTTCTACCACTTGCATATGACATATTTGGTGTTCAGACACTAGCGATCCGCTAGTGTCTGATGTACCATACAAGCTAATTATTACATTAATCCGTTCGGCCGTTTTGTCAAAAAAAGCACTTATATATTTATGCAAATGAGCCTCTAGGTGCTATGCGGGCGTTTTTCCAGCACCTAGAGGCTCTGTCTACCTGGCAGTTTGCCGCCCAGCTCCTCGCTCCAGCACGCCCATCTTCAACTCTATTCGATCCTCCCCCCTGCTTCAGCCTTCCGAAATCTCGCGCCTGCGCCGTTCGTCGTGGCATTCGGAGGCATTCGGCGCAGGCGCAGTCAATGTCTGACCGCTCCGTGCTCAGACATTTCCACTGCGCCTGCGCCGATGTCATCGGCGCAGGCGCAGTGGAAATGTCTGAGCACGGAGTGGTCAGACATTGACTGCGCCTGCGCCGAATGCCGCGACGAACGGCGCAGGCGCGAGATTTCGGAAGGCAGAAGCAGGGGGGAGGATCGAATAGAGTTGAAGATGGGCGTGCTGGAGCGAGGAGCTGGGCGGCAAACTGCCAGGTAGACAGAGCCTCTAGGTGCTGGAAAAACGCCCGCATAGCACCTAGAGGCTCATTTGCATAAATATATAAGTGCTTTTTTTGACAAAACGGCCGAACGGATTAATGTAATAATTAGCTTGTATGGTACATCAGACACTAGCGGATCGCTAGTGTCTGAACACCAAATATGTCATATGCAAGTGGTAGAAACCCTTTAATAGTATCTTATAGTGCTGCACGCAGTAGCTAAACTGAAGCCGGCTGAGTGTACGAGCCGGAGCCGGGATTGCACTACAGCAGCCCTTTACTGCGCATGAGGGCTGGGAGCGCGGTCCCCGCACCGAGATCCGACGTGTCAATAAAGGCGGCGGGAGGCGGGGAGAGCAGCATTGGAGACGCCTAGGCCGCTGCCCCCTTGACTTCAAACCTGACTTGAAGCAGGGGGCAGCGGCTGAATAAAACATCAATTTCTCAAGGAGGCTAAATGCGGCTAAACGATTAAAAAGTGCATTAGGAAACTACTCTGCAGCACTATAAGGTACTATTAACAGCTTAGTAAGCGTTTTTTTGGTGACAGGTTCCCTTTAAATCAAGCCTTACTAACTAGTGATTTAAATCAAATCCACCCTGGATGAAACTGAGCCAAACGGATCTGTTCTGACACACAATGTAAGTCATTGGGGACGGATTAGTTTTCACTGACACAATCTGGCACAATAGAAAACGGATCCGCATCGACTTTCAATGATGTTTAAGACTGATCTGTCTTGGCTATGTTAAAGATAATACAAACGTATCCGTTCATGACGGATGTAGACGGTTGTAGTATCTGAACGGATCCAAGGTATTCAATGAGCGAAGATACCGGAGGACATAACGGGAGAACGGAGCGGCGTCCAGGGATAATAGTAAGTGCAGTGAGATCCCTGGGCGCCGCTGTACAGATCGTGATACTTAGTTCACAATGTTTTTCCAGGTGAAAGGTCCTCTTTAAGTGAGACAACCCCTTTAAAGGACGGGGGGGGGTCTTTTTTGATGTTCCACCGGTTGGTAAAGTTGGTCCTGGAGCACAGTGTTTCTGGGTTCTCTGCTTTCAGGGGTGAAATATCTGCGATTTGGCGTTATGGACGATCCCAGACATGAGCACTAGGGGTCTGCTGTTGAGCCCGAGTGGGCACAGTTTGTATGGCCTGCACTTTCATGGTGTATGTACAGCAACACTGCTGAAGAGGTTAAATAAGTTTATGTCACAAAACATCTAGATGACAAAAAAAAAAAAGGAGGGACATTTAACGATCAAAGAGGGACTTGGGTCAAAAAGAGGGACTGTCCCTCCAAATGAGGGACACTTGGGAGGCATGCCACAGAACAGTCACCTTCACAAACAATGGCTGCACAATATCGGAGATCGCACAGAATTCATTCAATCCAGTAAAGTGAAAGTTGCTGGTTACGTTACCCTGCAGCTTCTGGACTGTCTCTCTCTCTGCTTGTCTTTCTTCCACAGGAATGCGGCGGCCAAGGCTGGCAGCACCCGGCCAGGTAGTCTCACCACCGCTGCTTGAAACATCGTCCGCCTTCTCCAAGAAGAGTAGACCGAACCAGGGCGTGGGGAAGGAAGCCTGGGTGAGACGAGGGCGTCGTCTGCTAAAAAGTCACTGAACAGGTACAAGAGAAGGGCGCGACCCGCAGCCACTCAGCAAGAAAATGGGCGTTCCCTTCCCGCTACTCATTCTTCACTGCCACCAACCCAGGGAAGAGGTATTAGAACATCCACTACTGCAAATCTCATACATACGTGTCATACCCATGACCTGGCTGTATGCAGTAGAGTTATGGTTTATGTAAAGTACTACCTTCGCGTCTGCCTTGGAGGCTCCATTTGGGACCTCCCTCCCTAGCATTCCTTAAAGGGCTTCTGTCACCCCCCAAAAGTCATATATTTTTTTTTGGCTAATTAAAATCCTTATACTGCGATTTTTCAATATATAGGGCTCTTACCCTTTTCTGTTGGCTAGTTTCTTTAAAAAACGCACTTTTATTATATGTAAATTACCTCTTTACCAGCAAGTAGGGCAGCTACTTGCTGGTAGCCGCCGCATCCTCCTTTAAAAAAAAAAAAACCCTCCTCCTGCTGATTGACAGGGCCAGCGAGCGCACTCCTCCTCCGGCTGGTCCTGTCTGCAATTCAAATCCCGCGCCTGCACCTGATTCAGCGCAGGCGCTCTGAGAGAAGGAAGCTCGTTTCCTCAGCACTCCCTCAGTGCGCCTGCGCCAATGACGTCACCTCTAAACCCGAAAGAGAAGACGTCATCGCGCAGGCGCACTAAGGAAGTGCTGAGGAAGCGAGCTTCCTTCTTTCAGAGCGCCTGCGCCGAATCAGGTGCAGGCGCGGGATTTGAATTGCAGACAGGGCCGGCCGGAGGAGGAGAGCACTCGCTGGCCCTGTCAATCAGCAGGAGGAGGGGGCATTTTTTTGAAAGGAGGATGCAGCAGCTACCAGCAAGTAACTGCCCTACTTGCTGGTAGAGAGGTAATTTACATATTATAAAAGTGCGATTTTTAAAGAAACTAGCCAACAGAAAAGGGTAAGAGCCCTATATATTGAAAAGTCGCAGTATAAGGATTTTAATTAGCCAAAAAAAAAAAAAGACTTTTGGGGGGTGACAGAAGCCCTTTAATAATAGAGAAGAAAAAAGTCCTGTCAAAGTCCTGCCTACACAAAGTCCGTTTGCTTCAATTTTAATGGAGCAGAATAAGGCCTCATGCACACAACCACATTTATTTTGCCATCTGAAGATTCAGAAAGCAATCGGATCATCCAGTACATTTCACAAAAAATATAGAACATGCCCTATACATTGCCTGGAAAATATGGACCTATTTAAGTCAGTGAGTCCACATAAAAAAATCGGATGCAACACAAACGTCATCAATATATTCCGTATTGTATAGGGCACATTTCTGCAGTAGCGTTTGCTGCATTTCCGTATCAAAAACCCAAGCAAAAATGCCTGTATTTCATGCAGTTTTTGCCTCAGAAATGGCTGTGGATTTTACACTCTTCATTGGAAAGGATGAAAGCCATTGTAGAGATCCACATCATAAATTGACACGTTGAATATTTCACATCAGCTGCACAAGTCAATTAAGGCTAGTTTCACACTAGCGGCAGGGGAGTCCGGCAGGCTGTTATGGCGGGTGAACGACCCTGCCGCTAGCTCACATGTGCCCCCGGACTGCCGCTGCATGCAGTACTTTTAGGCCTCTTTCACATGGGTGTTGCAGGAAAATGTGCGGGTGTGTTGCGGGAACACGCACAATTTTTCACGATTGTAATGCGTTTTGCCCTCGCGTGAGAAAAATCGCGCATGTTTGGTACCCAAACCTGGTGTTCTGTAGATTGTATTATTTTCCCTTATAACATGGTTATGAGGGAAAATAATAGCATTCTGAATACAGAATGCATAGTAAAATAGCGCTGGAGGGGTTAAAAATAAAATAAAAAATAATTTAACTCACCTTAATCCACTTGATCGCGCAGCCGGCATCTCCTTCTGTCTTCATCTTAGCAGTGTGCAGTAACAGGACCTGTGGTGACGTCACTTCGGTCATCACATGATCCATCACATGATCTTTTACCATGGTGATGGATCATGTGATGACCGGAGTGACATCACCACAGGTCCTTGTTGCTACACAAAGCTAAGATAAAGACAGAAGGAGATGCCGACTGCGCGATCAAGTGGATTAAGGTGAGTTAATTTTTGTATTATTTTTTTAACCCCTCCAGCCCTTATTTTCCCTTATAACCATGTTATAAGGGAAAATAATAATGATCGGGTCTCCATCCCGATCATCTCCTAGCAACCATGCGTGAAGATCGCACCGCATCCGGACTTCCTTGCGGACGCTTGTGATTTTCACGCAACCCATTCATTTCTGTGGGGCCTGCATTACGTGAAAAACGCAGAATATAGAGCATGCTGCGATTTTCAAGTGATGCGTGAAAATCACCGCTCATGTGAACAGCCCCATAGAAATGAATGAGTCAGTATTCAGTGCGGGTTCAATGCGTTCAACTCACGCATCGCATCCACGCGGAATACTCACCCGTGTGAAAGGGGCCTTAGTGCGGCTGCCTCTAGCCGTGTGCAGCTGTGCTGCCGCTGGAACTCCGCCCCCGCTCCCATTATAGTCAATAGGGACGGAACAGCAGTGCGAGGGCACACGTGAACTAGCAGCAGGACCCATCCGACAGGCTGTTCACCCACCGGAACAGCCTACCGGAGTCCCCTGCCGCTAGTGTGAAAGTACCCTTAGGCCCCATGCACACGGCCGTGTTTCACAGCCGTGTGCGGGCCGTGGAACCGCGGCCTGGATCCCTCCTGAGAGCAGGAGCGCACGGCGTCACTGGTTGCTATGACGCCGTGCGCTCCCTGCTGCCGGCACAGTACAGTAATACACTGGTATAGCTCATACCAGTGTATTACTGTATAGCGGCGGCAGCAGGGAGCGCACGGCGTCATAGCAACCAGTGACGCCGTGCGCTCCTGCTCTCAGGAGGGATCCAGGCCGCGGTTCCACGGCCCGTACACTGAGGTCTTCTTTATACAGCACATGGATAGATTTGTTGCAGTGGAGTTGCTGCTAGGAACAAGCGAACGTCAAGTTTTGAAGTTCGAGTTTGGGTATATCCTGAATTGCGTTATGGATTCCGTTACCTCTCCTGCATAACATAAATTGGACAGGTCCGTTATGCTGGCCATAGACTTATATTATGATATAATGCCTCTAAAGGCGTTCCGTTATGCATTCTTCATGGAATTGCGTTATGGTCCATGGTAACGGAATCCATAACGCAATTCAGCATATACCCGAACTGAAACTTCAAAACTTGAAGGTCACTCATCCCTAGTTGCTGCACAAAAATCCATGGCACCAAATCTGCAGCATTTCAGTGAAATTAGATGGGGACTTTTTTTTATATTTCCTTCCATGTTTTTTTGCTAAAAAAATTTATTAATTTTTTGCTGGGTTTGTGCCGAGTTTGCCACATGTGTCAAAACCATTAAAAGGTGTGTCCCTCTTAAAAAGGACTCATGCACACAACCATTGGCTGTTTTGAGGTCTGCAAATTGTGGATCCGCAAAACACAGCTCCCGGCCATGTGCATTTCATGTTTTGCGGAATGGCCAGCCCCTAATAGAACAGTCCTATCCTTGTCCGTAATGTGGCCAAGTATAGAACATATAATATAATTTTGTGACAGAAAAGACATTTGAATGCGGACACCACACAGTGTGTTGTCTGCATCTTTTGCGGCCCCATTGAAGTCTATGGGTCTACATCCGATCCGCAAAAAATGCGGACCAAAAATATGTTCATGTGCATGAGCCCTAATTGTGATGCATGTGAAGCCATCAAGGAAGAGATTCATATAAAATGTCAGTCACAATAAGGCCTCATGCACACGACCGTTGTGTGCATCCGTGGCCGTTGTTCCGTTTTCCGTGATTTTCTGCGGACCCATTGACTTTCAATGGGTCCGTTGAAAACTCTGAAAATGCAACGTTGTTCATCCGCGGCCGTGATCCGTGTTTCCTGTCCATCCAAAAAATAAGACCTGTCCTATTTTTTTGACGGACAATGGTTCACGGACCCATTCAAGTCAATGGGTCCGTGAAAAAACACGGATGCACACAAGATTGGCATCTGCGTCCGTGATCCATGGCTGTAGGCTACTTTCACACAGACGGATCCTCCCCTCCTCCCTCCCCTGTATTTACTTTCACACAGACGGATCCTCCCCTCCTCCCTCCCTCCCCTGTATTTAACTCATTGGTAGCCAGTGCGGCCCCCTCTCCCTCCCTCCCCAGTAGTATATTCATTGGTGGCCAGTGCGGCCTACCCTCTCCCCCCCTACCTAATTAAAATCACCTTCCCCCATCATTGGTGGCCAGTGAGGCCTCCCCTCTCCCCCCCCCCCCCCAATTAAAAACACCTTCCCCCATAATTGGTGGCAGCGGAGAGTTCCGATCGGAGTTCCAGTTTAACCGAACTCCGATCGGTTACCATGGCAGCCAAGACGCTACTGTAGTCCTGGTACTAAATGAGAGATTGTACAAGTGTGATTGATTGGTAAAACAGGATTGTTTGGTAAAGCTCCTTTCACACTTGCAGCAGAGTGATCCGGCAAGCAGTTCCGTCGCCAGAATTGCCTGCCGGATCCGTCAAAATCAACATTACCAGACATTTTTCATGCAACGGATCCGTTGTTCCGTCGACAGAAATTCAAGCCGGATCCGTCAATCCGTTGCATACCGTAGACGCTTTTCGACGGATCAATATGCCGGATCCGTCGTAATAGCGGATCTGTCTGTTCCGTTTTCTTCCATTTTTAAACAGAAAGACGGATCCGGTATTCAAATTATAGAGATAAAAAGATGCAATCTGTTTAAGCAAATACTACAAGTGGCTATAAAAGAAAACCGAAGGTCATTTACCACTTATAAGTTCCTTCTGCAGATTACAAAGATGATGCCAGACCATATTCATTTTGGATTTCAGGCTCTAATTCTGGTTTCGCGCTGGAGAAGACGTCTTCGAGCCAGACGGCGTAGAAAGTGTCGCTATTGGGTGCATCCAATAACCTCTGCAAGAATAAGAAGGGGAGTTTTTGAAACTCTGTTTCCCGAATTGAGGAATTATCCAGAAAAATTATTTAACTACTTACTGATGACGGTAGAATGTTTTGATGATCTCTTACAACAGGTGTCACCTCACATTGAAAGACAAGACACCACTTTCTGCCGCTGTGTTTCCCCAGCAGAATACCTGTTGTTGACCATAAGGTAAAGTACATACTTATTATATATAGTACCAATTCATTTCTGTCAATTTTTTTTTAAAGCTACTCTTTGGTAGTGTGAAACTATAAAAGTTTTTGAACCAAAATTTTTTCCATTTTTATGTGATCACTGTACAAAGTGTCTAATTTTGGCCACAATTGATGCTCAGCGTTATTATTTTTAATTCTACATCTTGTATGTTAAAGTTTTAATCCATATAATGGTCAAACGATGTAGAATGAACTGTGATCAATATCGGTCACCATGGAGAAGAAGCCTTTATCGTTATTTATTTACAAAAAAATGTATTGGCCACATTTAAAATCTTGTCCAAAGAAAAATATTGATAAAAGGTCCCATAGAATTGTCTCTGATTGATATACCTTGTATATTATGTTTTTTTTAAATCTAATACCAAAATATATACCGTATATTCTCGAGTATAAGACAAGTTTTTTGGCACATATTTTTGTGCTCAAAAAGCCCCCTCGTCTTATACTCGAGTCTAGGTCGGTCTTAGCTCCGGTAATAGCAGGCAGTGCGGGGGGCGGCGCTCACTCACTGACGTCACGCGCCTGCGCCGCCTAGTGGGAGCAGGCGCGTGACGTCAGTAAGTGAGCGCCGCCCCCCGCACTGCCTGCTATTACCGGAGCTAAGACAAAGTACCGGTAAGATCAGAGTAAAGCGCTCAGCAATGAACGATGATTAAAGTTAAAGTAGTTACTGATTACGGTAGTTTATAAATATACTGCTGTGAGCGTCGGGGAGGGGGATTTGGGGATGGCACTGTAGGGGGATCTGTGGATGGCAGTGCCATCCACAGATCCTCCTACAGTGCCATCCACAGATCCCCTTCCCCTAAACAGTGCCATCATGGCACTGTTTAGGGGAGGGGGGATCTGTGGATGGCACTGTTTAGGGGAGGGGGGATCTGTGAATGGCACTGTTTAGGGGGGATCTGTGGATGGCACTGTTTAGGGGGGATCTGTGGATGGCACTGTTTAGGGGGGATCTGTGGATGGCACTGTTTAGGGGGGAGATCTGTGAATGGCTCCCTGTATTTAATGCAGAGTGTGTGTGTATATAATGCACACACTCTGCATTAAATACAGGGAGTCAGAGTCAGACTCCCATCAATCTGAGTCACCCTCTTGCAGATGTGTGTATATAATGTAGAGTGTGTGCATTATATACACATACACTCTGCATTATAGCTGCATTTCCCACCCTAGTCTTATACTCAAGTCAATAATTTTTCCCATTTTTTGGGGGTAAAATTAGGGGCCTCGGCTTATACTCGGGTCGGCTTATACTCGAGTATATACTGTATTTTCTTTTTAGGTTTCTTGCAAGCGGAGAAAGTTTCAGCTCACTCCATTTTTTAATTTCGCCTTGGAATATCGACTGTTTCCATAATTGTGAAGGAGACATGCCGTGTTTTGTGGGATCAACTTCATGATGAATTTATTCCACATCCAACTAGACAGCATTGGACAGAAATTGCTGAAAATTTTTCGGACATTTGTCAGTTTCCCAACTGCATAGGTGTGGTAGACGGGAAACATATTAGAATAATCAAGCCCCAAGGAACCGGATCAGAGTTTTACAACTACAAAAAATATTTTTCAATAATCCTAATAGCCATCGCAGATGCCGTCAATGGAGGGGCCTATGGACGCACCAACGATTCCATGGTATTTAAAAATTCTTATATGGGCCATAGTCTATATAACAGACAATTTGATTTCCCTCTGCCTCAACCACTGCCAGGTACTGATGCCCCACCCATGCCGTTTGTATTGGTTGGTGATGAGGCCTTCCAAATGTGTGGAAATCTTCTGAAACCGTATTCAAGCCGCGGATTAGATTTAAAAAAACGCATATACAACTACTGTTTGACCAGGGCTCGAAGAATGGTTGAATGTACATTTGGAATTTTGGTCGCAAAATGGAGGATTTTTACCAAACCAATTCATATAAAGGTTGAATCGGTGGACGAGGTTGCAAAGTCTGCTGTTGTGTTACACAACTACCTCCTTAAAAAAGAACCACTCAATTTGGAACAGATACCGGAGGACAGCGAGATGCCAAGCATTGAAAGTTTTGGACCTCAGTCAAGTGTTGCGGTTTCACGGATGAGAGACTGTTTTGCGGATTATTTTTGCTCGGAAGCAGGAAGGGTGGACTGGCAGGACCGATTTGCATAAACATTTTGCGATTCATTTTCAAATAACCGTTAATTTCTGTTTATTTGGTGGTTTATACAGTTTGTTGTATTTGTTTTCAATTGGATTTGTGGTTCAATAAATATTGTTTTTCAACGTACTTGAAATTTTTATTAAATATATTTTTTTCCCACGATAGAGGAGAAACACATTATTGCGTTGCTACACTGACGATGTTATATTCTGTGAGGCATGTTTTTAGATACTCATTTTCAATCTTCCCACGAGAGAAGCGACACATACTTGTGTCGCTCCACTGGCGCAAGTAGATTTTATCAGGCCTGTTATGTAGTAATAATATGCCCATGCTAGAGGAGCAACACATACTTGTGTCGCTCCACTGGCGCAGGTAGATTTTATCAGGCCTGTTATGTAGTAATAATCTGCCCACACTAGAGGAGCGACACATACTTGTGTCGCTCCACTGGCGCAGGTAGATTTTATCAGGCCTGTTATATAGTAATAATCTGCCCACGCTAGAGAAGCGACACATACTTGTGTCGCTCCACTGGCGCAGGTAGATTTTATCAGGCCTTTTATGTAGTAATTATCTGCCCACGCTAAAGGAGCGACAAATACTAGAGGGCATGGATGTGGGGCGGTGCTAAACTTGCCACAAGACACTGTCCACCTGTTTTTGGGCCTCAAACAGCTGATCGGGAGTAAATCGTTCCATCACGGGGAGCAACGATAACCAATAGTGATGCACAGGACCCAATTGCGACGTATGCACCTCCCCTTCCTGCAGACGTTGCACTGTGTCCTCCAAAGCGGCAACTCTATTGGTGAATCCCAGCAAGGAATCGTAAACGAGCCTTGTAAGATCCTCGTAGTCCGCCTGACGGCTCCTACCGGTCCTTTGGCAACGCATCAATGCCTCAAAAAGTGGTGCCATTGTGGCCATTGTTGAGTCGCCAGAGGGCACAGGTAGGGGAACATTGAGGTCCCGACCAGCTGTTGGAGTAGGACGAGAGAGACCCGCGGTGGGCGGCTCTTTGGGAACCGCCTCTGGTGCTCCAGCCTCTGGAAGGACTTCACGAGGAGGTTTGTGCGCCCGAATACTGCTAGATGTGCTGTAAAGGAAACAAAAAAAAAAAAAATTGGGAACTATATGTGGATGTCCCAGACAGAGTGTCAAATGACAGTGTGCCTGGGCCACACACATACTGTAGATTGGAGATTAACATTTATAATTATTTTAAACATTAGAGCTTACCTTCGCAGCTGTAGGTTTCAACGCAGAAAACCTAGTGGGGCCGCATACCGGTACGGACGCTTTTGGCTCGCTCTTGAACCACTCGGGTGCTTGACCTCCTCGTTATAGTCCTTCTTATAGCGGTCCCTCATTGACCGCCACCACACCAGGATAGTCGTCCCTGTCCACAAAAAAATTATAAATAATAAAATAAAATTAATATAAATTTACATCAAAAATGGTTTAGTATTTGATTGAACCTGCCACAACAACAATAAAAAAAAATGATGTTCACTATAGGTAGCAGTGACCAACTTCAACCAGACACAAAACCAATTTTGAATGAAAAGTACACATGTGCATTATAATACTGTATACTTATGGCACTCCTCCCGTTGACTGTCATTGAGGTCGTCCCAATTGGGCACTAAAACTTTGCATATCTCAAGCCAGAGGGGGTCTGCGTGGTGGCGGTCCGTGTGGTCCCACAGTGGTGGTCTGTCCTCCACCATCTGGATGAGGAGTTCAATTGATAATACAACCGCCAAATTCCTCCTCATCCGTTCTGGTGGAACCTCTGGAACCCTAAAAATAGGTTACGTCACATTATAGGGCTAGCTCTGACAACATCGTACCTATCAGATGGACTTATGAGTGGCGGCCAGCTATGACGCCATGTAGAAGGAGGGGCGCAGCGTATACTCGTCAATATGATAGCATGACACACTATTCGGAGCATCGTAGGGATGGACGGCACCTTTTTAGACTTAAAAGGAGTTACCTGTGAGCGCCCCACTTCCCCTGACGAAGCCACATAGTGGCGAAGCATGTCGGGAGGGGTGTAACAGTGTAGCACGCTGATGTTTTAAACAGGAACAGTTTTTGAAGTTAAGGGAGCAACAATGTTGGCACATTAATACCGATCTATAGAATGCAAGGGAGTTTGACCGAGTCTATTCTATCAAATATAGGGCAGTTTTAGTGAGTGGACAGTGATAACAGCTAGTAGCATATCGTTGTGTAGTGGAGCATCCAGCACTAATATCTATCACAGGGGAGTACCCAGCAGTAAATTGAGCCAGGAACTCAGACTGCCATACATGTGATCCTATAACAGGAAACATAGGAGATAGTTTTAGTTGGAGCTCGCACATATTGATGTATTGCAACACACGACGAACTTTGCACTCATTCGATCCTATAGATAATAGATCAACAAATTCAAACCCACAGGTTGTTGATTTCTGACCGGTCACAAATACCCCAGATAATATAGTATATAAGAGGTTTCTCTATAGCATGCACCGGTATGTGCCCCAAAAATGTACCCTGTAGGCACTAGGGAATATCCCAATATTGCTGAGAGTCATTAGCATATACAATTTACAGCCTATTACTACTTCACTGTATCCTGATAATTTTAATCAGTTTTTGTGTGTGTAAGTCTTATAGTGACATTAATAAAGATAAGCATATATACTTTTTGTTAAAATATTAGTTAGTGACCCCTACAGGGATTTTTTGGTCTAACAAGACCATTCTAGATTTTCAAATAATATCCCGAGGGTCTCTAATAAGGGACTCTGAATATTATCTTGGTATGTTTAACATCTTTGCCATCTTCTTAGAGCTATTGCCCTTCCTGTGAAGAGAAATCACCTCTTCTCTTGTCTTCCTGGACCATTCTCTTGACTTCACCATGTTTGCAAACACACCAGTAAATGTCTAGAAGGAGCTGAGTATCACAGTCCTTCATTACGCAGTGCGCGCCTTATTGTCTGAGCTGAAACTTCAGTACCCACATCTGACAAATCTTTTTTCAGTTCCTCAGCAGTCACACGGGGACTTTTCTCCACTTTGCGCTTCAGGTAGCGCACAGCAGTCGAAGTCAGCGTCTTCTTTCTGCCACGACCAGGTAGCATTTCAACAGTGCTCTTTGCCTTGAATTTGCGAATGATGCTTCCTATGGTGTCTCTTGGTATGTTTAACATCTTTGCAATCTTCTTATAGCCATTGCCCTTCCTGTGAAGAGAAATCACCGTTTCTCTTGTCTTCCTGGACCATTCTCTTGACTTCACCATGTTTGCAAACACACCAGTAAATGTCTAGAAGAAGCTGAGTATCACAGTCCTTTTAAATCTAATTGGTGCTAATTATGCTTGATTGCTGCTCCTTGACATCCACAGGTGTTTTCAATACCTGATCGAAAACACTTGAATGAACCTCTGTTCTTAAGAGTGGTAGTCTTTAAGGGGTTGAAAAATTGTGTCAATGAAGAAATCACAAAAAAACATTTAATACTGTATAACAAAAACAATTTATGTCATTTTAGTTACATGTGGTTCTTTAAAAAGTCCTTGTAAGATTTCATTCTGAACACAATTACAAATGTACACTAAATTCCCAAAAACCCTTTACAGCATTGGGGGTTGAATAATTTTGAACACAACTGTAAGTATAAAGTATAGCTAGCATATACTATAACATTTGCATTAACACTGAAGTACATGGTAAAATGGCTGCCTGTATGTAAGATTGCATGGCTAGCTAACAGTAATAACTCCCTGAGTAACAATTACAACTAGCTGAACAGCTCTGCAATACACAATATCCCTGAAACAAGGTAGATCTCTCACCAGATATGATTTTACAAGGATGGTGAAGTTTATGAAGGAGATATGCAAAAGGACAACTCTGCTGATGTGTCCTGGTGACTGGAGACTTCTCTTTTCCCAGATGCTTTGCACCACCCACAATGCTTTGCACCACCCACAATGCAGCAGTCTTTGTAACAGGAAAAACAAAGTGTAATACAACTTAAAACTGCTAGATGGTGCTATAACCATATTAAACACTAGTTGTGTTGGTTTCTATTTGCTTTTACTTCTTTCAGGAAAATTGAAAAATGCAGTCAGATTCATGTATACTAAACTCATGTTCCTCATGTAACTGTTTGTGACCCCCTGGCTTCCTCTGGAGACCATGTGGGGAAAGTATGTGTAATGTATGATATGTGGGTACATGACCCGTGCCTTGTTTCTTTTTGATGAATCTGCTCCAAATAAACAGAATAAAAAAAAAAAAAGGGGAGAATCCCGTGGATTCTTGGGGTACTTCCCTATAGGCAAAGAGCAAGTGGGGCAAAAACCGTTCCCAGCCTTTTTGAGTGTTTGTGAACGTGCGGCTCATCTGTTTAAGTGTTCCGTTAAACTGTTCACAGAGCCCATTGGACTGGGGGTGGTAGGCAGAGTTTAAGATCGGTTTCACCCCACACACTTTCCAGAGTTGGTGGGTGACCTCTGCAGTGAACTGGGTGCCCCTATCCGATATAATCTCCCGGGGAAATCCCATACGGGAGAATATTTGCATAAGGGCATCTGCATGTACATTGGTCAACGCCACTGCCTCTGGGTATCTAGTGGCGTAGTCCACTACGGTCAAGATGTATTTCTTGCCGGAGGGACTGGGTTTCGCTAGGGGTCCTATTATGTCTACAGCTACTCGACTGAAGGGTTCTACAATTATGGGCAGGGATCTGAGTTTGGCTTTATAGCGATCCCCTCTCTTCCCTACCCTCTGGCAGGTATCGCACGTTTGACAGTATTGTCTAATATCCTTTGAGATACTTGGCCAGAAGAAGTTCTGCGTCAGCCGATGTTTCGTTCGGCTGATTCCTAAATGTCCTGATAATGGTATATCATGCGCGATGCGCAGCAACTCTTGTCTATACTTTCAGGGTACCATTAACTGCTTAGTGGGCACGGGTATGGACCCTGCTACTACCTTCTCTGCATAGCGGTATATGAGACCTTTGTCCCAAGCATATCTCTCTCCCTCCAACCCTCATTGGTCCTTGTTTATCCTATCTTTATATACCTGCAGGGAGGGATCTAGGGCCACCTCACTGCCAAATTCCAGGGGGGCATCCCAGGGGAGAATAGGAGGGGTGTGTGGCATATTGTTTACCTGAGCCTCAGAGTGATCGGATGGAGCCGTGGTGCGTGCTTGCTGCCAGGTAACAACCGGGTAGGCCTCTTGGATAGTTGGTTGAGGGACAAAAGCAGAGGTGAGCTCCCCCAAGTCGTTGCCTAAAATGATATCAGCGGGCAAATCCTGCATAATTCCCACCTCCATGTTTCCATGCCCTGCCCCCCAATTCAAATGCACCTTGGCAGTGGGAACTTTGTAAATTGCTCCCCCTGCCACCAGTACAGCTACACAGTCTCTGGTGAGGGTGTGCTTAGGCACCAATTGATTTTGGACCAGGGTTAACGTGGCCCCAGAGTCACGTAATGCTTGTATACTCTTCCCCTCCATGTGTACCACCTGGCGGTGCCCCTGGCGGTTGTCTGAGGCGGCTTGTATGGGGTTTACCTCGTGTAGTATCCCCAGAGGCTCTTCTATTGAGGTAACTGTGGATGTTGGGAGCACAGATTCTCTTTGGCAGCAGTGTACTGCAGCCCGATTGAGGGGAGCAGGACCATGGTGGTTCCAGTTCTGGCAAGGTCGGTTACGTGGGCAATCTCTCTGGATGTGCCCCTGTTGGTTGCAGGTGTGGCAGCGGATCGGTGGTCGGGTATTGTACCTAGGAGGGTACTGGTTGTGGCTCGCGGCTGGTCGTGGGTGAGCCAAGGTAGTCACTGCTGGCAGAGGGGTGGTAGATCCATACGTGGTCCGGTGTGGTGTGCGTTGGTCTCGCCCGGTGTCTTGGAACTCGTCAGCTAGCTTGGCTGCCTCTGGTAGGGTACGGGGTTTGCGATCTCGTACCCAATTTTGCAGTTCTGTGGTTAGTCCATTAAAAAACTGCTCCATTACTATTAATTGGAACATCTCTTCCATAGTGGTGACCCGTGTCGCTTCCATCCACCCCTTGGCGGCTCGTTGTAGTCGGTGTGCCCATTCAGTGTGTGAGTCTTTTGTTTGTTTCTTGATGTCTCGGAATTTGAGTCGGTATGCCTCAGAGGTAATGGCATACTGTGCTAGGATGGCTTGTTTGACTTTGTGATAATTCCTGATGTCTCCGTCTGGGATGGTTCAGTGTGCCTCTGTGGCGTGGCCTGACAATCTACCTGCCAGCAGGGGTACTTGGTCGGCTGGGCTGATGTCGTGTAGCTGGCACAACCTTTCAAAATCCTGTAGGTATTCGTCAATATCACTTTCTCCTTTTGTGCAATTTTTAAAAGCTTGGTAGGGAATCTTAGCTTTTACCTGGGTAGTGCTGGTGGGCGCTGGGGCTCCTTCCCCAACTCGCTGAATAGCGTTTTGCTTAGCTACAATGTACTTGTGTACATTTGCTATCAGTCTTTCTAGTGTCTCCACGGAGGGGGTGTTTGGGTAAAAAGCTTACCTGCTATTGAGCTCTCTTGTAAATTTCGTTGGTTCTGTCTCCTGTGGAGTTTCCGCAGTGGTCGCTCTGTCCCCCTCCATGAGTTCGGCCACAAGAGTAGCTTTGGTTTTGTTGCTGGCTTTTCTTCCCCTTGCTTCCAATAATTCCTTTAACGTAGTTTGTTTCAATGTTGCATAATTCGTCTCCATTCACCGTTCGTTTGACTGACTGCACATATTCTCGAACTCCGGTATATCCGAATAGCTGTTTTAACGAACTGCTGCTTTGCTGTGCTGCAAGGCTTGTATCCCACCGCTTGCCACCAATTGTTGTGGAGCTTTAAGGTATACCCTCAATATCTTCACTTAAATCCCCTTGTAGCTGAAGAAGCAGGTCAATATCCAAGAGACAATTTCCCCAGTAACTGGACGACACACAGTTTGGGAGTCAACTGACTTTACTAGGCATGCGCACCTGGTTTCAAACCTCCAACAGCCTCATTTACATACAATACATAGATTACTATGGTACAAGGAAAGGTGTGGTCAGACAATAGCAAGGGCTGATGGGAGGTTGAGGGGGGACACTGCAGCTAGTTTAAACTGGTCTCCCAGTGTCCCTGAGACAGCACCCTGCTGGGGAAACAATGGGACAGGAAAAGTGGGAGGGGAAGAGGTACAGACAAGAAAGACATTCTATAAGTGGCGATGTTTGCCACAATGCTCCCCCAGAACCAAGCCGGCATACACAGTCTGATCCCAACGGATCGGCTTGAGGATGTCCGGAGGAGCGCTCACAGATCACTTTTCAAGTTCAGTTTGTCTGGATAACCCGTCAGCGTTGTCATTTTGCTTCCCAGGGCGGTAGTGGATGGTAAAGTCAAAAGGCTGCAGCGCCAAACTCCAGCGCAGCAGCCTGGGCGACTGTCTTCTGTAGGGGCTCTTTTTTTTCGAGATGAGATAACAGTTTGATTGGCACTATTTTGGGGTGCGTATGTCTTTTTGATCGCTTGCTATTACACTTTTTGTGATGTAAGTTGACCAAAAATTGCTTTTTTTACACCGTTTAGGGGATAGGTCATGTTATATCTTTATAGAGCATGTTATTACGGATGCGGCGATACCTAAAATGTTAGCTTTTTTATTTATGTATCTTTTACACAATTATTTCATTTTTGAAACAAAAAAAATCAGGTTTTAGTGTCTCTATAGTCTGAGAGACATATTTTTTTTCAGTTTTTGGGCGATTATCTCGGATAGGGCATGATTTTTGTGGGATGAGATGATGGTTTGATTGGCACTATTTTGGGGTGTGTATGACTTTTTGATCACTTGCTATTACAGTTTTTGTGATGTAAGGTGACAAAAAAATATTTTTTTAAACATATATTTTTTTTTTTTACGGTATTCACCCGAGTGGTTAGGTCATGTGATATTTTTATAGAGCAGGTTATTACGGACGCGGTGATACCTAATATGTATAGTTTGTTTTAATTTATTTTACTTTAAAGCAATAACAGCATTTTAGAAAAAAAATTATCATGTTTTAGTGTCTCCATAGTCTGAGAGCCATATGATTTTTACTTTTTGGGCGATTGTCTCATGCAGGGGCTCATTTTTTGCGGGATGAGATGCCAATTTGATTGGTACCATTTTGACATACACTTTTTTTTTTATCCCTTTTTTGGGAAGTAAGGTGGGCAAAATTTTAATTTCATCATAGTTTTTACTTTATTTTTTTAATGGCGTTCACCGTGCGGGGAAAGTAACATGACCTTTTTATAAATCAGGTCATTGACGGACACGGTAATATCAAACATGTGTAGTGCATTTTATTTTTTACATTTTTAATCAGTGATTAACGTGGTTTTTTTCACTTTTTTTTTTACGCATACCCACTTGGTTCTTGAAGATCCAGTGGGTCTGATGTCTGTATAATACAATACAGTACACTATATAGTGTACTGTACTCTATTTTCACTTTACACTTAGTCTGATCAGACTTCGCCCTACCATGGCAAGACGGAAGCCTGTGAAGGCGTCCGGTTGCCATGGTAACCATCACCCGCTGCCACAACAGAGCAGCGGGTGATGGGGGGGCTCCATCTGTGATCCCATCAAGAATAGGGGGCTGAAACGGCGCAGCAGCCCCCTATGGGAGCTCCCTCCCTGTTAAACCCTAACATACTGCGGTCCCTACTTACCGCAGCATGAAAGGGGTTAAACAGCTGACATCTGTGTGCACAGATGTCAGCCGTTTCAAGCAGAGTGTCAGCAATGTGCTGACACTCTGCTAACCGCTTGGCCATCCTGAGAGAGGGGGGGGGGCAGATGACCGCGGGCCCGCCCGGACCCTCTTCCCCCCCCCCCTACAGCCTGCCGACTCATAATAATGAGGGCTGCAGGGGGGGGGTTAAAAATGAAAAGTTCTGTCATTTTGAAGTGTCTGATCCCCACGGTCTTGGACCGTGGGGATCAGAAACATTTTGAAAGTGCTGCAAACTGCAGGTCTGAAAATATCAACACTATCCACTGTAACAGTGACATCTACAGCACCCCGCCCTCAAAACAGTGACCTCCACAGCGCCCCACCCCTTAACACTGACCCCCCCACCTAACAGTGCCCCGTCACTTAACTCCTCAGCAGCCCACCCCCTTACCTTTTACCTTTACAGCAGCCTTCCCCTTTAACAGTTACTTTCACAGCATACCACCCCCTTGACAGTGACCTCCACAGGGGCCTGTCCATTCCCTAACAGTGGCCTTTACTGGATCGGGGCATGTCCGTTTGAACAGCTCACTCTAAGACAGCTGCACTGTGCTGTCTGAGTGTGAGCTGCAGGAAGAAAGTCACCATCCCTCCCACCCATGCAGCTGACAGAAGTTGCTTTTTGCCTTAATTTTTCAATCCCTGTCGGCTAAAGAGTGGAGCGGGTGTGGCCTAAGCAGATCAGGGCATGGCTTAGCGGACCTAAAAGTTGATTTCTAACTTCATTTTTTCAATCTCAGTCGGCTGAGGAGTGGTTAGGGGCATGGGCTAACATGATCGGGGGCGTGTCCTTTTGAACAGCTCACTCTAAGACAGCAGCACCGTGCTGCCTGAGTGTAAGCTGCAGGGAGAAAGTCAACCTCCCTCACACCCCTGCACCTGACAGAAGTTTATTTTTACTTTATTCAATTCCCCTTCAGCTCAGGAGTGGGAGGGGGCGTGACTTAACCAGATAAGGGGCGCTGCTTATCGGGACCTGGGGGCGTGGTTTTAAGTCTTTTGAGGGTGGACACATTGTGGCAGGGGGCTCCTTCCTGCAAGAGTGACACCCCTCTGGGCACCTTACTGGCTCATTTGCATACCAAATAAACTTTATTTTCAGAAGATAAAAATATCTATTGCTTAGTAGTGAAATTCTTTATGTGACACTGGCTTTTTTTCCGGAAAATGTATGGGTGAATGTACACCTCCTTTTGCGGTATGGAGCGACTTAGTGGTGAAATTTTTTATGTGACACTGACTTTTTTTCGGAAAATATATGGGTGAATGTACACCGCCTTTTGCGGTATGGAACAACTTAGTGGTGAAATTCTTTATGTGACACTGGCTTTTTTTCGGAAAATGTATGGTTGAATGTACACCTCCTTTTGCAGCATGGAACGACTTACTTAGTGGTGAAATTCTTTATGTGACACAGGATTTTTTTAATTTTATTTATGGGTGATTGTACACCTCCTTTTGTGTTATGTGAAACTGGCCTTTTTTTTTGCGAAAATTGATTGGTGACTGTAAACTTGCTTTTGCTGTATGGGCTAAATTGTGTTAAGATTTTTAATTTCAAAGTAAACTCAGCTGCTTTGTATCTCTTGTGAAGTCAATGTCTCTAAATATGCCCCTCTCACGATTTACACCAAATACATTATTTTCATGTAAAGATCCAAGAATAATGTTAGAGGCATTTAGTTTATGCAAGCCATGTGCGACCCCTCTCATCACTCTCACGCTATTCTGCACCTGGTTTGCCTGGGCGAGCGGAGTCACACAGGGGCAGTGGCAGATCCAGAGCCTGGTCTCGGGAGGGGCACTTCCAGATTATTTTCTGTCCGCCGCCACAAAACAATGGTGCTTATAGAACAGACTACACAGTGTAGAGGTATACTGTATATTGTGTGGCACAGTGTATGCTATATGTGTATAACAAACATATTTCACATGAAAACTTACAATTACTTGGCTTAAGGATTTGGAGAAGGGGCAGAGGGATAGCAGAGCAGGGAGAGGCTGGTGCTGCTAATAGGGAGCTCATACCATGGGGGAGTAATATAGCCCCCCCAGTAGAAATAATTTTCCTTATACACTACGTGCAGAATTATTAGGCAAATGAGTATTTTGACCACATCATCCTCTTTATGCATGTTGTCTTACTCCAAGCTGTATAGGCTCGAAAGCCTGCTACCAATTAAGCATATTAGGTGATGTGCATCTCTGTAATGAGAAGGGGTGTGGTCTAATGACATCAACACCCTATATCAGGTGTGCATAATTATTAGGCAAAATGGATCAAAAGAAGGACTTGACAGGCTCAGAAAAGTCAAAAATAGTGAGATATCTTGCAGAGGGATGCAGCACTCTTAAAATTGCAAAGCTTCTGAAGCGTGATCATCGAACAATCAAGCGTTTCATTCAAAATAGTCAACAGGGTCGCAAGAAGCGTGTGGAAAAACCAAGGTGCAAAATAACTGCCCATGAACTGAGAAAAGTCAAGCGTGCAGCTGCCAAGATGCCACTTGCCACCAGTTTGTCCATATTTCAGAGCTGCAACATCACTGGAGTGCCCAAAAGCACAAGGTGTGCAATACTCAGAGACATGGCCAAGGTAAGAAAGGCTGAAAGACGACCACCACTGAACAAGACACACAAGCTGAAACGTCAAGACTGGGCCAAGAAATATCTCAAGACTGATTTTTCTAAGGTTTTATGGACTGATGAAATGAGAGTGAGTCTTGATGGGCCAGATGGCTGGATTGGTAAAGGGCAGAGAGCTCCAGTCCGACTCAGACGCCAGCAAGGTGGAGGTGGAGTACTGGTTTGGGCTGGTATCATCAAAGATGAGCTTGTGGGGCCTTTTGGGGTTGAGGATGGAGTCAAGCTCAACTCCCAGTCCTACTGCCAGTTTCTGGAAGACACCTTCTTCAAGCAGTTGTACAGGAAGAAGTCTGCAAGGTAAGAAAAACATGATTTTCATGCAGGACAATGCTCCATCACACGCGTCCAAGTACTCCACAACGTGGCTGGCAAGAAAGGGTATAAAAGAAGAAAATCTAATGACATGGCCTCCTTGTTCACCTGATCTGAACCCCATTGAGAACCTGTGGTCCATCATCAAATGTGAGATTTACAAGGAGGGAAAACAGTACACCTCTCTGAACAGTGTCTGGGAGGCTGTGGTTGCTGCTGCACGCAATGTTGATGGTGAACAGATCAAAACACTGACAGAATCCATGGATGGCAGGCTTTTGAGTGTCCTTGCAAAGAAAGGTGGCTATATTGGTCACTGATTTGTTTTTGTTTTGTTTTTGAATGTCAGAAATGTATATTTGTGAATGTTGAGATGTTATATTGATTTCACTGGTAAAAATTAAATAATTGAAATGGGTATATATTTGTTTTTTGTTAAGTTGCTTAATAATTATGTACAGTAATAGTCACCTGCACACACAGATATCCCCCTAAAATAGCTAAAACTAAAAACAAACTAAAAACTACTTCCAAAAATATTCAGCTTTGATATTAATGAGTTTTTGGGGTTCATTGAGAACATGGTTGTTGTTCAATAATAAAATTAATCCTCAAAAATACAACTTGCCTAATAATTCTGCACTCCCTGTAATGTGACAGTGCAAAAAATACCCCCTTGTAATGCCCCCAGTTGAGCTAATGTCCCCATAGTGCCCCATAATGTGCCAGTATAAAATACCCCAATATAATGCCTCCAGTAAATGCCTCCATAGTGCTTCTCTCCCCCCTTCCTTCTAGTGCCCCATAATATGCCAGTATAAAATACCCCAATATAATGCCCCTAGTAAATGCCTCCATAGTGCTCCTCTCCCCCCTTCCTTCTAGTGCCCCCCATAATGTACCAGTATAAAATGCACAAGTAGATGCCCTCAGTGTCCCCCATAATTGCAAGTATAAAATACCCCTTCTTAGTGCCCCCCATAGATGACCCCATAGTACTCCTCTCCCCCCTTCCCCATAGTAGACACAATAATGTGTCCCAGTATAAAATTCTACTGTACAGAGTGCCCCATATAAAACACCCCTTCTTTGTGGCCTCAGTAGATGCCCCTATAGTGCCCCCAATCATGTGCCAGTAATAAAAGCACTCCCCCAATCATGTGCCAGTAATAAAAGCACTCCCCCAATCATATGCCAGTAATAGCAGCCCCCCTAATCAGGTGCCAGTAATAGCAGCCCCCCATCATGTGCCAGTAATAACACCCCCCATTATGTGCCAGTAATAACAGCCCCCCATTATGTGCCAGTAATAAGAGGCCCCATTATGTGCCAGTAATAACAGCCACCCCATTATGTGCCAGTAATAAAAGCCAGTAATATGTGCCAGTAATAACAGCCCCCATTATGTGCCAGTAATAACAGCTCCCCATTATGTGCCAGTAATAACAACCCCCTATTATGTGCCAGTAATAACAGCCCCCCATTATGTGCCACTAATAACAGTCCCCCATTATGTGCCAGTAATAACAGCCCCGGCCAGAGGAACAGGGAAGTGACACACCTGCTCCTAAGGACGGCGATACTGATGACTATGGAGATGAGCGTTTCCATAATGGAAGTGCTCATCTCCCTGTGCCCTGCCGACGACTCCCCCACCTCTGAGCAGCTCTGGGAGGGCAATTGCCCCATTGCCCTCCCCTGAATCCGCCACTGCACAGGGGAGGAACTGCTCCGTGTCTTTTAGCAAGAAATCAAATTCTGGCGTTCTCTGCAACAACTGAAAATCTGAACCATGGTGACCAACAACGGAAATAACATGGTGTCGGCGCTGCATCAAGGAGGGCTGAGCCATGCGCCCTGCATGGCACACATGTTCAATCTGGTTGTCAAGTGGTTCCTGAAGTCTTCCACCCATCTGCAAGACATCCTAAAAATCGTCATGAAACTTTGCATGCACTTCAGCCACACGTACACCGCAAAGCACACCCTCCTTGATCTGCAGCGGCAGAATGGCATCCCCCAACATAGGCTGATATACGACGTTTCCACTTGTTGGAATTCCACCCACCATATGTTGGACCGACTATACAAGCAGAGAAAGGCCATAAACAATTTCTTGATGATCCAAGCGGACAGGAGTAGTCCCCTGTGTAACTTCGATGTCAGCCAGTGGCAGCTCATGCGTGACACCTGCCGTTTGCTCAGGCCCTTTGAGTAGGCCACCTTAATTGTCAGTCGCCAGGACTGCGGATTGAACAATGTCATTCCACTGCTTCATGTCCTGGAACAGACGCTTGTAAATCTGGCTGGTCAGGGGACTGGAGACGTGGCTCCTAGAAAGATGTTCAATGTGTTTGTGTATCTAGATCTCTGTTTACAGTCAGTGAACGGGAACATAATTTTTCACAAGGATATGCCAACACCAACCGATGGGGTGTTAACCACCAGAAGTAGGTCATTGGCACACAGGAGCAGTCATTTTCACAGCTTAAGGTATCCTCCCAGAAGCTTGACCTCTGCACGTCGACAGTCTGCATTGCGAAGCTTGTCTGAAAGAAAAATCATGCAGTGCACCCCCTTGGAGGAAACTCTTGATCCGGCACAGGCTGCTTTGCTCCTTCAAAAACAATGGACTCTGTGACACTGATGTATAATTTCTCATACACCAGACTGAAAGAGTATTCCAAGCACCTGTTTGCCCACATAGCTGCCGAGAAGCAGAAGGGTCTTGCCATTGAAGTGCGCTCAGAGCTGAACCTAAAAGCCAAATTTTTCTGTTTACCTGGACTCAAAGGAAAGGACACCCACTGGCTGTGCTCATACAGATTTCATCAAAGCCTCCACTCACCAAGGCAAGCACAGAGGACCGGATTGTGTGGACAAGTTGGTCGATCTATTGGAGAGGACGATCTATTGGAGGTGTTACCAAAGACATTTACTTGCCTCCCGCCCTTCCTGTATAACAGCTCACAGCTATCGTAGGGACGTGGTTCCAAAGAAACTTTGACTGTTGTTTGGGTAAGCTGGTGATCAGTTCTCAGGACCTTACTTGACTAGCAGCGATGTGGACCGGGTATGACGTGTCTAGATCAGTGTCAACCACAGAGCTTGTTTTCTCTGTGCTCGTTGAACCTCGCATGCACATTTCTTATGCCATCCACACAAAGGACTTCAAGACGTTATGGAATGATATTCATAAATCAAAGACACTTTAGAATCCGCTTATCAGCAACCCATTTCGTTAATGATTGTAGTTAATGATTGTATATAATTAGTTAGATTATAATCAAATATCCACATGACAGGTTCCCTTTAAACACCCTTAATGACCAGACCACTTTTTACAATTCTGCACTACACTATTTTCACGGTTTATTGCTAGGTCATACAACTTACCACCCAAATTAAATTTACCTCCTTTTTTTCTCACTAATAGAGCTTTCATTTGGTGGTATTTCATTGCTGCTGACATTTTAACTTTTTTTTGTTATTAATCAAAATTTACCCCAATTTTTGCAAAAAAATGACATTTTACACTTTCAGTTGTAATTTTTTTTTTAAATACATTTCTATATACATTTTTCTCTAAATGTATTGTTCTACATGTCTTTGATAAAAAAAAAAATGCAATAAGTGTATATTTATTGGTTTGGGTAAAAGTTATATAGTTTACAAACTATGGTACAAAAATTTAAATTTCCGCATTTTGAAGCAGCTCTGACTTTCTGAGCACCTGTCATGTTTCCTGAGGTTCTACAATGCCCAGACAGTAGAAAAACCCCACAAATGACCCCATTTCGGAAACTAGACACCCCAAGGTATTTACTGATGGGCATAGTGAGTTCATAGAATTTTTTATTTTTTGTCATAAGTTAGTGGAAAATGATAATTTTTTTTTCCTTACAAAGTCTCATATTCCACTAACTTGTGACAAAAAATGAAAACTTCCATGAACTCACTATGCCCATCACAAAATACGTTGGGGTGTCTTTTTTCCAAAATGGGGTTACTTGTGGGGTAGTTATACTGCCCTGGCATTTTAGGGGCCCTAATGCGTGAGAAGTAGTTTGAAATTCAAATGTGTAAAAAATGTCCTGTGAAATCCTAAAGGTGCTCTTTAGAATTTGGGCCCCTTTGCCCACCTAGGCTGAAAAAAAGTGTCACACATGTGGTATCACCGTACTGAGAAGAAGTAGGGCAATGTGTTTTGGGGTGTTTTTTTACATATAGCCATGCTGGGTGAGAGAAATATCTCTCTAAAAGTCAAATTTTCCCATATTTGTTATACAAAGTTGTCATTTGACAGAGATATTTATCTCACCCAGCTGTAACGCACCAAGTTGATTAGTTAGGATCTCAACTGCAGAGTCAATGGACATCAACTATTTACCACACTGCCACACTGCTGTGTGTTTTGCGGCTGCTCAATTTGAACCCCAGGCGGCTCTCTCAGTCTTAGGCGGAGAGGTTGGGGTTACCAAAATCATGTACCGCAATACACATAAACAGATTAATTAATGGGGAGGAAGATCTCCTCTTAGTTGCAAAGGTCAGGAGGTATTTTTTATAGCAATTCCTCAGGAATATATATAACTGCAATATCAACTCTCACCACCGGGTGGCAACAACTCTTCAGATTAGTATGTAACTGCAATATCAACTCTCACCACTGTGTGGCAGCAATTCTTCAGATTAGTATGTAACTGCAATATCAACTCTCACCACTGTGTGGCAGCAATTCTTCAGATTAGTTTGTAACTGCAATATCAACTCTCACCACTGTGTGGCAGCAATTCTTCAGATTAGTTTGTAACTGCAATATCAACTCTCACCACTGTGTGGCAGCAATTCTTCAGATTAGTATGTAACTTCCACATAACCAGCGGAGCCTGTTAGCAGGCATGTACTTGCGATTTAGGAGTCCTCCAAGAGGAAGGCAGCAGTGTGGAAGTTCGTAGCAGATGGTGGTGAATCCTCCAAGAGGAAGGCAGCAGTGTGGAAGTCCGTAGCAGATGGTGGTGAGTCCTCCCTGAGCTGCAGGGTTCCAGACCCGCATCAACGATTCTGTCCTCTTGTGCAAATGGAGCTGACAGGGTGCGCACTCCATTAGTGGAACACCCTGTACAGCCCCTGACTCCTATTTATTGGCCAGAGCGTGAGTGGGCGGCGCCTTTAGACAGCCCAGCGGCAGGTGTGTTCCATCACAGTACCCCCCCCCCAAGGGGACCCCTCCGGGATACCCCAATAGGGGAGGGTCGTCGGGGAACCTCCGGTGGAACAACTTTTGGAGCCTGGGAGCATGAACGTCTTGCACATCTTCCCAAGAGTCATCCTGGAAGCCATACCCCTTCCATCTAACGAGGTACTGGATCCTCCCCCGTCTTCTCCTGGAATCGAGGAGCTGTTCGACTTCAAATTCCTCTTCACCTTGGACGTCTATCGGGGGCGAGGGTCGAGGATCCCGTGATGGGAACGGGCTAGGTCTAAACGGCTTCAACAGTGACACATGGAATGTGGGATGTACCTATAGTCGAGGGGGAAGGGTGAGTCTCACCGTGTTGGGGTTGATAACCCTTTCAATCGGAAAGGGACCCAAGAATTGTTTTCCCAATTTCTTGGAAGGTACCCCCAACCGAAGGTTTCTCGTCGACAGCCATACCGAGTCCCCGACCTGGTAGGAAGGATTTCCTCTTCTGCGGCGGTCGTAGTAGATCTTTTGTCTTTCCTTTGCCCGTTGGAGGTTGTCTTTCAGCGTCTTGAGGGTAGCTTGCAGAGTAGTTAGATAATCGTCTGTGGCTGTAACATTTGTGGGAAGACTGGTTTGAGGAAAAGACCTGGGGTGGAATCCATAATTAGCAAAAAATGGACTATGTAAAGTGGAGGAATTCATGGAATTGTTATAGGCGAATTCGGCGAGGGGAAGTAGTCTCAAATATGCATTTTTCCGGTTTGACGTATAAGCGATGAGCGCTTAATCGTGCAAGTACCCAACGGACATGTCTCCGGTGGTCGTATAAGGTGTCGGAGTACACTAGTATATCATCTAGATAGATGATTACGCATACGTCCAGTAGGTCCCTAAAGATGTAATTTATAAAGTTTTGGAATGTGGCAGGAGCGTTGCTCAATCCGAAGGGCATCACAGTATACTCGAAGAGTCCGTACCGGGTGCGGAAAGCTGTCTTCCATTCGTCGCCCTTCCTGATCCTAATCAAGTTGTATGCACCTCTTAGGTCCAACTTGGTGTAGATTGTGGATGTTTGAAGTCTTTCTATGAGTTCAGATATTAGCGGCAGGGGGTACCGATTTTTGATTGTTACTTTGTTCAGCGCTCTGTAATCGATGATGGGCCTTAGGCTTGAATCTTTGTTTCTTACGAAGAACATCCCTGCGGCTGCCGGGGAGGTTGAAGGCCGAATGAAACCCTTCCGTAAGTTTTCTTCCAGGTACTGTTTAAGGTGAACAAGTTCTGGTTGTGCCAAGGGGTAGATTCTTCCTGTGGGTATCTCACTGCCCGGCAACAAGTCAATGGGGCAATCGTAAGATCTATGGGGCGGAAGGGATTCCGCCTTCTTTGCACAAAATACCTCCGCAAACTCTGCGTATTGGGTGGGGACCTGATTCACTCCCACATGCATGAGGGTCTTGAGAGGGAAGCAGGTCTCCACGCAGTAGGGCGAGGTAAACCCAACTCTCCCCTGTTCCCACAGGATGGCCGGCTGATGTAACCGCAGCCATGGCAACCCTAAAATCACGGGGAACAAAGGAGAGTGTATGATATCAAAGGATAAGAATTCTGTGTGGTTATTTTCGCATGTCACCAGGAGGGGTTGAGTCTGACTGTGGACAAGTCTAGAAGTGGTACCGTCAATGAAACTCCCGGATATCGGAACGTTTTTTCTCGTGTGGGGAATTTTATTTCGCTCTATCAGATGCATATCGATAAAATTCCCACAAGCTCCCGTGTCCACCATGGCTTCAACGATAATTTGGTTTTGGTCCCACTGTAAGGTGAGAGACGTGTAGATGTAAGCACCTGTGCTATTATTCCTATTACCTAAGGTACAAGACGTCAACCTCTTACCTTCGTGTTTCTTTCGTATGAGGGGACATCCATCAACTGTATGGTCGGCAGACGCACAGTATAAACAGAGGTTGAGGTTACGTCTCCTGGCTTTCTCCCTCTCAGTCAGAGGACCCCTAATCGCCCCGATCTCCATCATCTCTGCTGCAGAACCCGGACTGGACTGTCTCGGGGTGGGTATGAACCCTGAGAGTCTCTCGGCCCTGCGTTCCCTCAAACGTCTGTCAATGGTGGTAGCCTTACGCATCAAGGCGTCAAGAGTATGTGGTAACTCTCCTCGGGCTAATTCGTCCTTCAGGGCCTCAGAGAGACCGAGACGAAACTGATTCCTAAGAGTGAGATCATTCCATTCAGTCTCTCGGGCCCAACGAGTGTATTCCGCAATGAAGTCTTCTACAGGTCGTCTTCCTTGCTTTAGACTGCGGATGGCGGTCTCTGCGGTCAGCTGTTTGCTATGGTCTTCGTAGAGGAGGGCCATTGTTTCAAGGAACAGGGGAAAGGAATCCAGGACTGGGTCTTCTTTTTCTAAATATGTATTGGCCCATGCTCTGGGCTCCCCCCTGAGGTACAAGATCATTGTAAGTACGTTTGTTCTGTCTGTTGGATAGGTCCGGGGCCGTAATTCAAACATTAGTTTGCACGCATTTAGGAAATCACGGAACTGCTTCCGGTCTCCCGAGAATATTTCAGGTGGGCTGACCTTGGGTTCTGGTCCATCTCGGGGGTGACCCTTGCCGTGAGTGACGAGTTCCCGTAGGGTCTGATTTTCCAACTGGAGGGTTTGTACGGTCTCATTGAGGGTCCCCACTCTCTCTGTGAGGGCGACCAGGTGTCCAGCGAGCTCTGCTGGATCCATTAAGGTTCCACTAATATGTAACGCACCAAGTTGATTAGTTAGGATCTCAACTGCAGAGTCAATGGACATCAACTATTTACCACACTGCCTAAGTGCTGGCTGTGTGTTTTGTGGCTGCTCAATTTGAACCCCAGGCGGCTCTCTCAGTCTTAGGCGGAGAGGTTGGGGTTACCAAAATCATGTACCGCTATACACATAAACAGATTAATTAATGGGGAGGAAAATCTCCTCTTAGTTGCAAAGGTCAGGAGGTATTTTTATAGCAATTCCTCAGGAATATATATAACTGCAATATCAACTCTCACCACCGGGAGGCAACAACTCTTCAGATTAGTATGTAACTGCAATATCAACTCTCACCACGGTGTGGCAGCAATTCTTCAGATTAGTATGTAACTGCAATATCAACTCTCACCACTGTGTGGCAGCAATTCTTCAGATTAGTTTGTAACTGCAATATCAACTCTCACCACTGTGTGGCAGCAATTCTTCAGATTAGTATGTAACTTCCACATAACCAGCGGAGCCTGTTAGCAGGCATGTACTTGCGATTTAGGAGTCCTCCAAGAGGAAGGCAGCAGTGTGGAAGTTCGTAGCAGATGGTGGTGAATCCTCCAAGAGGAAGGCAGCAGTGTGGAAGTCCGTAGCAGATGGTGGTGAGTCCTCCCTGAGCTGCAGGGTTCCAGACACGCATCAACGATTCTGTCCTCTTGTGCAAATGGAGCTGACAGGGTGCGCACTCCATTAGTGGAACACCCTGTACAGCCCCTGACTCCTATTTATTGGCCAGAGCGTGAGTGGGCGGTGCCTTTAGACAGCCCAGCGGCAGGTGTGTTCCATCACACCAGCATGGTTATATGTAAAAAGACACCTCAAAACACATAGCCCTACTTCTCCTGAGTATGGCGATACCACATGTGTGACACTTTTTTGCAGCCTAGGTGGGCAAAGGGGCCCACATTCTAAAGAGCATCTTTAGGATTTCACAGGGCATTTTTAACACATTTGTATTTCAAACTACTTCTCACGCATTAGGGCCCCTAAAATGCTAGGGCCGTATAACTACCCCACAAGTGACCCCATTTTGGAAAAAAGACACCCCAAGGTATTCCGTGAGGGGCATGGCGAGTTCCTAGATATTTATTTATTTTGGCACAAGTTAGCGGAAACTTATGATTTTTTTTTTCTTACAAAGTCTCATATTCCACTAACTTGTGACAAAAAAATAAAAACTTCCATGAACTCACTATGCCCCTCACAAAATACCTTGGGGTGTCTTCTTTCCAAAATGGGGTCACTTGTGGGGTAGTTCTACTGCCCTGGCATTTTAGGGGCCCTAATGCGTAAGGAGTAGTTTGAAATCAAAATGTGTAAAAAATGCCCTGTGAAATCCTAAAGGTGCTCTTTAGAATTTGGGCTCCTTTGCCCACCTAGGCTGCAAAAAAGTGTCACACGTGTGGTATCGCCGTACTCAGAAGAAGTAGGGCAATGCGTTTTGGGGTGTCTTTTTACATATTCCCATGCTGGGTGAGAGAAATATCTCTCTAAAAATCAACTTTTCCCATTTTTTTTATACAAAGTTGTCATTATAGAGAGATATTTCTCTCACCCAACACATTGCCCAACTTCTCCTGAGTACAGCGACACCACATGTGTGACACTTTTTTGCAGCCTAGATGGGCATTTTTAGACATTTGGATTCCAGACTTCTTCTCATGCTTTAGGGCCCCTAAAATGCCAGGGCAGTATAAATACCCCACATTTGACCCCATTTTGGAAAGAAGACACCCCAAGGTATTCCATGAGGGGCATGTCGAGTTCATAGAAGATTGTTTTTTTGGGTGCAAGTTAGCAGAAATTTTTTTTTTTTGTTTTTTCTCACAAAGTCTCCCTTTCCGCTAACTTGTAACAAAAGTTCAACCTTTCATGGACTCAGTATGCCCCTCAGCGAATACCTTAGGGTGTCTTCTTTCCGAAATGGGGTCACATGTGGGGTATTTATACTGCCCTGGCATTTTAGAGGCCCTAAAGTGTGAGAAGAAGTCTGGAATATAAATGTCCAAAAAATTTTACGCATTTGGAATCCGTGAGGGGTATGGTGAGTTCATGTGAATTTTTATTTTTTTTTGTCACAAGTTAGTGGAAAATGAGACTTTGTAAGAAAAAAAAAAATATATATATATATATATATATTTCTGCTAACTTGTGCCCCAAAAAAAAATCTTCTATGAACTCGCCATGCCCCTCAAAAGTGATCTTTTTATAGCGCCGCAGCGCTTTTACGGTGTTTTTGCAGTGATCAGAAAAAAAATATTTCTGTCAATTCGGTGGGGCGGACTAAACGCAAGTGTGCGCATAAGATCAGGCCTGATCGGGCAAACACTGCGTTTTTTGTAGAACATGTCTTATTCTTGTCCGCAATGTGCGGATCCGCAAAATGCGGAAAGCATATTGCCGGTGTCCGTGTTTTGCGGATCTGCGTGTCCGTGTTTTGCAGATCCGCGGTGTCCGTGTTTTGCGGATCCGATCCGTGGATCCGTAAACTATTCCTTTCATCTCTGTTTTGTATCCACTCGTGCTTTTTTTTGGCATTAGCAATACTGATGGATTTCTGACCAAATGCTGACCGAGTGAAGTCGGATGCTCCACAGACAGTATCTGTTTTTTGGGGGTTATTGTTCTGACAGATCAGAGAAAGGGCAAAATAATTAGTGCATCAACCCAAAATTGTGCTGACACCCTCTCCCCTCTGCTGGGGGAACTGTACTTGTATAAGCGTTTAATAGAACAGGGTCTGTAGACATCTATGTGGAATCAGCTGATGACAGAGTGCGCTTCTTCTTAGCCCTAACATCGACCTGTAAGGCTGAGTTCATACTTGAGTTATTTGTTCAGTTTTGGCCCCGTGACTGCCCAAATAAGTGTGGGTTCACACTAGAGTTAGGGATTCCATAATGGAATCCATAAGACGGAAGGACGGATCCATTCTTCTGCCCATAGACTTGTATTATGATGGAATGCAAAACGGAAGCCTCTAAAAGGCATTCCGTTTGATTTCCGTCCTAATAGAAGTCCATGGGAATCAAAACGGATCCGTCTGGGTTCCATTATGCAAGACGGAAAACAAAGGACTTTTTTTTCCGTCTTGCATAACGGGACCCAGACGGATCCGTTATGCTTTCCCATAGACCTCTATTAGGACAGGAAGCAAACGGAATGCCTTTTAAAGGTTTCCGTTTTGCATTCTGTCTGGGCATTCCGTTATAACCATGTTATACTGGAAAGCCGTAACTGAATCCCTAACGCTAGTGTAAACCCTCCCTAAGTGAAGTGTGCAGTGATTCTAAGTGCGACCCCTGTCATCTGCATGTCATACTGACTCACAGTAATATTTCATTACCAAAGCAGACTCCCTATGCGTGTTACTGCAAGGCACAGTGTTCTACACCACTATAAAGGCTCTCTGCAGCCAGTATATAGCCGGGTTTTAACCGCAAATTTATTTGGATTGAACCAAATTTTTCCCCAAAAATTTGGCAAATCGAATTTTTAAAAAATTCGCTTATCTCTAATGGCAATGAAAAGAAAACATTTTTCTTTTTCTTCAGTAATAATACACAAGGAAAACTATATAAATGTAGTATCACTGTAATTATGCTGACCTGGAGAATGAAGGTAAGAGGTCATTTTTACAAGAGCGTTGTAAAAAAGAAACCTATAAAACTGTGGCAGAATTGTTTTTTACCTATTCCACCCCATTTGAATTTTTCTTCCAGCTTCCCACTACATTGTATGTAGTAGTAAATAATGCCATTAGAAAGTACAATTTGTCCCCCAAAAACAAGCCCTTATATGGCTATGTGTTTTAATTTCATTAAAACGTAACTTTTACTTATTACGAATAAAAATGGAAAAGAACATACCAGAACGTGCTCAAATAATGCAGTGATAAAAACACTAAAAATATACAATATAATCTCTTATACACCTACCTGAAGGAGGGATGGGGGCTAGTTGCCCCTGCCTAACGCACATAGAGCACTCTCCCCGATAGGGGCGACCCTGTCAGGAACCTGTCCTTGATTGGGGCCTATTACCTAATGCCGCAAGGATTTAAAAAGGGAGGTATACTGTGGATTTACCATTATTGCATAGTCTGGCTTGTGTAATTCATATATTGTTTGTATAATCACATCCACAGTCGAGTTATATGTGGCCAGTTTACCTGTATGTGAGTTTTTTCCTGCCATGGCACTTTATGTATTTGCTGCTATATTTTAATATGTTTAATTTGTGTTGTGTGTATTTCTACCAATACAATTTTATCATATCATATGTGTGTTTTTGTTCTGTTGATGATTTCTTGTATAGTACCACACATATTTAATAATTTGCAACTTGTCAGTATCGGATGTTCTAATTTTTACTGTATTTTTACAGAAATTCTGATTATCTCAAATAATATGGATTTTCAGTCAAGGGACCAGTCCTGGCCTTCCCAGGTGGATGCAGTTTTTGCAGAAGGTGCTATGGCAGGTGAGGATCCAGGTCAGAGAAGCACGATGGAGCTAAGAGCACAATTAAAAAATGCATTGCATAGGAGGATGAAATTATTGTAGAATAAAGCCACCTTAGAAAAATACATAGCAAAAATCTGATACCAAGAGAATTACGTGTGCAGATGTTCCCATCCTATAAGATGTTCCCATCCACATAAGTCTCACAATTGAGTTGAATACAAAGTCCATGACGCAATTGGAATCGTTAATTTCTAATGATAATTTGTTTTCCCTTAGTCCTAACAGCAGCACAACTGGGGGGTATTACTGCCCCTGTGGACAATCAGGACAGGTGACTCTTTAATTAATTAAATCAAAATAAAGTAATAATTAACCAATTAGGCCCCTATAAAGACCTCCCCAAGCACACAACCTTGTGGAAATATTAAGTAATAAACCCACTAAAAATTAAAGGGAGGGATATACTGTATGTGTGCTGATGTTAGGACTAAGGGAAAACAAATTATCTTTAGAAATTAATGATTCCCTTACATCCCAACAGCAGCACAACTGGGAACTTAGCAAGAAGAGAACCTATGAGAGAGGGTCTTCCAGCTGAAATGAATTCAAGACAGACCTGCCTTAAGTCAAGCCTATAATGGCTTACAAATGTAGAGTGGGCACTCCATGAGGCAGCAACACAAATGTGCTCCAAAGGTACTAGGCTCCTCTTAGCCGTAGATGCAGCTACTGCTCTGGTAAAATAAGCGTGGATAAAAGCAGGGGGTGCCAATCCCTGAGCGACAAAAGCTTCTCTGATGGCTTCTTTGATCCAATAGCTTAATGTCGGTTTAGAAGTTTTAAGACCTTTGTTCCTTCCGGCAAAAAGAATGAAAAAATTCTCAGATCTACAAAGTCTTTAGTTCTTTCTAGGTATATTCTCATACTTCTGGCAACATCTAGGGCATGGATGTCAAACTCATGGCCCTCCAGATGTTGCAAAACTACAACTCCCATCATTCCCTGATAGCTGTAGTATGCCCAGGCATGATGGGAGTTGTAGTTTTGCAACAGCTGGAGGGCCACGAGTTTGACATCCCTGATCTAGGGTCTGTAAGACCTGCTCTTCTTCTGACACTGGAGACGGATAAAAAACAGGTAAAGAAATTACCTGGTTTAAATTGTGGAATTAAGGTACCTTAGGAACAAAGGTAGTGAGAAACCGCAGGAGGACTCTATCTGGTAAAAAATACAGTATATGGCTCCACAGCAGCGAAGGCTTGCAATTCACTGATTCTCTTTGCTGAAGTAATGGCGAGCAAAAATTGGTTTTCCAAAATAAAAACTTTAAATCCATGCTCTGAAGGGGCTCAAAGGGGTGAGAGCATAACCCCCTGAGCACGATTGACAGATCCCACTGAGGTATAGGGCTCAGAAGCCTAGGTTGTAGTCTTTCGGCTCCTTTAAGAAACCTTTTGATTAGAGGGTCCTGAGAAAAAGGCTTGCCCAAAACTGCAGACAAAGATGAGGTATGTACCCTTAAGGTTGAAGGTTCAATACCTTTGTCTAATCCATCCTGTAGGAATTAAAGAACAGAAGAAAAAGGGGGATCCAATGAGGATACCTCATTTAGGGCACAACACTGCAGAAAAATGAGATAAAGTCCTCAGGACCCTCGCAGAAAACCCTCTAGACTCTAGAAGGGGGTGATCAACCTCCAGGCTGTCAGGTTGAGACTCTCCAAGTATAGGCAGGATGTACTAGGTCCTGGCTCAGGGGAAGCTTCCAATATTGCCCCTGGCTCATGTGCCTGAGCTGGTTGAACTAAGACCTCTTTGGTCAGAAGGGTATTATGGCGATCACTGAGGTCTGGTCTTGCCTGAGTTTCATTAATACTGTTGGTATCATGGAATCTGGAGGGAATACATAGGCCAACCTGAACCTCCACGGAATTGACAGAGCCCAAGGATTGTCCTCCCTGCATAGGGATCAGAATTGTCCACCTTGGCGTTGAACCTTGTTGCCATAAGAGCGATCTCTGGCATTCCCCACCGTTACGTAATCTGATGGAAGACTTCTTGGCTTAGGGATCACTCACCTGGCACCGGAAGATTTCGACTTAGGTGATCCGCCACCATATTGAGAGTTCCTGCGGTTGAACTGCGGCTAGGTGGGTAAGGTTCTTCTCTGCCCAAGACAGGATCGATCCCACTTCCTGGAGGAGAGGTTGAGATCCCTGTCTGTTTATGTTTAATACTGTCGTCATATTTTCCGAGCAAACTCTGACTGCCTTGCCCTGGACTTTAGGTGCGAAGTGTAGGAGCGCCAACCGGACCACTCTTAATTCTCTTAAGTTTGATAACATTTGGCTCTCTTGGGGAGTCCAAGTACCCTGTACTAGAACTTCTTCCAGATGGGCTTCCCAACCTAGAAGGGATGCATCTGTGGTCAACATGATCGACCGAGGTGGAATCAAGGACCTCCCATTTTTCAGCTGCTTCCACCACCTGAGGGAGCAGCATACCCGAAGAGACAGGGAGCATTTCTTGTCTAACCCAGTAGGGTTGCGGTTCCACAGGCCCAACACTTCTGACTGAAGAGGGCGCAAGTGTGCTAGAGCCCAAGTGACTGCCTCTGCAGTTGCTGACATGTGGCCCAACATCTTCATGAAGGTTCTGATGGAAACCACTTGGGGGACCATCAGAAACACTGTGGCTTTGATTACTTTCTGGCATCTCTCCAGAATGAGGGAGAGAGTCATCCGAGAGGAGTCTATTATGAACCTCAAGAATCTTTTTGATGTTGCTGCTACAATCTCGGATTTCCCCCAATTTATTATCCAGCCCAAATGCTGGAGAAACGAAAGAGCTTGATGAAGATGGTTCTGCAACATATCTAGAGACGTGACTTTTAGTAGCCAGTCATCTAGATAAGGAATAATTACCAAACCCCTAGCCTCAAGGCTGCCACTGTAGCGACCACGTATAGAGGCAAGTTGTTTACTGTATAAACAGAGAAAAAGGGCGCACCATAGGGTAAAAACGTTTAGAAAATTCGGATTAAACTCCAATTTAGGAGGCTCACCTTATAGGGTTGCGCAATTATGTGGCACAACGCTATTGTAGACATGTGGGAGATAATTTTTATCCCCAATATAAAGGTTGGTATGCAGCTACGGATGCAGATGTCCTCGGATAAGCGTGCCTAGGCCCACACAGAGGATTGAAATGCCATGAAGAGAAGGAGCATCCCTCGGCGCAAGGAACCAACCAAAGGCAGATGATGAATCTTCAAGAGTATTTATTGCAATCACACAACGTGTTTCGGGGAAAGTGTCCCCTTCATCAGGTGAAGAATATTGCATAAAGGATGGACAGACATGCTGGATATATATTCACAAAAAATGGTCACATGCAAACAAGGTCAGGGGGGAGGTGGGCGTCACCTCAGAGAAACCCCAAACTAGAAACAAAGTGATCAGTACACAAACTGGTGCAATAAGATATACACATATAAAAACTAGCCCTTTGGGCTTACAGGCTAATCAATAGATGTATTTTTAAAACATTAACAGGAAGGAACGTCGCTTCCAGATGCAGCCCATTGCTGGGGAGGAGGAACGGCGTCACACAGGGTCACATGATCGCAGCTCCGATCATGTGACTTATGATGCAGTGCTTATTGGTGAGTAACAGGACGCTTACAGGCCGGGATGAGAGGAGGCTCGGCATACTGAAGGATCCTGCGCCCTGCTGCCTTCATAATGTGATCGGCAGCGCTACAGAGGAAAGATTTGTGACGCCCTACTTAAGTAGAATTATTACCAAGTGGATCAAGATGGATTAATAAATAAATACAAAGACAATGGGATCCAAGGTACATAGTTATACATATACCTATAGTATACATGATTGATTCAATGTGATTAATACATTGAATGCAAAAAAAGGGGCAATCTAGAGGCAATACCTTTGATATAGATTTAAAATATGAAGTATATATAAAAAATTCATTAATCCCACAGGACTTCACCATAAAACAGAGTGGGAGGTATCAGATCCGTCCTTCTATGACATAACAAAATCTATATACTTGATTCAGTGATTAATAAAAAGCTAACACAGTAAGAGAATATAATGTATAAATATATATATATATATAGAAATAAATACATATCTATATAAAATAATTAATAATTAATAATAAGTAATAAATAATAAATAAATAATAATAAAATAAATAAATATATAAATATGATTGAAATAACAATATTAATGGTTAAAAAATTGATGATAAATAATATGTGGTATTAGTGACAATAATACACTCAATCCATTCTCCGTACAAAAATCATGTGACCCTTAAAATTTATTTCGAAAGCCTCATTCAGACCGTTTGGATTAAGACAATCGAGTTTAAAAATCCAATACATTTCACGTTTATAAAGGGTCTGAATGGCATTACGACAGCTGTCATTTACCTGTTCAATGGGTGTGACCTTAAACCCGGAAAAGCACCCATCATGATGTTCTGTCGCATGGCGGGATATACTATGTTGTAGAAATTTATTTTTCACATTAGATCTGTGCTTGTTAAGCCTATTACGTAGAGTTTGGATGGTGCAACCTACATACTGTCGACTGCATGGGCATTCCAACAGGTAAATGACATTTTGAGAGCCACAACTGAGATAGTTTTTTATGGAAAAGGAATCCCCAGTAGATTTACTGCAAAATGATGATGTAGTATTGATGGTCAAACAACACAAACACCTCGATAAATTACATTTATAACTCCCCAAAGGTCTTGAGACTAAATTGCTCACAGTCGGCTTCACATATTGTGAGGGTATGCGTCTAAGTCTACTGGGGGCCAAAACATTCTTAAGGGTTTGTGCCCTCCTAAAAGTTAGTCTGGGCTGACCACGTAGCATTTGCCTCAAGTGTGGATCCCTTTTTAATATGTGCTAATGTCTGGACAAAACATCTCTAATGGCGTGTCACGACCCATGGTTATGGTCGTGACTCTTGTGGCCGCATGCAGTTGCCTGCGGTCTTGGTGTTGCTGTCAATCACAGGTGAGGGCTATAGTATGTTGCCTCACCTGTGGTTGCCGCTGGCAAGATAAGGTTTTCGCCGCTGAAGGCGCGGTGAGTGGCATTCCCCGCCATTCCTTCACCGTTGTCTGTTTTGGCGTCCCCTTATTTTTCTTACTACACTCCCTGGTGTTGGAAGGGTTAATTCCCTTCTGTGTGTGTGAACACTGGGTGTGTCTGTGTGGGTGTGACCACTGGTCCTATAAAGCCTCTGTGTTTATCTCCAGTCTGAGGGGTACTTCAGCCATGGCTAACTGGAGTAGCCTCCTGTGTTAGATCACCTGCCAGTGGGGGCCACCCTTGTGGTCATACTGTCACGGCTGAGGATGGGGAAAACCCTCAGCCGTGCGATGCCAGAAGATGTAAACCAATGCTCGGCCAGGACGAGAGAATTAGGGAGCAGGTCACCTCTTAACGCATCCGTAATCCGTCCTTCACTCCTAGTTCAGGGACCGGCGGAGGGTGAGTAGGGATCTGAGGTTCCTGAGCATGGGCCCTCCTACCTTCAAGGTCGGCCCATGCAGCTAGGAGTTAGGGACGCATTAGGGATGCGTTAGGAGGTGACCTGCTCCCTAATTCTCTCGTCCTGGCCGAGCATTGGTTTACATCTTCTGGCATCGCACGGCTGACAAACCTGGACCGCCACAACGCTCTCCCTCCGGAGAACGCGCATGCACTCCATCCACAGATGGCGGTACATGCTTCATCCTCTTTTGGCCTGCATGCGCGTTCTCTGGAGGGAGAGCGTTCCGTGGATCAGCGTTAACGGTGCAGTTGGTGGCTTATTCCCCGCCACCTTACCTTCCGTGTCCGTGTTGGTGATCCCTCGTCCCTCTCCATGTTCCTATCTCTGGTCGTCTGCTGGCAGCATTCCGTTAGTGGTCCCTCGAAAGAGGGTGAAGCATGTACCGCCATCTGCGGATGGGGTGCATGCGCGTTCTCCAGAGGGAGAGTGGCGGTCCAGGTTTGTTGGCGGCAGTTCTGGAGGGAGACACTGGTGGTTATCAGGCATTGCCCCTCCCCCAGGACGGATTAGACATGCGTTAAGCGGTGACCTGCTCCCTAATTCTCTCATCCTGGCCGAGCATTGGTTTACATCTTCCGGCATCGCACGGCTGAGGGTTTTCCCCATCCTCAGCCGTGACATGGCGTCATGATTGTTCCCATATGTCGTCAAGAAATTCATACAGAAGTGCTCATTGTTAACATGTGTTTTTATGCTCTTAGTAAGACACAAACTTTGGGATAGGCCCTTTGCTCTTTCATATGCAGCTTCGATTATCTTTGGGGGATAACCCTTCTTCAAAAACCTTTCACAAATGATTTTGCTTTGGCAAATGAAGTCCTTGTCAAGGGAACAGTTACGTCTGACTCTTTTAAACTGACTAAACGGAATATTCACCTTCCATTTCTTATAGTGGGTGCTGGAATAGTCCAAATAACTATTACAGTCAACCCTTTTTAAAAAGGTGCGTGTGATAATGGCCTTTCCGCTGGCTTCCAATTCTAGATCAAGGTATTCAATCTTGACACGATTGGATGTCCCTTTCAGATTTATTCCCCAGTTTGTGGACCTCATTTCCTCAAAAAAGGAGGTAATTGAGGCATCATCACCATTCCATATGAGGATCAAGTCATCTATGTATCTACGATAGAAGACAATATTGTCAGTCCAATATCTGGAACCATAGATGTACTGATCCTCAAAACGCCCCATAAAAAGGTTTGCGAAACTGGGCGCAAATTTCGTCCCCATTTCGGTTCCCTTCATCTGCAGATAAAGGGAGTCCTCAAAGGTGAATACATTGTGTGTTAGTATAAATCCAATGCAGTCCTGTAGAAAGACTGCTTGTCCTGCTGGTAATAGGGGATCATTATCTAAATACCACTTGATGCATTCAATTCCTTTGGTATGGGAAATATTAGAATACAGAGCTGTCACGTCCAGAGTGACCCAATTGTATGTATTCCTCCACTCAATGTCTTTGATAGACTCTATCAAAGCTGTTGAATCCCTTAAATATGAGGGTAGTGTGGTAACATATTTTTGTAGCAAAACATCTACATACTTTGAGAGGTTACATGTGAGGGAGGAAACACCTGAAATAATTGGTCGCCCCGGTGGATTCTTCGCATCCTTATGTATCTTGGGTAAGTGATAAAATAATGCTGTAACTGGATCTGGATCGGATACTGAGATGAATGCTTTCTCCTTTTTGTCTAGTATATGGGATGCTGATTCAATAAGATCTTTAAATTCTGAAATATGTGACTCAGTGGGGTCTGTGGCTAGAGGTAGATAATATTCCGTATCAGATAAGATGCGAAGTGCCTCCTTGGTGTAGGTCTCCCTATCCTGAATTACCACTCCCCCTCCCTTATCCGCGCTGCGGATAACAATATCTAAATTATTCTGGAGATGCTTGACTGCCGCTTTCTCCTTTTTACTAAGATTCTGACTGTAGGTTGGTTTTTGGTGTAATCTCCGAAAATCATCCATGACTACATTATAAAAGGTGTCAATAAAGTTCCCCTTATGTTGCATAGGGTAATACTTAGACTGTGGTTTTAGCCCTGTATGTACATACTCCTGGCTTTGAGTGTCTGGAGACACCCCCAGAACCACATTGACCTTAGGTCTGGAGGATTTTTCCAAAATCCCAAAATGTATTTTCAGGGTTAATTTTCGAGTGAAATTATGTAAATCCAAAAATAAGTCAAAACCCCCTCCGATCAGCTGTTTGAAGAGGAGACTCGCACGGTGTCAGCGCTGCCTCCTCTTCACTGTTTACCTTCTAGCCGTTGCATCTGCAGTGGTGAGCAGGTGTAATTACACCCAAGCCGTCCCATTTATTTCAATAGGAAGGCTTGGGTGTAATTACACCTGCTCACCACTGCAGATGCAACGGCTAGAAGGTAAACAGTGAAGAGGAGGCAGCGCTGACACCGTGCGAGTCTCCTCTTCAAACAGCTGATCGGAGGGGGTGCCGGGTGTCGGACCCCCGCCGATCTGATATTGATGACCTATCCTGAGGATAGGCCATCAATAAATATAACTTGGACAACCCCTTTAAATAGCCAAGGTGGGAGGAGACAATCCTCCCCTCTGACGTCAGAGCCTTACACCACCGGAAAGTGACACAGAGATAATAATTTTAAACCAGCACTTCTGGTACGGAGCCGGACCAGAAGTTCGGTACTTCCCTAATCCCCCCTGCCGGCTGAAGCGAGGTAAAGACGCCAAGACCACAGGCGGTGGTGGCGCAGGGTAGGTAAGAAAAAATGCTTCCTCAACTCTCTACCAACAGGTAACCTAAACCCCTGTCTCACAAGGGGAACGTAGCCCAGAAGCACTTAACGCCGGACCTCATGGGCGACTGCAGGAACAGAAAATAGAGAAATTGGTCTCCAAGAGACCACCACCTGTCCCTTCTGTCCTTAAGACAGAAAAAAATCGCACAGGTTGTGTGTTTTGGGAGGTATTTATAGGGGCCTAATTGGTTAATTATCACTTTATTTTGATTTAATTAATAAAAGTTTCACCTGTCCTGATTGTCCACAGGGGCAGTAACACCCCCCAGTTGTGCTTGCTATTGGGACGTAAGGGAATTGGACATTACCTACCATGAAGAGCAATTATTGCAAAAGTTAACTACTGCAGATTCGGTTGGATTTAAGAGGGAGATGGAGGATGCTTTCCTAGTTTGGGAGAGACAGATTAGAGCTGTAAAAACCAAAAAATTCCAAAGGGATTTGCAAGACTATGAAAATAATAGAGTATATTGTTGGCGGAATAAGACATATGAGGGAAGAATGCGGTCTACATCGGTCTCCTCAGTGACTTCAATGAGTGAAAAATGATTTCTGGACAGAGCACACGATGGTACCCTAAGAGATTCAACAAAAGCAAGATTCACAACCTGTAGGAAAATGCTTCACAACCTGTAGGAAAGAGACGTCCAGAGGGCAGTTAGCAACTACAGGTAATTAACCTCTCTGATCATATTTTGACTCAGGACCAATTATCAATATTGGCAAAGGGTCTTTCATTCTCACTTACATGCAATTTTGTTTTGTTTACCACAGTTAAGGATTTACATCTTTTTGGCAGACGTTTGATTTTTTAAAAATGTTTCAGTCATAGAATGGACCCTAATTTTCCCAATCGATCTGAACAGGATGCCCTAGCTACACTTAATGCCTTATTGGAGGAACAACAAGAGCATGCTCAACCTGGTGAGTTTCCCAAATCAATTAAGTTTCCAGCACTGTTTCTATACCCCAATATTGGACTTTTTGTCCAATTGGTAGTTGGTGAACTATCCAAAATTACCAGCCGGGGGGGAGAGACAATTGCACAAAGGGGGAGAGACTAGCATTAGAGGAAATGGAGGTTTGGGGGGATGTTGTCATCAAACCGGCGGACAAGGGTGGGAACAATGTCTGATGACTGACAGCCATGTATGAAAAGGAGGCTTGCAGACCGCTACATAATAGTGATTGTTATAAAAAAACAAACTTTTAATCCTCTGATTAAATTCAAATATGAATTGGAAATCCTTTTTCAGCAGGGTGTTGAAGAGGGGATTATTTCCTCAAAACAGTTCTCCCACTCTTGTCTGACCATCTGGTAATCCTTACCCTTTATTTTCTCCCCAATGTCCATAAGGAATTACGGAATCCAACTGAAAGACCTATAGTGTCAGGAGTGAACAGCCTTAACGATGCCATCTGCAAATATGTAGAGTTTTTTCTGCACCTTTTGGTGCAGTGAACATCAGGATGGCTTGAAGGCACCGGATTTTTTTCTGAACACCACCAATATGGGTAAGAAGAAATTTAATTTTATTTTGTCTCTCCTGGAGTATGTCCTTACTCACAACTCGTTTATTTTTGGGGGGTCCTTTTTCCTGCAGCTCCAGGGCACCGCAATGGCGTCTTGTGCACCCTCTTATATAAATTTGTTCCTGGGGCTGTGGGAGAGAGAGATCCTCCAGTCTGATCCCCTGCCAATGGCGAATAGGGTCCAACATTGGGGACGCTATATCGATGACATATTGATTATTTGGCAGGTGACAGAAGATGAGTTTGGACACTTTATCCAGGAATTGAGTAAAAATTATAAAAAACATTAAACTTACCTTTAAGGTGGGTCGGACGAATATGGACTTCTTGGATGTGGTCTTCCAGGTGGTTTCCCAGAGTTATATCAGTACAAATCTACACAGGAAGGAAACCTCAATCAATTCATTTCTAAATGCAAAATTTTCTCATCCAGGTAACTTGATTGGAAGTATACCGGTGGGAGTTCCTGCGGGCTCGCAGGATCTTCTCATCTGATGAGTCATTTTAATTACAGGCTGGGGACCTTCGTCAGAGATTTCAGCAGAGGGGTTATTGGGAGCTATGCTCAGAGAGAGCTTATAGAAGGGCACGGTTGTCCAAGAGACGGGATCTCCTACATAAAGAATCAACAAGACAGGAGTCTGACAAAATCAGATTTATTACTGGTTTCAACACACGATGGAAAGAGGTACGTTCTGCCCTTGCAAAATATTGTGATATACTCAAAATGGATCCTCAATTGCAACAGTGTCCCCATATCCAACAATAACTTATTATAGAGCTAAAAATTTAAGGGATCACCTTGTCCATAGCCATTATGTCAGGAAGGAACGGGGATTATTTGGATCTAAAGGGGTTCCGTGGGGCAGTAAAGAATGTGTGAAGTGTGTGGCCTGTGCCAACATGGACAGGGCCACCAATTTCTTTAATTCTGCACAGGACAAAGAATACAGAATCACATACCCGATTAACTGTACCACAGTAGGAGTAATCTATTGGGCTACATCCAGACAACCTAGGAGAAGTGTTAGCTATTTTTCTAGGCAGGTTTATGGTGGTTATATGGAGGCATCAGACCTCCACACCCGTCACTATTTCCCGGTGCAACGAATATCCCATTTGCTTCTGATCAGAGAGATAAGACAGCCCTGACTCAACATAGGTTGTCAATATCTGAAATCTTTATTCTCCCAGCACATAGTTTATAGGGCTTGTTGGGGGTGGGAACATAGTGTCCTTCCAGATCCAATTGCACCAATCCTCCTAGAACTCACAAGGCATTGGGAATCATGTGTTTGTGAATATACAGTTGAAACTTTGCTAAACAATGCTGACATCTGCTATATACAATACATGAAAGGGTTATTTTACATTGAACAGGTTTTTATCTCCATGCTAACAAGTTAAATAGGAAATCACAGGTTCCTGTCAATGTATGTGAGGTGAGATGTTAAATAACCTTTTGGTCAGGAAGGCTGCTATTGTGTCCCGGACTGGCAGAGGGTGTGATATGTTAATGCAAGTGTCATGGTCTTACCTTCTTGCTGCTCTCCTTCGTTTGACATGTGCTGGCGGCCATCTTGGTTTCTGGGTTTCTTGTAGCCTTCCACCCTGTGGCTCCTCCTTCCCACTGGGAGGAGCTGGATGCCTAGCTCATATATATAGGAGGTCTGTGGCTTCAGTTCCTTGCTTGGTCCTCCTGTGTTCACAAGCTTCTAAGACTGCTGCTGCTTCTGGTTCCTGATCCTGGCTTCGTCTGACTACCCTTCTGGTTCCTGATCCTGGCTTCGTCTGACTACCCTGCTGGTTCCTGATCCAGGCTTCGTCTGACTACCCTGCTGGTTCCTGATCCAGGCTTCGTCTGACTACCCTTCTGGTTCCTGACCTCTGGCTTCGCAAGACCCTGCTTCGGTTTAGCCATCCGTTTGGACTTTTGCCTTACAGCTTGATTTTCAATAAAGCCTTCTTATTTCCACTTATCTCTTGTTGTACGTCTGGTTCATGGTTCCATGACAGCAAGGTACTGCATTTCACAAGAGGAGGCTTGTATAATATATGTCTAATCTGTGATGTATCAAAAGTAAGATTATGAAAATCCCTTTCAATCCAACCATTGATCCCAACTTTTATATATATATATATAAAAACGGGATCACTGTATGTTTTTCTCCATCTAAGGCTGTGTATGTGTGTGTGTGTGTGTGTATATATATATGTATGTATGTATGTATATATATATATATATATGTGTGTGTGTGTGTCACATGAAGACACTAAAGACTATGAAGGAGATGAAAAAAACCTTCTGTGTAATTTGGCGCACAGTAGGAAAAAATCTCCTGCATAGTGAAAAGAGAGAAGAAAGAAAAGTAAGAAAAAACATAAGGCATGCAAGTTCTACACATAGATAGGATATTCGGGTTAGACTTTTTACTGGGCTAACCCCGCCCTCTATGGCACATGGCTGCCCAGTAAAGTTGCAGATATGCAGGTACATTCCACCTTATGCCTTGACCAATAGAAATTCTTTTTAGACCTGGAAGGTATACATTCGCACATTTCCTGAGAGTGCCGGTGGGTGGCGCTCAAACACTCACCATCCACCACCACACCCAGAACATGCGCAAATGCTCCCAAATTAATCAGCCCTTTTTTTCAAACAAATGTGGCCCTAATCGGACAGCATCTATTTAATCTGGTACAAAGATGCTACTAACCCACAGTGAATCTCTGTTAGACATGGTTCCAAAAGGGGGGATCAGTCCCTGAGGAAGGTCTTTTAAAACAGGGTCGACCAAGAAAGGTGATATAGCATTCACATGGACACCAGTCTCACCAACCAATGTTTCATGTTGGGGCGCCCATGGTTCAGTGAGACTGGCATCAGCGTGCCATACCCCACCGTTGCTGATGAGGACCCGCTGGTAGCTTTCACTAAGAACATTGCTCTCAGAGCCAGCAGCCATTAGATCCCTCTCAAACCAACGGTGGCGGCTTTCACATGGGTAGCAGGAACCAGAGTGCTGATCTATAGACCTACATACCATTCCTAAGCCAAAAAGAAAGTCTACCATAGTCATCCTATGCTTAATAAAACTTTCCACGACAGTTCCCTCCTCTCTGCAATATGTTCCCTGTGTTCTTTGAGTCTCTTGCTGAATCTTCGGTTTCCTCAGCTTGCCCTCGTCGATTGTGGTGCTCCTTGGGTGTTATTGCCTCCATGATGCTCCATCCTTCGGTTCGATTCTTCAGGGAGTTGACTCTGAGCCCTGATGTGGTAAGGTGTGGCGTGGCGATGAACGTTTAGTTAGACATCCTTTCCATCAAAGACATAGGTTGATCCGTGGTGTATCTGGGAGCTGCGATGAGGATGTGATTATCTGCACGTGACTGGGCAATCCGATCGATCAAACAGCAGGAGCATCTCACCAGGATATATATGATAAAGAGAAAACAACAACATGAGGATATATACTCCTATTTCCTTTAACCAGTTACCTATGGAAAACAGGAAATCTCTAAAACCACCCAAAGCTGTGAAAGGATTCTATCTCCCATTAGTAATAGCCCTATCTATGCCCTGAATTACAGTGACCTTATCCATATGGGCCTGGACTTTATCCCTGGTATCTGCAGTCCTCTCCTATAAACTCACAGAAACCCCCCCTTAGAAGCTAAAAGATAATCCAGTGCCATCTTTTCCTCTAAGATGAGGGTTGGGTTGGTGCACCTGTTGGCAAGGGAAACAAAAGCGAAATATCATCATAATCAATGTTTTTTATTTTTTCAATCAGTTTTGTCATATATTCCTCTTGTATCTGCTGCAAGTATCTAGGCATCAGAATTAATGGACTCATTGTCCATGGGGCTGGGAAAGGTCTGCCCATACTACTCCTCCCTTTGAGCATAGACCATTTAGTGTCTTTGCTCATCCCTTGAATCTTTGATGCCCTTGCATATATTGTTCTACTGGGCTGTGCAGACTGTACAATAGGCTGGCTAGTATTCTCAGACAAAACTTGTTCATCAGGTTCTGTAAAGCCAGGAACCTGTGGTAGAGTCAAGTGTGTGCATATCTCATCATCTGATTCTGTTGTTAATTTTGGGGGTGGGACAGGAGTTGGAATCACAAAGGGGGTTTCACTTTTGCTGTCTTGTATTTGAACTGCACAAGTCAGTCCAAAACTTTTGCACATAGCCATGCTTGGCCACAAGTATTTATATACATTTTATTCCAATGAGGGTCTCCTTTGTACCATGGAAAAGTGTCTATGTCATTCAGACACAGGCTTTTGATCATGGCCATATGAAAGTCTGAAAAAGACCCTTCTCTTGGGAACGGGTCAGTACATTTCATTCCTTCAGTCCATTTACACATATTATCAACCCAAGGATCAGTATAAAATGGACCTAAACACCTCTGGACAAACATTATTATTATTATATTTTTTTTTTTTACTTTCCCCCAATTCATTTTTAGGAGACAGTTTCGCCATAGAGATTTGCAGCAGACTCAGGGTACATGATTTTCAGTTCCAAATTTTAAAATTGTTTCTTTATGGGATCCTTCTTACCATAAGAATTGCCCATTTTTTTTTTTAGCTAAAATATACAGTGAGATCAGCTGAATTTGAAGGTTTATCTAAGGATAATTATGTTTGTGTTCAGTGCGAAAATACTTACTGATAAACCTTATGCTTATCAGTTTATGTGTTTTTTTTTTTTTATACCTTCAATTTCAGCATGAACTCGCATACAATCTATACATAATCTATACACAGTCTATACAGTAAAATTCAACCTTATACATATATATAACGACTAAAAATGCTTAAGCAACTATACAGCTATATACAGGTTTAGCAAAGGATATTCGTTGCACACAATACTGTTTTTCAAATTAGGGGAATACAGACCCCATTTTTTCTTCAGGAGTATCAGATTCCTGCAGGATTTCAGATCCCTCTATTACTTTAGGAATATCAGATTCCTCTGGGATTTCAGATCCCTCTATTACTTTAGGAATATCAGATTCCTGGGAGACGCTTATCAGAAGCGCTTACCGGGTTCAAATAATCCACTCTTACAGTATAGGGCAGTAATAATATATATCTTAAATATAGAATCACTTACCCGATTCTGCTTTGGCGGATCCCACCTTCTGACACCAAACTGTTAGCTATTTTTCTAGGCAGGTTTATGGTGGTTATATGGAGGCATCAGACCTCCACACCCGTGACTATTTCCCGGTGCAACGAATATCCCATTTGCTTCTGATCAGAGAGATAAGACAGCCCTGACTCAACATAGGTTGTCAATATCTGAAATCTTTATTCTCCAGCACATAGTTATATAGGGCTTGTTGGGGGTGGGAACATAGTGTCCTTCCAGATCCAATTGCACCAATCCTCCTAGAACTCACAAGGCATTGGGAATCATGTGTTTGTGAATATACAGTTGAAACTTTGCTAAACAATGCTGACATCTGCTATATACAATACATGAAAGGGTTATTTTACATTGAACAGGTTTTTATCTCCATGCTAACAAGTTAAATAGGAAATCACAGGTTCCTGTCAATGTATGTGAGGTGAGATGTTAAATAGCCTTTTGGTCAGGAAGGCTGCTATTGTGTCCCGGACTGGCAGAGGGTGTGATATGTTAATGCAAGGTACTGCATTTCACAAGAGGAGGCTTGTATAATATATGTCTAATCTGTGATGTATCAAAAGTAAGATTATGAAAATCCCTTTCAAGAAGAATTAGGGAACATATCTTATCCATTGAATCAGCCAAAGAGGAAGAGGACATCACACAGTTAACCACTCTGGCGCGACACTTTAAAGAGAAACATGAGTCGGATGGATTTTTTCTGTGATTCAGAGGAATTGATCGGGTTGTGATCTCCCCAAGAGGAGGAGATTGAAAAAAAAAATCTTTAGTCAGAAAGAGACCAAGTGGAGTTTTCTGTTTTGCCCCCTTCTTGCAGTATTTGATACATGGCTGGTGCTCCGTGATGCTTCTTCGACCTGGACCCGTTTTTTATTTTAATGTTATTTGTTTTTAACAGGTTGTGTTAACTATGTTCTGAATAATTTTAACTGGTCACTATTTCGGTCTTTTCTTTCTATCCGTTCTTGGTATATATTACAGATATCCAATTATCAGATGTCCTGTTATCCTCCTTACCATTTTTAATGGGATTGTCGGAGAATATTTGGGCTTATTCATTAATTGTGAATGTTTCTCACGTCTAAGGGAACGTCTTTATGAAATTATTATTTTTGCATTATATAGGGATATCATTTAGTTTTTTATGATATTTGTTGTATTGCTTTTTAATAAATATTGCACTGCATGTCACATTTTGCACTGAGCACTGGCACTTAACATTTTCTTTAGTCACATTAATATGATGTTTGCGGTGTGTGGCACTAATATAGTTTTTTATGATTCAGTGTATTTATTGGAGTAGTGCAATTGTATGATATATATTATATATGTACAAATTATATTATTATATGTATTAACATGAGTTCACCATAATTACATGTCAACACTATATTACTAATAATGAATAGAGTTTCACTTTATGGTACTTAGGATCAATGTTCACCATTTCAGCTTTTGGTATACTTGTAGAATATTTTATAAAATTCTGTAGTGTCATTATTTTGTAGACTAATAAGTGATATTGCTTTAATAGTTTGGGACACTCTGTGACATAATTATCTTTTACCAATTTCGAGAATCTTGGATTTCTGCCCATTTAGCCCTTCATCAAGATAGTGCTGTGTATATTCAGCGATTGTTTTCGCTGTAGGATCGTGCCACCTTGATTAATCTCACAGGGCAGGAGAACTTCGGTGATCTTGTCTCTGCTTACACATTCAGGAGGTGTGGTGCTGCTATGTTTCTCTGGGTGTCACGTGACCGGGCCGATCATGTGATCAGTGCAGAGTCACCTGATTGTGATGTCATCTTGAGATCGGTTCAGCTATCTTTGCACTTGAATATACTATTAGCCCCAGTATTCATCTATTATGTAATCATGCCATTCTGACTTACCCTTATGAGACATGTGTTTCTTATTCTCTTTGTTATAAGATGGATACATAGTTAGGAGGAGTGGTTTTGTCTTGGTTGTTCCTGGTGTCATGTGACCTGGCCGATCAGGTGATTGGTGCCGATCAGGTGACTGTAACATCATCTTGTAGGCGCCCGGGTATGGTGTTTTTCCCAGGAGTATCCCATTTAGGTACTAATTACAAACCAGGTGAGAGGGGCATATGGAGGTATATATAGGACACAGGTTAGAAGGTTTGACACGCCCCCAAGAGGAAGCAAGGCAAAATATGCGTCGGGGTGGTTTCTCCCTCCAGGTCCTGGTCAGTATTTGATTTCCTTCTACATCCATTGAGACTTATGTATTGCCTTTGTGTGTTTTGGGCTAACCACGTGGAGGTTTCAAACTTGGACATCCTGTAAAGTGAATATATTTATGTAGAAGTATACTGTGGATTTACCATTATTGCCAAGTCTGGCTAGTGTAATTCACATATTGTTTGTATAATCACAACCACAGTCGAGTTCTGTTATAACCATGTTATACTGGAAAGCCATTCCTGACTGAATCCCTAACGCTAGTGTAAACCCACCCTAAGTGAAGTGTGCGATTCTAAGTGCGACGCCTGTCATCTGCAAGTGATACTGACTCACAGTATTATTTCACTACCAAAGAAGACTCCCTATGCATGTTACTGCTAGGCACAGTGTTCTACACCACTATAAAGGCTCTCTGCAGCCAGGAAATAGCCGTTTTTTAACCTTAACCCTTTCATGACCAAGGGTCATTGATACCCCAGTGTCCAGGTCAAAATTTACAAATCTGACATGTGTCACTTTATGTGGTAATAGCTTTGGAACACTTTTACTTATCCACACCATTCTGAGATTGTTTTCTCGTGACACATTGTACTTCATGATAGTCATATATTTGAGTCAATATATTTCACCTTTATTTATGAAAAAATCCCAAATTTACCAAAAATTAGGAAAAATTCACAATTTTCCAAATTTCCATTTCTCTGCGTCTAAAACAGAAAGTGATACCTAATAAAATATTTATTACTTAACATTCCCCATATGTCTACTTTATGTTGGCATCATTTTGGAAATGTAATTTTATTTTTTTAGGGCGTTAGAAGGCTTAGAAGTTTAGAAGCAATTCTTAGAATTTTTAAGAAAATTTCCAAAACCCACTTTTTAAGGACCAGTTCAGGTCTGAAGTCCCTTTGTGGGGCTTATATAGTGGAAACCCCCATAAATGACCCCATTATAGAAACTACACTCCTCAAGTTACTCAAAACTGATTTTACAAACTTTGTTAACCCTTTAGGCGTTCCACAAGAATTAAAGGAAAATGGAGATGAAATTTAAAAATTTCACTTTTTGGGCAGATTTTCCATTTTATATATTTTTTTTCTTTAACACATTGAGGGTTAACAGCCAAACAAAACTCAATATTTATTACCCTGATTCCGCGGTTTACAGAAACACCCCACATGTGGTCGTAAACGGCTGTACGGGCACACGGCAGGGCGCAGAAGGAAAGGAATGCCATACGGTTTTTGGAAGGCAGATTGTGCTGGATTGGTTTTCTGAACGCCATATGTTTTTTATTTTTCTGCCGATCGTCTTGTGCAGGGGCTCGTTTTTTGCAGAAAGTGTTGAAGTTTTTATTGGTATCATTTTTGGGTACATAGGATTTTTTGATCATTCTTTATTACACTTTATGGGGCAAGGTGACCCAAAAATTGGCTGTTTTGGAATAGTTTTCATTTATTTATTTTCACAGCGTTCATCTGAGGAGTTAGGTCATGTGATAGTTTTATAGAGAAGATCGTTACGGACGTGGCAATACCTAATATGTATACTTTTTCTTATTTATTTAAGTTTTACACAATAATAGCATTTCTGAAACAAAAAAAATGATGTTTTAGTGTCTCTATAGTCTGAGAGCCATAGCTTTTTTATTTTCTGGGCGATTGTCTTAAATAGGGTATCATTTTTTGCGGGACGAAGTGATGGTTTGATTGGTACTATTTTGGGGGTCATAAGCCTTTTTGATCGCTTGCTGTTGCACTTTTTGTGATGTAAGGTGACAAAATAGCTTTTTTGGCACTGTTTTTTTTTAAATTTATTTTTATGGTGTTTATCGGACGGGGTCCATCACGTGATATATTTATAGAGACGGTCGTTACGGACGCGGTGACACCTAATATGTGTATTTTATTTTATTTTTTCATTTTTTTATAGGAAAAGGCAATGTCTTTTTTTTATTTACATTTTTATTTATTTATTGATTTATTTTTACTTTTATTATTTTCACTTTTTTTTATCAGTTCCCTCTTGGATCTTGAAGATCCAGTGGGGCTGATAGTTGTACTATACTTTGCAATGCTCTTGCATTGCAAAGTATAATACTTCCAGACTGCCTGTAGGTGGCAGCACTGGACGCCTTTGCCATGGCAACTGGACGCTTTTGCAAAGCGTCCGGTTGCCATGGCAACCATCGGGTGCTGCAATCACAGCGCTGCAGCCCCGATGGTGGAGAGAGGGAGCCCCCTCCCTCTGTTAACCCGATGGATGCCGCAACCGCAGCATCTATCGGGTTACAGGAGAGTGTCAGCATAGAGCTGACACTCTCTGCTGATGGCGGCGGCTCAGGAATGGAGCCGCCGCCATCGCACACAGAATGGGGAATCGGGGGCAGCGCTGGGGGGGGGGCGGCCAGAAAATTAATGCAGGGGGCGGAGAAGGGGCGGACCGCATCAGGGCAGGAAGGACATCAGCGGCGCGCAGCAGGCACAGATCGGCGTGGCAGAGGTGGCACAGGTCAGCGGGGCACAGATGGGGGGGACCACAGAGGGGCACCAAAGGCTTGGAGGATCGGGGGGCACGAGGACACCTTACCGATTTCAGGCTCTGATCTGCAGAGCGCAGATCAGAGCCAGAAACCGGCATTTTAACGCTGCCGCGATCCGATTGGTTAGTCTGCACAGACTAACCAATCGGATCGATTGCCGGCAAGGGGCCACTCTGATTGGTCCCTTGCCGGCATTACTGCACTGTATGCTGTCCGTGACAGCATACAGGGCAGGGGCAGAAGCTTTAATCCAAGCGCTTTGCAGCGCTTGGATTAAAGAGCTGCCAGAACGTATATATACGTGGTAGCTGCACGGGGTATGTGCAGCTATCACATATATACACAGATTGCAGACGTGAAAGGGTTAAAGTTATTTTGATTGAACCAATTTTTCCCCAAAAAATTTGGCGAATCCAATTTTTTTAATAATCAATTTTTTTTAAAATTCACTCAATCTCTAATGGCAATGAAAAGAAAAACTATATAAATGTAGTATCACTGTAATTATGCTGACCTGGAGAATGAAGGTAAGAGGTAATTTTTACCAGAGCGTTGTAAAAATGAAATCTATAAAACTGTGGCAGAATTGTTTTTTTTTTTTTTGCCTATTCCACCCCATTAGAATTTTTTTTTCCAGCTTACCACTACATTGTATGTAGTAGTAAATGGTGCCATTAGAAAGTACAACTTGTCCCACAAAAACAAGCCATTATATGGCTATGTGTTTTAATTTCATTAAAACGTAACTTTTACTTATTACGAATAAAAATGGAAAATAACATTCCAGAACGTGCTCAAATAATGCAGTGAGAAAAACACTAAAAATATACAATATAATCTCTTATACACCTGGATCCTTGGAAAGTAATTGTAAAGATCTTACCCAACCCAGGAGGCAGCCGGAGCCCGTGATGCAACTGGCAGTATAGAGACTAGAAACTAGCTGACCTTAAAACTGTATCCCTACCTGAAGGAGGGATGGGGGCTAGTTGTCCCTGCATAACGCACATATAGCACCCTCCCCGATATGGGCGACCCCGTCAAGAACCTGTCCCTGATTGGGGCCTATTGCCTAATACCGCGAGGATTTAAAGAGGGAGGAACCGTATTTTTCGCCCTATAAGACGCACTTTCTCCCCCCATGGGGGAAAAATAGCAGTGCGTCTTATGGGGCGAATGCTACTGATTTTGAAGAATTTTCAATGATACACCTGCCGCGATGCCGCGCGGCGGGTGTATCAGCTGTGAGGGAGGAGGGGCTGGGGGCAGGCATCTGCTTTTATAATGACAGCGGGGCCCGTGCAGTGACTGTATTCTACTACACGGGCCCTGCTCACTGTATAATCGTATCTGTAATAGTTAACTATGTATATAATTGCATAATCAGCGTCTGTATTTCTTACAACTACAAGTAGGTAGCAGAGAGGAGGGAGGAGGCAGGCCGGGAGTCATGCGCCTGCGCCGCCCACTTTATGAATGAAACAGGCGGCGTGGACGCATGACGTAGTGACTCACGCTGCCAGCGCCCGTCCTCCCGACCTGCCTCCTCCCTCCTCTCTGCTACCTACCGAGCGCTTGTAGTTGTAAGTAATACAGGCGCTGATTATGCAATTGTATACATAATTAACTATTACAGATACGATTATACAGTGAGCGGGGCCCGTGTAGTAGAATACAGTCACTGCACGGGCCCCGCTGTCATTATAAAAGCAGATGCGACCCCCACCCCCTGCATTGAGGGTCATTCACTACAGGGACACTGTTATGGAGGGGATCTGTGGATGACACATAGCATAAGATGCTATATATGTGTCATCCACAGATTCCCCCCATAACTGTCATAGACAGATCCCCATAACAGTGCCATCCAGAGACCCCATAAGTGTCACCCACAGATCCCCCATAAGTGTCACCCACAGAGCCCCCATAAGTGTCAGTCACCCACAGATCCCCCATAAGTGTCAGTCATCCACAGATCCCCCATAAGTGTCAGTCACCCACAGATCCCCCATAAGTGTCAGTCACCCACAGATCCCCCATAAGTGTCAGTCACCCACAGATCCCCCATAAGTATCAGTCACCCACAGATCCCTCATAACAGTGCATCACCCATAGATCCCCCATAACAGTGCATCACCCACAGATCCCCCATAACAGTTCGCCATCTACAGATCCCCCATAACAGTGCGCCATCCACAGACCACAATTAGTTCAAAACCCACCAAAAGCACACCTTTTGGTTCAAAATATTTTTTTTTCTTATTTTCCTCCTCAAAAACCTAGGTGCGTCTTATGGGCCGGTGCATCTTATAGGGCAAAAAATACGGTATACTGTGGTTTACCATTATTGCCAAGTCTGGCTTGTGTAATTCACATATTGTTTGTATAATCACATCCACAGTCGAGTTATGATATCTGGCCAGTTTACCTGTATGGGAGTTCTTTCCTGTCATGGCACTTTATGTATTTACTGCTATATTTTAACCACCTCCGGACCGCCTAACGCAGATGTGCGGTCCGGAGGTGACAGCCCTGCGCACGACGACGCATATACGCGTCATCTCGCGAGGGCCGGGATTTCCTGTGAACGCGCGCACACAGGCGCGCGCGCTCACAGGAACGGAAGGTAAGCGAGTGGATCTCCAGCCTGCCAGCGGCGATCGCTCGCTGGCAGGCTGGAGATCCGAATTTTTTAACCCCTAACAGGTATATTAGACGCTGTTTTCATAACAGCGTCTAATATACCTCCTACCTGGTCCTCTGGTGGTCCCTTTTGTTAGGATCGACCACCAGAGGACTCAGGTAGGTCAGTACAGTCGCACCAAACACCACACTACACTACACTACACCCCCCCCACCCCCCCCGTCACTTATTAACCCCTTATAAACCCCTGATCACCCATGATCACCCCATATAAACTCCCTGATCACCCCCCTGTCATTGATCACCGCCCTGTCATTGATCTCCCCCCTGTCAGGCTCCGTTCAGACGTCCGCATGATTTTTACGGATCCGATCCATGTATCCATGGATCCGCAAAAATCATGCGGACGTCTGAATGGAGCCTTACAGGGGGGTGATCAATGACAGGCGGGTGATCACCCATATACACTCCCTGATCACCCCCTGTCATTGATCACCCCCGTCATTGATCACCCCCCTGTAAGGCACCATTCAGACGTCCGCATGATTTTTACGGATCCATGGATACATGGATCGGATCCGCAAAACACATGCGGACGTCTGAATGGAGCCTTACAGGGGGTGATTAATGACAGGCGGGTGATCACCCATATACACTCCCTGATAACCCCCCTGTCATTGATAACCCCCCTGTAAGGCTCCATTCAGACGTCCGCATGCGTTTTATGGATCCGTAAAAAATCATGCGGATGTCTGAATGGAGCCTTACAGGGGGGGTGATCAGTGACAGGGGGGTGATCACCCTGATTACCCTGATCACCCCCTGTCATTGATAACCCCCCTGTAAGGCTCCATTCAGACGTCCGCATGCGTTTTGTGGATCCGATCCATGTATCCATGGATCCGTAAAAAATCATGCGGACGTCTGAATGGAGCCTTACAGGGGGGTGATCAATGACAGGCGGGTGATCACCCATATACACTCCCTGATCACCCCCTGTCATTGATCACCCCCGTCATTGATCACCCCCCTGTAAGGCACCATTCAGACGTCCGCATGATTTTTACGGATCCATGGATACATGGATCGGATCCGCAAAACACATGCGGACGTCTGAATGGAGCCTTACAGGGGGTGATCAATGACAGGCGGGTGATCACCCATATACACTCCCTGATCACCCCCCTGTCATTGATAACCCCCCTGTAAGGCTCCATTCAGACGTCCGCATGCGTTTTATGGATCCGTAAAATAATCATGAGGATGTCTGAATGGAGCCTTACAGGGGGGGTGATCAGTGACAGGGGGGTGATCACCCTGATTACCCTTATAACCCCCTGTCATTGATAACCCCCCTGTAAGGCTCCATTCAGACGTCCGCATGCGTTTTGTGGATCCGATCCATGTATCCATGGATCCGTAAAAAATCATGCGGATGTCTGAATGGAGCCTTACAGGGGGGGTGATCAGTGACAGGGGGGTGATCACCCTGATTACCCTGATCACCCCCTGTCATTGATAACCCCCCCTGTAAGGAGCCATTCAGACGTCCGCATGGATTTTGTGGTTCCGATCCATGTATCCATGGATCCGTAAAAAATCATGCGGATGTCTGAATGGAGCCTTACAGGGGGGGTGGTCAGTGACAGGGGGGTGATCACCCTGATTACCCTGATCACCCCCTGTCATTGATAACCCCCCTGTAAGGCTCCATTCAGACGTCCGCATGCGTTTTGTAGATCCGATCCATGTATCCATGGATCCGTAATAAATCATGCGGATGTCTGAATGGAGCCTTACAGGGGGGGTGATCAGTGACAGGGGGGTGATCACCCTGATTACCCTGATCACCCCCTGTCATTGATAACCCCCCTGTAAGGCTCCATTCAGACGTCCGCATGCGTTCTGTGGATCCGATCCATGTATCCATGGATCCGTAAAAAATCATGCGGATGTCTGAATGGAGCCTTACAGGGGGGGTGATCAGTGACAGGGGGGTGATCACCCTGATTACCCTGATCACCCCCTGTCATTGATAAACCCCCTGTAAGGCTCCATTCAGACGTCCGCATGCGTTCTGTGGATCCGATCCATGTATCCATGGATCCGTAAAAAATCATGCGGATGTCTGAATGGAGCCTTACAGGGGGGGTGATCAATGACAGGGGGGTGATCAGGGAGTCTATATGGGTGATCACCCCCCTTTCATTTATCACCCCCCTGTCATTGATCACCCCCCTGTCATTGATCACTCCCCCCCTGGTAAGGCTCCATTCAGCCATTTTTTTTGGCCCAAGTTAGCGGAAATTTTTTGTTTGTTTTTGTTTTTGTTTTTTCTTACAAAGTCTCATATTCCACTAACTTGTGTCAAAAAATAAAATCTCACATGGACGCACCATACCCCTCACGGAATCCAAATGCGTAAACATTTTTAGACATTTATATTCCAGACTTCTTCTCACGCTTTAGGGCCCCTAAAAAGCCAGGGCAGTATAAATACCCCACATGTGACCCCATTTCGGAAAGAAGACACCCCAAGGATATTCCGTGAGGGGCATATTGAGTCCATGAAAGATTGAAATTTTTGTCCTAAGTTAGCGGAAAGTGAGACTTTGTGAGAAAAAAACAAAAAAAATCAATATCCGCTAACTTATGCAAAAAAAATAAAAATTCTAGGAACTCGCCAGGCCCCTCATTGAATACCTTGGGGTGTCTTCTTTCCAAAGTGGGGTCACATGTGGGGTATTTATACTGCCCTGGATTTTTAGGGGCCCTAAAGCATGAGAAGAAGTCTGGTATCCAAATGTCTAAAAATGCCCTCCTAAAAGGAATTTGGGCCCCTTTGCGCATCTAGGCTGCAAAAAAGTGTCACACATGTGGTATCGCCGTACTCAGGAGAAGTTGGGGAATGTGTTTTGGGGTGTCATTTTACATATACCCATGCTGGGTGAGAAAAATATCTTGGTCAAATGCCAACTTTGTATAAAAAAATGGGAAAAGTTGTCTTTTGCCAAGATATTTCTCTCACCCAGCATGGGTATATGTAAAATGACCCCCCAAAACACATTGCCCAACTTCTCCTGAGTACGGCGATACCACATGTGTGACACTTTTTTGCAGCCAAGGTGGGCAAAGGGGCACCTTTCGGATTTCGCAGGCCATTTTTTACACATTTTGATTGCAAGGTACTTCTTACACATTTGGGCCCCTAAATTGCCAGGGCAGTATAACTACGCCACAAGTGACCCCATTTTGGAAAGAAGACACCCCAAGGTATTCCGTGGGGGGCACGGCGAGTTCCTAGAATTTTTTATTTTTTGTCACAATTTAGCGGAAAATGATGATTTTTCTTTTTTTTTTCTTTTTTCCTTACAAAGTCTCATATTCCACTAACTTGCGACAAAAAATTAAAAATTCTAGGAACTCACCATGCCCCTCACGGAATACCTTGGGGTGTCTTCTTTCCAAAATGGGGTCACTTGTGGGGTAGTTATACTGCCCTGGCAATTTAGGGGCCCAAATGTGTGAGAAGAACTTTGCAATCAAAATGTGTAAAAAATGCCCTGCAAAATCCGAAAGGTGCACTTTGGAATATGTGCCCCTTTGCCCACCTTGGCAGCAAAAAAGTGTGACACATCTGGTATCGCCGTACTCAGGAGAAGTTGGGCAATGTGTTTTGGGGTGTCATTTTACATATACCCATGCTGGGTGAGAAAAATATCTTGGTCAAATGCCAACTTTGTATAAAAAAATGGGAAAAGTTGTCTTTTGCCAAGATATTTCTCTCACCCAGCATGGGTATATGTAAAATGACAGCCCAAAACACATTCCCCAACTTCTCCTGAGTACGGCGATACCAGATGTGTAACACTTTTTTGATGCCAAGGTGGGCAAAGGGGCACATATTCCAAAGTGCACCTTTCGGATTTCACCGGTCATTTTTTACACATTTTGATTGCAAAGTACTTCTCACACATATGGGCCCCTAAATTGCCAGGGCAGTATAACTACTGCCACAAGTGACCCCATTTTGGAAAGAAGACACCCCAAGGTATTCCGTGAGGGGCATGGCGAGTTCCTAGAATTTTTTATTTTTTGTCGCAAGTTAGTGGAATATGAGACTTTGTAAGGAAAAAAGAGAAAAAAAAAAAATCATCATTTTCCGCTAACTTGTGACAAAAAATAAAAAATTCTAGGAACTCGCCATGCCCCTCACGGAATACCTTGGGGTGTCTTCTTTCCAAAATGGGGTCACTTGTGGCGTAGTTATACTGCCCTGGCAATTTAGGGGCCCAAATGTGTGAGAAGTACCTTGCAATCAAAATGTGTAAAAAATGGCCTGCAAAATCTGAAAGGTGCACTTTGGAATATGTGCCCCTTTGCCCACCTTGGCTTGCAAAAAAGTGTGACACATCTGGTATCGCCGTACTCAGGAGAAGTTGGGGAATGTGTTTTGGGGTGTCATTTTACATATACCCATGCTGGGTGAGAGAAATATCTTGGCAAAAGACAACTTTTCCCATTTTTTTATACAAAGTTGGCATTTGACCAAGATATTTTTCTCACCCAGCATGGGTATATGTAAAATGACACCCCAAAACACATTCCCCAACTTCTCCTGAGTACGGCGATACCAGATGTGTGACACTTTTTTGCAGCCAAGGTGGGCAAAGGGGCGCATATTCCAAAGTGCACCTTTTGGATTTCACCGGTCATTTTTTACACATTTTGATTGCAAGGTTCTTCTCACACATTTGGGCCCCTAAATTGCCAGGGCAGTATAACTACCCCACAAGTGACCCCATTTTGGAAAGAAGACACCCCAAGGTATTCTGTGAGGGGCATGGTGAGTTCCTAAAAATTTTTATTTTTTGTCGCAAGTTAGTGGAATATGAGACTTTGTAAGAAAAATAAAAATAAAAAATAATAATCATCATTTTCCGCTAACTTGTGACAAAAAATAAAAAGTTCTAAGAACTCACTATGCCCATCAGCGAATACCTTAGGGTGTCTACTTTCCGAAATGGGGTCATTTGTGGGGTTTTTCTACTGTTTGGGCATTGTAGAACCTCAGGAAACATGACAGGTGCTCAGAAAGTCAGAGCTGTTTCAAAAAGCGGAAATTCACATTTTTGTACCATAGTTTGTAAATGCTATAACTTTTACCCAAACCATTTTTTTTTTGCCCAAACATTTTTTTTTTATCAAAGACATGTAGAACAATAAATTTGGCGAAAAATTTATATATGGATGTCGTTTTTTTTGCAAAATTTACAGCTGAAAGTGAAAAATGTCATTTTTTTGCAAAAAAATCGTTACATTTCGATTAATAACAAAAAAAGTAAAAATGTCAGCAGCAATAAAATACCACCAAATGAAAGCTCCATTAGTGAGAAGAAAAGGAGGTAAAATTCATTTGGGTGGTAAGTTGCATGACCGAGCGATAAACGGTGAAAGTAGTGTAGTGCCGAAGTGTAAAAAGTGCTCTGGTCATGAAGGGGGTTTCACCTAGCGGGGCTGAAGTGGTTAATATGATGTTTAATTTGTGTTATATATCTGTAAAGAATAAATCAAGGCAACTGGACGTACTGTAGATTTCTTGAAAACGTTTCACTCGTTCTTCCAATGAGCTTTCTCAATTCTGAGTGATTGTACAAAAATTCTGGGAATAAATATGTAACTGAATCCACATCTGGTAATTATACCCAGCATTGGGTCAAAGGTGTTTATTCCATTATCCTAATTGGAGTCAGTAGGTGATAAAGACTTCCCAGAAAAAGGTGTCAAGACAGCATTGTATGTGGCAGACAATAGATGTCTAACCCCCCCCCCCCCCCCACACCTCTATTCAAGCTTGGCTTTTCCATTTTTACGTAGATGGCCTCCTTCACGCCTTGTTTGTACCAATCGGTCTCCTTATCCAAAACACGTACTTGACTATCTTCAAAGGTGTGACCTGTTCCTTTTAGATGTAAGTACACAGCTGAATCTTGACCAGAGGTTTTGGCTCTTCTATGCTGAGCCATACGCTGATGTAGTTGTTGTTTTCGTTTCGCCGATATACAGTTCTGAGCATTCCTCACTGCACTGGACTGCGTACACAATGTTGTCCATCTTGTGTTTAGGCATTGGGTCTTTGGGGTGATCCAGTTGTTGCCTCAGTGTGTTGCTGGGTTTAAAGAAAACAGGAATGTGATGTTTATTAAAAATCCTTTTGAGTTTCTCAGAAACCCCAGCTACATATGGAATAACCATACTCTTGTGTCTGTCATGCTTCTCGCCCTCACTGGTAGTCTTGGTGGTCTTTCTTCTCCTTTCTTCTGTTTTGACAAAGGCCCAAACTGGATACCCACAAGTTTTAAGTGCCCCTCTGAGGTGTTTGAGTTCCTTGGCCTCTGTGCTGGTGGGGATTTTCTCTGCCCGGTGGTGTAGAGTCTGGATGACTCCCAGTTTGTGGTCTAGAGGATGGTGGGAATCAAATAGCAGGTACTGGTCTGTGTGTGTTGGTTTTCGATAGACCTCTATTCTCAGCTTCCTTCCCTCTTCCACTGTTATAAGACAGTCCAGAAACGCCAGTTTGTTGTTCTGCATATTGTGAGACAGTGACAGGTCTCACTCAGGTTAGAGGCAAGGAAGGGGTGGATAGTTCGGTCCACACCCCTGTTCCACCACAGGTGAGAGAAGCTGGAGGTAATCAGCCTGGCACAAAGCACCTCCCAGAGTGTCAGAAAGGGGGGAGTGTGGTACCTGTGGACAGAGGCCTGGAGTCTCTGTCTGTGTGGTCTCAGCTGGGCAAGGCTGAGGGACCACAAAGCTGGGCGATAGCCTGGAGTTGGGGGACGCAGCGACGCCTGGGAGGGTCGCAGGGCCATAGTCAGGCAGACTACTGAGCCCCAATCCCCCACAAGAAATACTAAACTGGAGACAGTGGGCGTACTGTGCTCTGTACAGCCAGGAGGCTGTGGGACATTGGCTGACAAAGCCGCACGAGTTCACAGGGTGTGAACTGGGACCTAGGTGAGTCAGGAAACTTTATGTTTAGTTAGAGCCTGGACGGGCGAGTGTTTATTATTTTGTCATTTTATTGTTGCTGGTGTTGAACAATAAATACACTGTTTGGACCTGAAACCTGGTGTCCTAAAGGCGTATCTGTGAGAATGTCCCCCAAATAAGAGGCGATCCCTTACAATTGGTGTCGGATGCGGGCAGTTGTCCATGAGAGAAGGGCAACGGTCGGTTGCTAGGGGCAACGCTGAGACTGCAGGTGCTGCTAAAAGCAGTTTTTTGCCATGTGTGGCGTTAAAGGAACGGAAGCTTTTTTTTGTCCAGTGGAGCAGGTGCTGCTCATAAGAGTGTGAACTATTTTGCTGTGGTGCAAGTAAAACTGCAGTGAATTAAAGGGCCAGTAGCCCAGCAAAAGTGGACTTGTGGCTGAAAGCTTTTCCTGCTACCTTGGGTCTCGGGGAAGAGTATGTCCGGCAGCGCTGGCGCATACAGCAGGCAGAAGAAATGGCCATAGCAATTGGCTACACTAAAAATGAATTGGCGACATTTGATGCAGAGCGAGAGGCTTTGGAGGCGAGTTGCAGCTGGCCTTGAGAAATGGGTTCTCAACACTGTATGAACCCTGTACAAAGTTCCAAGAGGTTGGTGGTGTGCCGGGACTATCAGGGGAAAAGCAAAGATATGCCGTTGCCAAGGGCAACCGTCGGGAAGACAAAGAGGTGGAGAGCGGTGCGGTTCTCAGGAGTGCATATCTTCCCTGTGACTGTGTCCGGAGTCCTAGAGAGGAAGTGCGGAGGTGCGGTAAAGCTGTTGCTAGGAGCAACCACAACCTTGATGAGTCCGCGGGAGAGGATTTCACTGCTTTACCAGACTGGTTGATTACAAAGGGTAAGACTGTTCCTGTTATTAACCATGTGGCAGAGCCAGAGACAGTGAGCTGGCGGCAGGGGATACCTGCTGGGCCGGTAGGTGATAAGTCACACAGAGAAAAAACTGTGTCTGAACAGGCGGATAAGCCTGCTGTAATTGCTCCCTCGCAGAAACCTGCAGGGGAGAAGGTTTCTGTGTTTCCTCAGTTGCCCATGACCAAAGCTAGTTTTGGGATGACTAGGATCCGGGATCCCATGCTAGCCCGGGTAAGGGGTAGCACAATATTGAAACCTGAGACTGGTAAAATAATAAAGGTGCTGGACAGTCGTGCGGATAAGGACTATCCGCTGATTTTCACTGAGCGTGAGACTCCAATGAGAACAGAGACTGATTAACTTGATGTTACAGATACACTCATGCATGAGGGAGTGTTGGGCCGTGATATCGGTTTATTGCTGTGGGGTAAGGTAGACACTTCTGCAGATAGTGACGAAACTCCTGCAGAACCTGTACCTGTCCCTTTAAGTGAGGATCTAAGGGAGCTGCACTTTGACCTGCATGGGGAAAGAATATTGACCATTGGAAACAATGGTGCTGGTCAAGTGCAAGGTGATGGTGACAAAAGTGCGGAAATGCATAAGGAAAATATGATGTCATATGAAATATGTGGTGACAGTGATATAACTTTTCCGTTGCAGGTTGTGGTCAGGAGAGAAGCGCCCCCTGGTGGTAAAAATGTAAATGATGATGAAACTTTATTTTCTGCATCTGCTATGTTTCATGAAGCGCGATATGACGTAATCAAAAGGTTTGAAGACATGCATATAAGTAGTGTGGAGCAAAGCCCAGCTCCAGCTCAGTGTTTGAAGGTGCAGGAAAATATGATCGGGTTAGAGGGTGTACCGCACGTACCAGAGGTGGAAATGCAGTCTCCACAATGTTGGTCGGTTACTAAGGAAGTGTCCCAGGTGGGGATTAGCTCATCGGTGCCCCTAGAGGTCAGAATTAATAATGACACGAGCGGTATAGGTGACGTATGTGCTGTGACCGACTCAGAGAGTGAAGCTACCATGTCAAGGTCCTGCGAAACAAAGGTGGTTACTAGTAGCGACCAGACAGTTATATCTGACGAGATGGGAATTAAGTCGGGTGACATCAGCCTAGGTTCTGAAGCCCATATCCAGACAGTTGTAGGTGACCTGACACGACAGTACAGCTGCAAACAGGAGGATGATCTCTCTCTCTCCTCACGCTCCCTAGAAACGTTAGAGACGGGACTAGCTGTCTTCACAGAGCAACTGAAGAAAATTTCAGAAAGGGCAAAGAAAGAGAATGGTGATACTCCTACGTCTGCTGCAGCAGAGCCGAGCAAGGAGCAGCTGGAACGGGAGGCCAAAAAGCAGGGCACTTCCCACAAGCTTGTGCAAAAAGCTGAAAAGAAACTGCTGAAAAACATGGAGTTGGTGGTTCAGCGCCTGGAGAAACAGGGGTGTGACTTACAAAAAGGTGGAGAAAACAAAGAACAAACGTCAGCGAGGATTGGATGATCTGATGGTGGACCTGGACCACCAGAAGCAAGTTATGTCTAATCCAGCGAAGAAACAGGAGAAGTGTGACTGGCTCCTAGCTGAAGAGAAATGCATCTCTGCTCGATATGGTGAAAAAAGTGACCAAACAGAGACTGATGCTTGGGAAAAGGAGACCAAGGCCCTCTCCTTGGCTAAAGCCCTGGAAGAAGCGCTTGAGGAGCATGCTGAATTGGAGAGGCTGAACAAGCAACTCAGAGCAGAGACTGAAAATCTCATGAGCTTAAAAGATGAGTTGGAGAAATCTAAGTGTGCTCTCGAGCAGCAGGTAGAAGGTGAGAAACCTGAAGAGGAGAGTTCTCTGGAAGACGTCAAGAAGCCAGAGCCTGTTAAAAATGGGACTGGAGAGGGTGGCACTGTGGTGCTGGCTGTGGCAGAGAAGATGGAAGATGCTTCTGCTAAACCAGTTGATGGGGCTGATGTGGATGCCGAAGACCACAGACCCGTGGTAGCGTGTAGCCTAGGCCTGGAAGATGTCCCCTCTGCATACAAGGCCTTCCAAATAGCCAGCAGGCTGCTGGGGAAGAAGTACAAGGAGGTGAACGATCAGTTTTTGAATCCGGGCTATTACAATGGCCTGTATCTCCTGACTCCTCCACAAAATGAGAACAGGGTCCTGGGTGAGCCTCTGGAGAAAATAAAAGAAGACGAGGAGTCTGCTGAAGACCCTGGTGCCTCCTGCCTCAATGAGAAAGAGGGGGAGGGGTTAACAGGGCAAGTGTATGGTGCCATGTCCTGAGAAGGATGAGAAGGCGGTCAAAGAGACTGGAGACTTCAAGAAGACAAAGACTGAAAAAGTTAAGGCCGATATGTTGGTTGACATGAAGTCCCCAGGTTCTACTGAGACCAAAGTTAAGCCAAAGGGAGCCGCGGCCGAAGTGGAAAAAGCCGCTAAAGAAGCAGAGGTCTCTAAAACTGCCATAGTAGCTGGGGTAACTACTGTTGGAAAGAAGGAAGAAGTGACCCAGATGCACTTAAAAGAAGCGAGTAGGGGCAAGCATGCTCTGCTGAGGAGCCCTGCAAAGCAAAGGAGAAAGTCTCGGGATATGACCATGACTGGAACAGTTCAGGCAAGAGCTGCAGCAGTCCCAGAAAGGACGTGAGGCCCATGTACAGGAGCCAGAGGATCTAAAAAGAGAGAGAGATCAAAATATACGACAGCGCATCATCACTCGGGAAAGAGTAAGAAAAGAGTATCTGGCCATGAGATGGGCACATGAGGCCTTTAGGCACTTTCGGTTAGGCAAGATGTTGGTTTTGGTGATAAACCAAGCTCTGATGGCGTGGGTCTGGCAGAACAAAGGGAAGATACGTGTCACCGAGGTTCCTGGCCTCGGTGAAATAAGAACCGGTAATTTTCTGTGTCAGCGGCAGCTAGTGCTCGCTGACACTGGGTTACTTAGTGTGGCTGTAAAGCCAATCTGGGCCGGTTCTTATTAGGAGCAGCCAAAGAGCAGGGTGGGTGGCTGTTCCCCACGTCCAGGCCAGGTCGATACCCTCTCACCAGCCTCCCGTGGTTATGCAGGTGTTCACCCTCACGGGCTTGAACAAAGGGGGGGGGGATATGTGAGACAGTGACAGGTCTCACTCAGGTTAGAGGCAAGGAAGGGGTGGATAGTTCGGTCCACACCCCTGTTCCACCACAGGTGAGAGAAGCTGGAGGTAATCAGCCTGGCACAAAGCACCTCCCAGAGTGTCAGAAAGGGGGGAGTGTGGTACCTGTGGACAGAGGCCTGGAGGCTCTGTCTGCGTGGTCTCAGCTGGGCAAGGCTGAGGGACCACAAAGCTGGGCGATAGCCTGGAGTTGGGGGACGCAGCGACGCCTGGGAGGGTCGCAGGGCCATAGTCAGGCAGACTACTGAGCCCCAATCCCCCACAAGAAATACTGAACTGGAGACAGTGGGCGTACTGTGCTCTGTACAGCCAGGAGGCTGTGGGACATTGGCTGACAAAGCCGCACGAGTTCACAGGGTGTGAACTGGGACCTAGGTGAGTCAGGAAACTTTATGTTTAGTTAGAGCCTGGACGGGCGAGTGTTTATTATTTTGTCATTTTATTGTTGCTGGTGTTGAACAATAAATACACTGTTTGGACCTGAAACCTGGTGTCCTAAAGGCGTATCTGTGAGAATGTCCCCCAAATAAGAGGCGATCCCTTACAATATCTTCCCGCGTGAAATTGATGTAATGATCCACTGAGTTGATATAGTCGGTGAAAGCCTGTAACTCTTGTTTATGAATTTTAACCCAAGTGTCATCCACATATCTGAACCAATGACTCGGTGTAATTCCCTTGAAAGTGGTCAGGGCTTTCCTTTCTACTTCCTACATATACAGGTTCGCTACAATAGGCGAGACTGGCGATCCCATAGCACAGCCATGTTTTTGCTTGTAGAACTTGCCCTTATACAGGTCCTTCTCCAAAAATTAGCATATTGTGATAAAGTTCATTATTTTCTGTAATGTACTGATAAACATTAGACTTTCATATATTTTAGATTCATTACACACCAACTGAAGTAGTTCAAGCCTTTTATTGTTTTAATATTGATGATATTGGCATTCAGCTCATGAAAACCCAAATTTCCTATCTAAAAAAATTAGCATATTTAATCCGACCAATAAAAGAAAGGTGTTTTTAATACAAAAAAAGTCAACCTTCAAATAATTATGTTCAGTTATGCACTCAATACTTGGTCGGGAATCCTTTTGCAGAAATGACCGTTTCAATGCGGCGTGGCATGGAGGCAATCAGCCTGTGGCACTGCTGAGGTGTTATGGAGGCCCAGGATGCTTCGATAGCGGCCTTAAGCTCATCCAGAGTGTTGGGTCTTGCGTCTCTCAACTTTCTCTTCCCAATATCCCACAGATTCTCTATGGGGTTCAGGTCAGGAGAGTTGGCAGGCCAATTAAGCACAGTAATACCATGGTCAGTAAACCATTTACCAGTGGTTTTGGCACTGTGAGCAGGTGCCAGGTCGTGCTGAAAAATGAAATCTTCATCTCCATAAAGCTTTTCAGCAGATGGAAGCATGAAGTGCTCCAAAATCTCCTGATAGCTAGCTGCATTGACCCTGCCCTTGATAAAACACAGTGGACCAACACCAGCAGCTGACATGGCACCCCAGACCATCACTGACTGTGGGTACTTGACACTGGACTTCAGGCATTTTGGCATTTCCCTCTCCCCAGTCTTCCTCCAGACTTTGGCACCTTGATTTCCGAATGACATGCAACAGTCCAGTGCTGCTTCTCTGTAGCCCAGGTCAGGCGCTTCTGCCGCTGTTTCTGGTTCAAAAGTGGCTTGACCTGGGGAATGCGGCACCTGTAGCCCATTTCCTGCACACGCCTGTACACGGTGGCTCTGGATGTTTCTACTCCAGACTCAGTCCACTGCTTCCGCAGGTCCCCCAAGGTCTGGAATCGGTCCTTCTCCACAATCTTCCTCAGGGTCCGGTCACCTCTTCTCGTTGTGCAGCGTTTTCTGCCACACTTTTTCCTTCCCACAGACTTCCCACTGAGGTGCCTTGATACAGCACTCTGGGAACAGCCTATTCGTTCAGAAATTTCTTTCTGTGTCTTACCCTCTTGCTTGAGGGTGTCAACGATGGCCTTCTGGACAGCAGTCAGGTCGGCAGTCTTACCCATGATTGCGGTTTTGAGTAATGAACCAGGCTGGGAGTTTTTAAAAGCCTCAGGAATCTTTTGCAGGTGTTTAGAGTTAATTAGTTGATTCAGATGATTAGGTTAATAGCTCGTTTAGCGAACCTTTTCATGATATGCTAATTTTTTGAGATAGGAATTTTGGGTTTTCATGAGCTGTATGCCAAAATCATCAATATTAAAACAATAAAAGGCTTGAACTACTTCAGTTGGTGTGTAATGAATCTAAAATATATGAAAGTCTAATGTTTATCAGTACATTACAGAAAATAATGAACTTTATCACAATATGCTAATTTTTTTAGAAGGACCTGTACTTGAAGTAGGCGGTACTCAAAGGTCCAGTAAGGCACACACTTGGTCTGGGCTAAGTTCTGTTCTGCATCCTAAAGTGTTGTCTAATAGCAACTATTTCCTGACTGTTTCAATTGCCTCTGTAGTGGGTATGCAGGTGAAGAGGGATGTAACATCATAGGAGACCATTGTTTCTTCTGTTCCCAATACCAAGTTCTGGATTTTGGTGGTGAAATCTTGAGAGTTCTGTATGTGAAGTTGTGTGTTTCCAACCAAGGGCGCTAGGATTCTGGCTAAGTATTTGGCCACATTGTAGGTCACAGAGTTGATGCTGCTGACAATTGACCTGAGAGGGGTCCCGTCCTTATGTATCTTAGGAAGTCCATAAATACATGGAGGGGCTTCCCCAGGGTAGAGGCAATGATACATGGCCCGATCAATGATTTTGTCCTTTTCTAGTTGTTGTAGTAGTTCTATAACCTTCTTCTTGTAGCCACTGGTTGGGTCTCGTCTTAGGGCCTCATATGTGTTGTTATCATCCAGGAGTGTGGTCACCTTGGCATCGTAGTCAGACATATTAAGTACAACTGTGCATCTTCCTTTATCCGCAGGCAGGATGGTGATGTTTGTGTCTTTCTTCAGGGATGTATCCGACTTCCTTTCTTCTCTAGTCAAGTTTGAAGGAGGTGGTTTGGCACTGGCCAGAGCTGCAGACACTTTAAGGCGAAGTTGTTCAGCCTCACCCTGGGGTACTTTGTTGCTGTGGATTGAGGCTTCAGTGGCTGAAATATTATCAACTATTGGTATGGTTCTTGGCGTGATTGCGAAATTCTACCCTTTCGCAAGCACATCCATCTCAGGCTGGGTGAGAACCCGGTCTGAAAGATTCTGCACCCATTTCTCTTTGTTTTGCACTGTGCTTGTTTCCTCCTTTCACCTCCATGTCAGTTCCTAACTGGTATGGCTGTTTTCAGTTCGGGATAACAAAATGCAGAACTTGTTCTTCTGCTTCTACTTGCTCTTAGTGTGCTGAGCTAGCTGTGCATGTACTGTGAAATATTTAATTTGTGTTATTTCTACCAATAAAATGTTATTATATCATATGTGTGTTTTTGTTCTGTTAGTGATTTCTTGTATAGTACCACACATATTTAATAATTTGCAACTTATCAGAAAAAAATACACACCATCATTTAAGGCGGATTTCAAGGAGTTAACTAAAATCTACAAGGAACAGATTGTTTCTTGGTAGGAAGTCCAAGGCCTTGAACACTACTTTGAACATAATATAGTCCCCAGGGGACTGCAGCAAGGTGTAAAAATGCATCACTGATGACTAAATGGGAGCAGGAGGCGACAAATAGTTCCCTCCGGTTTATGCACATCTTACTAGAGCAAGTATCACATTGAACGTATCACATTGGATGAGTTAAATACCACACTTAAGGAACAGATCAATATTACTCAGTCCTTTACTCAGGAATCTGAATTTAGTGTGAAAGAGAAACAGCTAAAGGCCACATTGAAACACTTCCAGTACCATCTTAAAGAAAGAAAGCATAAACAGTTTATATGTGACCTCGCTGATTTTAAGGAAAACAAAGTTTATACCCTAATCAGTAAAAGGGGTAGAACTCTTGGTCAGGATACAGATTTGTCCTCCACAGAGACTCAACATTTGGATTCAGACAAGGAACAAACTACTGGTATCAATAGAATTCCAGCAAGAGGAATTCACAGGGTAGAGGTAATCAAAGTTTTTAAAACCAGAATCCATCATGTCCTCTACGGAACCACCCACAGCAACATCCAGGTGCAAGTCTGGGCCAAAAATAATTAATCTCTCCACTCAACCCCTAACCGCCCCTGAGACGAGTATACTAGAAAAAGGACTTTCATTTGTTCCTACAGCTAAATTCAGCCTTTTTAGAACCATTGTAGATATTAATTTATTTGCAACATAGAGAGAAATCAAAGTCTTGAATTAGGGGTTTCCATGGAGATGCTTATGGATGTTAAACTTCTGCACAGTCTATCCTCACACAATGCACCCCCTAGAAGGAGAAGGTCCCTTTTTTCTCTTAAAAACAAAAGCACTAAAACTCCACCCCCTGGTGATACTAAATTGTATTGATGTGGTCCTAAATTTAGTGAGCAGTGATCTAGAATCCACAGCCTTACACTATACACCATCTAATTACACCACAGATGAATTGAAAGCTTTGCATGATCTAGAACAAGATAAAAATATAACCATAAAACCCTCTGATAAGGGTGGTAATATGGTTATTCTTGATTCCTCCATGTATAGATCTATGTGTGAGTCTTTACTGGCACCTAAGGATTGTTACAAGGTGCTAGAGTGTGATCCAACCAATCAGTATCAACAGGAGCTTAAGATCATCCTTGACAAAGCAAAAATTATTAAATTGATCAATCAGGATAAATATGTTTTTTTTTTTTTACCCCAGCACCTCCAGATGGCCACATTCTATTGCCTCCCAAAAATACACAAGGGGCACGTCCCCTTAAAAGGGCGACCCATTGTTTCGGGAGTTGACAGTTTATGTCAGAATGTGGGCATTTATATTGACAACATACTATCACCTTTCGTAACAGCTCTTCCGTCATATGTGTGTGACACTGGGGATCTTTTAAAAAAACTGGAAGGTATCTACTTTGATGATGGTTGCATATTGGGTAGTATAGATGTAGAGGCATTGTACTCATCTATCCCTCATGAACTTGGCTTGGGTGCAGTTGCACATTTCTTCTCTACATGTGGATGTAAATTTACACTGCATAACCAGTTTGTCCTCCAATTCCTTGAATTCTCCCTTACGAGAATTTTTTTCCTTTTTAGGCCTTGTTCACACATCAGTTATTTGATCAGTTATTTCCATCAGTGATTGGGAGCCAAAACCAGGAGTGGAGGCTACTCAGAGATCAGGTATAATGAAAAGATCTGCACCTGTTCTGTGTTTTTGACTTGCACCTGGTTTTGGCTCACAATAACTGATGGAAATAACTGATCAAATAACTGAGGTGAGAACAAGGCCTTAATGGCAGGTTCTTCAACCAGCTCAGGGGCACCGCGATGGGAAGCCCTTGTGGTCCTCGCATGCAAATCTGTACTGGTGGGAGAGTACCTGTATTTTTAGGCATGAGACAACAGTGGAGACCCAGAATATCCAGATGTGGGCACAATTTATTGATTATGTTTTGTCCAGGGAGCCTGGAGACATTCACCACATGGGCAAACGGGTTGAATATCAACAGGCCTAAGGTCCACCTCTCAGTATAATATGAAAAAATGACCCTTCCTTGACATCTGCATCATTAAAAAACCAAATTGTACTTTAGACACTTCCATCTTTAGAAAGCCCACCTCCTTGCGGTGGGAGAGTAGTCATTCTTTTCTCTTAAAGAGGGGTATTCCTCGTGGTCAGTACTTGCGCATCAGAAGAAATTGTTCTCAACACTGACTTTCTAGAAAAGGTTTGTACATCCCTCCTTACACCCAAGAATGCAAATATGTCTACAAGTGGCATGGCTAATAGAAGAGAGATCCGCCTAATAAGCACATTTGACGAGGCCCCTTCCAGTGTGTGAGATATCTCGAAACATTGGCATGTTCTTCGCATGGATTCAGACATTTGTAAAGTAATAAAGGAGTACCCTAGTATCACATATAGAAGTGTCACAGCTGTAAGTGAGCAACACACAGTAAATAGCAACTGACCGGACCCAAACTAGGGAGGATAAAGGGTGACCCCTGTCAGACCCTAAAAGCTCTCCCTAAGCTGCTATGCACATGTCCAGATCCATATGGTGGATCGAGACATGCCCGCGTACCTAAGGCTGATGACCACTGAAACCCCTACAATAGTGGAAGGGGCACGGCCACCGGTGCCCTGCTCAGTATATGGACGGAACCGGGGTCGCCTCGGATCCAGTCAGCAAAGAAACAGAAACACACAATGTTTGAACACTTAACTGAAGGAGCTGCGGCTGCAGTGAAAACAACTGAAGGAGCTGCGGCTGCAGTGAAAACAGATCCAAAGTCAGCAGACAATATCCAAAGTACTTGCTTCAGCAGAACACAGATCCAGTGAAAAGATATCACACAGGTGAAGATACTCAAGCGAGAGATACAGCTCAAATGAAAAGTATAATCCGCACCTCTACAAAGGAGGAGGGGTGATTTAAAGGCAGTGAAATCAAACACAGGAGAGACAGCTGGGAGGGAGGAAACAGAAAGTAAAGACCTCATCACAGGGGCGGAGAAACAGGGCAGAGGGAACTCCTCCAAGCTCTAGTAGTGACATCATCACAGGGGTGGAGAAACAGAGCTGTGAGAACGTCTCAAAGCTCTAGTAGTGACAAGAAGAGGGAGGAGTGTACGTGACAGAATAGTTAAGAGCCACTAAGTAGCCTCAACAGCACCTAGAACTTGTGCAGTATGCCAGACCGACAGGGGAATTATATGTGAGGTCACGGTGTGAGCATTAGGAGCACCGAGGTAAATACAGTTCTGGTTACTCACGGTTAGGTCGTCCCTGGGCAGGTCTGCACAAGTAATGAGGAGAACGGCACAGGAATTCTCTGGGGCACACTCTGGTGTAAGGGACACAGGCCAAGAGTTGGTTCGAGTTGCCCTTGATGGTCTGTATTAATGTGCCTATGGCAATTTCCCTTGTAGTCATGACGCCAGTACCTTTTATGGTGGTACAACCATTTACTGTAGTGTTAACTGAGGAATTGGAGACTGAGACAAGGATGGTGCAATCCAGCTTGTAACTTTTACTGAACATTGCTCCTAGTAACGGTTACATCCAAGTATAAAACAGTCTCTAGTACATCCAGATATGAAATACAGTCTTTCATGCATACAGGGGTTAGATATTGTAAGTCCTCAGATAAAACAGGCTCTTTGTCTCTTATATATATGTATGAAAGCTACTGCTTCAGACTAGGCTTTTGAAGCATAAAATGTCTTAGGCTGGTATTAACTCTTGCCTTATTCTAACCTGAATTAAAGGTGGTTTTCAGAATCCTTGAACCTCTATTTCCACTGCTTTTCTGACAGTTGGCCTAACTGTCCTCAGGGTTTAAACTGGAGGTGTGGATGCCAGAAGCTGTGCCCTACACCTAATTGCAAAGGTGCCTGGAAAGCCTTTGAGTATGGCCGTTTGCTATCCTTTGACTTGAACAAAATATACTAATCCCCTTGAATACTTGCTGTTTGCAGCTTGTTACTGGTCACCCCGGAGGGGCGAGCTATAGAAGTAGATTTCTCACCTCTAGGCTGAATCTTGTAGGCTTTAACCCTGGACTGTGGAGCCAACAGGGAGAGAGAAGAGAGGCAGGAGGCCTCCCTCCAACAGACAGCTACATCATGGCTGCTCACTGACTAAACTTCAGGGAAAGACTGCCTAACTAGGCCCCAGCTAAGCTATATATACACACTGTAACACTACCCCATCTAGTGGAAAAACTAGTGTAGTGCATATTAACTAGGCCTGTATAAAGGATCTTCATCTCATGTCATATTTTTCCATGTCACTATGTGATTATATGAGTAATCATATAATCACATAGTGACATGGGAAAATATGACATGAGATGAAGTACAGCATACAGGCATAATATATGACAATAAAACACAATAAAACTAGTTTGCGGTGGTCACAATCACGTAGTGAGACACTGCACTTGGCTCAATAAACCGATTGTAGGCTGCTTCAAATGTAGAGGTTGCATCGCCTGAAATACATGAGGTGTGGCAAAAAGTTCAAAAGTAATGTCACTAAAAGAGTGTATTAAATTAGAGATTTGATTGATTGTAAATCCAAGGGGGTCATCTATAAGATAACATGAGTTTGTGGAAAGAAATACATTGGTAAAACAACAAGAGAGTTGAGAAAGTGGATTGGAGAACATATTGGAGATGTAATGAATGTCAGAAATGAACATGAGGGGAGGACGGATTGCTTTAGCTTTATGGGTATCGAACTTATTAAACAGACAAGGAGAAGAGGCAACTGGGATAAGAGAATCCAACAATGTGAAGCAAAATAGATTTTCTACTTGAAAACTGTGCACCCTAGTGGCCTCAATGAACAACAAAATTATAGCTGTTTTATATAGCCATTTTTGTCCACTTATATTAACTACCACCCGTCCGCCCATAAACTAAAAACGTCCGGTAGGTGGTTCTATATCTCTGAATGGACGTTCCTGTGCTGTACAACCTCTCTGGGGGGTGTATTTCCCCTGTGTATTTCCCCTGTGTATTTCCCCTATGTCAGCCCCAGTTACAGAAGTGAAAAAAAAAGTGAAGTTAAATGTCCCCCAGAGGTCTTGCATGACCTTATGGGGGACGAAAAGTGTAAAAAAAAAAAGGTTTCACATATAAAAAAATTCCCCAAGTAAGGAATTAATTATTATTTTTTTAAATAGAAATAAATAAATAAAATGAACATATTTGGTATTGCCGCGTCTGTGACGGTCGGCTCTATAAATATTGCAAGAAAATTTTGACTAGAACCTTCAGAATCACAGGTGCATATCCATGAAGCAAACAATAGTGCAAAGAAATGGGGGTCATTCAAGATAAAAGTGGTATAATACCGACTATAAAAGAGTAATAGAAGTTCTTAGCGCACATACGTGTCGCTGAATATTGTAGGCTTAAGTAAGTCCAAAGTGAGGCAGTATATTTAGTGATAGGGACCCATCTGCGGAAGCCACCTTGATGCCTGGTAGATGTGCCCGAAACTTATGTGTGCTAAGAGCTTCCATTACTCATTTATAGTCGGTATTGTAGCACTTTTATCTAGAATGACCCCCATTTCTTCGCTCTGTTGTTTGTGTATATATAACGGTGTGCAGCCATTTAGCTTTTTGCAATTATGGCTCTATAAATATATCACATGATCAATCCAGTCCGATAAACACCATAAAAAAGTGTCAAAAAAGCTATTTTTGTCACCTTACATCACAAAAAGTGCAACACCAAGTGATCAAAAAGGCGTGTGTCCCACAAAATGGTACCAATAACACCGTCACTTCATTCTGCAAAAAATGAGCCTCTACATAAGAAAATCACACAAAAAATGTAAAAACTACAGCTCTCAGAACATGGAGACACTAAGGCCCCTTTCACACGGGTGAGTTTTCCACGCGGTTCCAATGCGTGAGGTCAACGCATTGCACCTGCACTGAATCTGGACCAATTCATTTCTATGGGGCTGTGCACGAGCGGCAATTTTCACGCATCACTTGTGCGTTGCGTGAAAATCGCAGCAAGCTCAATTTTGTGTGTTTTTCACACAACGCAGGCCCCATAGAAGTGAATGGGGCTGCGTGAAAATGCAAGCAAGTGTGGACGCAGTGCAATTTTCACGCACGGTTGCTTGGAGATGATCGGGATGGGGACCCGATCATTATTATTTTCCCTTATAACATTGTTATAAGGGAAAATAGCATTCTTAAAACAGAGTGCAAAGTACAATGGGGCTGGAGGGGTTAAAAAAAAAATCCACTTGTTCGCGCAGCCCAGCTTCTCTTCTGCCTTCATCCGTGAGGAAAAGGACCTGTGGTGACGTCACTGCGCTCATCACACGGCCCATCACATGATCCATCACCATAGTGCTGGATCATGTGATAGACCATGTGATGAGGGCAGTGACGTCACCACAGGTCTTTTTCCTCACAGATGGCAGAAGAGAAGCCGGGCTGCGCGAAGAAGTGGATTAAGGTGAGTTAAATTATTATTATTTTTTTAACCCCTCCAGCCCTATTGTACTTTGCATTCTGTTTTAAGAATGCTATTATTTTCCCTTATAACCATGTTATAAGGGAAAATAATACAATCTACACAACACCTAACCCAAACCTGAACTTCTGTTTTCCCGCGACGCAACCACTATCACATGACCTAACCCATTGGGTGAACACCGTAAAAAATAAAATAAAACTGTGTTAAAAAAAAAGCTATTTTTGTCACCTTACATCACAAAAAGTGCAACACCAAGTGATCAAAAAGGCATATGTCCCACAAAATAGTACCAATAAAACTGTCACCTCATTCCAGAGAAAATGAGCCCCTACATAAGAAAATCGCTCAAAAAAATAAAAAACTATAGCTCTCAGAACATAGACACATTAAAACATATTTTTTTGCTTCAAAAATGCTATTATTATGTAAAACTTAAATAAATAGGAAAAATAATACATATTAGGTATCGCCACGTCCGTAACGATCTGCTCTATAAAAATGTCACTTGACCAAACCCCTCAGGTGAACGCTGTAAAAATAAATAAATAAAAACTGTGCTAAAACAACCAATTTTTTAGTCAACTTGCCCCATAAAGTGTTATACTGAATGATCAAAAAATCATATGTACCAATAAAACTATCACCTTATCCCCTAGTTTCCAAAATGTGGTCACTTCTTGGGAGTTTCTACTGTAAGGGTGCATCAGGGGGGCTTCAAATGGGACATGGCATTTACAAACCATTTGGCGCTCCTTTTCTTCTACGCCTTGCTGTGTGCCCATACAGCAGTTTATGACCACATGTGGGGTGTTTCTGTAAACCGCTGAATCTGAGTAATAAATATTGAGTTTTGTTTGGCTGTTAACCATTGATGTATTAAATCTGCCAAAAAAAGTGAAATTTAAAGATTTGATCATTTTCCTTTAATTCTTGTGGAACGCCTAAAGGGTTAAACAAAGTTTGTAAAATAAGTTTTAAGTAACTTGAGGGGTGTAGTTTCCACAATGGGGTCATTTATGGGGGTATCCACCATGTACGCCCCGCAAAGACACTTCAGACCTGAACTGGTCCTTAAAAAGTGGGTTTGGGCAATTTTCTTAAAAATGTTAAGAATTGCTTCTTAGCTTCTACACTTTCTAACGTCCTAAAAAATAGAATGACATTTCCAAAATAATCACATGGAAGGCCAGCCAAAACGTATGTGTAACAATAATTTTATTAACACACACTATATGTACAGAATGTATATAAATATAAAATGAGGATCCTCAACTTTCACATAAATCAATACGTAGACATAATGATTAAAATATCTGTGCAACAATTTAAAATTGACTAAATGGTGCAGACTTGTTATATTTCGAATGCACAAAGATGGAGGCGCACTGACTCTATTTAAAGTTCTGATTATGGTCAGTGGTGGTATCCAATCCTGATTGAAAATGTTTTCACAGCTTATATGGCTTGCTTTGCTGAAAAACCGCTCTATGTAGCTGGTATACTAGTCTAATAATGCCGCACCTGTGTGGCCGGTAAAGGTGTTTGTATGAACAGTCTTTATAGTGAGGTTTTTTCACAGCCCATATCTCTGAAACTGCTGTTAAACCGTACTTAATGTACCCACATTACTCACTGTTCTGATGTGGTACAATACCCGATCCTCCGTGCTTAGCGTAGCGTCCCACGTGTTACAGCATCGGTGGTCTGGGTTCCGGTCTGTTCTTTTTAACTGGCGAGCGGATTGTTGGGACAGGGTAAGCAGTGATTGAGACGCCGGGGTCAAACTTATTTGGGACCCGATGTAGATTTCGGCGTTGTTTAGTGTCTTTTAGTTCAAGGCACTTTGCCACTTCACCGCTTGTGTTCTTTTCTGTCCAATGTGTGGATAAGCGCTTCCGGAAGTTCTGTAGTGGTGCGCAGGTAAATCCGCTGCGGCTTTTTTCATTTTTAGTTGAGACTTGTTACCAGACGCGTTTCGGAGTTGGCAGTGACTCCTTCCTCAGTGGTCAAGTCTCGTATGTTATGTGAAGGTTTATATAGGGCTAAGTCTCTCCTCTCATTGTGCATTGTTTAGACGTCATGGGGAGGTTTAGAAAACCCGGGTATGGATTCCCGAGTTCTTTGGTTTTTTATCATGACGATACCGATGTGTATATATATGTGTGGATTCAACAGTATACATAATAATCTAATACTATGTATTTTTATTTGTATCTAATTATTCTGAAAGATTGGGGATATCTTTTTTTGGGGGAGCACCCTCGCGTTGTGATTGATAGAGTGAGCCAATCCATCTATTTCAATTTCCAAAATAATGTCAACATAAAGTAGTCATATGGGGAATGTTAAGTAATAAATATTTAATAAGGTATCACTTTCTGTTTTAAAAGCAGAGAAATGGAAATTTTATAAATTGTGAATTTTTCAAAATTTTTGGTAAATTTGGGATTTTTTCATAAATAAAGGTGAAATATATTGACTCAAATTTATGACTAGCATGAAGTACAATGTGTCACGATAAAACAATCTCTGAATTGCTTGGATAAATCAAAGCGCTCCAAAGTTATTACCACATAAAGTGAGATATAACAGATTTGCAAAATTAGGCCTGGGGGCAAATGGCCCAGATGTGCAGTGGTTAATCTGAGTGGTCATTTTTGGACTGATCCCATATACAATTTGGAGGTTACTTGATAGTATTGAGCCCTATCTTGAACTATTTAGTATTATTGGTGATTGTCTTAGCTGCACCCCTTTTTTTTGGCGATATTTATTATGTTTTGTTTTGATGTTCATACCTTGATCTTTATATACTATTTTTGACTCTCATTGTTCAGTGCTGGGTCCTGTCTTAAATCTGTTTATGAGCTACATAGCTCTCTATGTCAAATAGCTATCTTGTATTCACGATAGCCTGTGAGCACCGTTACCCAGTGTCGCTTGGTCGCCTAGCGACGAGTCACGCCGGGACGCCTCTCTATGCTGCCTGTTAGCTCAGCGGCCCGTGCCAGCGTCACTGCCCCATCCACAGGCACGGTCGCCGGGCTCCCTCTTTTCCCTCCTGCCGCCCAGCTGACAAACACGGGCAGCAACTAACTTAACCCTGCTACATTGGATCCATGCCAGTGTTTCCTTGCTGCTGGAGACTCTCAAAAGATACGGGGACAAAGCCCCAATGAATATGGCTCAGTTCTCTAAATAAGCAAGCCCCCCCTCCCCCCACACACAGAATTTTGCTGTACTTGCTATACAGCAGCACATAGCTGTCACATCCAGGCCCTCTTAGGTGATGTCTTCTCCGATGTAGATCTTCTCTGTCATCATCTTCTCCATTCTGTCCGGACAACTTCTTTCAGCCGCACCTCATCTCTGCAGTGTATGACACACAGACATCTTAGCTTTCTCACTTTTCTATCATCATCACACAACCTGGAGTCCCCACAGTGTTATCCTGCTGCTCGCTGTGCTTTGTCGGGCATATTTATATCTGCACATTAAGGTCTGACAATATTAGAACCAAAATGGAGATTCACATTACCTTTAAGAGGCCAAACTCTCTGTTGGAATAAGCCAGAGAAGATCATGATGGTCACTTGCATACAATGTATATTGTTTTAAAAGTTATTACCAACAGATGTGGTATCTTAAGAGGATGTAATGGGTCTCACATAAACTGTCTCAACTACCAGGGTCAAGAGAGGTTATTGCTTAAAAACACTGGTTTCTCTAAACATATCAGTCTGAGGAACAATGGGTGTTTCATGGCTAAACCATGATCTGATAAGAGACGTCCATAAAACACATCTGGTGTGGAATGAGTATCTTTTCGTATATATATATATATATATATATATATATATATATATATATATATTTATATTCCTGTGTGCATTTATTTAGCGTTTGAACTTGTGGCGAAAGCCACTTCGCCACGGTGTTTTGGAGCGGGCTGTTTGCCCGCCTCCTGCCCCAGGATTATGGCCCACACTAACTTTGAAAGAGAAGATAGACCGGCCGCACAGCTTAAATCTGTGGAACTGTTTTGGGCAGAAAAGCCATGCTTGCGGCCGGCCAAATGTGACTTCCATGGAATTCGGGAACTCCTGCTCGGATCTGGGTGATTTTTGGATATGTTGTTCACCCAGATCAGAGCTATCCATGAATGTATAAAATATGGGGATATGTGGGGTTTTGGGGCATTTTCTGTGTTTGGGGGAAAAATGTGTGTTTTCTGCATGTGAGTGCATTACGTTTGGTAATTGTATTTTGTGGATTGCGTCTCTGTGTTAGTTAATTGCGTCACAGACAATGCTCATTGTATTTTGTTGAGTGTGTTACAGACAGAGGGAAGGGGATTTTGTGTACAACTGCTGGGAAGGTTCAATACTGTAAATGCATGTGATTGGCTAAAATATAAACTGTCACAGCCTTTTACAAGGGCCCCAGGGGGAGTGTCCCTTGCTAGGAGACCTGCATAAAAGGCTGGAAAATAACCCATTAAAGAACACTGCTAGACCCTCAACACGGAGCCTTGTCTCGTTATTGGGGGGATTCCCTGTATGCTGTTGGAGACTGATTGCCAGGAGTGTAAGCCGACTGAATGCTTTTCCTGTTCGCCTGCTGACAGCTACTCGCGAGGTTCCAGTTTGGAGTGCTATTTTGTATCTGGTTCGGGAGGTTGGTGTTCTGCAGTAGCTGTGCCTGTCTCTCGGAAAGGGGCATATCGCCTAAACGGATTTTAACCCCTTGTCTGCTGAAACGGTGCCGTTACATTGGTGGCAAGCAACGGGATCATTCTCACGGCCCAGAAGGACAGCTACAAGGCAACACCAGTTCCTGATTACAAACTGAGGGAAACGCTAGTACCCGTACAGCGCCCCTATCTACAAAGGAACCTAAATCAGCAGAGCAAGCATGGAGCCCTGCTACACTCAGGAGGAGTTTGATAGAGAGGTTAATTGGGTGCTGTCTCTCTTGGGACCCAACCCTGCGGAGGGCCTCGTGCAGATCGTGAAGTGGAGGATCAGAGAGTACCTGCAGGCCATGGCAGCAGTGGACAGGGGGGAGATACCCCAGCAGCCGAGCAAGTTCCCGGGAACTGAAGAGGGCGTCCTTGCTCCCCAGCGGCAGTGTGAGTTACAGGGAGATGAAGGTGCCGTCCTACCTCCCCAACAGCCGAGTATTGTATTGGGAGCAGAGACAACCGGTCTCTCTCTCCAGCGGCAGTGTGTACCCTTAGGAGAGAAGACAGTTGGTCCCTCTCCACAGCAGCCAAGTGATCCACAGGGAGCTGAAGGTATCGTCCTTCCTCCCCAGCGGCAGTGTGTCCTGCAGGGAGAAGAGATAGTTGGTCTCTCTCCCCAGCAGCCAAGTGAGTCCCAGGGAGCTGAAGGTGCCGTCCTTCCTCCCCAGCGGCAGTGTGTCCTGCAGGGAGCAGAGATAGTTGGTCTCTCTCCCCAGCAGCCAAGTGAGTCCCAGGGAGCTGAAGGTGCCGTCCTGACTCCCCAGCGCCAGTGTGTCCTGCAGGGAGCAGAGATAGTTGGTCTCTCTCCCCAGCAGCCAAGTGATCCACAGGGAGCTGAAGGTGCCGTCCTGACTCCCCAGCGGCAGTGTGTCCTGCAGGGAGCAGAGATAGTTGGTCTCTCTCCCCAGCAGCCAAGTGAGTCCCAGGGAGCTGAAGGTATCGTCCTTCCTCCCCAGCGGCAGTGTGTCCTGCAGGGAGCAGAGATAGTTGGTCTCTCTCCCCAGCAGCCAAGTGATCCACAGGGAGCTGAAGGTGCCGTCCTGACTCCCCAGCGCCAGTGTGTCCTGCAGGGAGCAGAGATAGTTGGTCTCTCTCCCCAGCAGCCAAGTGAGTCCCAGGGAGCTGAAGGTGCCGTCCTGACTCCCCAGCGGCAGTGTGTATTCATGGGAGAAGAGACAGTCGGTCCTCTCCCCCAACAGGGACCAGAAGTACCGGAGGTCGCGGACCTTATAGACTGGTCCTGGGAGGACTCCCAGCAGGCAAGGGGAGATGGGACCGAAGTCTCTCTACCAGCCCTACAGGGATGCTGGGCAGTCGGCCCAGATCTCCAGCGGCAGTGTGAGTACCAGGAGGAGGAGGTAAGCCATCCCTACCCTCCACAGCTGACCCCTACCAAGGTACTGAGGTCAATAGAGGAGCCGTTAGCTTCCTCTGACCCCCTCCCAGCAGAAGAGCTGGCATCTGGGCAGAACGCCGCTGGCCTCTGCCCTAACTTTCCCTTTGTCACCGGGCAGGACTATACCCCGATTGCTCCAGCGGAAGTGCTGGCAACTGGGCAGAGCACAGTTGGCCTCTGCCCTTCTTTGTCCCCTTGTCCCAGGCTTGTCTACCTGCAGGTCCCCCCAGCTGAAGCGCTGGCACCAGGGCAGAGTACCGCCGGTCTCTGCTCACTCAGCGACCCACAAAGCCAAGAGACCAGTGCCCAACACAGCCATGTTGAAGCCATGGGACCGAAACAAGCTACAAAATTCCCCGGGTGCAGTAACCAAGTGTTGGGGGGGACTGCACTGCAGATTGTATATTATTGTGGGGGGGCTGCCTTATTGATTGTAATTTACTGTGGGTGGGTGACTCGACTAACTCAGGCACTGACCGACAGAAGGTCAGCTACCTGGTTAGTCTCCCCCCGAATGGGAAGATATGTGGCGAAAGACACTTCGCCACGGTGTTTTGGAGCGGGCTGTTTGCCCGCCTCCTGCCCCAGGATTATGGCCCACACTAACTTTGAAAGAGAAGATAGACCGGCCGCACAGCTTAAATCTGTGGAACTGTTTTGGGCAGAAAAGCCATGCTTGCGGCCGGCCAAATGTGACTTCCATGGAATTCGGGAACTCCTGCTCGGATCTGGGTGATTTTTGGATATGTTGTTCACTCAGATCAGAGCTATCCATGAATGTATAAAATATGGGGATATGTGGGGTTTTGGGGCATTTTCTGTGTTTGGGGGAAAAATATGTGTTTTCTGCATGTGAGTGATTAAGTTAGCCCATTACGTTTGGTAATTGTATTTTGTGGGAAGGTTCAATACTGTAAATGCATGTGATTGGCTAAAATATAAACTGTCACAGCCTTTTACAAGGGCCCCAGGGGGAGTGTCCCTTGCTAGGAGACCTGCATAAAAGGCTGGAAAATAACCCATTAAAGATCACTGCTTGACCCTCAACACGGAGCCTTGTCTCGTTATTGGGGGATTCCCTGTATGCTGTTGGAGACTGATTGCCAGGAGTGTAAGCTGACGGATACGCTTTTCCTGTTCGTCTGACTGACAGCTACTTGTGAGGTTCCAGTTTGGAGTGCTATTTTGTATCCAGTTCGGGAGGTTGGTGTTCTGCAGTAGCTGTGCCTGTCTCTCGGAAAGGGGCATATCGCCTAAACGGATTTTAACCCCTTGTCCGCTGAAACGGTGCCGTTACAGAACTTGTTAATGATTCATATATACTATGCAATATTGATATATTATAACCAAACATTATTAATGTATCTGTTTGTATTGTATCTCACTGAGGGGATATAGTAAGTTGTTTTTTGTTTTTTTAAAAAAGGGTCTATTCAGAGGAGCTGATGTTATTTCAAACATCATTACTCAATAGCTGTGACAATTAGGTGTATACAGACCAGGACAAAAGTTAAAAGATTATGGTTCTCTTATCTGACCATAAATAAGATGGTCTGTTAACTGTCAAGATGGATCCATGATGTCTGGGAAAGTGATTCTAAAGTGTCACAGAATAATCCCTCCTAATTGATTTAGGATGGACAAGGTGAAAGTTTAAGTGGTGTAATAAAACTATATATGTGTGTTAATTCCTAAAATATTTTAAAATTGCTATATGATACAACAGTGCCATCAAGTGGTAGATGGGCAGAAGTTTTTCAAGAATGCCAATAAAATGACATCATCCCCATGATTACCATACGTCACACCCACCTTATCTAATTGGAAATCCCTAATCCAAGAGGGGATGGGCATAGATAAGGATTAGAATATCTGATTCAGTTTTGGGGAAAAGAAAAATGACTTGAGACAAAGAGGACTTGAGCCAAACATCACTTGGAACTTCTTCAGGGAGAACACTTGGGAATTCATTCATCAGCATCACTTCACACGTCAGGAATGTACCACAGGATGGGATAGATCTGAATCTTGGAAAGCTGGGTCCCTTCTAAAAGCTCTTTATCCCAAAGCAAGGGGTAATGTATAATCTATTTTACTTGCAGTAATTATAAATCGCTCCAATTGGCATATAGTTGAGACCCCATTATTAGTGGGTCAATAGTGTTAAAACAATAATTTTATGGGAAATTTTAATGAACGTGCACATCATTAGAATTTCTGTAATATTGCTATTAGAGTGGAATCTCTGATCGGATTTTATTATCCGTAGTTAGGTCAACGGGCGTATTTATAAGGTGTCTCTTACTGCCATATTCTCTGATTGAGCATAAGGGATTTTCCACAGATTCATTTCTATTGTTTTTTTTGTTGTTGTTGCATTATAATATTTTGCTTACCAGTATATTAATCGGTAATAATTTGATAAAAGGAAAAAATAGTATTGTATTGTACTTAAGTCAGCCTGTAAACGGTGGAGCACCATCTTATCCTCAATTTTGATATTATCTTTGTATTCATTTGTATTCCATTTGTACTGCTTGTATTTATAATAAATTATATTTTGTATAATTAATTGCACCCTGTTTCATTAGCTGCACAAATTAACTTTAGATCTCATCAATAAAAGAACTGGCGTTTATATGTCCGCCAATTAAATTTTTTATTTTTTTTATTTTTCATAAAAATATGAAATCATAATTTTATGATTTCATATCTTATATGAAATAAATACCCGACAGCTTCCCAATACCCCCAAATATTATCCTGAAGAAAAATTAGTGCCCCCCCCATAGTAATAGGGCTCCTCATAGCCCCACCAATAGCAATTCCCTTCTAGAATGCCCCCATTAGTAATACTGCCCTTATAGTGCCCCCAACAGTGATAATGCTCCCCAAGAATGCCTCCATTAGTAATACTGACCCCTACAGTGCCCCTAAGCGTGATAATGCTCCCCTAGAGTGCCCCCATTAGTAGAAGAGCACTCCAATATAAATAATACCCTCACAGAGTCCCCAGTAGAAATAAAGCCCACTATTGTTCCCCCAGTGGTAATAAAGCTCTCTACAGACCCCTCGATAGAAATAAGGCAGATCTAGAAGTCCCTTCTATAAAGCCCCCAGTAGTAATAAGAATGCCTATAATGTCCCCTGGATTTGCAGTGCACCCTGTAATTATATTCCTCCCTTCACCATACAATCCCATGTAAATAATATCACACCATCTCTCCTGCCCCCTCCAAAATACAGTCCTATGTAAATAGCATCACTCCCCTCCCTGCAGCTTCTCCGCCATAGAGTCCCATGTAAATTACATCATACCATCTCTCCAGCCCCCTCCAATATATAGTCCCATGTAAATAACATCCCTCTCTATCTACAGCCCCTTTCAAAATAAAGTCCCATGTAAAAAACATTGCCCCTCAACATTCAGTCCAGTGTAAATACAATCCCTCCCTCCCTTAGACCCCTGTAACATTCAGTCCCATGTAAATAACATCACTCCCTCCCACAGCAGCCATCAACATACAGTCCCATGTAAATAACATCACTGTCTCCCCCAGCCCCCTCCAACATACATTACCATGTAAATAACGTAATCCCCTCCCATAGCCCCCTCCAACATACAGTCCCATGTAAATAACATGATCCCCTCCCCTGCAACCTTCCAACACACAGTTCCATGTAAATAACACCCCTCCCTTCAGCCATAACATACAGTCCCAGTTAAATAACCACAATTCCCAGCATTGCTCTGCCTCTCCCTTCACTTACCTCTTTTTATGTAGCAGACAACCCACAGCTTCTTCCCCCAGGACTTCTCCTCTTCACTGCCATCCTCTCCTGCACTGGTCACATGATGGTGACATCATCGCAGGGCCTTCTCAACCACTGCCTGTTTTACTGGTCACATGACCTGTGATGTCACCACAGGTCTTTCAGCTCTTCCAGTGCAATAGATTAAATTGTATTGCCATCGTGAGGATGGCAATACAGTTGTATCTAGCTGGCAGACAAGACATTCTGGGCCTGGGACAAAACATCATGTGGGCCCAGGCCCCGAATGTTTTAAACTAGCAACACCCCTGACTGCCACTATACGATGTACGGTGCTTTCCTTGGAAAGCTGCTAGGAGCCTGCATCACTCACCAGAGCTCCAGCGAGAGCAGCAGCTCCCTGAAACAGCTGATCGTCAGGGATGCTGGGACTTTGACCCCCGCTGATGTGATACTGATGACTTAAGGCTCATGCGCACAAACCTTTTTTTCTGTGTCTGTTTTTTTTTCAGTGGTCCGTATGAGGAACCACTCACTTCAATGGGGCTGCAAAAAAACTTAAATGACTCCATGTGCATTCCATGTCTTTATGTCCGCCTGGCCATTTGCAAAAAAAAAAAAAAAGAAGAAAAATCCCTATTATTGCCTGCATTACAGACAAGAATAGGACTGTTCTATTAGGGGCTGGCCTTTCCATTCTGCAAATTACAGAATGCACGAGGCCGGTATCTGTGTTTACTGGACCTGCAATTTGCAGATCACAAAACACCCAACGGTTGTGTGCATGAGTCCTTATCCTGAGGATCAGTCATTACCTTTTACAGGATAACCCTTTTAAATATAGAACACTTGTTTTTTTCTGCTGCGTCCCCCCCGGCGCTTGTTATTGGTGCTATGTTTTTAAATGTCCTTTGTGCTATGTGTATTTGTGGGGCTGTTACAGCCACTGCTTTTGATATATTTTTATTTCTTGCAAATGAGCAGTAGTGCTTATTATTGGGTTTTATTTGGTTAACCTAGGAGTTTATAAGAGAATCAATCTACTGATTGTATGTTCAAGTTTCCAATAAGAAAATTTTTGAAAAGTAAAAAAAAACTTTTTGCATTATTTTTTATTAAAAGCCAAATCACCCCTCTTTCATCAAAATAAAAATAAACAATAAAAATAAACATCATGTGCATCACCGCATGCGAAAATGTCTGTTCTATCAAAATATAAAAACATTTATTCCATGTAACAAAAGGCAACATGGAAAAACAAAAGGTTCAATTCACAGTTTTTGGTCTCTTAACCGTCCCCCAAAAACTGAATAAAAAAAGTTAAAAAAGTCTCAAAATGGTAGCAATGAAAAGTACAGATCTCCCCCCCCCCCCCCCCAAAAAAAAAAAAAAATGAGCCCTCACACAGCTCCATGCACACACCCAAATAGTTATAATATGGCAATGACATTTTTTTTTTGTTGTAAAGCGCAAGAAAAACTGTATAAAATGTGGTATGTTGCTGTAATTGTATGGACCTGAAAAATGAAGGGAACAGGTCAGTTTTACCACATAAAGAACACCATAAAAACAAAACCCATAAAACTGGTGGAATTGTGTTGTTTTTTCAATTCCACACCATTCAGATTTTTTTCCAGTTTACAGCTACAATATACTGTATGCCATATCAAATGGTGCCATTAGAAAGTACAACTTGTTCCCCAAAAAACAATCCCTTATGTGGCAATGAAAATGGAAAAATAGAAAAGCTATGGCCCTGGAAAGGCAGGGAGTGAAAAACGAAAATGCAAAAATCCTCTGGGGGGAAAGGTGAAACGCCCCCAGCAATGTCCGGGCCCCTCCTATAGTCAAAACTTACCCGGTCCCCAGCACCCGCGTCCATCTGGACCCCTGCACGGCCACCTCTACATCTCCCAGTCGCGTGGATCAAAATATCCAGTGACAAGGAGAGCAACCAATAGAAGGCTGCAATGGTGACCAGCCTCCCTAGCGTCTAAACCACTGGATGGTAATTTTTTGTTCCAAAGTCAAAGTGCATACACAATAGCAAATCTGGGCTTGTGTTTTATTTTATTTGAAGGCATCTCAGCCCAACAACCAGAATTCTACTCTGTACTGACAAAGAACAGATGCTCTGAAACAGTGAGATCTATAGAGTGGTGTCTACAGGGCTATATTTACCGCTGGGCACTGGAGGTCCAGTGCTTACAATGGGGTCGGAGCCAAGTGACTAAGTCTACTTTCACACTCGCGTTTTGGCATTCCATTTGTGAGATCCATTCAGGACTCTCACAGTCGGTCCAAAAAGGGATCAGTTTGCATTCTAATGCTTTCTGAATGGAAAAGGATCTGCTCAGAATGCATCAGTTCAGTCTCCATTTTGCTTTGGAGACAAACGTTTTGGTGTCCATCTGATGAAACTGAGCCAAACGGATCCATCTTCGCACACAATGTAAGTCAATGGGGACGGATCCGTTTTCACTGACACAATCTGGCACAATAGAATGGTGTTCAAGACGGATCCATCTTGGCTATGTTAAATATAATACAAACGGATCTGTTCTGAACGGATGCAGACGGTTGTATTATCTGAACGGATGTGTCCATGACGGATCCGCACAAAATGCGAGAATGAAAGTAGCCTAATAAATAAATATATGTTACGTTTAACACCCCCTCACACACACACACACACCCATACACATCTGTGGGAAATACTTGTAAAACCTCTGTCTTTGAAGAGGGGCATGCACAGGCCTCTCAGCATAGAGAGGGAAGATAACAAGCAACATGCCCTCTACTCTGTAGTTCACAGTGAACACTGATTGGAGTAGCAGTCAACTGGGGCATCTGTTTGCTGATCCCCTAATCAACACAGCTAGGGCAGGCTGCAAACACTGCCAAGGAAAAGCTGACTCTTCTGCCCAGGCCGCCTTATCAGATCCAGAGCCGACAGTCCCACTGTGTATGTATATTTTTGGTTTGCCTCTCTTAATGTTACCCCAATCTTATCATTTGTGAAAATTCTTATTGGGGATGAGACAGTTCACAGGCTACATGGCACAATCCCCAGAAGGAGGGTATTAATACAACTCCAGTTTCAGACAGCTATGTCATACACCAATGATGGCTAACCTGCACTTCAGCTGTGGTGAAACTACGACTTCCAGCATGCTCCATTCCTTTCTGTGGAATTCTGAGAACAGCCAAGCATCTTGGGCATTGTAGTTTTACCACAGCTGGAGTGGCGGAGGTTAGCCATCACTGTCCTACTGTCACGGACGTTCCTGCGACAGGTGGCAGGAAATCGGTGAGACTGGCAACACATGGTTTGATCTGACATGTTTTCCGTTTGGATCAAATTACATCTGTGTTGTTTTTCTGGTGCTTGCCACACCTTCTTTCCCCAGGTGTGGCTATTATGGTCATTTAACCTTCTCTATTTATTGTTGTTTCTCCCAATATGCTATGTAGTTTATAGCTTCTGTTGTGGTTGTGGAGTTGTGGATAGCTGGTGTGTGGATCTCAGCTGAGATCCTGGTGCTGCCAAAGCCACTTGAAGTTAAGTGTTTTCTTTCCCTTTTGTATTTTGTTTGGGTCATTTGGTGTGTTTCATTCCCCTGTCATTTGTATTTAGGTCTAAGGGGAGACTTCTGTTTGTCTTTCCTTTTGGAGGAACAGGTTGTCTCAGTCCTGACATTAGTACCAGGTTCCTATAGGGTAAGTTAGGACACTAGGTATTCCTGTGTATGAACCCACTGACCTCTGGGGTCTGTTCATACTGGCAGTTAGTCAGGACTTTGATTAGGGTTTTACTAGGAGGTGTCCATCCCTTACCCCTTTCCCTCCTATGTTCGGTGTGGTGTTTCCCTCCCATACCCCAACGTGACACCTACACTGTGTATCTGCATTTCCATTCAAAGGGTAGTCCACTTCTTTTTTTATATTGATGGCCTATCCACAGGATCAGCTGTGTCAAAGTAGCTTTGGCATAGGAAGTTGGCACTGAAACTACGTATGCAGTGGATAGAGCTTATAAGTGCATTGCTGCTCCTGTTCATGTCAGTGCTACAGTAACCAAATTACTTTACTACACAATGGACAGAACTGTGTAGTTCCAGCAATTACTTCTGGCGCTATAGTTACTCTGAAACATCTGGATGTTGGACCTCTGTGATCATACACTGATGAACTATCCTGATCATAGGCCATGATTACAAAAGGAGTGGGCAACCCCTTTAAGGCCCCTTATAGAAGAGCGAGTGTCACACTGTGGACTCACATTGCAGCACCTGGCCTGAACACCCAGCACTGCCAGGGTCACATATCATCATATTGATTTATGATGCTATGTAACCCTTAGATGTCTGGAATGTATTAGATGACACTGATATAATGATGTCAGTGTTTTCCAATACATTCCAGAATTGTAAGGGTTACATAGCACCATAAATCAATATAATGCTATGTGACCCCGGCAGTGCTGGGAGTTCAGGTCGGGTGCTGCAATGCGAGTCCACAGTGTGACACTCGCTTGTCTGCAAGGGGCCTAAGAGTGTAGGAGGTGGCCACTAATGAACTACAGCTTGTTAAATGGTATTCTGACCAATCACAAGGCTCACAGTGATTTGGAACTAGTAAACTTGGCTAGCCTGACATGTAGTAATGGAGTTTTTTAATGATCCGGCTTCAAAGGCGCAACTGTGAGTCAAATGAGGAGAGAATAGACTAGAAAAGAGAATGTAAGTTTATGCTACTTAGGAAGCAGAAACGCAGGGAAGAAAGTGGTGCTGATGGGTTGTTTAAACATATATGTGCTGCTGGCTGGAGTTAAAGGGATTATTCCATTATTAATGTAAAAAATGAAAGCCTAGACCATGTGACAGATGTAAGGTGACGTCACTGTTGTAGGAAAAGGCCTAATCATTCATAGAGTGCAGCTCCCTCTTCGAACAGCTGAGTGTCGGGAGTCCTGGGAATTGGTCCACCGCCAATCTGATATTGATGACCTATCCTGAGGATAGGACATCAGTATAAAATTCCTGGATAACCCCTATAAGTATTGTTTTCCACCAACTTATATATTAACTATAGGTCTTGCGGATACCTATTTCACTATGGCAAACTTTAGTGTGTGGATGATTGTTTATTTTGATGAATTTTTGTCTGTTTAATGAAGATGTATGGTGTTAGTTATTTGCTTTTCTAAGTGTTTCCATATTGAACATAACACTTAAGTCTACTGGATTTTGTACTGAGCTCATTTGGTATAGGTGTACAACACTCCACCTTCCAGGGCCATATCGCGTCCCAGGTTTACTTGGAATTGCCAATGGTGTGGTGCGGCCTATATGTCTCTTTATATGTCACGGCGCTCCTACATGGATACAGTGGGACCCCAGGCTTTGGCTTCATAGCATTAAAACATTTTTTAATTTGAGTCCAGACCTTGTTGTGAATTTCAACGGCAGCTTTACTTGAATAAACTTTCATCCAAACAGTTTGCAGGCCTTGTCTTGGTTCCAGCAGCCTTTGGCATAAACTGGCAGATAAACTCAATAAGTCTGCTTTCTCTCTTTCTCTGCTAGGCTGACAAGCTTGCTTAAATGCTTTGCTTTATTTCTCTGTGCTTCACTAAACTCTGCTTAAGTTTAGTTTCTGTACTTTATGTCTGTTCTGATATCCTTGGAAGGGGTGTGTTTGGCTGTTATTCCACTTCTGACACTCAGCAAATAACTTATTTTCAACCAAAGAACAATTTCCTCTGACTGCTACTTCTTTCGAAGTATTTTCGTCTCCAACATGAAATCTAAACTGTAATAAAGTAGAACTGCCACCCCTCTTCTGGTAGGAAGCAGGACAAGCGCACTTCTGCCCAAAGGGGGGGGGGGGGGGAGAATGGAATGGTGAGTGCCATTCTTTCTAAGTATAACACTGCCACCTGCTGGTGAACCAGGCACATTACATGTAATAAACTGTTGCGTAACAAGATTAGGACTGCACAGTGTAGAGGACCTGGACAAAAATACATAAGATGGCATTTAGGTCAAGCCATTAAAGATAGTAGCAGAGTGTATTACTCTGGAGTGTCATATACCCCCTTACTTAAAATCAAGCCACCCTTGGTTTGTGCTTAGGGTATGCTGTAGGGTTCCCTTTTAAAACCAACACATACCTCAGATTTAACAGTGGCAAATAGTAGAGGGGCCTGGACACATATAGTGCAACTCCTACATGACTAAACCAATAGCCCCTAATGATAATGAAAAAGTTATTGCATGTAATCTCGGGGCATTCTTTTCGTATTGGGGCAGCCTCGGCGGCATCCAGGCACCAGATACCCCCTCATGTCATAAGGTGCATGGGGCGCTGGAGGTCATCATGTTTCGCCAGGTATGTCCCGAATCCCCAATCCGAAATCCGTGATGCTTTCTGTTCTCTTGCCTTGTAATGATATAATAAATTATCCATGGTTCGATTGTGTCTCCTTTTTGGCCCCTTTTAGGCCTATCCTCGTTACAGGCTTCCGGCATTCACCTGCCAGAGGTTGGCGCTAGCTTCTGCATCCAGGGACCGTCGCCCTGACCACAAGTAGTTAAGGCTGCCGTGCAGCCTGTATTTGTGGGAGGGGCATAGGCCCCGCCCCCTGGCTACTTAGGCGGAGGAGTGCAGAGGGACGGGACGTGCAGCCAGTTACCCCTCCCTCCCTTCCCCTTTTATTAGCTCTTCCCTTAGGATAGGCCCCCTTTTAGGCCTATCCTCATTACAGGCTTCCGGCATTCACCAGCCAGAGGTTGGCGCTAGCTTCTGCATCCAGGGACCGTCGCCCTGACCACAAATATATATATATATATATATATATATATATACATAACATGATTGAGCCAATAGTGAATGTGTCATAAAACTATTATAACATATTTTCTGTTCCCAGAAAAAACTGAAAATAAAGTGCTAAGTGCCTAGTCAGATAAATTCATATCTAATAATAATACCAATATGTAAAATAGCTAATCAAACCTGATTATCTAAATATTAAGTGCAACAGTTAATACATAGAAATGGTCCCAAGACCAAATCATCATGAGAACAAAGTGACAAGTGCAGATAGAGGAGCAGGTTTTCCACATGTAGCCGCGTGTTTAAGGGGCGTATTGCATCTTGCTGGAAGGAGACATGACGACAAAGGTGCTAAGAATAATAGAAACAAAGAAAAAAAGTAAGTTAAACTAACAATACTCACACTCAATCTTTAACCAAAATTGAGAAAATGAAAATAAAAATGCGCAATCATAGAAAGGACCTGAAACTAACTGCTTCATTTAATCCCAAGGGGATCTCAGTTTTGAGCATGACTATCCATTTGGTCTCCCTCTGTAATAGTGCTTTTTTGTAATCCGCACCTCGACACCCCAGAGACACCTTATCAATACCTCTGGCTCGCAAACCCCTAGGTTCACAATTGTGTTTCTTCTTGAAATGCAGGCCTATGGGTTGCGATTTATTCAACTCCTCCGTCCTCATTGTACCTGCTCTTTGGATTTTGCTTGCATGTTCCAGAATTCTCACTCAGAGCTCCCTGGTAGTCATGCCCACATACAAGAGGTTGCAGGGGCATTTTAGGAGGTAAATGATAAACAATTGGCCAGTAGGTATAGCTTTGATCGTCTGCAGATAGTGAGAGGAATTAGCATGTAATAAAGCATTCGTTGCTGTAGGTTTCCTGAAGTGGTCCGTGGTGACCCTGCCATCCGATTCTCTGCGTAACAAAATATCCAAGAACTCAATAATACTCTCGGCTATGTTTCCATGTAAGTTTGATATTTAGATCATTGACGTTAAGTTGTGCAATAAAGCCCTTGAGCTCCACCAGAGTACCCTGCCATATGAAAAGAATGTCATTAATATACCTAGACCACAAGACCACTGAGCCCAAACCAGGCAAATTCTGGATAATCTCTCTTTCCCACAGCCCCAAGAACAGGTTGGCATACAAGGGCGCATACGTCGCCCCTATCGCTGTGCCCTGGAGCTGTAGGAATCAGTGGTCTTTAAACGTAAAATAATTATGTCTAAGTACAAAGTCCAGAATTTTGATGACAAACTGTATACGATCTTATTCGAGATCTGTCATTTCCAAAAAAGTACCTGGCTGCTCGGATCCCATGGTGATGGCATATCGATGTGTAGAGGGCCTCTACGTCACAGGTGACAAAATACATGATATCCTCTAAACAGGCCACATTGAACCTCCTAAGGATGCCAGATGTATCCTTTACATAGGAAGGCAGGGTCTCCACGCAGCTCCTCAGGTAAAAATCCACAAACCTACTAGCCCGACCTCTCTACCAGATTTCGTAATAGGGGCTATAACCAACAAGATATCAGGAAAGGTTATTTAAGAGCCAAATCCATCTCCAGAAACCCCCTGCTGGTAAGTAAAAAGAAAAACAGTGATATCAAACCACAATTTATCACACCCTTTAACCCCTTTGGGACACAGCCTTATTTCACCTTAAGGACCAGGCCATTTTTTGCATATCTGACCAGTGTCATTTTAAGTGGTGATAACTTTAAAACGCTTTGACTTATCCAAGCCATTCTGAGATTGTTTTTTCGTCACATATTGTACTTCATGACACTGGTAAAATGAAGTAGTAAAAAATATTTTTCATTTATAAAAAAAATACACATTTGTATTTATTTTTTTAAATGGCACATTTCTAAGTTTCCATTTCTCTACTTCTATAATACCTCCAAAAATAGTTATTACTTTACATTCCCCATATGTCTACTTCATGTTTGGATCATTTTGGGAATGATATTTTATTTTTGGGGATGTTACAAGGCTTAGAAGTTTAGAAGCAAATCTTGACATTTTTCAAAAATTTTCAAAAACCCAATTTTTGGTGACCAGTTCAGGTCTGAAGTCACTTTGTGACGCTTACATAATAGAAACCACCCAAAAATGACCCCATTCTAGAAACTACACCCCTCAAGGTATTCAGAACTGATTTTACAAACATCGTTAATCCTTTAGGTGTTCCACAAGAGTTAATGGCAAAAGGAGATAACATTTCAGAATTTAGATTTTCAATTTTAACCCATTTTTTCCACTAACAAAGCAAGGGTTAACAGCCATACAAGACTGTATCTTAATTGCCCTGACTCTGCCGTTTACAGAAACACCCCATATGTGGTCATACACTACTGTACGGCCACACAGTAGGGCGTAGAGGGAAAGGTGCGCCATATGGTTTTTGTGTTTTTTTGACACTATGTCCCATTTGAAGCCCCCCTGATGAACCCCTAGAGTAGAAACTCCATAAAAGTGACCCCATCTAAGAAACTATACCCCTCAAGGTATTCAAAACTGATTTTACAAACTTTGTTAACTCTTTAGGTGTTACACAAGAGTTATTGGCAAATGGGGATGAAATTTGAGAATTTCATTTTTTTGCCACATTTTCCATTTTAACCCATTTTTTCCACTAACAAACAAGGGTTAACAGCCAAACAAGACTGTGTCTTTATTGCCCTGACTCTGCCGTTTACAGAAACACTCCATATGTGGTCGTACACTACTGTACGGCCACACGGCGGGGCGTGGAGGGAAAGGAGCGCCGTGTTGTTTTTAGAGGGCTGATTTTTATGGACCTGTTTATTTACACTGTGTCCTGTTTCAACCCCCCTGATGCACCCCTGGAGTAGAAACTCCCTAAAAGTGACATTTTTGAGAACTACGGGATAAGGTGGCGGTTTTGTTGGGACTATTTTTAGGGTACATATGATTTTTGGTTGCTCTATATTATACTTTTGTGAGGCAAGGTTACCAAAAATTGAAATTCTGAAATTTCATCTCCATTTGCCATTAACTGTTGAACACCTAAAGAGTTAAAGTTTGTAAAATCAGTTTTGAATACCTTTAGGGGTGTAGTTTCTTAGATGCGGTCACTTTTAAGGAGTTTTTACTATAGGGGTGCATCAGAGGGGCTTCAAAAGGGACATGGTGTCAATAAAAAAGGCCATCAAAATCGGCCTTCCAGAAACCATGTCGGTCCTTTCCTTTTACGCCTTACCTTTTAGTGATACAGCAGTTTATGACCACAAATGTGGTAAACTGCAGTATCAGAGTAATAAATATTAAGTTTCGTTTGATTGTTAACCCTTGTTACAGAAAAAAAAACTGATTGAAAAAAAAGGATTGAAATAGAAGAGTGGCAAAAATAGCGGCGGTGATCGGAACTATACAGGTCCTTCTAAAAAAATTAGCATATTGTGATAAAGTTCATTATTTTCTGTAATGTACTGATAAACATTAGACTTTCATATATTTTAGATTCATTACACACCAACTGAAGTTGTTCAAGCCTTTTATTGTTTTAATATTGATGATTTTGGCATACAGCTAATGAAAACCCAAATTTCCTATCTCAAAAAATTAGCATATTTCATCCGACTAATAAAAGAAAAGTGTTTTTAATATAAAAAAAGTCAACCTTCAAATAATTATGTTCAGTTATGCACTCAATACTTGGTCGGGAATCCTTTTGCAGAAATGACTGCTTCAATGCGGTGTGGCATGGAGGCAATCAGCCTGTGGCACTGCTGAGGTGTTATGGAGGCCCAGGAGGCTTCGATAGCGGCCTTAAGCTCATCCAGAGTGTTGGGTCTTGCATCTCTCAACTTTCTCTTCCCAATATCCCACAGATTCTCTATGGGGTTCAGGTCAGGAGAGTTGGCAGGCCAATTGAGCACAGTAATACCATGGTCAGTAAACCATTTACCAGTGGTTTTGGCACTGTGAGCAGGTGCCAGGTCATGCTGAAAAATGAAATCTTCATCTCCATAAAGCTTTTCAGCAGATGGAAGCATGAAGTGCTCCAAAATCTCCTGATAGCTAGCTGCATTGACCCTGCCCTTGATAAAACACAGTGGACCAACACCAGCAGCTGACATGGCACCCCAGACCATCACTGACTGTGAGTACTTGACACTGGACTTCAGGCATTTTGGCATTTCCCTCTCCCCAGTCTTCCTCCAGACTCTGGCACCTTGATTTCCGAATGACATGCAACAGTCCAGTGCTGCTTCTCTGTAGCCCAGGTCAGGCGCTTCTGCCGCTGTTTCTGGTTCAAAAGTGGCTTGACCTGGGGAATGCGGCACCTGTAGCCCATTTCCTGCACACGCCTGTACACGGTGGCTCTGGATGTTTCTACTCCAGACTCAGTCCACTGCTTACGCAGGTCCCCCAAGGTCTGGAATCGGTCCTTCTCCACAATCTTCCTCAGGGTCCGGTCACCTCTTCTCGTTGTGCAGCGTTTTCTGCCACAATTTTTCCTTCCCATAGACTTCCCACTGAGGTGCCTTGATACAGCACTCTGGGAACAGCCTATTCATTCAGACATTTCTTTCTGTGTCTTACCCTCTTGCTTGAGGGTGTCAATGATGGCCTTCTGGACAGCAGTCAGGTCGGCAGTTTTACCCATGATTGCGGTTTGGAGTAATGAACCAGGCTGGGAGTTTTTAAAAGCCTCAGGAATCTTTTGCAGGTGTTTAGAGTTAATTAGTTGATTCAGATGATTAGGTTAATAGCTCGTTTAGAGAACCTTTTCATGATATGCTAATTTTTTGAGATAGGAATTTTGGGTTTTCATGAGCTGTATGCCAAAATCATCAATATTAAAACAATAAAAGGCTTGAACTACTTCAGTTGGTGTGTAATGAATCTAAAATATATGAAAGCTTAATGTTTATCAGTACATTACAGAAAATAATTAACTTTATTACAATATGCTAATTTTTTTAGAAGGACCTGTACATGACGTACCGGTATGTCATGTGTCCTTAAGTACCAAGACAACATCATGTGTCCTGAAGAGGTTAACACACATTGGGGGAAGATTCGGGACATTACGTCCCATTATTGGCCTATCCTATTATCGGACAGTGACCTCAGGGAGTACCACTCTGATTATCCTCTCATTACATGGAAGAGATCTAAGAATTTGGGAGACTTGCTTACAAGAAGCCACTATGTTCCACCTGGTGTACGTAACCCCTTTGGTAGCAAGGGCCCCAGCTGGGAGTCATTCCCGTGTGCCAATTGTCAGGTGTGTGGGTACATGTCAATATTGTCCTCCTTCAAAGACTCCAGTGGCAGTAAGGAATATCAGATAGTACACCACATTAACTGCAAATCAATAGCAGTCAATTACCTCCTAGAATGCCCCTGCAACCTCTTGTATGTGGGCATGATCACTAGGGAGCTCAGAGTTGAAAAAATCGCAACCCATGGTCCTGCATTTCAAGGATAAGCACAATTGTGACCCTAAGGGTTTGCGAGCCAGAGGTATTGATAAGGTGTCTCTGGGGTGTCGAGGTGGGGATTACAAAAAAGCACTATTACAGAGGGAGACCAAATGGATAGTCATGCTCAAAACTGAGACCCCCTTGAGATTAAATGAAGCAGTTAGTTTAAGGTCCTTTCTATGATTGCGCTTTTTTATTTTCATTTTCTCAATTTTGGTTAAAGATCGAGTGTGGGTATACCTTATTTATTAGTTTTTTTCTTTGTTTCTATTATTCTTAGCACCTTTGACGTCATGTCTCTTTCCAGCAAGATGCAATACGCCCCTTAAACATCCGGCTGCATGTGGGAAAACCTGCTCCTCTATCTGCACTTGTCACTTTACTCTCATGATGATTTGGTCTTGGGACCATTTCTATGTATTAACTGTTGCACTTAATAATTTGATAATCAGGCTTAATTTGATATTTTACATATTGGTATTATTATTAGATATGAATTTATCTGACTAGGCACTTGGCACTTTATTTTCTGTGATTTCTGGGAACAGAAAATATGTTATAATAGTTTTATGACACATTCACTATTGACTCAATCATGTTTATATATATATATATATATATGTGTGTTATATCTGCGCACACACTTTTATATAGAATATATCCACTACAATAATGAGTTGTTTGTTGCATCACTATTATTTCCTGCACTTTTGTGACAGATTGTAATGTAGATCAGTACACTTTGCCTCCGCAGCATTGTCATCCCCTCTTTTTCTTGTATCTGGGATGTACGCATTCCACGCATGCGCTGGTGTGGGCGTGTCTGTGGTGCTCCGAATAGTTCGTCTCCCCAGCGACCGAGGTGGGCGTTGTCTTGCTCCTAGCGTCACCCAGTATTGGGATGACGCGAAAGGTCACGTTAGCACGCGCCGCGTCAGCTGCGGTGAAACGGGTGGTGCGCTATGATGACGCGGCCCAACTAATCCTGCTGGACATGCATCATGGATTGACCTCAGTTGCGTTTTTTAACATAAATACCCACTTTTAAATCACTTGTTTAAGCCGCCTGACGAAGCCAGAGGGTTGGCGAAACGCGCGTTGGAGCAGTAGAACACTGAGAGCCTCAGTCATACAGTCCATTATGGGTAATTGATCTTTATTATTTTTAGCCATATGTTGTAGTGTCATGTAGTTTTTGCATACACACTTTGGTGTGCGGACCCACCATCACGCCACAGCGTGTTATTGGTGACCGGACTTTGTTCGGGGGTTACATGGTCCTCATACATCGTATGTGTGCAGCAAATTCTTGTTTCTATATACAGTTGCAAGAAAAAGTATGTGAACCCTTTAGAATGATATTGATTTCTGCACAAATTGGTCATAAAATGTGATCTGATCTTCATCTAAGTCACAACAATAGACAATCACAGTCTGCTTAAACTAATAACACACAAAAACGATAAATAAACACTCGCGCTGCCGTCTGGGTAAAGTGGGGTGGAGGTGAGCTCACACAAACAAACTTATGTGTGAGCCCCGTCGCTGCAGGGTTCTGCTATGGGGTTAATTGCCAAAAAACAGCCCACAAAATAGGAGGAGACCTAGTGTTGAAAAACAGAAAAAGAAGAACCTGCGCTGACTATGTTTCTACCTATAGGTATGCTGGTAATCTCACACTAAATGTGGTATGTAGTACCATATAGTCTCTAATACCTATTATAGTAGCTCTATTCCCATTAGTTCTAAGTCAATTGGTGCGCTTATCCTGTACATATAATAAGTATTGCAAAAGGTAAAATGCTGTGGCGGACTATTGTGGCAGTCTTATGCACTTACTGTTACAGACGTGGACAAAATTGTTGGTACCCTTTGGTCAATGAAAGAAAAAGTCACAATGGTCACAGAAATAACTTTAATCTGACAAAAGTAATAATAAATTAAAATTCTATAAATGTTAACCAATGAAAGTCAGACATTGTTTTTCAACCATGCTTCAACAGAATTATGTAAAAAAATAAACTCATGAAACAGGCATGGACAAAAATGATGGTACCCCTAACTTAATATTTTGTTGCGCAACCTTTTGAGGCAATCACTGCAATCAAACGCTTCCTGTAACTGTCAATGAGACATCTGCACCTCTCAGCAGGTATTTTGGCCCACTCCTCATGAGCAAACTGCTCCAGTTGTGTCCGGTTTGAAGGGTGCCTTTTCCAGACTGCATGTTTCAGCTCCTTCCAAAGATGCTCAATAGGATTGAGGTCAGGGCTCATAGAAGGCCACTTTAGAATAGTCCAATTTTTTCCTCTTAGCCATTCTTGGGTGTTTTTAGCGGTGTGTTTTGGGTCATTGTCCTGTTGCAAGACCCATGACCTGCGACTGAGACCAAGCTTTCTGACACTGGCTAGTACATTTCTCTCTAGAATTCCTTGATAGTCTTGAGATTTCATTGTACCCTGCACAGATTCAAGACACCCTGTGCCAGACGCAGCAAAGCAGCCCCAGAACATAACAGAGCCTCCTCCATGTTTCACAGTAGGGACAGTGTTCTTTTCTTGATATGCTTCATTTTTTCGTCTGTGAACATACAGCTGATGTGCCTTGGCAAAAACTTCGATTTTTGTCTCATCTGTCCACAGGACATTCTCCCAGAAGCTTTGTGGCTTGTCAACATGTAGTTTGGCATATTCCAGTCTTGCTTTTTTATGATTCGTTTTCAACAATGGTGTCCTCCTTGGTCGTCTCCCATGTAGTCCACTTTGGCTCAAACAACGACGGATGGTGCGATCTGACACTGATGTTCCTTGAGCATGAAGTTCACCTTGAATCTCTTTAGAAGTCTTTCTAGGCTCTTTTGTTACCATTCGGATTATCCGTCTCTTAGATTTGTCATCAATTTTCCTCCTGCGGCCACGTCCAGGGAGGTTGGCTACAGTCCCATGGATCTTAAACTTATGAATAATATGTGCAACTGTACTCACAGGAACATCTAGTTGCTTGGAGATGGTCTTATAGCCTTTACCTTTAACATGCTTGTCTATAATTTTCTTTCTGATCTCTTGAGACAGCTCTTTCCTTTGCTTCCTCTGGTCCATGTCGAATGTGGTACACACCATATCACCAAACAACACAGTGATTACCTGGAGCCATATATATAGGCCCAATGGCTGATTACAAGGTTGTAGACACCTGTGATGCTAATTAGTGGACACACCTTGAATTAACATGTCCCTTTGGTCACATTATGTTCTGTGTTTTCTAGGGGTACCATCATTTTTGTCCATGCCTGTTTCATGAGTTTATTTTTTTACATAATTCTGTTGAAGCATGGTTGAAAAACAATGTCTGACTTTCATTGGTTAACATTTATAGAATTTTAATTTATTATTACTTTTGTCAGATTAAAGTTATTTCTGTGACCATTGTGACTTTTTCTTTCATTGACCAAAGGGTACCAACAATTTTGTCCACGTCTGTATGTGCTCCGCTCGGTTCGTTCCTGAAAAGTTCAATGTTGTTGATACTGATGATCCTCTTCTCTTGTCCCGTTCTATCTCCAGCTTGTTCTGTGTTGCGTTCGCAGCTCCGGCCGGTAGCTTGCGCGCGCACAGAGCAGCAGTTGTTAGGTACGTTGTCCTGGAAACCTGTAGTGTGACGTCACACCCGAAGCTACGGAAGCCTCTAGGGTCCACATAGAAACATAGTCAGCGCGGGTTCTTCTTTTTCTGTTTAATAACACACAAAGAATTAAATGTTACCATGTTTCTATTGAAAACACCATGTAAATATTCACAGTGCAGGTGGAAAAAGTATATGAACCCCTAGACTAATGACATCTCCAAAAGCTAATTGGAGTGAGGTGTCAGCAAACTGGAGTCCAATCAATATGATGAGATTGGAGGTGTTGGTTACAGTTGCCCTGCCCTATAAAAACTCACACCAGTTCTGGGTTTGCTTTTCACAAGAAGCATTGCCTGATGTGAATGATGCCTCTCACAAAAGAGCTCTCAGAAGACCTACAATTAAGAATTGTTGACTTGCATAAAGCTGGAAAGGGTTATAAAAGTATCTCCAAAAGCCTTGCTGTTCATCGGTCCACGAAAATACAAATTGTCTATAAATGGAGAAAGTTCAGCACTGCTGCTACTCTCCCTAGGAGTGGCCGTCCTGTGAAGATGACTGCAAGAACACAGCGTAGACTGCTCAGTGAGGTGAAGAAGAATCCTAGAGTGTCAGCTAAAGACTTACAAAAGTCGCTGGCATATGCTAACATCCCTGTTAGCGAATCTATGATACTTAAAACACTAAACAAGAATGGATTTCATGGGGGGATACCACAGAGGAAGCTACTGCTGTCCAAAAAAACCCATTGCTGCATGTTTACAGTTTGCACAAGAGCACCTGGATGTTCCACAGCAGTACTGGCAAGATATCTGTGGATAGATAAATCCAAAGTGAAGTTGTTTGGAAGAAACACACAACACTATGTGTGGAGAAAAAGAGACACAGCACACCAACATCAAAGCCTCATCCCAACGGTGAAGTATGGTGGTCGGGGCATCATGGTTTGGGGCTGCTTTACTGTGTCAGGGCCTGGACGGATTGCTATCATCGAAGGAAAGATGAATACCCAAGTTTATCAAGACATTTTGCAGGAGAACCTAAGGCCATCTGTCCACCAGCTGAAGCTCAACAGAAGATGGCTGTTGCAACAGGACAACGACCCAAAGCATAGAAGTAAATCAACAACAGAATGGCTTAAACAGAAGAAAATACGCCTTCTGGAGTGGCCCAGTCCGAGTTCTGACCTCAACCCGATTGAGATGCTGTGGCATGACCTCAAGAAAGCGATTCACACCAGATATCCCAAGAATATTGCTGAACTGAAACATAGGAATTCTGTAAAGAGGAATGGTCAAGAATTACTCCTGACCGTTGTGCACGTCTCATCTGCAACTACAGGAAACGTTTGGTTGAAGTTATTGCTGCCTTAGGAGGTTCAACCAGTTATTAAACCCAAGGGTTCACATACTTTTTCCACCTGCACTGTGAATATTTACATGGTGTGTTCAATAAAAACATGGTAACATTTAATTCTTTGTGTGTTTATTAGTTTAAGCAGACTATGATTGTCTATTGTTGTGACTTAGGTGAAGAGCAGATCACATTTTATGACCAATTTGTGCAGAAATCCATATAATTCCAAAGGGTTCACATACTTTTTCTTGCAACTGTATGTTTGTGGATGTGCCCCAAGCATCTATAAATATATATGTACAGTGGGGCAAAAAAGTATTTAGTAAGCCACCAATTGTACACATTCTCCCACTTAAAAAGATGAGAGAGGCCTGTAATTTAGGTATACCTCAACTATAAGAGACATAATGAAAAGAAAAAGATTTAAAAAATCCAGAAAATCACATTGTATGATTTTTAAAGAATTTATTTGCAAATTATGGTGGAAAATAAGTATTTGGTCAATAACAAAAGTTAATCTCAATACTTTGTTATATACCCTTTGTTGGCAATGACATAGGTTAAAGTCTTCACAAGGTTTTCACACACTGTTGCTGGTATTTTGGCCCATTCCTCCATGCAGATCTCCTCTAAAGCAGTGATGTTTTGGGGCTGTCGCTGGGCAACACTGACTTTCAACTCCCTCCAAAGGTTTTCTATGGGGTTGAGATCTGGAGACTGGCTAGGCCACTCCAGGACCTTAAAATGCTTCTTACGAATCCACTCCTTCGTTGCCCGGGCGGTGTGTTTGGTATCATTGTCATGCTGAAAGACCCAGCCACGTTTTATCTTCAATGCCCTTACTGATGGAAGGAGATTTTCACTCAAAATCTCACGCTACATGGCCCCATTCATTCTTTTCTTTACATGGATCTGTCATCCTGGTCTCTTTGCAGAAAAACAGCCCCAAAGCATGATGTTTCCACCCCCATGCTTCACAGTAGGAATGGTGTTCTTTGGATGCAACTCAGCATTCTTTTCCCTCTAAACACGACGAGTTGAGTTTTTACCAAAAAGTTCTACTTTGGTTTCATCTGACCATATGACATTCTCCCAATCCTGTTCTGGATCATCCAAATGCTCTCTAGCAAACTTCAGACAGGCCTGGACATGTACTGGCTTAAACAGGGGGACACGTCTGGCACTGCAGGATTTGAGTCCCTGGCGGCATAGTGTGTTACTGATGGTAGCCTTTGTTACTTCCCTGCAGGTCATTCACTAGGTCCCCCTTGTGGTTCTGGGATTTTTGCTCACCGTTCTTGTGATCATTTTTACCCCATGGGGTGAGATCTTGCATGGAGCCCCAGATCGAGGGAGATTATCAGTGGTCTTGTATGTTTCCATTTTCTAATAATTGCTCCCACAGTTGATTTATTCACACCAATCTGCTTGCATATTGCAGATTCAGCCTTCCCAGCCATGTTTCTGTGTCTTTCGACAGCTCTTTGGTCTTGGTCATAGTGGAGTTTGGAGTGTGACTGTTTGAGTTTGAGGATAGGTGTTTTTTATACTGTTAACAAGTTCAATCAGGTTCCATTAATACAGGTAACGAGTGGAGATTAGAGGAGCCTCTTAAAGAAGTTGCAGGTCTGTGAGAGCCAGAAATCCTGCTTGTTTGTAGGTGACCAAATACTTATTTTACCGAGGAATTTACCATTTAATTCATTAGAAATCCTACAATGTGATTTTCTGTACTCTTTCCCCCCATTCTGTCTCTCATAGTTGAAGTGTACCTATGATGAAAATTATAAGCCTCTATCATCTTTTTAAGTGGGAGTACTTGCACAATTGGTGACTGACTAAATACTTTTTTGCCCCACTGTATATGTAGGGTTAAAATGTGGCCAGAAGATCCCCCATGGATGCCCCCCCCCCCCTCCCAGAATGTGCCTGCAGGAGGGAGAGACCGACAACTGGATAATTATGTCCAGTTTCGGCCTCTTCAAAGGACAGAGGATCAATAAAGATCCTCTGCCCTTTGCTAACATTTCAGGCAGCGCCGGAGCCCCATGTGTGCTGCTTACCTCCGGTGCTGTAATTACAGCGCCAGAGGTATGCTTTATCTTCACAGGTGGGCGGATCAAAGAATGCCCCCCGCCTGAAAGCGCGCTCCAGGATACGCGGGCTGGCGTGGTGATGTCATATAACGCGGGCTGTCACGGGAAGATGGGAGCGAGCAAGGCCAGGTTCAAATACTCCGGCTGTGCGGCGTTCAGGAGGTCAGGATCCCTACCACCTTCCCGGAAGAAGCAGAGCACTGTGCTGCGCTCAGGAGAAGAAAGGAGAGTGCAGCCGGTGCTAAGGAGTGACCCCCCCCCCCCCGACCCTCACACCCACCTCCCAGTAGAAGAGAACGCAGGAGCAATACGCTGAGCTAGAGGGTCCCGACCACCACCTGTCTCCAGCAAGCTTCTAAGCCAGAAGTGAAAGGGCTCAGGAAGACTCTCCCAGACCAGAGGAGTTGAGCCCCGAGCAGCCAGAGCAGGAGGAAGTTCAGCCCTGCAGAACATTCTTGGCTGAGCATCATAACCCCTATACCATCAATGATTAACCCCTGCATTGCCCTGTGCCCTGCATTCCCACTGCCACCAGTCCCTGCCTCCATTAACACCTGCATTCCCACTGCCACCAGTCCCTGCCGCCATTAACTCCTGCATTCCCACTGCCCCCTGCCATTCTGCCCATGTACTTAACATATCCTGGCCCCCTGCAATAGCCCCAATACCCCTGATGTCCAACTCTCGGTTAACTCCTTTATGGCCATCATCCCCTGCACTGTATTTACCCCTATATTGCAGTGCAGGGGATGATGATATAGTGCTGTGTTATAGTGTGATTATATTTATAGCAGCACATAGTAATATATATATATATATATATATATATATATATATATAGATATATATATATATATCTATTCTATTGATATATATAATTATAAGCAATAATTATACTGTAGACGTGTAGTCTGTTAATAAATACCTTTTATTTAATCACAGCGTGTAGTCTTTTTCTTGTATTAGGCGCTGCAGCAATAGCTGCAGGTAGTTCAGTATAGAGTAAGGCAATTGAGAAAATTGTATTCAGTATTTAAGGTATAAATAGGCGGAGTCATCAGTAGATGACTCACGCCTATTTATGAATATTAATTATTGGTATTATCCAAAATATCAATAATTAATATCAGAGAATGTACAGTCTACCATTGACTGAGGTGCACATGTGGCTAGGATAATGTCACAGTTGGTAGAACTGCAGAGGCAGAAGGAGGAAATTGAGGCTAAGTTGACTCAGTCTTATGCGGAGGTCAAGGCCTTCAAGGAGCGGACTGCATCTACTGACATTACGGTAGCTAAATTGAAGGATGAGGTTGCTGTAAGATCCCAGTTAATGACTGGCATGCAACGGGTCATCACCAATTTTGCCAAGATGGTTCCAGCCCTTTCTTTTTCCTCAAAGTCAGGGCCAGAATCTCCCAAAATTTTGGGAGAGTAGTCTGTGACCGGTCAAATCATCAGACCAAACTTGTCCAGACTAACAGGGATTTTACCATGAAGAGTGCGTCCCTGAGGATGGAACAATTCAGGAGAAGGGAGCACTGCTGCAGTGTAGGCAGACATTAGATGTTTTGCATGTGCTGGCTTAGGGCATATAGTGAAACACTGCAAACCAGGTAAAAATAAGACACACAGGACAGGAAACCAAGTCAGATGTTTCAGGTGTGGGAACAAAGGACACACTGCAAGGAATTGCCCTTGTGCAAATAATTGCAATATGTCCGGTAGAAATTGCCAGGTAACAAATTGTGCAGTGGGGTCTAGTCAGCTTGGCCATAAAGGAGTTACATCTCAGCGGCATCACTAGCTGCTGATCGGTCAGAATGGCCAAGCTAGGCAACATTTGACACCCCTCTACTATTTGTTACACCTTTTGTTCCCTGTGTATGTCCATGTTGTGTGTTTTTGTTATCTGTATGGTTTTCTTGATGTTGATGATGGTAGTCCTTGTCTATGAATGTGTTGTTGTTTTTTAAATAGTTTATTTATAATACAAAAAAAAAATAATATATATATATATCATTTATGATATTATAAAGTCCTTGAATGTGTTTCACCCTGATGATTTTTGTAGTTTATATTCCTTGCTGTGAGTCCAGAGGCTCCTGTGTTTGATTCATTATTGTGTCCCCTTTGAGTAAAACTATGTTATACTGTGGATCGAGATAATAGTTGGTTTGCGGTACGGGTAACATTGTAACACGGTTAAGTGGGATGTCACGATGAGCAACCAAGGTCTCTGATCGATACAGATGGCGCTATTTTTCTCAAGGTTTTCAGTAGGGCTGTGTTATACTGGGCACTGGAGCGGACAGACAACATTGCTGTAATGTTGTTCTGCACACTTAATTCTAGTCCAATGAGGTAACACAGCTCTGATTGGGATTTGACACAGAATGATTGACAGCGGAGTGTGGACTGTGTTTTTATGTTGTGGAATCCTGAAAAGCCAGGGCATGACGCATGCCATGGATTCTGCAGGCCTCCACAAGACAGGATGACAGGGGGAAATCAGCCTGAGTACACATGAGTGGACAGGGATACAGTGCCATCAATAACAAGATGGTGTTTTGTCCACAGCTCCCCTCGGATATCCTAACCTAGTAAGGTGGCCATCCTTATCTGTTGGTACAGATGGATGTGAAGCAGAGAACGCGATCCTCTGAAGGTATGGTGTTCAGACACCAGTGTTAGGATAACGAGGAGTCCTGTGAGATGAATAGCAGCTCAATACCTTTCAATGCTCATGGGTCAAAGGTATTGGTGCTGGTGTAGGACAATTAACTGCACCGTGAGGGGAAAAATACCCAAAGAGCACCTGGTATTTTTTTCTGTCATAGGTATGTTTGATATGGAGCAGAAAAAAAAACCAGATGACGTCACAGAAGAGACTAGCTATCGGCCCTGACACTCTTGTGAGGCTCCAGAGGATCCCACTGGATTTTGGCAGTCAAGCGCAAGAGACAGAGAACTGCGCCACAATCCAGCGGGAGTATTACTGTATCTCATGCTCTGGAGAAAGACTTGAAGATGTTCGGGTGGAAGAGTTTATTCAGCTACAATCTCTTGTTTTACCCAGTGAAAGTTCTTCTGGTTCTGGTCATCATCATCTATATGGGACTGTGTATCGGAGAGTCAAGGGACTTGCTGACCAGTTACACCAGAACCAGAAGGAACTTCACAAACTTAACTGTAGGAGGCTCAGGACATAACGCTCACAAAGTCCTGAAGCCAGGGATCTCATGGACATTTGTATATATATTGTTCATTTGTGCTCGGATCGGCTCATTACGAGAGGGTCCCCTACCTAAGCCTATACTCCCGCCCCCCCCCCCACCTAGAAGCAGCAGAGTTATGCCGGAACTGCTTATCGAAGGGTAGCCTAAAGGGGGCCACACCAATGATGAGTCCTGAGAATAAGGGAGGGCTTCTGGGTGGGTCTAAAGCGTTCGAACCGACAAGTGGGGGCAGGAGAGCCAGGTTTAAATAATTAAAGCCCCGCCTCCCCTCACACAAACACGGCACTCGTTAATTGCCTACCACTTGTGCTCGGATCGGCTCATTACGAGAGGGTCCCCTACCTAAGCCTATACTCCCCCCCCACCTAGAAGCAGCAGAGTTATGCCGGAACTGCTTATTGAAGGGTAGCCTAAAGGGGCCAAAAGAACCATGCATAGGAGTTTTGAAAGACTTTGATAACAGAAACTACAAAACCAAAACTCGGAAAGCCAGTGACATTTTGTATTAAGGATCCGGGATATAACGCATGGAACACGTGGAACTCCAACGACCCAACCGGTTGATTACATGTACAGGTACCTTATGCATGGACGCCGCAGCTGCCGCGCCCCTGTGAAAGGAATGTCCTGTGATCGAGAGAGGATCGACCCCTGCACCTATTAACTAAACCCGAATGTGCTAAATACCTGCCAGGTATAGTTAACAGTGCTATAGGACAGGTTTAATTGAGAGTGGCAAAAACCCGACGAAGCCCAATAGGTGAGTGATAGGCCAGCCGGGTAGGTGTTCATATTTCTGAAACAGGCGCCAAGCTGTCTTGTAAGCCCTCAGAGTATTACTGGCCAAGGAATTGGCCATCAGTCTGTTAGCTATGGTGAGATGAGAGACTAGTCCCAGCGCAGCTGGGCCTGGTGAGGAATTGACATTGGCAACCGATCTGCCCCTGGACAAACCTGAAAGAAAAAGTGGAAAGCCATGCGTGAGACTCTAATGGCAGAGTCATATGTGTAAACCTAAAACTGAGAAGCCATGCGCGAGAGACTCTAATGGCGGAGTCATATGTGTAACCTAAACGGAGAAGCCATGCATGAGAGACTAATGGCGGAGTCATATGTGTAAACCTAAACGGAGAAGTTGTGCGTGAGAGACTCTAATGGTGGAGTCATCTGTGTAAACCTAAAGCGGAGAAGCCATGCGCGATAGACTAATGGCGGAGCTATGCGTGAGAGACTCTAATGGCGGAGTCATATGTGTAAAACTAAAATGGAGAAGCCATGCGTGAGACTCAGATGGCAGAGTCATATGTGTAACTAAAACGGAGAAGCCATGCGTGAGAGCCTCTGACGGCGGAGTCATATGTGTAAACCTAAACCGGAGAAGCCATGCGTGAGAGACTCTAATGGCGGAGTCATATGTGTAAACCTAACACAGAGAAGCCATGCGTGAGAGACTCTAATGGTGGAGTCATACGTTTACACCTAAAACGGAGAAGCCATGCATGAGAGACTCTAACGGCGGAGTCATATGTGTAAACCTAAAACGGAGAAGCCATGCGTGAGAGACTCAAATTTTGGTTTGAAATTATTTTAATTTTTTTTAAACTATAAACCACTTACGCAGCTCCAGTATGGGCACAGCTCTGAGTATGAGCATGAAGAGCATGGTATAACGCAGGTCACCTGCACGGACTAACTAACATCCTGTGCCTAAATAACCCCCTTGGAACCTTATGTACGGCCGGCAGCAGGACTGCCTATGATCTGCTCCCCCTGACCGAGCCTAGTACTCCTTCCCCTGATCCCTGCCTACCTAACAGCACGGTGGCCCGTGCCAGACTTTATTGAAGATGAGAAGCGGGGAAACGGTGTCCTGCACCTTTACCCCCAGCCGTGTGGGGAGCTCACGCTGCTCCCTGGCAGAGTGCACCAGTGCGGGGGAGCCCCCCCCTCAACCAGGGGCCGACCCACCGCCGGCTGGACACTCGTACCGCGTGGGGAGCAGCGCCGCTCCCTGGCAATGTGCACCGGATCAGAGGGAGCCCTTCCTTTACCGCGAGCCCCGGCCCTCGCCGGTTTGAATCGTGTGCCGCGTGGGGAGCCGCACAGCTCCCTGGCATTATGCGCCAGTGCGGGAGTGCCCCCACCTAGGTGCTGGTTATTGTGACTGGAACCCGCTGGGAGACTGAGGCCTGACCGGACCTACCTGTGACCGTGAAGGCTGACCCCCCAGGCCGTGGCTGACCCGCGTGCGTAGACGTGACGCAACTACCTGTAGATGCCCACCCAGTGCCTGTAGTCAACGGGAGTGCGACCGAGTCTGTGGATGTGACCGACTGGCCCCTGTAGTCGTGAGGGGACCCTACATCGGGAGTAGCGGTAACGGACCATCGCCTGTAGACGTGGTAGTATTACCTCACGAGTCTGTTGACATGAGACTAATGCCTGCAGTCGTGGCAGGGCTTTATAACGAGTCTGTGGTCGTGACAGACTAATGCCTGCAGTCGTGGCAGGGCTTTATAACGAGTCTGTGGTCGTGACAGACTAATGCCTGCAGTCGTGGCAGGGCTTTATAACGAGTCTGTGGTCGTGACAGACTAATGCCTGCAGTCGTGGCAGGGCTTTATAACGAGTCTGTAGTCGTAACAGATTTGTGCCTGCAGTCGTGGCAGGGCTTTATAACGAGTCTGTAGTCGTAACAGATTTGTGCCTGCAGTCGTGGCAGGGCTTTAGAGCGGGTCTGTAGTCGAGACAGACTGATGCCTGCAGTTGTGGCAGGGCTTTATAACGGGTCTAGTCGTGACAGACAGTTGCCTGCAGTCGTGGCAGGGCTTTAGAGCGGGTCTGTAGTCGTGACAGACTGATGCCTGCAGTCGTGGCAGGGCTTTATAAGGAGTCTGTTGTCGTGACAGACCTGGCAAAGCAACCTTCCTATCTATACCATTTTTTATTTTTTTTTACTTCTTTCCCCCCCACCAAAGGCCACAACTGTAGGCGCCACCCTGTAAGAGATGCGCCAGAGGCCTGGCCATAATAGTCCACCATCCCCCGTCCCCCAAGCCTATGCAGGAGAAAAGGAGGGGGTTGACCCACGCCTGCACCACCCCTGACTCACCTGGCGGCCATGACAGCCACAAACCCCACAGTATCGTAAGTTAGCCAACCGCCTGTGGACCTGAATAAACAAGGACAGACATGTGAGTGAGCGCACGGTGGCTGGGTGACCCTTCACTCCTGCCACCGCTCCTTAGCTGTCCACTGGATTATTGCGACTGCGCCGTAACCAACCCCCTGACTCGCCGTATGGGCTTGCGGGCGGCCCGGCTGCGTGCGCCAAGTGACGTGGCCAGCCCCCCTCTTTGGAGCCCTCTTTATATTTGATCCTTAAAACATATCCCAAATATATTATATATATATATATATATATATATATTTTTTTTTTTCCTTTCCTGTCCTGCCTTAGTACCTAGCCACTGTGCCTGAGCAAGGAGCCCTGCACCTGGACTGCAGTACCAGTATGGGCCTGTAGGTGTTGCCCTCTATCAAGCCAGGGCCTGCTGGAGCGCAGCAAGCCAGTGAGCTGTGCTGAGGAGCCGACGGCCGGCGTGACCACTGCTCTGGGTATGCGGAGGACGTGTGACCCGTCGCTGCTGAGCCACAGATCAGGGGTTCCCGCCTGGGGGACGCTGCACGTGGGAGCGGGGGTGCTTGGCGTGGGGCCTGGAGCGGAGCGGGGTGCCTGGAGCGGGGTGCCGGAAGTGATCGGGAGTACGGGCAGTCGCCAGCACGCTCGGCAGCCCCCCATGTTATACATAGAGAGACGGGTGTGCAGCCACCCTGCCTACCTAATCACCGAAGCGACGAGCCCGGCGCAGCCGACCACCCGATTCTCCAGTGACGCAAGCACTTATCTGGCACCAACCCACGAGCCGATTCGAAAGTGTTCGAACCGACAAGTGGGGGCAGGAGAGCCAGGTTTAAATAATTAAAGCCCCGCCTCCCCTCACACAAACACGGCACTCTTTAATTGCCTACCACTTGTAGGTTTTTCTACTTGGTTTCCTATGAGGGTTCAGGATGTATAACTTATGCAATCCTGAAACCCCATAGTTCTATGTACATATATTGATTTTATATATTTGTCGATTGTATACCTATAGACATTCTAGGTACAAATGTGTGACAGCCTATACCCAGGGAAACTTGCCCAACGCACTGCAGTGAGTTATAATTTGGCTGTACACATTTGCATCCTATAGTCATTTCCTGTTGACACAGTGGTCTGTGAACTCCCTGTGTCTTTGGAGGTGTAGAGAGAGATATACCAGGTTGCATGAGTCTCTATGGGTACACACACTAAATCTAATTTGGTGATGTTGGGAGGGATGTGACCTGTTTTTGTGTGAATGGGGAAGAGTAGATTCCCTAGGGACAGGCCCCCTTCTTTACCAAGTTCATTTGCCACATTAACCCCAATAATGGTGACGTTTGTAAGGGTTGGACTGAATGTTAGTAGTGCGGTGTTCTTTCCCGCAGTTAGAATTTAGGTATTATGACATCACCTCTTACCAGAATTTCTGACCTGCCTTGTAAATACTTACGTATATGTCCATGGGAGAACCTCCCCAACAACTTATTCTTCAATCAAGATGGAAGTCATACTTATGTTGAAAAGAAACCAGCCTACGGTTGACCGCACTCCAGAAGGAGGTGCTACATATAGAGGGTAAAGTCATTCCAGAATCATTGGGAGTGACTGACGCCGGAATATTGGCACTGACATTGAGGGTGGCTGATGCCAGAAGAGCAACACTGACAGAAAGAAAGAAGGCCAGTCCAGGGTTGCTGCGTGGATTTACATAGAGACTGCAAGGGTGAAGCCATTTCCCTATAATACATTGGGAGTGGCTGATACCTGAAGATCATAACGAAAGATACCAAGAAGGTTCCAGACCAAGATCCAGAGAGAAGACGGTGTATTCTGTGGATACAGGCGGCTGGTTATGGTGAAGGGCAGGTCGGAGGTGTCGATCGCGATGAGTGACGTCTAAGTGCCTAAGGGGCAGATTATACTTCAGTCCTTCCTGAACTGTCACCAACAGTGAGTGCGGTTGAGGAGGCAAATACATCCCAACCCTTCCCCCTAACGTTTATTATCGTGTTCCCGACAACAGGGGGATTGTTGAGGGAAGTGTTAGATTTAAATATATATATATTTAAACGTTTCAGCTCTCTCACAGAGCCATTATCAAGCCAAGTGAAACATATAATAAAGTGATTATGCATATATAGAGACATTGCAGGAAGTAATCGGTGCTAATTTCCTGATTAGTTACACTGAGTGCATATAAAAACTCAATTCAGACAATTCATTCTCATGACGCTCTCAGGTAAAGTGCATCACATATCCGTGATTATCTTCAATTTCTCAGAGCTTCATGTAAAGTGCAATCGTGCTTCACCCAATAGTGATAGTAGTTAAACCATCCATTGCTTGCTCAATCACAATTCACACCTGTAAGAAAACCGCAGATCACCTTGTGCTCTTGCCGTGCTATATCAAAGATGGAGCATCGCTCCATCTTGGCGTGTCACTCTGCTTACTGCACCTGCGTTACCCTCATGGTGTAGTGCATCATGAACCCGGCGCTCGGGGCGGGTCAGTATCGCAACATGCGAATGTTTGACTCCGCCTCCCACCCTGTGTATTTCTGTATACCACAGGATGAATCATTAGAGTGGCATTATAGTCGCCTCATGTTGACATCTGGCCAATTGCCAGTGTCCCATCATGTAGCAACTCCATGACATCCATCACTATATACATTAAATCTATGCAGCCAGGCGCTACTTACACTGAAGACAACAGTAACTACTTTGCAAAGACACAAGCCTAGGGTATGAAATCATTGTAATTGTTACCTATATTTTATTGAGGACTAAAAATAATATTAATCACTATCTATATCACCCACCCGGAATATTTCCCAGTGAAATTTAGCAAATAGGCACTTGCATCCATATACTCACACATTAAAGTCTCTCTGTAATAATGGTAACGATTAAGGCTGCTTTCACACTAGCGTTCGGTATTCCGTTCGTGAGCTCCGTTTGAAGGAGCTCACGAGCGGACCCGAACGCAGCCGTCCAGCCCTGATGCAGTCTGAATGGAGGCGGATCCGCTCAGACTGCATCAGTCTGGCGGCGTTCAGCCTCCGCTCCGCTCGCCTCCGCACGGACAGGCGGACAGCTGAACGCTGCTTGCAGCGTTCGGGTGTCCGCCTGGCCGTGCGGAGGCGTGCGGATCCGTACGGATCCGTCCAGACTTTCAATGTAAGTCAATGGGGACGGATCCGTTTGAAGATGCCACAATGTGGCTCAATCTTCAAGCGGATCCGTCCCCCATTGACTTTACATTGAAAGTCTGGACGGATCCGTACTAGGCTATTTTCACACTTAGCTTTTTTTTGCTAAAATAATGCAGACGGATCCGTACTGAACGGAGCCTCCGTCTGCATTATTATGGGCGGATCCGTTCTGAACGGATCCGCCCGAACGCTAGTGTGAAAGTAGCCTAATATTATAAGGTAACTGAAAATAATAAAACCTGGATAAGCAATCTCTCCTGTAGGTGTCCACAACTCACAATGAGTAACTGCAGAATATAAAAAATACCAAAATTAAGTAACACAATCCTAATGTATCATATTACACTCTGTGCAACTTGTCTGAAACTCACTTAAAGTTATTTTGGAAATCACGCATGTATTTATTTTTACCCCTTTATGGTATAATGTGCACTTTAGTGAATTTAATAAGATTGATGACATTGAATTCTGGGAAAGGAAGGGAATAATTAGGGTTGAGCAAATGATACATAATGGTGACATTTGTTTATGATTAGTGCAATTGTCTGTATTATGTATGTGCACCCCTTATCATATGTACAGCGCTATGGAATGAATGGTGCTTTAATAATAAATAATAATAATATCAGGACTCTAGTGGATATACTTGGGCACAGAGATATTAAAACATTAGATAAGTATAAATATTTTCAGGTTAAACACGCCTTTATGTGCACTAAAGACAAATAGGTTTTTATGATTACAGTACAGACCAAAAGTTTGGACACACCTTCTCATTCAAAGAGTTTTCTTTATTTTCATGACTATGAAAATTGTAGATTCACACTGAAGGCATCAAAACTATGAATTAACACATGTGGAATTATATACTTATAAAAAAAAGTATGAAACAACTGAAAATATGTCATATTCTAGGTTCTTCAAAGTAGCCACCTTTTGCTTTGATTACTGCTTTGCACACTCTTGGCATTCTCTTGATGAGCTTCAAGAGGTAGTCACCTGAAATGGTTTTCACTTCACAGGTGTGCCCTGTCAGGTTTAATAAGTGGGATTTCTTGCCTTATAAATTTGGGACCATCAGTTGTGTTGTGGAGAAGTCAGGTGGATACACAGCTTATAGTCCTACTGAATAGACTGTTAGAATTTGTATTATGGCAAGAAAAAAGCAGCTAAGTAAAGAAAAACGAGTGGCCATCATTACTTTAAGAAATGAAGGTCAGTCAGTCCGAAAAATTGGGAAAACTTTGAAAGTGTCCCCAAGTGCAGTCACAGAAACCATCAAGCGCTACAAAGAAACTTGCTCACATGCGGACCGCCCCAGGAAAGGAAGACCAAGAGTCACCTCTGCTGCGGAGGATAAGTTCATCCGAGTCACCAGCCTCAGAAATCGCAGGTTAACAGCAGCTCAGATTAGAGACCAGGTCAATGCCACACAGAGTTCTAGCAGCAGACACATCTCTAGAACAACTGTTAAGAGGAGACTGTGTGAATCAGCCCTTTGTGGTAGAATATCTGCTAGGAAACCACTGCTAAGGACAGGCAACAGGCAGAAGAGACTTGTTTGGGCTAAAGAACACAAGGAATGGACATTAGACCAGTGGAAATCTGTGCTTTGGTCTGATGAGTCCAAATTTGAGATCTTTGGTTCCAACCACTGTGTCTTTGTGCAACGCAGGAAAGGTGAACGGATGGACTCTACATGCCTGGTTCCCACCGTAAAGCATGGAGGAGGAGGTGTGATGGTGTGGGGGTGCTTTGCTGGTGACACTGTTGGGAATTTATTCAAAATTGAAGGCATACTGAACCAGCATGGCTACCACAGCATCTTGCAGCGGCATGCTATTCCATCCGGTTTGCGTTTAGTTGGACCATCATTTATTTTTCAACAGGACAATGACCCCAAACACACCTCCAGGCTGTGTAAGGGCTATTTGACCATTAAGTAGAGTGATGGGGTGCTGCGCCAGATGACCTGGCCTCCACAGTCACCGGACCTGAACCCAATCGAGATGAAGAAATATGAGAAACTTGCTATTTATAATAAGAGTCAGAAATTAGATGGGATAGAACTTGGTTGACATGGTCACAAGGTCCTGTTCGCCATGGATGTGCTCCGAGACAATGAGGGCGGGTGGTGGGATGGGGGAGGAGGATTAAATAGGTTTTACTTTTGGATACTAATTTTGTATTCATGATGGATAAGTTGAGTAAATTTGTGTATATTTATTGTATTTGTGTAACATCATGTTATTTAAATTCTTATGTTTTGGATATAAAATAAAGATAATTCAATAAAAAAAAGAAAAAAGTAACACAATCCTTATATCATAAGTATTATATACACTAACTTTAATGTCGCCAGAGGCCTGGGTCGCGGCATATTGCGGGCCACCTCCTGAATCCCTCAATTTATCATTCCAGAGGTCACCCTAAATTCGATATTTAACCCTTTGGGTTTAAGTGTTTCCAAACGATGTATCCACCTAAGTTCGCATTTCTTTAGGAGGGACACTCTATCTCCCCCCTCCTCGGCATGGCAACATGATCAAGTATCATAAACTCCTCAGTTCTTGTTCTTTATGTTTATACTCACTAAAATGTTTCTGAATCTGTGGTTGTTCAAACGCGTCTTTACGTCTGTGGTTGTCTCCCCCACATACAGCAGCTTGCAGGGGCACCACAAGACGTAGATCACCCATGAAGAATCACAGGTAAGGTAATGTCTAATTGTACATTTTTCTCCTGTTACTAGGTGTACAAATTCCTTCCCTTTTTGCATCAGTTTGCAATTTACACAATTGAGGTAGGGATAACTGCCGTTATTTTTGGTCTTAAAGAAAGTCTGTGGTATGTGTGCTTGTTCTGGAACACTAGTCCTCACCACTCTATCTTTAATGTTACGCGTCCTTCTATAGGACATCAATGGGGCCTCTTTAAAAGCTGACATATTAGGGTAACCACTCTGTAATATACCCCAATGTCTCCTGATGATTTGTTCCACCTTAGAGCTATCTTCATTGTATGTGGATACAAAAGGTATCCAATTGGAGCTTTGCTTAGGGCGTGATTTTTTCACCACCTCATGAGGGATTTATTTTACTTTATTAATGTGTCCCTTTGCTAATGCTGTGGGATATCCCCTTTCCAGGAAGGAGTCCCCCATTTTTTCCAAGGCTCTATTTAAAGGTTCTTCCTCATCCACAATCCTTTTAACTCGTAGCATCTGACTCTATTGGAGCGAATTAATCATCCTAGTCAGGTGACAACTTGCAAATTGTAGCAAAGTATTTTTAGTGGTTTCCTTGACATGCAAATCTGAATGTAGCTGCCCATCCTTTATGTATACCTGTGTGTCCAGAAATTGTACTTTTTCACTGGATGCCACCAATGTGAACTTGATATGCTCATCCATACTATTAAGGAACGAATGAAACTCCACCAGAGCATCCTGGGCTCCTGTCCAGATGAGGAACACGTCGTCTATGTACCTACACCACATAAGAACATGTCTATAGTGGGACAAGGCGCTCCTCAAAAGAACGGACAAAGATATTTGCATAAGTGGGCGCGACATTCGAGCCAATGGCTGTGCCCACCCGCTGCAGATAAAATCTGTCCTGGAACCCAAAATAATTGCACCTTAGTGTAAGTTCCAAAAGATCCAAAAGAAAATGTTTGGTCTGCACAGAATACGTAGATCCTTCTAGTGCCCTACCCACAGCTCGCAATCCCTCTCTATGATCTATGGACGTATAGAGGGACACTATATCAAATGACGCCAAAATGCTACCATCTGGTACTCTAACTGTTGATATCCCTGACATATGATTTAGCCCCAATAGCAAATTCCCTCAAAGCTCTGTCCAAAAATATAGCAATATTGGACAGGATAGAATCCCTCCCCAAAATAATCGGGTGTCCTGGAGGGTTGTCTAAACTTTTATGTATTTTGGGCAATACATATATCAATGAGACAACAGGCGATTTGACAATCAGAAACTCTTTCAGCTGTTTGTCTATAATACCTTCCTTTTCAACTTTTGTTAGTATCACCTCTATCCTCTTAGCAATGTCGAACTTGGGGTCCCTGTTCAGTAATTCATATGTATCACCAGTCTGTAATTGACGCTCTATCTCTTGAACGTATTTGGCTGTGTCCATCACCACGATCCCACCCCCCTTGTCAGCAGGTTTTATGGTGAGATCGTTGGTTATTGGACAACCCCTCCAACGCACGCATTTCCTCAGTAGTGATATTTGGTTTAGTTAATGGTGTACCACGTAACCTATCCTTGAGGTCCGTGATATCCCTCTTAACACACTCCATAAAGGACTCCATAGCATTTGAACTAATCAGAGGTGTAAAATCACTTTTAGCATATAAATCAATTTTTTTAAAGTCAGTGGATTTCCCTGTGTGCAGGGTACACCACTTACTATGGTTCCAGAGGAGCTGGAGTCGAACCACACCCTCAACTTCAAGGATCTGAAGAAGCAGTTCAAGTCCAGCTCCAACTGGAACCAATCCATCTTAGACTGCGGACAAAATGACAAACCCTTATTTAACACTTTCATCTCTATAAAATTCAACTCATATGATGATATATTTACCACCGCGTTATGTGAACTTATTTCTTTTTCTGCATTTTGGAAGTCATTTATCTCTGTGGACGTTGTGGCTTGTTTCTTCCGGGATCGATGACGACGACATCCTCCCCTCCTTGTGCGATTACCGTGGGGGGACAACTGTCCCCTAAAAAAGGAACATCAACCCTTTTGTTGGTAGATGGCTCATTTTCCTCCTGCTGACACCTTGTATCTCTCCTGGATTCCTGGAACCTCTTATAGGTCTTTTTTGGATATGTCTTTGCATTATTCTTTGCCTCCTCCCATATATATACTCGTCTGCTCTTTTAATCCTGTTCGTCCCGATACCATTTTGCACGTTTTGTATCCTCCACTTCATTACACATCTTAGACAGAAAAGACTGTTGCTTTTGCAGAAAGGACATTCATCTGATGTCACATTGGTTCTCAATGAATTTTCAAGGTAAGAAAACAGCAGATCACAGGAATCCATAAGCTTTAGTTATCTTGTGGTCTCGCCGCGCTATATATCAAAGATGGAGCATCGCTCCATCTCAGCGTGTCACTCTGCTGTGATGGGCACAGCCAAATATGTTCAGGAGATAGAGCATCAATTACAGACTGGTGATACATATGAATTACTGAACAGGGACCCCAAGTTCGACATTGCTAAGAGGATAGAGGTGATACTAACAAAAGCTGAAAAGGAAGGTATTATAGACAAACAGCTGAAAGAGTTTCTGATTGTCAAATCGCCTGTTGTCTCATTGGACTGCTGGTATTCAGGGAAAAGGGGGGTTAGGATAACACCTACCTTCGGACCCTTCCCCTCCCCAACTTATCCTATAACAAAGGACACGGACAACCTTCAACTTTATAACTCTCTTTTACTGGGTGATTGTCGGCCACAGCTCACATTATACAGGCAATTATAAACTCCTCTTTCGAACCACTCCTTCTGTGCGTGTGCCAACCCCTGAACATCAGAGGGCACGTGCTCCAGATCATCTCCCATCAAGCTTCAGTTCTCCACATTGCCGCCAGCTGTGACTTCCTAATTCCGCACCACTAGGAACCTCGAAAAGGGAAACACAAAATGACCAACCAGGCAGTAAAATCAAAAACCATAACACAGGGCGGGCGGGCGGGCGGGACCAGCTTCCTTCACCGAACAGAGGAAGAGGCAGGAGCAGGGGAGGGTGTATTTATCCTCCACAAAGGCCACCTCCCCTTCCCTCTATTAGCCACACCACCTTGCCGTTTAACCCGTTCCCTTCCATTCCCCCATCTGCCACATAATCCACCAGGAACATCCCATATATGGGCCCTCTGACCACCTTAGGGAAGGATAGGGGAACCATCAGTCCCTCATCACCCTCCCTAAACCTGTCGGGTGCTCTCTAATATATGTATTGTCCAAAATACATAAAAGTTTAGACAACCCTCCAGGACGCCCGATTATTTCGGGGAGGGATTCTATCTTGTCCAATATTGCTATATTTTTGGACAGAGCTTTGAGAGAATTTTCTATTGGGGCTAAATCATATGTCAGGGACACAGGCAATTTTTTTGAGAAGATATCTGCAGTTAGAGTACCAGATGGTAGCATTTTGGTGTCATTTGATATAGTGTCCCTCTATACGTCCATAGATAATAAAGAGGGATTGCGAGCTGTGGGTAGGGCACTAGAAGGATCTACATATTCTGTGCAGACCAAAGGTTTTCTTTTGGATCTTTTGGAACTTACACTAAGGTGCAATTATTTTATCTGCAGCGGGTGGGCACGGCCATGGGCTCAAATGTCGCGCCCACTTATGCAAATATCTTTGTCCGTTCTCTTGAGGAGCGCCTTGTCTATGTATCTCCCCACTATAGACATTTTCTTATGTGGTGGAGGTACATAGACGACGTGTTCCTCATCTGGACAGGAGCCCAGGATGCTCTGGTGGAGTTCCATTCGTTCCTTAATGGTATGGATTGGATGAGCATATCAAGTTCACATTGGTGGCATCCAGTGAAAGAGTACAATTTCTGGACACACAGGTATACATGAAGGATGTTCAGCTACATGCAGATTTGCATGTCAAGGAAACCGATAAAAATACTTTGCTACAATTTGCAAGTTGTCACTCGATTAGGGTGATTAATTCGCTCCCATATAGTCAGATGCTACGAGTTAAAAGGATTGTGGATGAGGAAGAACATTTAAATAGAGCCTTGGAAAAAATGGGGGACTCCTTCCTGGAAAGGGGATATCCCACAGCATTAGTAAAGTGTGAGATTGTGAAACAGCTATTTCTGCATAATGTTTGCAATGAAACTGTCAATTGGCATTCCGGACACTAGAGGCCACTGTTTTGCAATTACAGCCAGCACACTCTGGTGCTGATAACTCATGCTGTGTGTGCCAGACAGAGCAGGAAGTGGTGATCTGACATGGTGGAAGGATTGTGCTGTGAGGGACTGAATCCGATTCCATCCTGGCTTGTAGATGGCCGGCAGTTAATGGACACTCAAAATAAAGAGAGTATCTGTTATACCCTTACTGAATCCAGCTCTTTTGAAAGAGAGGTTGTCCCAGGAAGACCAGTTCAGTGTGTGGACAGAAGGCCTCATCATCAAGGCCGCACGGTTGCTGAGAGGTTGGTGGCCATCCCTGGTAGGCTTCATCCTCGGGCCCAGAACGGACGCAGGTCAGTGCACCCGGTTACGGATTGTAATATATTGTGTGGCGCCTGAAGTAGCAGAGACTAGCCTAGGCCTCGCATTAGTTAGTTAGTTATGATTATATTGTTTTGCTAGGCTTTTCTGTACTGGACTGCAGAGCAGTTATTGACTTGCAGGCTCTGTTGCGTCTGCCACTGGCTAGGGGTGTCCTCTGTAGTGGCACAGCACGACTTGCAGGCTCTGCTGTGTCCACCATCGGCTAGGCCTGTCCAGTGGGCAGGGACATTGACTGTGTGTCCGGGATATAGAATTTTCTATGCATGTTTGCATTGTTTTGGTTATGTTTGTGATATTACTTTTTTGCATAAGTAAAGGTTCTGTTCGTTCATATTAAGCTGGTGTCATTGTCGCTTTACTTGTCTGTGACTTCGCTGTATCCTGGGGAGCCCACCCCGATACATGGCTTACAACTTGGCGTAGTCGGCAGGATACAGCGACCGTTATGGACGGGAATGTGGTGGCATATCGTCCCCTGGCGCCAGTGGTGCCGGATCAGAACCCAGCCCAGGGTGCACAGGCGCAAGTCCAGCTTGCCCCCAACAATATGGCTACCCCAGTAGGATACATCCCTGTAGGGGCACTGCTGTGTCATCTGCCAAAGTTTGACGGTAACAACATGACATTGCAGGACTGGACTGAAAGGGTGCGACGTGCGGTTAAAATGTGTAACCTGACCCCCAAACTGCGGGCCGAGGTTGCATTGGGAGCCCTAGAGGGTGACGTCAGGCGGACAGTGATGGTAAGACCTGACTCTGAGAGAGATACTCTATAGAAGATATTCTCCCTGCTAGAGAGAGCCCAAGGGGGGCGGGCCAAAGTGGTACAGTTACGGAGTCACTTCTTTAACCGACCCCAGCGAGAGGGCGAGACCCTGATGCAATATTCCAATGCTCTACAGGAGACACTGAATGAGATACAAGACCCTGAGGCTATGGGGGCCTTCCGGGTGGTGGACCGGCTTCTACGAGATCAGTTCATAGTGGGGCTCTCCAATAAATTCCTACAAGATAAATTACAAGAGATGACCCAAACAATGGCTGATATGACATTCTACAGCATTTACTTAGCCGCCATAGAGAGAGAGGAAGAGCCCATACCTACGGCAGCGAGAGTGGTGAATAGCACGCATGTGACAAGGGACCGGTCGGGATCGGAAGAATCAGAGTCCTTAAAGGATGTGGTCCAGGCCCTGCGGGTGGAATTGAAAGAGCTTCAGCTGGAAGTGTCCCAGATGAAGGCAGAACCGCCCTGGCCTCCGGAACCTGTCCCCGCAAAACGTGCCACTCCACCCAGAACAACCCCGGTGAGGGGGCCGGGCAGAAGAGGGCCCGCCCCTCTGTTGGGTTTTCCGAAAGTGCGGCCATATGGCCAGAGAGTGCCCAGAACAGGTAGCGTCTGAGCCAACGTTAAACTTCTGACCTCTGCAGTAGCTGGGTGTCCTGCGGCAGTACACCAGAAGTTAAGCCCTCTGCGTGAAGAACATGATCTGTATGCCAGCAGCCTTCGTATTATAAGCCGATTTGGAAGGCCAAAAGGTTTGCTGCCGAGTTGATACAGGGTCAGAATGAACTCTAATGCCTTTGGAGTTCTTTCAGAAGCACTTCTGGCATATGATGGAGCCCGAAGACGGGAGTGTCATCAGACTGACGGCTGCCGATAATAGAGAGATGGATGTTTGAGGGATAGCCTGGATGCGGGTCCGACTGTTTGGGCAAGAAATCGTCAAGAAAGGGGTCATGCTGGTGGACCATTTGTCCCGGAAATGAATGGACGTGACCCTGGGCATTAATATACTAAGAGACCTAGATCATCAACGGTATGCCAAGGAAGGGCCGAAGTACTGGCAACGGGCCACCGCAAACCGGCCTACCCATAAGGTCTTGCAACAAATGGTGAGGAGCTGTAGCCTGCAAAAGAGTAACCTGTCTGGACGGGCCATTGGAGACGTGAGGGTGCTACGGAGGACTCAGTTGAAGATCCCACCTCGACAGGAACGAATATTGATGCTGCCAGTGGGTGCTGGGCGACGACTGAATGGACTGGAGGTCCTGATCGAGCCCGCTTATCAAGTAGAGATGCAGATTCACCCACTGGTAGCCTGGGCCCTTGCCATTGTGAAAGACGGATGTGTGCCTATACGCTGCTGTAATGTTGAGGACTGCGAGTTAACCGTCCCCGCAAACACCCTGCTGGCCATAGTTTATATGTCCGATGGTGGTATCACTCGACGAAGGGGCTTTACGCTGCAGCCGGATAGATCAGCCTGCACCTATGCTGTGGAGACCCATTCAAGGGAAACCCAGACAGCGGAGTGGAATGGTCGAGTGATCATGGCCCATATGGGGGTGGACTGCAGAACCCTGACCCCGGGGGAACAAAAGCTGCTGGAAGACACCCTCTAGGAATTTCAGGAGGCCTTCTCAAGACATGATGACTATGAGGACTTTGGGTGTGCTACTGCCATCGAACATGAAATCCCAACCGGCAATACTGCGCCGATCAGGGAACGCTACCGGCAGATCCCACCTAAGATGTATCAGGAGGTGAAAGATATGGTGGCCAGCATGTTGGAGAATCGGATGATCCAGGAAAGTCAAAGTCCGTGGGCTGCTCCGGTAGTCTTGGTGCGGAAGAAAGATGGGAGTCTCCGGTTCTCCGTGGATTATTGGAAGCTGAATGCTCAGACCGTCCGGGATGCCTACCCCCTTCAGTGGATTGAAGAGTCATTATCAGCCCTAAGCCAAGCAAAGTTCTTCTTAACTCTTGACCTGGCTAGTGGATACTGGCAGGTGCCGGTGGCCAAGAAGGACAAAGCCAAGACGGCCTTCATTCTTCCTATGGGACTCTACAAGTTCAACCGAATGCCCTTCGGCCTCTCCACTGCTCCGGGGACATTCCAGCAATTGATGAAACACTGTCTGGGGGACCTCAACTTCGAATCAGTATTGATATACCTGGATGACATAGTAGTGTTCGAGGCTTCCTTTGAAGATCACCTGCAGAAGCTGCGACAAGTCTTAAGACGGCTACGAGACCATGGGCTCAAGATCAAGCCATAGAAATGCCAGCTGTTCCGACAGCAGATAGAGTACTTAGGACATGTGGTCAATCAGGAGGGGGTAAAACCGGCCCCCAGCAAGGTGGAGGCAATTTAGAAGTGGCCCCGGCCAAGTACGCTACAGGAGGTACGGGCATTCGTGGGACTGGCCGGCTACTACAGGAGGTTTATACCCAAATTCGCTCATCTGGTGGGCCCGTTAAACGAGTTGCTAAGAGGCGCGGCTGGAGGTCCGAAGAAATGCCCCGTCAACTGGGGGCCCCGACAACAAGAGGCCTTTGAAGCGGTGAAAGGGGAGGTGACCAATGGCCCGATCCTGGCTTATGCACGGTTTGATACCCCATTCCTGCTGTATACTGATTGAAGCCTACATGGTCCGGGGGCCGTATTGTCCCAAGTCCAGGATGGACTATGGGAGCTGGTCCCTAAGAGACTCAGAACGCAACTCTGATAACTATAGCTCCTTTAAACTGGAACTACTGGCACTGGTGTGGGCCATGACCAAAAGGTTTGCAGAATATCTGACTGGTGCAGAAGTGACTGTGATGACGGACAACAACCCATTGGCACACCTGGAGAATGCCAAGCTCGGCGCACTCGAGCAAAGATGGTTGGCCCGCCTCTCTAAGTACCAATAACGCATCAAGTTCCGGTCCGGTAGGGAGAAAGGCAAAGCCGATGCACTCTCTCGAGTTCCAGTAGGACAGTCATCTCAGAGAGCCGATGAGGAGTTAGAGGATACTGAAACTCCTGACCTTGGTCGCCTTCCTCTGTTCCCGGATGTGGCACATTCAAGTGGGGTGGCATCTGGAATGACGCTGGTGCTGGGAAAAACGTTGACTGATTGGGAGAGAGTCCAGGATAGCTGCCGGGATTTGTGGAAAGTGAAAGAATGGGTTCGGAGCAAGATCTGGCCTTGGCCAGAAGAACGAGCCCTCCTGACCCCAGAGGGTCAGAAATTGTTAAGGCAGTGGGACAAGCTGACAATTACACAGGGCCTCCTGTGCCAGATCATATACTTACAGTCAGAGCTGCAGTACCGGCAACAGATTGTCATTCCCATGTCGTTGGGACCGGAGGCCGCCAGGGAAGCTCATGAAAAGGGAGCTCATTTTGGGAGCGACAAAACATTCAAGTGGCTCCAACGGCTAGTATACTGTCCAGATCTGGCCAACATGGTGGCCACGGCATGTCTTAACTATTGATCCTGTGGGTTGAGTAAGAGTACTTAACAGCGGGCTCCTGTGCAGACCATCCGCACCTCATCGCCCCTAGAACTTCTGATGATCGATTATGTACAGATTGGATATTCTACCTCAGGACACTCGTACTGTCTAGTTATGACAGATCACTTTACCAAGTATGCGGTGGCTGTGCCCACCAGAGACCAAACCACAGAGTCGGCTGCCGAAGCTGTCTGTAAACACTTTATACAGGTGTTTGGGTGTCCACGGAGGATACATTCTGACCATGGGGGGGCATGCTTTCAGGATACGCTGATGAATGAACTGTACAAACTGTATGGGATTAAACACTCTCGAACCACTCCATATCACCCACAAGGAAACGGGGCATTTGAATGCTTCAATCGCACCTTTCTTCAGATGCTGCGGACTCTGGAAGACCGTCAGAAAGCCCAGTGGTGTGGGCCTATAATAACAGAGTACACAGTACCACCGGATACTCTCCACATATGCTCATGTTTGGACGAGCCAGACGGGAGATTGAAGATCTCCACATGCCTAACACGATGGAGCCCCCACGAGAAGTACCACCGCATGGGTGCAGGAGCACCGCCGCCGGCTGAGAGCGGTCCAAAAGGTTGTGGGGGAGTGCCTGGGACAGGTGGTACACCCTAACACAAGACCAGTGCAGAAAGATGGGTATGTCCCTGGTGATCAAGTGATGGTCAAAGCCAAACGGCCATCAGGGAGGTTGGATGGATGGTGGGAGGCAGTTCCATACATGGTGAAGAGAAGGGTAGTTCCCGCTATTCCGGTCTATGAGGTAGAGCAAGTAGGGACAGGGGGACCCTCGTGGAACTTACACCGTAATATGTTGAGACGTTGCAATTTTGATGAGCCAGTGTGCGTAGAGGGGGTGCCTCCTCACGCTCAGGGTATGGAGGAAAGTCCCTCAGATGAGGAAGAGGAGGAATGGTGGGTCGTCCCTTCCCAAGTGTCCACAGAGGTTCCAGCCGTGGCAGGTTTGCCACCCAGATGCAATGCTGAGCAATCAACAGCTCCTCTCTTGTCAACTATGCCTGATGTCCCCAGTATTTCTGAAACCCCCAATCTGAGAAGGTCTGCAAGGCCAAATGCTGGTGTGCTTCCACAGCGATATGCCTAGGATGAGTTTGTATGGGGAGAGTTGCCGAGGGCGACAACTTCTAGTGGGGTGTCATGTGAGATTGTGAAACAGCTATTTCTGCATAATTTTTGTAATTAAACTGTCATTTGGCATTCCGGACACTAGAGGCCACTGTTTTGCAGCTACAGCCAGAACACTCTGAGATTTGAATATGCAAAACAGATGATGACTCGTGCTGATGACTCATGCTGTGTGCGCCAGACAGAGCATGAAGTGGTGATCTGACATGGTGGAAGGATTGTGCTGTGAGGGACTGAATCCGATTCCATCCTGGCTTGTAGATGGCCGGCAGTTAATGGACACTCAAAAGAAGGAGAGTAACTGTTATACCCTTACTGAATCCAGCTCTTTTGAAAGAGAGGTTGTCCCAGGAAGACCAGTTCAGTGTGTGGACAGAAGGCCTCATCATCAAGCAAGAGGTTGGTGGCCATCCCTGGTAGGCTGCATCCTCGGGCCCAGAACAGACGCAGGTCAGTGTACCTGGTTACGGATTGAAATATATTGTGTGGCGCCTGAAGTAACATAGACTAGCCTAGGCCTTGCATTAGTTAGCTAGTTAGGATTATATCGTTTTGCTAGGCTTTTTTTGTACTGGACTGCAGCGCAGTTATTGACTTGCAGGCACTGCTGCGTCTGCCACCGGCTAGGGGTGTCCTCTGTAGCGGCACAGCACGACTTGCAGGCTCTGCTGTGTCTGCCATCGGCTAGGCCTGTCCAGTGGGCAGGGACATTGACTGTGGGTCTGGGATATAGCGTTTTTCTATAAATGTTTGCATTGTTTTGGTTATGTTTGTGATATTTCTATTTTGCATAAGTAAAGGTTCTCTTCTTGCATATTAAGCTGGTGTTAGTGTCGCTTTCCTTGTTTGTGACTTCGCTGTATCCTGGGGAGCCCACCCCGGTACACGGCTTACAAAAGGGACACATTAATAAAGTAAAATCAATCCCTCACGAGGAGGTGAAAAAAATCACGCCTAAGCAAAGCTCCAACCGGATACCTTTTGTATCCACATACAATGGAGATAGCTCTAAGGTGGAACAAATCATCAGGAGACATTGGGGTATATCACAGAGTGGTTATCCTAATTTGTCAGCTTTTAAAGAGGCCCCACTGATGACCTATAGAAGGACGCTTAACATTAAAGATAGAGTGGTGAGGACTAGTGTTCCAGAACAAGCACACATACGACAAACTTTCTTTAAGACCAAAAATAACGGCAGTTATCCCTGTCCTGCAGAAGTGGTAGCTGCAAATACAGTGAAGGAGTTTAAGCATGCATGGGATAGGCATAAGGCCATCCTTCATATAAGATAGGGCCGGGGCTATTCATAGGATTCAGATATATTGGGCAGACTAGATGGGCCAAATGGTTCTTATCTGCCGACACATTCTATGTTTCTATGTCTCAATTGTATAATTTGTAAACTGATGCAAAAAGGGAAGGAATTTTTACACCCAGTACAACAGGAGAAAAATGTACAATTCGACATTACCTCACCTGTGATTCTTGTGGTGCCCCTGCAAGCTGCTGTATGTGGGGGAGACAACCACAGACGTAAAGACGTGTTTGCACAACCACAGATTCAGTATTAGAAATGAGAGGAAAGACCTTCCGGTATCCAAACATTTTAGTGAGTATAAACATAAAGAACAAGAACTGAGGTTTATGATACTTGATCATGTTGCCATGCCGAGGAGGGGGGGAGATAGAGTGTCCCTCTTAAAGAAATGCGAACTTAGGTGTATCCATCGTTTGGAAAGGCTTAAACCCAAAGGGTTAAATATAGAATTTAGGCTGACCAAAAAAAGGGGAGAACTGCACTATGGGGGCACAAAAAAGGGGAGAACTGCACTATGGGGGCACTAAAGGGGAGAACTGCACTATGGGGGCACTAAAGGGGAGAACTGCACTATGGGGGCACTAAAGGGGAGAATGGCACTATGGGGGGCAGTAAAGGGAAGAACGGCACTATGGGGGCACTAAAGGGGAGAACGGCACTATGGGGGCACTAAAGGCTCTGCTGTGTCTGCCATCGGCACAGCACTATGGGGGCATTATTTGGGGGGGACCATGGGGGAGAGGAGCACTATGGGGGCTCTAAAGGGGCTTTTTTTCACACATTATGGGGGGCACTATAGGGGAGAATGGCACTATTTGGGGGCACTAAGGGCAAGTGGGGGCTCTAAAGGGTCCTTTATTCTTATTGGCACATTATGGGGGCATTATTGCATCTGGTGGCACTAAGGGGGCATTTTTTTACTGGCACATTATGGTAGGCACTATGGGGGAAAGGAGCACTATTGGGGCATATGGTGGCACTTAGAAGGGGCATTTTTTACTGGCATATTATGGGCGACACTATGGGGAAGGGGAGAGGAGCACTATGAGGGCATTAACTGGGGCACTATATAGGGGTATTTTATACTGGCATACATTATGGGGACATTAGCTCAACAGCGGGTACTAAGCGGGGGTACAATCATTTTTGGGGGACATTATCTTTATACTATTAGTGTCTGGGCGCAGTTATTTTTTTAGAGCACTGTGTGCCAATAATTGTTTAAGGGGGCACTATCTGTGTGGTAGCAGTATTTCCAGGGGGACTGTTTCTGCAGTATAGTATTGGGGGCACAGCGGGCACAGTATTGGGGCACTATCTGTGTGGTAGTAGTATTTCCAGGGGGACTGTTTCTGCAGTATAGTATTGGGGGCACAGTATTGGGGCACTATCTGTGTGGTAGTAGTATTTCCAGGGGGACTGTTTCTGCAGTATAGTATTGGGGGCACAGCGGGCACAGTATTGGGGGTGGCAGGAAAGGGGGTTCAGAAGATGTGAAGATGATGGAAATGTGGGAAACTAATGTCTGTTTGTTAATCTCTGCAGAGATGGGAGATGGCTGAAAAATCATCATGGCGGTCTGGTCTGAATGGAGAAGATGAGGAAAGAGAACGTCTGACATCACTGGATGTAAGAGGTAGGGGGCGCTATGTAGGAGAGGAGATGTTTCGGCTCCTCCCCTGCCATTTGCAGAAGGAGGATTCAGAGCTGGGTGAGGACAGCCAAAGGGGGCAGCAGGCAGATGGTGGGGGGAACCACAGGCCTTGAGCAGGATCGGGGGAAGGAGGAGAGCGGAGAAGCTTCCTGGCTGCAGCCTGCTGTCTATTGTATGATGTGAAGCAAGCAGTGCAGCCAGGACAGACCCCCCCTCTCTCAGTATGATGTGTAGAGACAGGCCGAAACTATAGAATGTCAGCTGTACAGTGTTTGTTGGGAGTGGCCTATTATATGTAGGAGGGGCTTTTAATAAAGGGGGCGGGGCCCCAGAAATTTGCAGGTGCGCTTCGCGCGCTGCATTGTTCCTTTCCTGCAGAGCTTTTAGAATCGCCAAGTAAAAGAATCAGCGCAACACACTACACCACCGTCCCTGCAGTTTTAAATATAAAGGGGGCTTTGAAAAATTGAATTAGCACAGCACACTACACATGCCACATTTTTTTGCCTTTCGGACCCCCCCTAGAAAAAATTCCTGGGTGCTCCCCTGGGTGGCCCGCAATATGCCGCAACACAGGCTTCTGGCGACATTAGAGTTAGTGTATATGATACTTATGATATAAGGATTGTGTTACTTAATTTTGGTATTTTTTATATTCCGCAGTTACTCATTGTGAGTTGTGGACACCTACAGGAGAGATCACTTATCCAGTTTTATTATTTTCAGTTACCTTATAATATTAATCGTTACCATTATTACAGAGAGACTTTAATGTGTGAGTATATGGATGCAAGTGCCTATTTGCTAAATACACTGGGACATATTCTGGGTGGGTGATATAGATAGTGATTAATATTATTTTTAGTCCTCAATAAAATATAGGTAACGTTTACAATGATTTCATACCATAGGCTTGTGTCTTTGCAAAGTAGTTACTGTTGTCTTCAGTGTAAGTAGCGCCTGGCTGTGTAGATTTAATGCATATAGTGATGGATGGCATGGAGTTGTTACATGATGGGACACTGGCAATTGGCCAGATGTCCACATGCGGCGACTATAATGCCACTCTAATGATTCGTCGTGTGATATACAGAAATACACAGGGTGGGAGGCGGAGTTAAACATTCGCATGTTGTGGTACTGACCCGCCCCGAGCGCCGAATTCATGATGCACTACGCCATGAGGGTAACGCAGGCGTAGTTAGCAGAGTGACACGACAAGATGGAACGATGCTCCATCTTTGATATAGCGCGGCGAGAGCACAAGGTAACTGAAGTTTATGGATTCCTGTGATCTGCGGTTTTCTTACAGGTGTGAATTGTGATTGAGCAAGCCATGGATGTTTTAACTACTATCACTATTGGGTGAAGCACAATTGCACTTTACATGTAGCACTAAGAAATTAAAGATAATCACGGATATGTGATGCACTTTACCTGAGAGCGTCATAAGAATGAATTGTCTTTTTACTGAGTTTTTATATGCACTCAGTGTAACTAATCAGGAAATTAGCACTGATTACTTCCTGCAATGTCTCTATATATGCACAGTCACTTTATTGTATGTTTCACTTGGCTTGATAATGGCTCTGTGAGGCTACTTTCACACTTGCGGCAGTGTGATCCGGCAGGCAGTTCCGTCGTTGGAACTGCCCGCCGGATCCGCCGATCTGGCGCTGACTGAAAGCATTTGTGAGACGGATACGGATCCGTCTCTCCGCTTGTCATGCGGACAGACGGATCCGTCTTGTGCATTTTTTTTTAACATTTTTACCGGTCTGCGCACGCGCAGGCCGGAATGACGTATCCGGCATTCCGGTATTATGAATGCCGGATCCGGCGCTAATACATTCCTATGGGGAAAAATTCCGGATCCGGCATTCAGGCAAATCTTCAGTTTTTTTCGCCGGAGATAAAACCGTAGCATGCTGCGGTTTTATCTTTTGCCTGATCAGTCAAAACGACTGAACTGAAGACATCCTGATGCAAACTGAATGGATTACTCTCCATTCAGAATGCATGGGGATATGCCTGATCAGTTCTTTACCGGTATAGAGCCCCTGTGACGGAACTCTATGCCGGAAAAGAAAATATATATATATGTTGGTAAGGCTGATTAGTCAGCCTGCATTTGTGGGAGGGATGGAGGCTCTTCATATACGAGCCACACCCTCACTCACAGGCGTGTGTTTTCAGGTGCACAGCTGCCACTGGGTGTCATTAGCAAACTAGCTTCTGGTGGTAGGATTCTTTCTTTCTTTGTAGCATGGAACCAGAATGGAACTTGTTATTTTGCTCTCTGCTACCGTAGCATGCACGCGCCATACTAAATAAGTAGTTTGGGCCGAGGCCGTCTCTCCTGGCCGGTCGGAACCGACTTTGCTAGCGAACGGGAGGCTTTGCCTCAGAATGTGCTATATCAGGGTTGCTTGTTGGGCTAAAATACTTCGATTTTCTTTTCAACTTTGTTTGTTGGTAATAGGAGTTAGTTCCTATAAATCTTACAAGTTTCACTTTGCTTCGTTCATCTCGTATGAAAAGTTACTTCAGCCGGTTTGCTGTAAAGAAAGAGTTACCCGGGCTGCACGTGACGTCATGTTTGGAGATTGGACGCAGCGTTTATTGTTTAGGCCCCTTGCCATGTGTCTCACCCCGCTACCACCATCTTTAGACTTCATGTATTTCACTTTTGTAAATCGTGTACCGGGGTGGGCTCCCCAGGATACAGCAAAGTCACAGACAAGGAAAGAGACACTGACACCAGCTTTATATGCAAGAATATAAACTTTACTTTGGAAACAGTATTAACACAAGTACTAACAGTATAAGTAATACCCCAGGCCCACAGTCACCGTCCCGGTCCGAGGGACAGGTCTAGCCTGTTGGCTTACACAGCAGAGCCTACAAGTCGTACTGTGCCGCTATAGAGGACACACCTAACCGGTGGCAGACGCAGCAGAGCCTGCAAGTCAATTACTGCGCTGCAGTCCAGTACAGTAAGGCCTAACAAAGCTATAACCCTATCTAACTAGCTAATACAAGGCCTAGGCTAGTCTCGGTTACTTTAGGCGCCAAACAGTAAAGTACAATTGGTAATCAGGTGTACTGACCTGCGTCCGTTCTGGGCCCTAGGATGCCGCTTACCCGGGATGGCCACCAAGCTCTCAGCAACCGTGTGGCCTTGCTCAATGCTAAGGTTTTCTGTTCATACACTGGAACTGGTCTTTCTGGGACAACCTCTTTTTCAAAGAGCTGGATCCAGACAGGGAACAGCAGATACTCTCCTTCCTTTGAGTGTCCATTCACTGCCGGACATCCGCAAGCCAGGATGGAATCTGATTCAGTCCCTCACAGCACAATCCTTCCACCATGTCAGATCAACACTTCCTGGTTCACACAGAAGCATGAATCATCTTCTGCTTTGCATATGCAGATCCCAGAGTGTGCTGACTGTGCTGCAAAACAGTGGTCTCTAGTGCCCGGAATGCCAAATTACAGCTCCAATACAATATAAACATAAATATACAGGCAGAGCTTATCCACAATCTCACACTTTCATGCTCTGCTGTTATCCTGAGCGGCATTTACACTTTCGGCTTTTATTTCATGTCTTATGCTGCATCCGCACGTCTTTACTGTCCTGCACTTTTCTACTCTTGGTTCGTATTCACTCAGATTGGTCTCACATTCAAGCTGCGTTCACCTGTTGGCTGTTACATCTCATTCCGTCCCCAGCCGACAGCCGGATCTGTATTACATGCCTGTTATTACATGTTGTATACTCGGCTTACAGCCATAGCTGCTACTGTTGCTCCGTTTTCATGCTCTGGACGCACCACCCTGGTGTTCCCACCTTGCTCCACTCACAACCAGAGCTGCGTTTATACCAAATTTCATGCTCTGCTTATACCCAAAGTTGTGTTCACACTTCTACTGCTACACCAGGTCGTATACCCCACTCACCAAAGCCGCTTTCCATGTCTGCAGTCACATCAAGTTAATATTCCGTTCACATCCAAAGCTGCGTCCGCATGTCCGATTTTCACATATTGTCCTATACTCGAAAGAAGTATAGGACAATATGTGAAAATTGGACATGCGGACGCAGCTTTGGATGTGAACGGATGTGAACTACGGATGTGAACTACTAGAGCTGTGTCCACGTGTCTGCTTTCGTATCACGTCAATACTCTGCTCACTTTCAGGTTGCATTTATACGTCTGCTTTATACCATGCTTTTCATGCGCTACCCATACTCAGAGCTGCGCCTATACCATGTTTTTTAGGTACCACTCACATACAAAGCTGCAGTCACCCATTTGTTGTTACATCATGTGTTGTACTCTGCTCCCACTCAAAGCTGCATTCTCCTGTTCATTGCTACATCATGGTTTTGCTTAATCTCACCGAGGCAGCTCTGGTACCTCTTTCCTGACAAACATAACATAACTGCGTTCTTTTCAGGCTTACGTTCCCTTCCTCGGTGGTCTGTTACATTCCATAGGCCTACTTTCTGTTTAATCCTGGTTCATAATCACTCAGACTGGTCTCCTTTTACTTCTGGTTCGTATTCACTCAGATTGGTCTCCTGCCCCAGTTCACCAAACAGCGCCTCAGTGGAGGTCAGTGGGCCAGTAAGTTTCCTGCTATGTTTTCACAAGCTGTTCATTTGTTTGTCACGATAAGAGACTTCTCTTAGCGAACTTGCAATGCCCCAGGCATTTCATATTTACGTTTATGGTTTATGGTTTCTGTATGCACGTGCTTCGGATTACTAATATCTATATTTTTAACGCCTGTTGGCAGTCATGTTCCTTGGGCCACCTTCTAGCCAATCCAATCATTCAAGTCGCTTCATATGCCATCAGTTCCGGCTTACGTTTTAATTACTTATTGTCACCGCAACGTCATCCCTCTGGCTTCGGGGGCCCTATGACTGATCCGGCCTCATGGCTCCGGGGGCCCCCTGACCGTTTTTTCATGTTTTGTTTGTTAAGGGTATGACATGGTTGTAGGCTGGTTAGTGTCCCAGGTTTGCTGTTGGAGGGGGTCATGGTTATGCGAGTCCCCAAGGCATTCTGGTGCTGCATTAGGCCTCATGCACACGACAGTATTTTTTAACGTCCTGCAAAACGTGGTTCCGTTGTTCCGTGATCCTTGGCCGTTTTTGCTTCCGTTGTGCTTCCGTGTGTCCGTGTTCCCGTTTTTTTTGCGGCCCGTCAGAAATCCTGGAATGGTTAAAAAAATGTAATTTTATTATCTCCACCCAGGATACTGGTATAAATGAAGGGCACCTGAGTATGCTTTTGTGGCCATTTTCTGTAGTCTTTCCAGAGTACAGAGGTTATTTTGGCTGCTTCTCTTTGCTGTATCACCATGTCGGATTCAGAGGAAGAGGTCTTGGTGCATTGGCTCGTTTCTCGGCAATGGGGTCCGCGCCCTCCTTTGGTGACTGAGGAACCGAGTAGAAGGCGATGATTTTGGGTCCATCCGATTGTTTCACAACGCTACCGGAAAGAACACTTCCATACCCTATACCAAGATCTGCGGCTGCATCCAGATAAGTTTTATTCCTTCTGTCGGATGTCAGTGGGTACATTTGATCGCTTGCTGTCGTCTCTACGTACTGTCCTTACCTTTATGGACACCAATATGAGGCGCAGCATTACTCCTGAGGAAAGGCTCATCGCCACGTTGAGGTAAGCAGTATAGTACTTGTAATGTTTCACCAGTAATGTGCACTGCTTGTGTTTTGAGGAACATGTGCTAGAAAATGGCTGCTGTGAGACATGTGCTACTGTTTGCTGAAGTAACCTTAGTTTTGCCTTCTGCTGATGAATGCTCTGTAAAGTCTAGGGTGTATATTTGTTAACCCTCGACTTTACAATGGGTGTGGGCACACACTGAGAGGCCCTTGAGTGCCGCCTCTGGCACCTGTCCCATAGTGTACACACCACTACACATAGGGTGTTTACAATCAGGTAGTGTATACAACATTATACAAGAATCCTGATTCGCTTGTTCCCTTACATTATTATTTTTTTTCTCAACAGATTCCTTGCCACCGGGAACTCTTTTGCATCACTGCATTTTGAGTTCCTTGTCACTTGCAAGGACTGACACTTGCCATGTCTTGTGGCAGCAACTCCGAGAGACGGTGATGCCGCAGCCCAAGGTGGACGATTGGCTTCGGATCGCTGAGGGCTTCCAAAATTCGGCGCAGTTCCCAAACTGCATTGGGGCAATGGATGGCAAGCACATCTGTGTGAAGAAGCCGCCACACTCAGGGAGCCGGTACTTCAATTATAAACAATATTTTTCGGTAGTGCTGATGGCTGTTGCTGACAGTCATTACCGGTTTATAATGGTTGATATCGGGGCCTATGGAAGCACTGCGGATGCTCGCATCTTTAGTGCTTCTAGAATGGGTGAGCGGCTTCGTGCCAACCAGCTTGCCCTGCCAGAGTCCAGAAGACTGCCTGGATATGCAGGTCCGCCGGCTCCATTTGTCATCGTGGCGGATGAAGGGTTTGCATTGATTCCACATGTTATGCGGCCCTTTCCAAAGCGTGGTTTGGATGACAGGAGGTGTATCTTCAACTACCGGTTGACTCGTGCCCGTCTGTATGTGGAGTGCGCTTTCGGGGAACTCTCTAGCAAGTGGAGGGTGTATTTGTCATCCATACAGATGGATCCGGAGAATGCTACCCTGGTGATTAAAGCTTGTGTTGTTCTGCACAACTTCACCAGGATTCACGAGGCTTCCTCTTCTGTAGACTTGGAAGATCTTCCAGCGTCTTCAGATTTGGGTTTGGAAAGGACCCTGCATAGATGACCAGGGACTGCAGGCATTGCAGTTCGTGAACTCTATGCAGACTACTTTCACAGCCTAGAGGGGTCCTTGCCATGGCAGAGGGACGCTATTCGTGGCAGTTTTTGAAATCTTCTGGGCTCTTTAGTTTTTTTTTATTTTGTAGATAGATTACTTGAAATTATTGTGGTAGTTGAGTGTAGGGACACGCAAGATAACGAGGACCCTTGACGTGGGCTTGCGGGCTGAGATTTTGTGGACATCACATATTTTTTTCAGTTAAAACAACAATATAAATGATGCCTTTGTCTAAATGTAAATAGACTCAAACATCTTTATATTTCTAGTCTATTGTCCACAAAATTTTCTAATACCTCATCCTCCAAGTACTGAAAATTAAAGGTGTGGAGCCTCATAATAAAGTGTTGCTTTTGGAGATACTGTGCGTGTGGTTTTTTTCTTATAAGATAATTATTAAAGGTAAAAGAATTGTGAAATGTAGCAAATAAAAACCAGACACATTTTTGGTGCAAGAAAGTATTTTAAGCAAAATTATTTGCCAAACCAACGGCAAGTTAGGACAATGCTTTGCCCATTAAGCACCAAACAATTTTAAAACACAGAAACAATAACCTAACACTCAAATCAAAGATCTAGAAGATCCTGGGTAAATGACCCCACAGCAAAGGAGGACAGTGGCCTTCCCTGGGCCTGCTGTGGTGGCACAGGTTGCAAAGTGCCCTGGTAAATGGGCTGAGCCACCCCTTGTATTTGGCCATGTGGTGGGCCGTACTGGGGGTGTGGGGCAAAAGAAGGCGCATGGGTAGGTTGAATTGGAATGGTAAAGTGTCCAGGTCTTGGAGGCTGGCCGGCATTTTCAAGTTCATTCTTCCATGCGTTTAATTTGCCTAGAATGTCCCCATGATTTGGCAGCGCAAACATTTTCATCACCACCGCAATGGAAGCAACACATTCATTTTGCTCGTTATCAGGGATCTTCTTCATTAGTGGCCCTAATCCCCTAAGCATCTTTTCCTCAACTCCATCACTCCGCCTCTGAGCCAGAAAATCAATGACGCGTGCGTCAATAACCTCACGACTCTCTGGCACAGAGGTGGAGGGAGGGACTTGGCGGCGACGTCTTGGTTGCGGCTGTATGACCCGGAGTGGACTGGAGAGTGGTTGTGGGGCCTGGGCTTGTGAAGAATCCTCTGGATCCTCGGCCGGCGTCGGTGCAGGACTTGTTTCTGGCGAGAACATTGCCGGAGTTTCACTTCCTGCCGATTCCGATTCCTCCGAGGGTTCCAGAATGTCCACAGTACTGTTTTTGAAAGTAAAAAAACAACACAATTAGATCATTTAAGTTAAACATTTCGGAATTACATCATTGATAATAGGTGTAACCAGCCGTGTATATACAAGATATATATGGAGTGGCTCCATACACAAAAATTATGAGTTTACACAATGAACACAAGAATCTCTGAGAATCGTGCAATTCCTACTGAACATCCTATTAAAATGCCACGATGGGCCAAACCTTGTAAAGGGCTAATGGTAATGTAATGGAAAAACATTGTTTGCCGATTGAAGCTGTCCAGCGTCAGAAGAAGAATACTCATTTAAGGGGCCAAACCAGTGCGGATATTCACGCCATCTCAACAGTATGTGGCCTGCACCAACCATACCCACATACCAGATGGGGAGACAGGTGCACATTTTTCTGAAAAACTGACCTATCCTAAAGGCTATGTTCCTCCGAATTTATTGTTGTATGACCAACAGGCGTAAAGCATACAGAACATCTGTATGATGAGATAATGCGTGCAGTGCGCACGTGGCTTGTCGCTGCGAAAAACATTATCAGATTGAAAACATCTATGTTCCATGTCCAGCCCAAAATTGGTGCAGCAGGAACAAAACAGAGAGGGGAGGTGCTATGTGCGCACTACAAGTGGTGTCTCATCATACAGCTCATCAGTGGGATTGACTGGTGTGACTCCTCCACATAAATGATGGACACAACCAACACGAGGCATGTACAAAATGTTCCCCTCCATCTGATGCACAACGACAACTGCAAGCAGGACTGGTTAACTTACAGCTATTCAGGCATGCTTGCCGTTTAGCTTTAAAAAAATAAGGATGGAGTCATTTTGTACATGGCAGCCCTAAAGAAAGTATATGTCTTCAATAGTACAACTTAAATTATCCCATTACTTTTGTGTACACTTTAGGTGAGCCATAGACAAACGTAACTTTCCGCAAAATGTGAAATGGAACTACAAACCAAAATATACTTACGGCCTCAAGTCCATAACCGGTTTCAAAAACTGCAACTGGGCAGTGTAGATATATGGCCTCTTCCTGGAGGTACCCTCTCCACTCCGGCCTTTACTGGATACCTCACGCCGGAATTGGTCCCGGCAACTTGCCCACCGAGTTTTAGTTTGTTTCACTGTCCAAAAATGACATTAAAAAAAATTGATCACCAAATGAAAAAAGACCCCCAAACAAATCTGAAAATGACATTTGTTTGAAGCCCCCCAAAAAAAGGGTTAAACAATTTAACATCTATAAAATGGACAGAATAAGCAGCACATGGTACAGTCCAGCAGGTGTCTGGATACTAAAGAAGAAGAACAAGATGGAGGAGACTAGTCGTGTAAGCCATGTGGCCAAAAAAAAAAAAAAAAACTATATGTAAAGGTGACAACTATAAGATGCTCAAATACAAGGACATGTGTCAAGAAAAAAAAGGGCACAAACATGTGATTATATACATGAGTACTGTATGCTGGAGCAAAGGGAGGGACAGCCATTAAAATATAGAAATGGTGTGGTATGGTACATTACATAATAGACGTCACTTTAACAGGCTATGTTCAGCCCTTTATGGAAAATGAAGCTGGACCCCAAAAATAAGACTATTGGGACCTCAGAGATTAAAAAAATATATCTTGGTGGCTCACAGAGGGCAAGGACAGCACAACTACATTGCTCTAACTTACCTAATTCGGCACGGCCTCGGCTATCTGCTGTGGCCCATTCGTTTTTGCGCAGGCTACGGGCCACCTGCTCCCACGCAGCATCCTTTCTTGTTCTATCCAGGTACACATTACTGCGGGTATCCCATATTTCTGGCCTCTCCTGGACCAGTGTTATTAATTTATCCACATTCCAGCGAGGCATTGTGGCAGACTAATTAATAGAATGGCTGCCTCACCACACTGAGAATCATCCAGACACAGGTGGCTAGAAATTAGCATAACCTGTGACCCTAAACTTTATTGGCACAACTTTTGCCAGACAGATTGCCCATGGCAAATTAAAGAAATAAAACGGGCGCGGACGCGGATGTCAAACGGGTGTGCAACCGCGTTTTTAACGGCCCCATTGACTTGAATGGGGCCGCGAACCGTTAGCCATGAAAAAAATAGGACAGGTTATATTTTTTTCATGGCCAGGAAACACGTGTCACGGGCGCGGTGTAAAAACGGTGCAGAAGCCGAGTTTTCAACGGACCCATTGAAAGTCAATGGAACCGCAGAAAAACACGTCTAACGGAACAACGGCCGTGAATGCACACAATGGTCGTGTGCATGAGGCCTAAGTGGTATATTAAAAAAAAAACATAAGAGGCTCGCACGAGTGGCTCTTCGCTTATAAGACCTCACGACTGGCATCGTCATTTGTAGTTCGCACGGTCATCTGATACTTGTCCTGCCATAAGGGGCTCTCACGCATGGCTCCTGCCATAAGGGGCTTGCTGGAGTGGCTCTTGGCTTAGAGGATTTCATAATTGACATCGACATTGGTAGGTCATATGGCCATCTGATACTATTTTCCATGGCATACCTTTCAGAAGTTTTCTTTTGTTCATTCATATTTTACAGATTAGTACTTGCGGTTCATTTCAACCTCATTTCATTAAGAAGCTTTACCCCATGTCTTTGTCTTTCTAGGTTATCGAGTCCCGGTTGATTACTAAACCCGTTGGGTTAAGCCCCAATCTTTTCCCCAGCCGTCCTTAATTCTAAGGTTTGCATCCCGGCGGCTGCCCGGCCCCATGGGCCCCTGGTGGTTGCTTCGGCCCCCATGGCTTCAGGGGTCTGACCAATGGTTGTCTGTCCACCTGTGCAGCTATGCTTTTGAATGACTCATATCTTTACCTGCTTGCCAGCTTATGTTATTCAGGTTTAATTTCAGTTAATGTCCGTTATTATCTCCATTTTCTGTCACGTTTCCCTTCGTCTTTTCAGGTCATGCAATTGAACTCATATTGGGGTCACCTTCCACGTCGGTCAGGTCTCGTTCCTAACGATATTTTGCCTTGTATGTTATTCAGGCCACGTAGTTTATCTTGGGAATCGCCTGCCACATCGGCCAGGCTCATGGTTTAATTTCACCTGCACCTTATTCAGGTCACTTTTTATAGTTACAATTAAAAAAAATAATAATTGGGGGCCCGACGACAGCTTAGGCCCCATGGCTTCGGGAGCCCGACGACAGCTTCGGCCCCATGGCTTCGGGGGCCCGACGACAGCTTCGGACACATGGCTTCGGGGGGCCGACGACTGTTTTCAGTCCTGCTGGGCTGATTGCCTGGTTGTTTGTCCATCTGTGCATCTGGGCTGATTTGGCCCCTATGTATCGCATACATACCTGCTTCCCTAATTTCCTAATAATCCATGTTGATCGCTCACTTTATGTTTTGACCGCAAACTGGTCCGGTTCGCCCTACAGCATCATTGTCATGTCTTATGCAGATATTTAGTCTTTCTTTAATTGTTCATGCTTTCGTTCAGGTCCTGCCAGAGGAAGAACAAGTAGGGCAATTCTCTCTAGCATTTCAGTCTTCTGATCGTAGTCGATCATATCTTGTCAACCAGGTCCCCGCGCAAAGTCTTTGCCTTTTTACCACGACCAGGAATTCATTTTCGCCAGTAGCTTCATTGCATTGCATTCCCTCACTCATGGGAGGGCATAGACAGATTCTTGTATATTATGGCTTTGTAGCTTCTTGCCGCACTAACCCCCGACTCCCTACAACTACGTTGAATCTGATTTTGGACAAGGTCCAGCATTTCCTCTTGGTAGAAGATTCAGATAGTAGGTCGGTCTTCACGTCTCAAGCGTAAAAACTATTCTCAGGGGCGCACAGTAGAACAACTTGCAGATAGCTGTTACCTGGGGAACTATTCAAGGATTCTCTTCCTATCTACATGGTTCTTTTTGGCCCTCATTCCTGCATAGTCTAGGCAGTTAGGTTTCGGTCCCACGAGCTCCTGACGCTAGGGGATTGCCAACAACTGAAACTTTACAAGTTTCAGTTGTTTTTTATGATCCATTTCACAATGTATTCCCGCTTTGGGGCAGTATCTGCAATATTGAGCATCATGTATCTGGCCTTGTCATCCACAAGATGGGTTGTAGGTCTCCTACTGGTCTTGTCTCATATACCCCAAATTTTCACTCTAGATCCCGGACGCCTTGCAGTTGGCTTGGGGATTAGTTTGCACATGCCATTGAAATTCCTTTGGCTTGGTTTTTGCCCACATATAGGCCTACCCACGATCATGGCTTAGGGCACACAACAAGCCATTTAGTCAGGTCAGCTAAGACACGCCTAGCTGGGTTAGGTTGTTCCCGTTGTTTCTCTCCCTAGGGTTCTTCAGATATCTCTTGGCTGTAGCCATGACCACAAGTTGGTAAGGCTGATTAGTCAGCCTGCATTTGTGGGAGGGGCGGAGGCTCTTCATATACGAGCCACACCCTCACTCACAGGCGTGTGTTTTCAGGTGCCCCACCCTCCCTCCTTATTTTATCATTTCCACAGGGTATGCCCACTTATAGGCCTACCCACGATCATGGCTTAGGGCACACAACAAGCCATTTAGTCAGGTCAGCTAAGACACGCCTAGCTGCGTTAGGTTGTTCCCGTTGTTTGTCTCCCTAGGGTTCTTCGGATATCTTTGGCCGTAGCCATGACCACAAATATATATATATATATATATATATATATGTTTGTGGATGTGCCCCAAGCATCTATAAATATATATGTATATGTAGGGTTAAAATGTGGCCAGAAGATCCTCCATGGATCTCCCCCCCCCCCCCCCCCCCTCCCCGGAATGTGCCTGCAGGAGGGAGAGACCAACAACTGGACAATTATGTCCAGTTTCGGCCTCTTCAAAGTACAGAGGATCAATAAAGATCCTCTGCCCTTTGTTAACATCTCTGGCAGCGCCAGAGATGGTGTGCCTAACAGGGACATGGGAACCAAGAGTTCCCATGCCCCATGTGTGCCGCTTACCTCCGGCGCTGTAATTACAGCGCCAGAGGTATGCATTATCTTCACAGCCCTGCTAGCCACTGCCCCGGCTGTCAGGCTGTCAGCTACACAGGGGGTGCTGCCAGGCCATGCCTGCCAGCACTCCAGGCAGCATACTGTGAGAGCTGTGATTCTCTAGGACCTTAGATGACATCATCACCATGTGACCAGTAACCTAGCAATATTACTGGTCCCATGGCTATGAGGTCATTTCTACCAGGAGTGTTGCTGTAGAAGTTTTCCTTAACTGTGGAGATTATTTGTGAAGATTACATCAGAAAATGGTGACAGGGGCTGTTATGCTAATATACTGCAAACTACTGTATATTGTGGGGGCCTCTATAGTGTGGGGGGCTGTATACTGTGGTTCCTGTATACTGTGGGGGCCTTTATACTGTGGGGGGCTGTATACTGTATACTCTGGGTGCTGTATATTGTGGAGTGCTATACTGCTGTATTGTAAAGTGTAGGGGGCTGTATACTATATACTGTGGGTGCTGTATATTGTAGAGTGCTATACTGCTGTACTGTAAACTGTGGGGGGCTGTATATTGTCAGGGGCTGTATACTTTATACTGTGAGTGCTGTATATTGTGGAGTGCTATACTGCTATACTGTATAGTGTGGGGGTCTGTACTCTGTATACTGTGGGTGCTGTATATTGTGGAGTGCTATACTGCTCTACTGTATACTGTGAGGTGTTGTATACTGTGGGGTGCTGTAGGTTGAGCCGAGCCCCGGTCTCCTTCCTGCAGAGCGGTGCCCACTTTCAGCCTGAGCCTAGATGCCCAGAGCACTGATCCTGAGCCGCTGGAGTCTTCAGAACTGGAAGTATTTACAGTCATTCACTGTACTCTACCAGATGTGTGTATTTTTGTGTGTGTTGTGGTGGAGAGCGTGATTGCCTGCTAAGGTGTGGGAAGGCGGGATCCAGGGGGCCCAAGTAAATTTTTGCCCAGGGTCCAATCAATATTACAGGGAGTGCAGAATTATTAGGCAAGTTGTATTTTTGAGGATTAATTTTATTATTGAACAACAACCATGTTCTCAATGAACCCAAAAAACTCATTAATATCAAAGCTGAATATTTTTGGAAGTAGTTTTTAGTTTTAGCTATTTTAGGGGGATATCTGTGTGTGCAGGTGACTATTACTGTACATAATTATTAGGCAACTTAACAAAAAACAAATATATACCCATTTCAATTATTTATTTTTACCAGTGAAACCAATATAACATCTCAACATTCACAAATATACATTTCTGACATTCAAAAACAAAACAAAAACAAATCAGTGACCAATATAGCCACCTTTCTTTGCAAGGACACTCAAAAGCCTGCCATCCATAGATTCTGTCAGTGTTTTGATCTGTTCACCATCAACATTGCGTGCAGCAGCAACCACAGCCTCCCAGACACTGTTCAAAGAGGTGTACTGTTTTCCCTCCTTGTAAATCTCACATTTGATGATGGACCACAGGTTCTCAATGGGGTTCAGATCAGGTGAACAAGGAGGCCATGTCATTAGATTTTCTTCTTTTATACCCTTTCTTGCCAGCCACGTTGTGGAGTACTTGGACGCGTGTGATGGAGCATTGTCCTGCATGAAAATCATGTTTTTCTTACCTTGCAGACTTCTTCCTGTACCACTGCTTGAAGAAGGTGTCTTCCAGAAACTGGCAGTAGGACTGGGAGTTGAGCTTGACTCCATCCTCAACCCAAAAAGGCCCCACAAGCTCATCTTTGATGATACCAGCCCAAACCAGTACTCCACCTCCACCTTGCTGGCGTCTGAGTCGGACTGGAGCTCTCTGCCCTTTACCAATCCAGCCATCTGGCCCATCAAGACTCACTCTCATTTCATCAGTCCATAAAACCTTAGAAAAATCAGTCTTGAGATATTTCTTGGCCCAGTCTTGACGTTTCAGCTTGTGTGTCTTGTTCAGTGGTGGTCGTCTTTCAGCCTTTCTTACCTTGGCCATGTCTCTGAGTATTGCACACCTTGTGTTTTTGGGCACTCCAGTGATGTTGCAGCTCTGAAATATGGCCAAACTGGTGGCAAGTGGCATCTTGGCAGCTGCACGCTTGACTTTTCTCAGTTTATGGGCAGTTATTTTGCGCCTCGGTTTTTCCACACGCTTCTTGCGACCCTGTTGACTATTTTGAATGAAACGCTTGATTGTTCGATGATCACGCTTCAGAAGCTTTGCCATTTTAAGAGTTCTGCATCCCTCTGCAAGATATCTCACTATTTTTGACTTTTCTGAGCCTGTCAAGTCCTTCTTTTGACCCATTTTGCCAAAGGAAAGGAAGTTGCCTAATAATTATGCACACCTGATATAGGGTGTTGATGTCATTAGACCACACCCCTTCTCATTACAGAAATGCACATCACCTAATATGCTTAATTGGTAGTAGGCTTTCAAGCTTATACAGCTTGGAGTAAGACAACATGCATAAAGAGGATGATGTGGTCAAAATACTCATTTGCCTAATAATTCTGCACGTAGTGTAAAGACAGCCCTGAGTTGAGCCCCGAGCAGCCAGAGGGATGGAGCAGGAGGAAGTTCAGCCCTGCAGAGCATTCTTGGCTGAGTATCATAACCCCTATACCACTAACGATTAACCTTTGCATTGCCCTGTGCCCTGCCACCAGTCCCTACCTCCATTAACCCCTGCATTCCCACCGCATCAGTCCCTGCATCCATTAACCCCTGCATTCCCACTGCCCCCTGCCATTCTGCCCATGTCCTTAACATACCCTGGTCCCCTGCAATAGCCCCAATACCCCTGATGTCCAACCCTCGGTTAACCCCTTTATGTCCATTATCCCCAGCACTGTATTTACCCTTACATTGCAGTGATTTTGTGATTTACAACCCCTTCTTTAACCATTGCATTGCTGGACTGTATTTACCCTGTATTCCCTGGACCTGTAACCCATGGCTATATCCCTGGCCTGCAAGTATTAACCCTTGCAGTGCCACCATTTGTGTGGTACCCCTTGTACCCCGTAGGGAGAGTGTGTAGCTAGGCGGGTGGGTTGCTGATATAAATGTGTGTGAATTTAATGTATAGATAGTGTGTGGGGTGGAATTAGGAATTGTACATTGTGTAGTGTAGTTAGGACCGTATAGTGCTGTGTTATAGTGTGATTATATATATTACTGTGTGCTGCCATAAATATATATATATCTATTCAATTGATATAGCTATATATAATTATAAGCAAAAATTAGACTGTAGTCGTGTAGTGTGTTAATAAATACCTTTTGTTTAAACACAGCGTGTAGTCTTTTTGTTGTATTAGGCGCCGCAGCAATCGCGCAGCAATAGCTGCAGGTAGTTCAGTATAGAGTAAGGCAATTGAGAAAATTTTATTCAGTATTTAAGGTATAAATAGGCGGAGTCATCACTAGATGACTCACGCTTATTTATGAATATTAATTATTGGTATTATCCAAAATATCAATAATGAATATCTCCCTTAACAGTCACCGACATCGGGAAGAACATTGTGTCGACGCTGCATCAAGAAGGGCTTACCCATGTGTTAAAGAAGTATACAGCCTTTCTGTGACTTCCAAATTTCATAAAACTTGTGATTACATTTCTGTGTGCCTATAAGAAGAAGATGGTGATGATATAAGAAGTTAGCAAGTGTGTGTTGAGATAAGATAAGCTGTGTACGTGCTAAGCGAGTAGTGCATTTTTTTGCTAAAAATCATGTCTCAACAATGTAATCTTTCTTCTTTATTACTGCTATCAGCACTCCTCAATTCAGCACAGGTGGTTTTAATTTTGCAGAAGTCTGTATATAAGTGATAATTGACCTGCAGTTCCTGATAGCAATGGACATGTTATGTTAGACAACTGTTCACATGGTGCAGTACTGCGTGGTGGCCTTTGTTTATGTGGCGCTGTGCTGGTGGGTTGGTGGGACCCAGTGTCATGGGTGGCATTGTCAGATAGCAGGGTTGCTGTTTGACTCCTGGGTCCTGCTGCCTACTAGGGCAGTGCCGCTTTGTCCACCACATTGTGCTGCGCCTTTTTGTCAGAGTAGGTCCCACTCAAAGAGGCAGACTTGGCATGGTGCAGGGGCGTCGCTAGGTTAAAAAATTCAGGGCCTGGGCCCCGGATGTTTTGTCCCATGCCCCGAATGTCCTGCCTGCTTGCTAGATACAACTGTATTGCCGTACACAGAACGGCAATACAATTGAATCTAATACACTGGGAAGAGATGAAGGACCGGTGGTGACATCACAGGTCATGTGATCAGCAAAACAGGCTGTGATAGGATGACCTGGATGATGTCACCATCATGTGACCAGTGCAGGATTGGACCGGAGTGAAGAGGAGAAGGAGTCTAATGGTGATGTCTGTACATGAGAAAAGGTAAGTGAAGGGAGAGGCAGAGCAATTCTGGGAGTTGTAGTTATTTAACTGGGATGTAGATGTATGTTAGGGCTGAAGGGAGGGATGTTATTGACATGGAACTGTGTGCTTGAGGTGGCTGGGGGAGGGAGTGATATTATTTACATTGGACTGTATGTTGAAAGTGGATGGTGGGGGGAATTATGTTTATGTACATGGGACTTGATGTTTAGGCTACGTTCACACTTGCGTTTGGGGATCCACTTGTGAGATCCGTTTCAAGGCTCTCACAAGCAGCCCAAATTCATTAGTTTAACTCCAATGCATTCTGAATGGATGCGGATCCATTCAGAATGCATTCGTTCAGGCTCCATAACACCCCCCATTCCGTTTTGGAGGCGGACCCTAAAATGCTGCAAGCAGAGTTTTTGTGTCTGCATGGCTTTGCGGAGCCAAACGGATCCGTCCTGACTTATAATGTAAGTCAATGGAGACGGATCCCTTTGCATTGACACAAAATGGTGCAATTGTAAACGTATTGGGACTTAGAAATTCAAATCTAATACAAACGAATTGGTCCTGAACGGATGCATGCATTTGTATTATCGGTGTGGATCCGTCCTGTACAAGTACAGGACAGATCCACACTAACGCAAGTGTGAAAGTAGCCTTAGGGGGTGATGTTTACATGGGATTGTGCGTTGGAGGCGGCTGGGGAGGAGGTCATGTTATTTACATGGGACTGTATGGTGGAGGGAGGATTATAACTGCAGGGGGCACTGCAGATCCAGGGGACATTATAGGCGGTCTTATTACTACTGGGGGCTAAATAGGAGTGTCTTATAGATCTGCCTTATTTCTACTGTAGGGAGGTTTATTACCACTGGGGGAACAATAGGGGGCCTTATTTCTACTGGGGACTCTGAGGGTATTATTAATATGGGAGGGGTCTTCTAATAATGGGGGCATTGTTGAGGAGCATTATCAAGGTTGAGGCAGTGTTACTAATGAGGGCATTCTAGAAGGGAATTACTATTGGTGGAACTATGAGGAGCACAATTAATATGGGGGACAGTAATGTTTCTTCAGGATAGTATTTGGGGGTATTGGGGGGAGGGGGGCGGGGCGTAACTAAAGGCTCATGGACTCCGATGCAAGAGTTCAGCTTGGGCCCCCCTTCCCTCAGTGCTTTGTGTGTCTTCTTATGCGGCACAAGTGGAGGCCCTGGATGTGACAAGTAAGTGCTGCTGTATAGTAAGTACAGCAAAGTGCGGGGGGCAACATATTTATTGGGGCTTGTGCCTAGCAACGCACCTGGCATGGTGAGTGGGCTTATGCCTTTTGATCAAAATGTACACTAATGCCTCTTGTACAACATGCAGTATAGGGGGCTGTACACTTTAATATTGTGCTGAGAAGCGAGTTTAATTAGATCTAAGTATAGCATTGTGGATGTGCAATCCAGTTCTGTTTTTCTTCCCTTGTTATATCTCAGCAATTAACCTTTGTGTACCAATCAGAAGCCAATGTTGGAATACTTGCAGGGGCATACACAGAAATCATTGGGCCCCATAGCAAGAATTTAAATTGGGCCCCCATGCCCGTTCCTAGTCCCTCCTACTATGCGCCCTGGCTCCTCTCACTACCCTCCCTAACTTCTCCCCTGCCCCACCTCATGCAGAAGTATTTTGTTCTACAAAATGGCAGTACTCATGCCGGAACCCAACAGACCCATTAGGGTACTTTCACACTTGCGGCAGGACAGATCCGACAGGCTGTTCACCATGTCGGATCCATCCTGCGGCTATTTCGCCGGACCGCCTCTCCGTCCCCATTGACTTCATGGTGCACGGCGAAAGTCGCCGGACTAAAAAGTCAGACATGCAGTACCTTTTAGTCCGGCGGCTTTCGCCGTGCACCGCCATGCTGCGCCAGAGCTCCGCCCCCGTTATAGTCAATGGGGACGGAGCGGCGAAATAGCCGCAGGACGGATCCGACATGGTGAACAGCCTGTCGGATCCGTCCTGCCACAAGTGTGAAAGTAGCCTTATAGAGAATGGGATCTGGTAGGTCCCGGCGGTGTTCAGCATATATTGACAAGAATCTGGGGCGTTACATGATGTAATAGCACCCAACTTTCCTGCTGCCCAGCATGGCACATGCGCATAGACATGAGAAAAGTTTGAGGAAGCGAGTGCCCCCCTTCCAATATCCTCTGTGTCATGCAGGACAGCTGGGAGACACGGACATTACCCGCTATCCTGCATGACACGTGTGCAGAGACAGGAGTCTCTGGGAAAGCTGAGTGAACCGCTCCCCCTGCCTTTCCATGTTTTTATTATCTGCATTTATGCCTTGCAGGATAGCAGGAAATCTGAGGGACATTGCATGATGTAATAGCACCCAGCTTTTCTGCTGCCCTGCATGGCACATGTGGAGAGACATGAGAATAGTCTGAGAACGCTGAGTAACACAGCTCCCACCTACCCTCATATCTTCTAAGGCCTCTGCACTTCTGCCATGCAGGACATCAGGAAAGCTGAGTGACATTACATAATAGCACCCAGCTTTCCTCCTGTTCTGAATGGCATATGTGCAGAGGAATAGCCTGGGAAAGCTGGATGATCCCCCCCCCCCCCTGCACTGTCCTCACCTACAAGTGGTCACTTACTTCATTACTGGCAATCCAGAGGAAATAGGAATCGGGCATAATGGAGCTAACAGGCGGGAGGCGGAGCTAGCCGATGGGAGGCGGAGCTAGGAGGCGGGGCTAGAAGACGGAAGACAGTTAGGAAGATAGATGGGGGCGGGGACTCTCCTCCACTGCGGGCCCCCCTTCCTCACGGGCCCCATAGCAGCTGCGTGGTCTGCCTATATGGTAGGTACGCCACTGAATACTTGTAAACCAATCATGTCAATGCTTTAAGAGGTTACACCCTTGGAATGAGTATAAATGAAGGGAATAGGACATTCCCAATTTGGGATCCTGGCAGAATTTTAACCTGTGTGCTGACTTCTGTCAATTTCCCCCATCTACGTCATTCACCTTGAACACGTGGCTCGATCCTCATGTGACTGACCCTTGGTCTGCCACAAAATTTTCTGGTGCAGAATGCGGGCACCACAACAACGATCATAGCTGCAGACCCCGATACGGAGATCAGGACCCAGGAAGACTGCGGTAAGTAACCCATTGTGCTACTGCCTGTCTCCTGAGCTCTGATCGCTGTTATGCAGTGTGGTGTGTGAGTGTGGTGCCTGCACAGTGTTCTTTGTGAATGTTTGCTTAATTCCTCTATATGTGCAAACTGTCTTTAGGTGTATGAATGCATGAATGTGTGAGTGGCTGAGATAAGCTGAATCTAGGAAGGGGCTGACCATGCTCCTTCTGAGCCAAGCTGAAAGTCTGGAGCTCGCTGACTGGCTTGTCCGGTCCCTGTCACTGGAGGCCTCTGGTTCTGGGGGTAAAAAGGTTGACGCACCTATCCTGGAGGAGGCTGTAAAAAGTGGCAGTGCATAAATCTGTCCAGTAAGATTGGATAGGGGCCCTGCAGTTCCTTGTCAGTACCTGAAAAGGCACCAGAGGTCAGGGGTTGTTCCGATGTTGTGTCATGTTGTAAGATTTCACATGTACTAAGTGCCTGCTAATATTGCATGAGGAAGAATTACTGCGTTACTGCTAACTCCTGTGCTGCATATTGTACTGTATACATGCGTGGATATTATAATACCAGTTTGAATTGGCTGGTTGCAGTTATAATAATTTGCATAGCAGTGTTTGTGTGCTTCCTGTGCCATAGAAAGAACGTAGAGGGGTTTAAGGGGTTTCCAGCACGTAACCCCAGATAGGACGTGCGAGTTACTCTGTGTATGGGCAAGACTATAACTGTAGTGTTGTCACCAGTGGATAGTGCTGCCTGGGAAGTGTTTCCGTGGCACCACGGGTAGTGCTGGCTCAAAAGTGTGTCCACAGCACTGTTGTAATTCACCAGGTGTGTGAATACCTGAATAAGTGAATTACAAGGAGCCACCCACGGGATAGAGGCTACGCAGAGTAAGGCTGGGTTTACACTTGAGCGTTTTACAGAGCGTTCAAACGCTCTGTAAAATGCTCAACACATGAAAACCAATGCTTCCCTATGGCCCGGGTTCACACTTGAGCGTTTTACAGCGCGTTTGAACGCGCTGAAAAACGCCCTACGCTCATAAAAGTTCTTGAGCTTCTTTGGGGCATTTTGTGGCGCGTTTGCAGCCATAGGATTGCACTAGGGACGCGCAAATATGTTATTTTGCGCGTTTGTGACCAGAAAAATGCGCGTCCGAACGCGTGTTTGGCACATAGCAACAGTCAATAAAAGGCCACACCCTAGTGATCGGCAAGTGTCTAGCCTGACCAAGATGGAGGAAGCAGGCTGTGATAGTGAGACACTGATCAGGCTTGTGCAGGCAAAACGCTGCCTGTATGACATCCAAGATGCCAAATACAAAAACAGGAGAAGCAGGCAGCAGGCATGGGAGGACATTGGAGAAAGCATCTGGCCACAGTGGAAGACATTATCCAAAACAGGGAAAGAAGGCAAAGGTATTGACATGTGTGTTCTGAGTGTAAAAAAAAAAAACTCCTTGTGTGCACTGGTGTAAAAACTACAGACGTGGACAAAATTGTTGGTACCCTTTGGTCAATGAAAGAAAAAGTCACAATGGTCACAGAAATAACTTTAATCTGACAAAAGTAATAATAAATTAAAATTCTATAAATGTTAACCAATGAAAGTCAGACATTGTTTTTCAACCATGCTTCAACAGAATTATGTAAAAAAATAAACTCATGAAACAGGCATGGACAAAAATGATGGTACCCCTAACTTAATATTTTGTTGCGCAACCTTTTGAGGCAATCACTGCAATCAAACGCTTCCTGTAACTGTCAATGAGACATCTGCACCTCTCAGCAGGTATTTTGGCCCACTCCTCATGAGCAAACTGCTCCAGTTGTGTCCGGTTTGAAGGGTGCCTTTTCCAGACTGCATGTTTCAGCTCCTTCCAAAGATGCTCAATAGGATTGAGGTCAGGGCTCATAGAAGGCCACTTTAGAATAGTCCAATTTTTTCCTCTTAGCCATTCTTGGGTGTTTTTAGCGGTGTGTTTTGGGTCATTGTCCTGTTGCAAGACCCATGACCTGCGACTGAGACCAAGCTTTCTGACACTGGCTAGTACATTTCTCTCTAGAATTCCTTGATAGTCTTGAGATTTCATTGTACCCTGCACAGATTCAAGACACCCTGTGCCAGACGCAGCAAAGCAGCCCCAGAACATAACAGAGCCTCCTCCATGTTTCACAGTAGGGACAGTGTTCTTTTCTTGATATGCTTCATTTTTTCGTCTGTGAACATACAGCTGATGTGCCTTGGCAAAAACTTCGATTTTTGTCTCATCTGTCCACAGGACATTCTCCCAGAAGCTTTGTGGCTTGTCAACATGTAGTTTGGCATATTCCAGTCTTGCTTTTTTATGATTCGTTTTCAACAATGGTGTCCTCCTTGGTCGTCTCCCATGTAGTCCACTTTGGCTCAAACAACGACGGATGGTGCGATCTGACACTGATGTTCCTTGAGCATGAAGTTCACCTTGAATCTCTTTAGAAGTCTTTCTAGGCTCTTTTGTTACCATTCGGATTATCCGTCTCTTAGATTTGTCATCAATTTTCCTCCTGCGGCCACGTCCAGGGAGGTTGGCTACAGTCCCATGGATCTTAAACTTATGAATAATATGTGCAACTGTACTCACAGGAACATCTAGTTGCTTGGAGATGGTCTTATAGCCTTTACCTTTAACATGCTTGTCTATAATTTTCTTTCTGATCTCTTGAGACAGCTCTTTCCTTTGCTTCCTCTGGTCCATGTCGAGTGTGGTACACACCATATCACCAAACAACACAGTGATTACCTGGAGCCATATATATAGGCCCAATGGCTGATTACAAGGTTGTAGACACCTGTGATGCTAATTAGTGGACACACCTTGAATTAACATGTCCCTTTGGTCACATTATGTTCTGTGTTTTCTAGGGGTACCATCATTTTTGTCCATGCCTGTTTCATGAGTTTATTTTTTTACATAATTCTGTTGAAGCATGGTTGAAAAACAATGTCTGACTTTCATTGGTTAACATTTATAGAATTTTAATTTATTATTACTTTTGTCAGATTAAAGTTATTTCTGTGACCATTGTGACTTTTTCTTTCATTGACCAAAGGGTACCAACAATTTTGTCCACGTCTGTATATGTAATAGTCCAGCCCAGCTCTACCTGCGGCCCTCCGGCTGTTGTCCAACTACAACTCCCAATATGCTGTGCTGTATTTTACTTGCTGTAGCCTGTCCAAGCATGCATGGAGTTGGAGTTTTGCTACAGCTGGAGGGCCGCAGCTTCACCATCCCTGTTTTAGTATATGGCCAGTCAATGGTTCCCCGTCACCCACATTCTGACACAATGTAGTGGGCCGGTATGCTCAATTTGCACTTGTTCCAATCTGGCAATGTATTTTAAATTCAAATGTTGGCCTACATTTGTGGTGCGGATTTGTGTTATAAAGTTGATATGGATATTGTCTACGTTGAAACATTATTGTGCTTGTGGGCGATTGCAGCACTGGCACATTATAGGTGATTGTATGTCTATATAGTACCAGTATTGGGCACATAAATGGGATCCCTAATTCCGCCCACATTGTTTTCCCTTGTTAATGGACGAGTATTGGGCACATAAATGGGACCCCTAATTCCGCCCACATTGTTTTCCCTTGTTAATGGACGAGTATTGGTGGGCACTATTGGGGCTTCTACAAGGGGCACGATATAGGTGAAAAAAACGGCATTGCACAAATTCACTCTTCGAATCTTTTAATTCAGCCATTACAATAAACAAAGAAAATGGACTATTACAAGTTAAAGAAACAATCTTTGCAGCTGCAAAAGACTAAATAATATAAATTTATATGGCTTGCATTTGCCAAGGTAACTCCCCCTGTGGTGACATAAAATAAGCAGCAAAGTGGTCCCGAATGGCGGCACCATGTGTGGTCCCACAAACACTGCTGCGATTCTGACTCTCCATGAAATAGCTCAACGAATCCTCAAAATTGAAGCCATCCCTTTCTCTGACAAAATTGTGAAGAACACATGCTGCCTTCACAGCCGAGATGGCGGTCTCCAATTTGAGATTTATGGGAGAGTGCAGAACTCGCCATTTGTTGGCTAATATGCAGAATGCACATTCCACCACCCTGCATGCTCTTGTCAGGCGATAGTTAAAAACACGTCGCGCAATGGAGAGACTATGGCTGGAGTATGGCCTCATAAGATGCTCACCTAGAGCAAATGCCTTGTCACCAACAAAAACAAAAGGCATAGATGGATAAGTGGTGCCAGGCAGTGTGGTGTTCCCGGGAAGGTCAAGAGCATTACTACTGAGCATTTGACCAAAGTCAGAATGCCCAAAAACAGCAGAGTCAGAGCTGCTGCCATAGGAACCCACATCGATATAACGGAAACAATAGTACGCATCACATACCGCAAAAAGAACAACCGAAAAGTATTTTTTATAATTATAAAACTGACTGCCACTCCTCATTGGCTTCAGAACACGGATGAGTTTTCCGTCAATTGCTCCGACACAGTTCGGGAAATTGCAGTTTTTTTTAAAAGTATCCGCAATTTTCAGCCACTCCTCCTTGTTTGGTTGGCCCATCACAACAGCATGAAGGACCTGCCAAATGGCGCTGCAGGTTTCCTTCACGATCACACTGTCTGTGGATTTCCCGATCTGGAAGGTGTAGTGAAGACTGATCAACGATTGGCCTGTAGCTAAATAGCTGAAAAAAATGTGAGAAAAAAAAAGATAAAAATTAATGGATGTTATTTTATTTTTATTATAGTAAACTTAGAGAAGTTTAGAGAAGGAACCGCATAGAGAAGGAACAGAGGAGCGGAGCTTCGCCAAGTGAACGGTCCAGCTATGTCCATGCGGAGGAAATGGTCTTTTTCTAATACCATTCACTGAAATGCGTAGGTGAGTCCAGGGCATACACATGCAGGAGAGGGTGTGGTATGACATGCATTCACTTTCATATCTTGCACATACTTATGTATATTTTCAAGTTCACAGCACCGATAGTAGCTGGTCGAAAAGACAACAGCAGGAGGAGGAAGAGGAGGAGGTCACCAGGGACAGTGAGGCCTGTGCGTCTACGGGGCCACTAAGTCCTTCTCCACCCGATCCCACCCCTACATTCCAAACACCCACACAGCCTGCCCCACCTGTCGTGGAACCCGAAAACATTCGGACTCACCATTCAAAAAGGAAAAGAACAGATCGCCAGGAGGACCTTGGCCATCCAGCACCCAAACTCACTAGTGATGCCCATTTCTTACTAAGTTTGGAGGAAAAAATGCTGCAAGTTCACAGAAGTCGCATAACTGAAGCGAGGGAGGCCATAACAAGTACCCTAGACAGCTTCATAACACATTATGACATCACACAGCCCAACAATGCACCACAATATCCACCACAACATCCACCACAACATCCACCAACCACTCACACATACACATCACAAACATACCCACAAACTAACATACCACACCCTCACGACACATGGCACACACAACCACAATCATCATACAGCTATCCCTCCACCAGCATGGGCACCAACAACTCCACCAACACTCAAATGCAACCTGGCCAGCAATCAGGCGGAATGAGAGAGGCCATGCGGGATACAGAGCCACATTTTGCATTACCACAATACCAAAACCTTTGAGAAATACCATACATAATTTGGTGCTTTAGGGGTGTTCTACCTTCATTGTTAATATCGGAAAATTACCGAATAATTTTAAGTTAAAAAGTACGAAACTTATGTTGAACACAGTTTGCATATTTTTTGAGGAACTGTAAGATGTTATTACTTTTCCCAAAAATAAAAACATTTGCAAACTTTTTGGGACTCTTATTTCGAAGACAGTGTTTCGTAGGGAAAAATGTGGGTAAACTATGTATGTATGGTATCTTTATGCCAAATTTAAAAAGCATACACATCCAATATCCCCCCTCAAAAACACTTGAAATGTCACAACCACCAGTAGAAAATAACACACTAATATCCAGTCAACACACAATGCAAATGCTTTATTAGGCCACAATTACAGTCTACTTACCGCAAAGTAATAATCAGTCTTTCCGCTGGTGGTATACTGTAGGTGTCCTGACGTTGTAAACGGGTGCCCAACAACCCCAGGAGCTCATCAAAGCTGTTGAAAACGAAAATGGTGAGGGTTAACAATACCAAAAAACTATAACTGTTACATTCACAATTGGAACCCCACTACTATAACTATTGTATATGTACAAACCTGGTGATGGACATCCGCATGTAGGAAAAAAAATTGTCTTCATGGGCCCGGAGGGTCTCGTACAGTGCCCAGAACTGTCCCCTTTCCTGTCGATTGGCAATGACAGGATGGACCCAGAAGCGTTGCCTGCTGTCTCTCCTACACCTCAAACGTCGGAGAAGGATTGCTGACACAATTGCCGCAATTTATCGCCTTCTGGAGAATTCCATGACCGCAAACAATCCACTACAATCCACTCTCCCAACACACATGAAATTTCACCTCCATTTCTCTCTCATTAGACACCTTTCATATAGACAGGGCTGTATTTTCATTGGACAACACTGCTGTCACACAAACGCGCGTTCTATGCGCGTTGACTATACACAAAAACGTGCAACAAAAACTCGCATAAAATGCGCATATCAAAAACGCTCAGGTCTGAACCCAGCCTCAGCATTCCTCTGAGAAGAAAGCAGAGAAATGGGTCTCTGCAATTGAAATTCTGCAATGCGTAAAGGGCACTGAAGCAACTAAAGACTATAGACAAATTTTAAAGAAATTAGGAGCAGGTATAAATGGAACATTGAATGAATCAGTATGGCAGAAATTTCTTACAAATTTTAAGGGGTGGTTGGAGGACCATAAGAAATATGACCAGGCCACAATGTGGTATGATGTAGCCCAGGAAATGACTATGACTGCCCATAAGGCAAAACAAATTGACAAAGGGACCATGTATGAAATATGGGATGTGATTAAATTGCCAAAAGAATTAACCATCCCTCATGAAGTATGGTCTATTATCCTCCATATCCCACAAAAATCTCTCTCTCCATATAATGGCCAGGAGGGGTGGATATGTCCTAAGTGTGGACAACAAAACCCAGACTCGAGAGAGAAATGCTCAGCCTGTGGTGGGCCCAAGCCACACCCCATGTGGGCTTATACCCACTGGTCAATAAGATCCTCCCCACAGTCATAGCTGGGCAAGTGGAAACACATAATTATAATGTTTATCAGCCATGGACCCCTAGTGAGTTGCTGGTCATGTGTAACACTTTGCCAGACCTCCGTACTGTTCCCAGTACTTTCCTTCGTAAATTGGAGAGTATCCAGACCGCATATAAAGCCACTTGTGTGGATCTGGAGTCTTCTAGAAACAAAAGGAGGGGAGGTACTTAAGAATTAAATGCTGGCAAAGGCCCCTGGTATTGTCCCCATAGATAAAAGTCACAGACTTGTTGGACCAGGAGTTTATCATGGCCCTCAAACCCTAGGTGAAAGAGCAACAGGACAATCAGGCTGATACCTTTATGATGCAAACACAAGACTTTAAGCAGACTGTAGTTGACTACGCCACAGCTTTAGAACAGCTCTGGCTTGACTATGGGTGTGAGCCAGGAGACAGTAAGGACATGAGACTACTAAAACATACATTCATGTTTGGATTAAAAACACCCATACAGGATGCTGTAAAAAAAGACTCGCCATGATTGGCGGACCTGCCGGTTCCCTGACCTAGTGGCCATAGCAAAGGGAGCTGAGCTAGACTTACAAAATAAAAAGAAGCCAATAATGGCTAACCAACCCTTCAAACCAAAGGGTGAGTTCCAGAAAAAGGTAAGCTACTGGGACCAGGTAACTTGTTGGAATTGAGGGAGAAAGGGGCATTACTCAGTCAAATGTCTCCAGTTCCCTCAACATTAACTACCCCCTTGACACATCCGCAGGTCCACAACTAATCATCACATCCACATGTGAGGACACGGGGAATTCAATTGACTTTTTGCTAGACACAGGAGCAGCCCATACCGTAATACAAGAAAAATATTTGCCTGAGGAGATTATCTTCTCAGATTACAGCTATTGTCAAGGGGTTGAGGGAACGTCTGTTAAACTCCAGCAACAAAGCCTGTTAAACTTAATGTAAAAGGGGGGATATTAATCACCAATATTATGCGAATATCGATAATTTATATTTATAAATAGGAGGAGCCGTCTAGTGATTACTCCGCCTATTTATGCCTTTATATAATAATTACACAATACTTTCGCTATACTTTACACTAATCACTACGCTAGTTGCAAATCTGGAGCGGGTTCACTCTCGCAGTCTTTAACTGGCCTTTCTTTAACAGTCTCTTGGTGTCGGCCACCCCCACTTTGGAGTGACCACACCCCCACAGTCTCTCGGTAGTTCTGCCGATCTTCAGGTATGGCCCGCCTCCAAGGCATCTGGAGCGGGTTCCCCCTCACAACCTCAGTCCCAACTTTCTTCTATCCAACGTTTGTTTCCATCTTGATGGGTGCGGTTCTCCTGTGGACAGATTAATAGGTATTTACAAGGCAGGTCAGACTCTTAAGCGGCGATGTCACAGTACCTAAATTCTACTGCGGAGAACACCTCCGCCACACTACACATCCAGCCCTTCCCTTAAGAACTTCACCGTTCCAGGGTTCAAGGTGGCAAATGAATAATGCCTGTCCCTATCGTGACCTAACCTTATCCCCATTTACACAAAATACATGTCACATCCCTCCCAACACCACCAAATTCCATTAAATGTGTGCACCCATAGAGACTCATGCAACCTGGCATTCCTCTTTACCTCCAAAGACACAGGTAGGTCGTAGACCCCCGTGTCAATGGGAAACGACTATAGGATGCAAATGTGTACAGTCAAATATAGGTTGTCACACATTTGCACCTAGAGTGTCTATGGGTACACAATCAACCGACAAACAAAATCAATAAATACAATGTGCTATGGGGTTTCAGGGTAGTACAAGTTCTACGTCCCGAACCCTCATAGGAAACAAAGTGTGTCCATACAATATTTGGCTACAGGAACAATGTTTGAGTTTTGTCCTGAGCCTCCTCCTCCGGATAGTTCTGTAAAGTTCTGTCTGGTTCTGGTGTATTTGGTCAATAAGTCCCTTGACCCTCCGAATGTAGATGACGATGACCAGAACCAGAAGAAGTTTCACTGGGTGAAACAAGTGATAATAAGTTCTTTCACCCGAACGTCTCCAGAGCCTTAGATAATGCTCCTGCTGGATTGTGGCACAGACTTCCATCTCTAGAACACCTCTAGACAGAGGTTGCTTGATTGCCAAAATCCAGTGGGATCCTCTGGAGCCTCACAAGAGTGTCCGGGGGGATAGCTGGTCTCTTCTGGCATCCCCTGGGTTTTTCTTCCGCTCCATATAAAACCACACCTATGGCAGAAGAAAATACCAGGCACTCCCGGGGGAATTTCTCCCCTAACAGTGCGATTAAATGTAAAAATTTCCAGCACCAATATCTTTGACCCATGGGTAAAGAAAGGTATTGGGCTGCCCTTTATCTCACAGGACTCCTCATTATCCCAACACTGGTGTCAGAACACCCTACCTTCAGAAGATCGCGTCCTCTGCTACACATCCCTCTGCACCAACAGATAAGGAGGGCCACCCTACTAGGTTAGGATAACTGGAGTTCTGTGGACAAAGCACCATCTTGTTATTGATGGCACCGCATCCCTGTCCACTCATGTGTACCCAGGCTGATTTCCCCCTGTGATCCCATCTTGTGGAGGCCCGCAGAACCAATGGCATAGGCATGCCCTGGCTCCCCAGGACCCCACAACACAAGAACACAGTCCACACTCTGCTGCCAAACACTCTGCGTCCAATCCCTATCAGAGCTGTGCTACCTGCTCGGACTAGAATTAAGTGCGCAGCACAACATTACACCAATGTTGTCTGTCCGCCCCAGTCCCCAGCGCAACACAGCCCTACCGAAAACCTTGCGCACAACAGTGTTACCCGTATCGATCTGAGACCCTGGTTGCCCAGAATAATATCACATCATCCTTTGTGTGCTGCATGGAGAAGGTCCTTATGCCTTCTACCGACCAGCAGGATTTCCCGTGTGATATTATCTGCTCGCGAACCTATACGTTCTCGATCCACAGTATAACACTGCTCCACTCCAAGGGGACACAGAATGAAACAAAGACAGCAGACGGGACACTATACAACACTATATATATCAGCATGGTGGAACACATTCATAGACAAGGACTACCACCATCAACATCAAGAAGAACGTACAAACAGACAACAAAAACACACAACATGGACATACACAGGGAACAAACGGTGTAACAAATAGTACAGGGGTGTCAAATGTTGCCTAGCCTAGCTTGGCCACTCTGACCCCTCAGCAGCTGGTGATGCTGCCGAGAGGTAACCCCTTTATGGCCAAGCTGACTAGACCCCGCTGCACGATTTGTTACCTGAATCCCATCACTGGACACATTGCAATTACTTGCACAAGGGAAATTCCGTGCAATGTGTCCTTTGTTCCCACACCTGAAGCACCTGATTGGGCTTTCTGTCTTGTGTGTTTTGCAGTGCTTCGCTATATGACCCAAGCCACCACACGCAAAACATTTGATGTTAGCCCGGCGTGGCTTAGGGGTCCATCCACACTGCAACCGCGCTCCCTGAATTGTTCCATCTTCAGGGAGGCACTTTTCACAATGTTTCTTTTCCCCAAAGTCAGGGAAAAATCTCTGTTAGTCTGGACAGGCTTGGTCTGGTGATTTGGCCTGTCACAGACTACTCTCCCCCCTTTTTGCCCTGCATAGGGCAAAGTTTTGGGAGATTCTGACCCTGACTTTATGGGAAAAGAAAGGGCCGGCACCAACTTGGTGATGACCTGTTGCATGCCAGTCATTATCTGGAAGCTTACAGCAACCTGAGCCTTCAATTTGGCTACCGTCACATCAGTAGAGGCAGTCTGCTCCTTGAAGGCCTTGACCTCAGTATAAGACTGGGTCAACTTAGCCTCAATTTTCTCCTTCTGCCTCTGCAGCTCTACTAACTGTGACTGTATTCTAGCCACCTGCGCATCTCGGTCAACAGTAGACTGCACATTCTCCGCCAGCTGTGCCCGTAATGCCAAAACCTGGTCCGAATTACTAGCACAGCATAGGCAGTGAACGGCCGGAGGAATTGTCTCCGTTGACTGAGACACCAGCGCCACTTCCTTTGGCTTATAGATGCTAACCTCAAACGTATGAACGAGTTTGGCCAGCATCTGAAGCCGTTTAGTGGCCTTGTTTAACACCATCCATTTGTTCACACAAAGCTTGTCATAACTACAAGCCTGTGCCAACAAATCGGACCACAGCATTTCTGCTGACTTGTATGTGGTGGGGAGGATGGGGTTAAATGTGCTGTGTCTGCTCAAGTGTTGCAGTGTGGGGAAGTCCATACTCACCGTTTGATGAGCGTTCATCTTCTCCTTGGGGCCGTACCTCTTTTGTCCTTGCAGCTGCTTGGAAGAAGTCCATTTTCCCGGATCGCCTCTTCCCGACCAGCTGGACTTGTACGCCGCTCCAATGAAGATGGATCTCCTTCAGTGACATGTCCTCTTCTCCCTCGCAATCACTTGAGCGATGCAGTGACCGTGTAAAGCAAATAGCAAAATATTAATTCACAGAACAATTATAGATTCTCTGCTAAAGATTTTGATCTGCGCTTGGTGCTGTGAGGAAGAGTCGCGTTACCTGTCCGAATTATCAGGTCCTAGACGCTCAGACCGCTGACCACGTCTCTCCTAGACGCTCAGACCGCTGACCACATCTCTCTTGCCTGACAATTCACAGGACAACCAACCTCTAGCCTCAAACACCATAAGGAAGAGTCGCGTCACCTGTCCGAATTATCAGGTCCTAGACGCTCAGACCGCTGACCACGTCTCTCCTAGACGCTCAGACCGCTGACCGCGTCTCTCTTGCCTAATAATTCACAGGATGACCGACCTCTAACCTCAAAACCAAACACAGATTTCAAAATCTAAGCAGTGTGCCTGACTCACCAATGTAAAGGGGGAATATTAATCACCAATATTATGCGAATATCAATAATTAATATTCATAAATAGGAGGAGCCGTCTAGTGATGACTCCGCCTATTTATACCTTTATATAACAATAACACAATACTTTCGCTATGCCTTACACTAATCACTACACTAGCTGCATGCGCCTAACTAACTCACTACCGCTAACAAGTACACGCTACACAAAGGGTACAAATATAACGGTATTTATTAACACCTGACGCACACGATATACAGTAAATACACAGCCTAAAGTACACTACACGTTCCCAAATTCCACCCATAAACTAACTATACAGTTCACACATACAAGTATATTAATTAACCCACCCCACCTGACTAATTCTGTCCCTATGGGGTACAATAAGGGTTAACAGTGGCGCTGCAGGGGCGAGTGCAGGCCACAGACACTATAGATTCAGCACTGCAAGGGTTACTTGCAAGTGAGTGCTGAGGTTAATCAAGGGTGGGTAAACCAGGGGGGGGGCTAACTGCAAGGGTTAACCAGGGAGGGGATATCTAGGGGTGTAGAATACCAGCAGGGGAGCTGGGGTTCTGGCAGGGAAGGGGTTAAGGACAGCAGCAATGCTGCTGAGGTCTGGGCACTGTAGGAGTTAATGCCAAGGGTATCAGGGTAAAGGGTTAGTGGGGGTTAATGGAGGTAATTCGTTGGTGGGATAGCGGGGGGGGGGGGGGGATACTCAGTCCTTCCGCTCATTGTCCAGGGGATGCTCATAGTTCTGGGCATTTGTTATGGGTGGGCGGCCGGCTCTCTTTTCCCATGTGTCTCTGATTCTAGTCTGGTTGCAAGAGCCCCCTTTCCTCTGTCTTGGACTGATATATAAGTCACTCTCACTCCCCCCCTTCCCCCATCCAAGGTGTAGGGAAATGACATCATCGTGTGCGTGTGACGGAATGCATGCACTCAGACTGCAGCAGATAGCTGACTGGCCTCCTGAGGCACAGAATCTGTACAGCCAAAGACACCATGGCTCCACACACACACACACCCAAGTCATAAACAGTCCCTAGACAGAAGGTGGGGGAGCCCTGCTGGGCATGTTTCAAAGAGATCCATTGATCTTCTGAAGTGACCAGAAGCTGGAAAATCTAGCCATCTGGTGCCATCGCCCGCAGGTATGCAGGAGGAGGCGGGGGGGGGGGGGGGCGCCATGACTGGGGGACATAACTGGCCACATGCATATAAGACAATTGGGGCATATCTATATGTATTATATATACCCAACTCTAATGTAAGTATAAATGGACATGTGTGCAGATACAGGGGCATACAGACATATCCACATATACAGACATAACACTATGACCTTCCCCCCTCTGGCCATACAGGGCCAATATATATATATATATACGCACATATGCACAATTATACACATATACATAGTACATAGTACATATATATATATATATATATATATATATATATACACAGATGCTTGGGGCGCATCTATAAACACATACACATACAAAACCGGGGGTATGAATGGGTAGCAATAAGCCCACATACATATTGTTATGCTGGCACAAGTGTATATACATAAAGACATGTGTGCAAATACATACACACATATAGTTAAAGGGGTTGTCCAGGTTCAGAGCTGAACCTGGACAGCCCTCCATTTTCACCCCGGCAGCCCCCCTGACATGAGCATCGGAGCAGTTCATGCTCCGATGCTCTCCTTTGCCCTGCGCTAAATCGCGCAGGGCAAAGGCATTTTTCAGAGTTCCGGTGACATACCGGGCTCTCCATGGGGCTGACAGGAACCCCGGTGACGTCACCGGCACTGATGGGCGGGATTTGGCTCTGCCCTAGCCAGTAAAACGGCTAGGGCAGAGCTAAAGCTACCGCCCGGCAGTGTGTTATTAAAAACAAAAGAGCCTGTGCCCTGCGCGATCTAGCGCAGGGCACTGGAGCGCATCGGAGCATGAGATGCTCCGATGCTAGGCTCAGGGGGGCTGCCGGGGTGAAAATAAGGGTATGTCCGGGTTCAGCTCTGAACCCGGACAACCCCTTTAAGGCTGCGTGTAATTGTGGGTGGAGCGACCTACCCTATTTAAACCCCCTGGTACAAGCAGGAGGGCACCCGTTCTTTGCCTTCCAGCACCTGCGCCTGACGTCACTTCCGGTCACGTCTTCGGTCGTGTCTTCGGTCGTCATCTCGGTTCGGTTCGTAGTGCAGCCAGCCGCATCACCTCCCGTGAGTATCACCGCTCTGCGGCCCGGGGCGGACGCGCCTGCCCCCCGGCACCTCGTGTTCCCCTGATTCAGCCCGACCGGAAGCTTCACGCAGGCTCCCGGCCTTGCGCCGGCTGCCGGAGCATGTGTCGCCCAGTCGCCTCCCCCCTCCAGGTACTGGGCCCCTCCGGCACATGCACCGCAAGTTGGTGCAGCTCGGCAAGAAGGGGAGCAGGCGGGGACGGCGCCGCAGGTGTTAATGATGGGGCTGTTCGTCGTAGGCTCTATACTGCAAGACCTTGCAGACGCCTGCAAGCCAACTAAGGTTAGGAAGTTTAAATGCGGCACTGTGGTTAAGCCATCTGTTGACCAGTTTCTGGGTTGTTGTGGCTGCCAGGGAAGGGTGGCACTGTGGCAGTCATGCCTTCTTCCTGCTTATGTTACCAGTGCGGGGGTCCCGGGCGGCAGGACTAGCAGCACAGCCGCCCTGTCTGCAGTGGACGCCACTTCTCCGTGCGGGCGAGTCGCCGACTGGCTGCCTGGCTGTTGGCCTGCTGCCCTTAACCCGCGCACTGCTGAGAAGAAAAAAAAAAGGGAAATTGTGATTTAATGCCAGGTGCAGGCCCCGGTCACCCTGGGCTCCTATGCCAATCACGCTATTACGTTTATCAATCTTCACCCCCTGGGTGGCTGGGGGCTGTGGCATTCCTTGAATTCAGGGGTCAGTTGTTCCCTGAACCTCTCAGGTGTTACGGCTGCCCTTAAATCGCCCAGGGGTCCCGTCTGCCCTGAATCGATCAGGTGTTACGTCATTCCTGATACCGCTCAGGTGTCACTTGTTCCCCGATCCGCTCAGATGTTATGTCGTCCCTATAACCACCGGGTGTCATATGTTCCCTGAATCGCTTAGGTGTAATGTCTTCCCTAAAAAATCGCTCAGGTGGAATGTCGTCCCTAAATCGCTCAGGTGTAATGTCGCCCCTGAATCGCTCAGGTGTAATGTCTTCCCTGAATCGCTCAGGTGTAATGTCTTCCCTGAATCGCTCAGGTGTAATGTCTTCCCTGAATCGCTCAGGTGTAATGTCTTCCCTGAATCGCTCAGGTGTAATGTCTTCCCTGAATCGCTCAAGTGTAATGTCTTCCCTGAATAGCTCAGGTGTAATGTCTTCCCTGAATAGCTCAGGTGTAATGTCTTCCCTGAATAGCTCAGGTGTAATGTCTTCCCTGAATAGCTCAGGTGTAATGTCTTCCCTGAATCGCTCAAGTGTAATGTCTTCCCTGAATAGCTCAGGTGTAATGTCTTCCCTGAATAGCTCAGGTGTAATGTCTTCCCTGAATAGCTCAGGTGTAATGTCTTCCCTGAATCACTCAGGTGTAATGTCTCCCCTGAATAGCTCAGGTAGTATGGCTCCTTGGATCGCTCATGTGTTATGTCTCCCCTAAATCACTCAAGTGTTATGTCTTCAGGTGTCATGTTTTTCCCCGAGTCACAGGTGTCATGATCCCGGAATCACAGGTCATGTCTTCCCAGAATCACTCAGGTTTTGTTCCCTGAATCGCTCAGGTGTCATGTTTTTCCTCAAATCGCAGGTGTCATGTTCCCGGAATTGCAGGTGTCATGTTCCCGGAATCGCAGGTGTCATGTCTTCCCTGAATCATTCAGGTTTTGTCTTCCCTGATTCGCTCAGGCGTCGTGTTTTTCTCCAAATCGCAGGTGTCATATTCCCTGAATCGCTCAGGTGTCATGTTCTCCCTGATTTGGGCTTTGTTTTTCATACCTCTTCCAGGTCGGTTGTTTCCCAGGTTGCGTATTTTCCTGAACAGTCTGGTTATGTATTCCCCTGATTCACTCAGGTCAGGTTTGGCCTGATTCGCTCAGGCTTCTGTTTTTCCCTGGTCTCCCAGTGGATAGGTAGTGTCCAGGTCCAACCAGGTTCAAGGTACTGCCCGACCCACCCAGGTGTCTGTCATCTGCATGAAGGTGTATGTAATTGCGTGCTTTGCTTAGGATTCCATGTTGCCTGAACCGCTCAGGATTCTGTGTATCGCCCGAATTATGTGTATCAGCCTGTAACGCTCGGGGGTTTGTTCAGCAGCGTCCGGCTGGTTCCTGGTTACCCGATTCGTGTCCGGCGTGTCTGGTTTCCTGTTTTCCGCAGGTTTGTTGCATGCGGCGCGACTTCGGGCTCTTATTCTGGCTTTCCAGGGTCACCCAGCAGTTGGCCATGGCGCCCAGGCTGCATCCCGATTCTCCGTCGCCTCGTTCCAGTGCCACCAGATCACACCTCTCTCCGGGTCTCGTACCAACGCAAGCTTATTTTTCATGTAAGCAGGGCCTCAGGCCACCGGAATTTCGATCCATCGCATGGCTCCTCCATGCCCGGTCACTCCACGGTTCCGGGTTTCAGGTAAGTTGTAGCCGAGTGGCGGCGTGACGCTTTCCTGCAGCTCAGAGCCTTCCTTCGTTCATCACGAGCCTCCATTCCTAGGTCTTCAGTATCACCGGAGAGTTGGCAGCGCTGTCCGTTGATTCGGTTAGGTTGCGATCCTTTCTATACCATGTTCATTCCTGTTTCCTTCTGATTCTCAGGTTTCATTTATTTCCCAGATTAGCTAAAAAATTCACGTATTTACCCATTCACCCAGGTCTAATTCCCCGGAGTCTCGCAGGTTTTACGTGTTTCCTGGATCGCTCGGGTTCATGCATTTCCCTGAATCGCTCGGGTTCATGCATTTCCCTGAATCGCTCAGGTTCATGGATTTCCCTGAATCGCTCAGGTTCATGGATTTACCTGAATCACTCAGGTTTTATGTTTCCAGAATCGCCCGGGTTCATGTTTTCTGGATCGCTCAGGTTTATGTATGTGCCCAAGTCACTCAGGTTTACGTTTTTCCCTGAATCGCTCAGGTCAGGTATTTCCCTGAATCGCTCAGGTCAGGTATTTCCCTGAATCGCTCAGGTCAGGTATTTCCCTGAATCGCTCAGGTTTAGGTATTTTCCTGAATCGCTCAGGTTTAGGTATCTCCCTGAATCGCTCAGGTTTTGTATTTTCCTGTCTCTTTCAGGTTGCCGGTATTTCCAGGTGGTATGTTTTTCCTGATTCACCCAGGTTACGTATTTCCCTGAATCACTCAGATTTAGTATTTTCCTGTCTCTTTCAGGTTGGCGGTATTTCCAGGTTGTGTGTATTTTCTTGATTCACTCAGGTTACGTATTCCCTGAATCGCTCAAGTCTTTTTTCCCACAGGTTGTTCGCATTTGCCTGATTCGCTCAGGTCTTTTTTCCCGCAGGTGTTCGTATTTGCCTGAATCACTCAGCTCTTTTTCCAACAGGTGGTTCGCATTTGCCTGAATCGCTCAGGTCTTTTGTCCCACAGGTTGTACGCAGTTGCCTGAATCGCTCAGGTCTTTTTCCCGCAGGTTGTTCGCATTTGCCCGATTCACTCAGGTCTTTTTTCCCACATGTTGTACACATCCCACAGGTTGTTTGCATTTGCCTGAATCGCTCAGGTCTTTTCCCACTGGTGGTACACATTTGCCTGAATCACTCAGGATCCGATATATATTTGCCTGAAACGCTCAGGGTTCTTTCCAGCAGTATCCAGTGGTTACTGTTTGCCCGGTTCGGGTTCCGCATGTTTGAATCCCTGATTGCATTGGATCCAGTTCATCACAGGGGTTTGGACATGGTCATCCATTATCTCGACAATTGTTGTTACATCAGGTATTGTACTCTGCTCCCACTCAAGCGGCATTCTCCTGTTCATTGCTACGTCATGGTTTTGCTTACTCTCACCTGGGCAGTCTGCACCCTAATTCCTGATCATCAAGGGACCTCAGGGCATCCCCTCGGGCTGGGCTAGTTGCTCCAGCTTTTCACCAGGCTTGAGTCCCCCGTGGCGGCCGCCAAGCTGGCTAAGATTCAGGCCGCCGTTTCATCCGCGGCTTCTTCCAGGGTCCTGTCCAAGTGGGAGCTCCAGTCCCTGTTAGGGTTCCTGAACTGTGCATTTACGATCATGTCCAGGGCAGGTCTTTCACTTCCCGGCTCCTCAGTCTCCCCAAAAAATAAAAATAAATGAAAAAACACCCATCCTCGGGGGGAGGTGGGGGAGGTCATGTTTTTCATGGCTTATAGCCCATTGCCACACGCACCGCCACCTGTCATTTAACACCATCAAGCTGTATTTGGCTGGCATTCAACACCATCGGATGCTCGGCGACCCCTCTGCCAAATCCATTTTTCGTATCAGGCCATCAAAGCCACCCTCAGGGTTAGCGCGGCGGTCCAGGTGCGTAGGCAACCAGTGTCAGGCGAGCTTTTCCGCAGATTGTCCGTAGCCCTAGACGGTCTCCCTTTTGGGCACTCAGCAAGCATCATCACCAAAGCAGCCATGTACCTAGGTTTCTATCAGTTCTTAGACCCAGGGAGTTCACCTGCTGCACGGTCAACCGAGCGACCCTGCTCAGGCGACATCTCGCCTGGTATTCGGTCCACTTATACTGTCCATCCCAGCCACCAAGTCCAATCAGGCTGGTCCTCCCACCGAGGTAGAGTTCTTCCCTACGGCCAACTGTTGGTGTCTCGTCAAGGCGCTCCACGAGCTTCTGGCCTCACTCCAGTCTCCCGCGTTAGACGACCCGTTGCTCCCTACCTAACGGTAGGCCCCCCTTCTTCAGCCAAGTTTGTCTCCAATATCCGCACCCTGGCGGCAGGGTTGGGGTTCAACCCTAGCACGGTATCCGGGCACTCCTCTCATGTAGGAGCCGCTTCCGCAGCATCCAGTCGTCAGGTACCGGCACACGTCATCCGCAAGGTGGGTCGTTAGCGGTCGCCCTGCTACGCTAGGTACATTCCCAATACGCGAGTTGAGATTGTCAGAGCCTTTCGTTCTTTGGGCTTCATGGGTTCCATGATGCTCCAATAATACATTGCACCCTACTCCGGGCCGGTTCTCTTTGCCCACTTATCTAGGCCTTACCTCATCACTGGCACCGGGCACACTCCAGCCAGTTGGTTCAGGGCAGTACATAGGCATGCCTACTCTGTTCCTGGATTAGCTCCTACCACAAATAGTTAAGGCTGCGTGCAGCCTGTAATTGTGGGTGGAGCGACCTACCCTATTTAAACCCCCTGGTACAAGCAGGAGGGCGCCTGTTCTTTGCCCCTCCCTCCTATCCCCTTTTTTCATTCACTCCTCCTGGGTGGCCCACTTATCTAGGCCTTACCTCGTCACTGGCACCAGGCACACTCCAGCCAGTTGGTTCAGGGCAGTACATAGGCATGCCTACTCTGTTCCTGGATTAGCTCCTACCACAAATCTATATATACACACACACTCTCATATACCTGGGGCATCACATACAGGGGACATACAAATGTCCCCACTGGCCATACAGGGCCAATATATACACAGCCATACAGGAAATATATATCCCTATTGGCCATATAAAGGGGCCCATATATATCAAAGAAGGGGCAGATACATATATATATCCATATACATACGCCCACCTGACTTCCCTCTACACTTTACATTCATGATGCTTTATCTATTGTCACACATGTGTTGGTAAGCTCAGATAGTCCATACAATTTACTTGGGACTGACGTGCTTAGTGCCATGAAAGCATTTGTAGATTTCTCTTCAGGAAAACCCCAAATCACAGCCCCTGTGCCTGAAGACACTTTGTGTGCACTTATGTCCTTAATGACACTTAGTGCCTCCTCTACCTCTAAATTTACACCCCCAGACTGGCTGTCTCAAGTCCCATCACATTTGTGGGCGACTTCTAAGGGTACTTTCACACTAGAGTTAGAAGAATCTGGCAAGCAGTTCTGTTGCCGAAAATTCCTGCCATATCCGGAAATCCGTATACAAATGGATATCATTTGTTTCCGGATCTGGACGTGGATTTGTCTAACAAATGCATTGCAATACCGCATCCGTCTCTCCGGTTTCATCTGGAAAACCGGATCCGATATTTCCATCTGCTGAAAAGCTTTATGGAGATGAAGATTTCATTTTTCAGCACGACCTGGTACCTGCTCACAGTGCCAAAACCACTGGTAAATGGTTTACTGACCATGGTATTACTGTGCTTAATTGGCCTGCCAACTCTCCTGACCTGAACCCCATAGAGAATCTGTGGGATATTGGGAAGAGAAAGTTGAGAGACGCAAGACCCAACACTCTGGATGAGCTTAAGGCCGCTATCGAAGCATCCTGGGCCTCCATAACACCTCAGCAGTGCCACAGGCTGATTGCCTCCATGCCACGCCGCATTGAAGCAGTCATTTCTGCAAAAGGATTCCCCACCAAGTATTGAGTGCAGAACTGAACATAATTATTTGAAGGTTGACTTTTTTTGTATTAAAAACACTTTTCTTTTATTGGTCGGATGAAATATGCTAATTTTTTTAGATAGGAAATTTGGGTTTTCATGAGCTGTATGCCAAAATCATCAATATTAAAACAATAAAAGGCTTGAACTACTTCAGTTGGTGTGTAATGAATCTAAAATATATGAAAGTCTAATGTTTATCAGTACATTACAGAAAATAATGAACTTTATCACAATATGCTATTTTTTTTTAGAAGGACCTGTATATTACTTCTTGGCAATAACCAAAGACAATTACCTCTCCCAACTGGTTCAGGACCCGACTAGAGGGGTGGCCATACTGGATTTAGTACTAACCACTAGGCCTAACAGAACACCAGATGTGCAGGTTGGGGGACACCTGGGAAATAGTGACTATAAAGTAATAACCTTCCAATTATCATTCAAAAGAGCGTTTCTACAGGGAGTAACAAAAATACCAAACTTCAAAAAAGCTAAATTTAGCCAACTAAGAGAGGCCATAGGCCTAACTAACTGAGACAAAGTCCTCAAAAATAAAAATACAGCCACAAAATCAGATATCTTTAAAAGCATCCTAAAATCTCATTGTGGGGGGTGGAGCCTAGCAGCAATGACGCACGCAAGCACCTGCGTGAGCTCTGCAGAGGATCACCGGTGTGCAGGCATAATTAGCGACTTCCAAAGTACCAACATGGGTAAAATCACCAAAGACAAGTCCAAAGATACCCCAGGGACCAGAAGGTTGACAACTGGGCAAGGAGATCTGGACCGTTTTGTCAAAAAAGCGAGTGTACAGCATGTGAGACGAGCTTACAAGATGGCACTGAATGCAGAGACACTACATCAGGATGCCTCCGAATCAGAGGGCAGTGAAGCGGCTGCTCCCACCGTGAGAGATGACCTACTAGTCTCTAGAGCTTTTGTGAGACAACTGCTAGCGGAGGCACTGGATCCATTGGTGCTAGAGCTCAAGGAGTTCAAGCAGGACTTGAAGCAACAGAGTGACTGAATGGAGGTGCTGGAAACCGCGCAAGTTTCTATAGAGAACTTTAATACCGCTATATCCCATAACATGGATTATGCCCAAGCCCACTTGAACTCTCTTAGGCTACTTTCACACCTGCGTTCAGGTGTCCGCTCGTGAGCTCCGTTTGAAGGGGCTCACAAGCGGCCCTGAACGCAGCCGTCTGGCCCCAATGCATTCTCAGTGGAGGCGGATCCACTGAGAATGCATCCGTCTGCCAGCGCTCAGCCTCCGCTTCGCTCAGTGAGCGGACACCTGAACGCTGCAAGCAGCGTTCGGGTGTCCGCCTGGCCGTGCGGAGGCAAGAGGATCCGTTCCGACTTATAATGGAAGTCAATGGGGACGGATCCGCTTGAAGATGACACCATATGGCTCAATCTTCAAGCGGATCCGTCCCCCATTGACTTTCAATGTAAAGTCTGAACGGATCCGCTCAGGCTACTTTCACACTTAGAAAATTTATAATGCAGACGGATCCGTTCTGAACGGAGCCACCGTCTGCATTAATATGAGCGGATCCGTTCAGAACGGATCCGCTCGAATGCTAGTGTGAAAGTAGCCTTAATAATCAACTTGAAGATCAAGATAACCGGGGGAGGCGAAATAACTTAAGACTCAGAGGCTTCCCGGAAGCTATACAAGCTGACGCCATTATGCCAATGCTGATTGATTTTTTCAAAGACCTCCTGCATGAAGAGTCACATATGGACATCACGTTGGAGAGAGCCCATAGAGCCCTGCGTCCCCCTCCGGGTCCATTAGATCCCCCAAGGGACATCATATGTAAGTTGAACAGCTTCCAAACTAAAGAAAGCATATTAAAAGCAGCCAGATCCACGCCACATATTGCCTTTGCGGCTCTAACATTCTGATCTACCAAGATTTATCCCCGCTGACCTTGAAAAAGAGGAAAGAACTCAAACCATTACTGGCTATATTAAGGGATTGCAAGATTACTTACCGATGGCTATACCCTTTTGGTCTGCTGATTAACTTCCCGGACAGGAAGGCAATAGTTAGAGCACTAGCGGATTTAAAAAGAGTATACGAAAAGCTGGACATTGCGGACCTGCAGATCGAGGACTGGAACCCGGTCCAGGAATTGACGCAGCTACCTGCATTGCCTTTAATCACCCCCTGGACACCGGTGAGCACAGGGCGGCCACATTGACAGGGAAGAAGATTGAAGAAATTTAACTCCCGCAGTCCCACATTAGACAAGGACTGAGTGTTATTCAGCTGCTGATATTTTCTTATGTTATCTTCCGAGGAATTTGCCTAGATTGAGTAGGATTCAGGTATGATACCATTTGTGCTTTTTATTATACCAGTCTCTCAAAATACAAAATGCTAGCTCCCTAGTTTTCCCAAAAGAACCTCACTCTCTAGTGAGAGTAAATCTACGTAAATACGTATCACCTCACTCCTAGTCCCTTTGGTAGAGGACATAAATTTAACCCAAAGTTTTACCTGTGTTGAAGTAGCTGCCTGCCCACCCTCCTTGATCCTCTAGGTGGCAGCCTACGCACACGATTCTCACACTCTTGTTTGAGACTCACCCGTTGCTCCTTAGAGGAGACAAGTTCATGTTCATAGAGGTTTTAGTTCCTTATATTGTTATTTCAGCCTCACACAAGAAGCTAACGTCAGATATTGTGATAGCAAGAGTAGCTATGATGTGTGTGACATACCAGCTTCTCACAATGTTCTGTTCCCTAGAGTATGACAGAGATGATTTCAGGTTGTGCAAGTCGTATATGTGTACTAGTTTTACTAGCTGGACCCGAAAGTAAATGGCTGTAACTACAGTATGCTCTTTTAATGCATGAGGAATGAACGCACCCTCTAAGAGAGGCCAAATTTGCGCTATGATGAAAAAGCAGAAAGTGGATATCTTGTTACTGCAAGAGAACCATTTCAGATCAAAACATGTGCCTAGACTTGGTCACTTGACTTATAATCAATGGTTCCACAGTACTTCGCCTAACTCTGCCTAATATGGAGTCAGTATCGCAATCCACAGGCAGATACCTCTTGAGGTGCGTTCATCCCTCGTACACACAGAAGGCAGGTATGCCTTCATTAAGGGTGTAATAGGACGACAAATGTATACAACACAAGCGCCCTGGTTGGGGGACACTCTTGCATTGCTCCACAGGTTCGCGGAAGGACTAATAGTTTTGGGTGGGGATCTAAATGTGGCATTGCATCCCGACATAGATACTTCCTTAGGGAAAACATTGTTATCGCACACAGCACTGCGGTTTATCAGGGGAAAACTAGCCGATTCCGGACTAGTAGATAGTTGGAGATCCCTACATCCTAGACAAAGACTAAACATATTATTCTCCGGCACATAAGTCATAACAAAGATTAGACTATGTCCTAATGTCCTCTTCACTTCTGCCTTATTGTGTTAAAGCTTCTATAGGGTCCATACTGTTGTCAGATCATGCTCTGGGTTTTTATGAGTTTCCAACTGCGGGATATCCCAAAAAAGGAAATGATCTGGAGACTCAATGAAACTCTCCTACATAACCCAACCAATCAGAAACATATGGAGAGGAAAAGTGAGGAATACTTTGAACTTAATGACTCAATCGAGATTTCCCCTAGCATCATATGGGAAGCACATAAGGCAGTAGTGAGAGGACACTTCATCTCCCTAGGGTCCCACCTTAGGAAATGGAGAAGCAGAAATTTTTGATATACAGAGCTGAATACAGGCCATGGAATCCATGCATAAAAAGCTTCGGACACCAGATGTGTTACAGAAACTAGACCTTCTCAGGTCACAGATGAACAACATTTTAAATGCCAATTCAGCAAAATTATTCCTATCAGCCAAGTTTAAATACTATGCCCATGACGACAAAGCCTCTAAATTTTTGTTGTCCCAATTGAAAAAACACAAGGTTCATTCATATATTCAAAAAATACAGTCCTCCTCAGCCCAGACTTTCTATCATACTGAGTAAATTGCGGCCATCTTTACAAAATATTACACCCAATTATATAACCTAAACCCAACGTCTTCTCCCCATGATTGACAAATAAAAATTGCCGATACAAAGCAATGGCTTTCATCACTTGATCTACAGAAGGCGATTTCCCGCCTATTCACAATTACAGAACTGAGGAAAGCCCTCAAGGAATCTCCCCCCCATAAAAGCCCAGGCCCAGATGGATTACCTATGAAGTACTATGACTCTTTTCAAAACATTCTTCCAACTAAACTCCAAGTTTGTAACTCAATCTGGGAGGGGAAACCCTTACACCCACATATGCTTGCTGCCCAAATAACCATTATTCCTAAGGAGGGAAAAGACCCTTCCTTGTGTGCCAGTTACAGACCGATATCTTTGCTCAACAGTGACCTGAAACTGTTGGCAAAGATGCTGGCTTCCCGTCTTCAGCCCCTCTTGCCTCAATTGATCCACATGGAGCAAGTGGGCTTTGTGGGACGGCGTGAAGGAAGAATGAACATAAGCCGTTTGATAAACATAATCCATCATGCGCATTCCACCTCTACTCCATTAGTCCTTCTTGGCACTGATGCCGAGAAGGCTTTTGATAGAATGGACTGGGCATAAATGGCTGAAAAGTTTTTAGACAAATTGCCAGGACCGGATGGCATACACCCCCGTATCCTAAGGGAATTAAGTAATGTCATAGCCAGACCCTTATTTCTGATATTTGCAGACTCTATACTGACAGGGAATGTCCTACAGGATTGGCGCATAGCAAATGTGGTGCCAATATTCAAAAAGGATCCAAAAACAGAGCCTGGAAACTATAGGCCGGTGAGTTTAACATCTGTTGTGGGCAAACTGTTTGAAGGTTTTCTAAAAGATGCTATGTTAGAGCATCTCAACGGAAATAAGCAAATAACGCCATATCAGCATGACTTCATGAGGGATCGGTCATGCCAAACTAATTTAATCAGTTTCTATGAGGAGGTAAGTTCTAGACTTGACAGTGTCGTATATCTGGACTTCGCCAAAGCATTTGACACTGTACCACATAAAAGGTTAGCATATAAAATGTGATTACTCGGGCTGGGAGATAATGTCTGTATGTGGGTAAGTAACTAGCTGAGTGATAGAAAACAGAGGGCCACGTGTACCTTCTGCAGGTGTGAACTCGACTGTCTCATTGATGTACAAGCTATGAAGCCAACTAGGGAGCTCCTTCCTCTTTACAGACCGGCAATTAACGTAATAGTCTCTGTTTCCATATCTCGGATAAACCCGAATCCTCGCTGCTTACAATAGCTAAGAACTCGACCCAATCTCTGTATCGGATCCAGGAAGTCCTTTACGGGTTCCTCCAGCAACTTGCGAGTTGTACTTCTTACAGGCGTGTGTCCGCGGGAGTCGAGCCGACTTGATCTCCGCTGACAACTTGGCCCAAAGTTCTGTCTGCTCAGTAGTAGGGCACGCTATGGTGGGGAAATCTGTAGCCAGACCGGACCTTTCGGCATATTTCTGAGACCGGTTTTGCGGCATCGTGGCTACGTGCTGACCTGTACTGTAATCAGCCGATTCAGCAGTGCGATCCACACTGCGCTCTCTCCAGTGGCGATCCCATAGGTCCTGGACACGGACCTGCAAATCAGGAGTAATGGGTGTAGGGTTCCACGTCGGTGTGGCGACAAGTTCCTGTTCGGATCCAGTCCCTATTGCAGAGCTCAGTCGCTTCTCCGCAATACTGCTTCGGCAGTACACTTCTCCTTCTAGGAAGCAATCAGAGTCTCTCTTTTTAACGTGCGCACGCACGTCACGCTCTTCCTGAATGCTGGGCCCACCTCCTAGCTCTGTATTAATGACAGGGGCAAAGCAACCATTATCCACCGTACAAGGGGGGGTCTCAGGGAGTCGGGTGTCCGGAGCAACAATGGTCAGTACTCCAATTGGGTCTGGTGGTTTGGTGACACACGATAATGAAGTCAATGCCAGAGAGGGTTTAGCAGTCTCATGTGCATTAGGATATTCATAAGTGGCTGGGTTTTTGTCGAAACATCCAACAGGTGGACACATCGATAGTCCACACATGGTTCCACCCATTTTGTTTTTATGGCAGAACTTTTTATAAAACAGAGGAGATGGTGCTGCGTTTGCATATAGGTTTGGCCTCCCAGAATTTACACAACAAAAGGTAGGAAGGGCTAGCCGGACAATTTTGCATAAATGGGCGGCACTAGGTTTTCCCAGTCTTCAGGGGGTGTCACAGTGATGGCGCAGTATTTTTTCAAACAAGAAGGCCTCCGGCGGCTATTTTAAGTGCATAGAAACAGTCCATTCAATGACAGCAAGACGTTAGTAACACGCAAATCAGATTTTCTCACTTTTGACACTGCAATTTTTATGCTGAAGACTGGCATAACACTTCCATGCAACTTACAAATACTGTAAACAGTTCTGTGGCCCAATACAGCGTGCAATAAGTAAAAGTCTCTCAATAAAGCAAAGGGGCTTATTCTCATGCGACAGTCTTTCAAATAAGGAGCAGGGGTTAATATCCTGTTCGTGACGCCAAAATTTTAGATGTGGCGTGCCAGAACCACAGGGGCGACATGTCAGGTGCACGGTGGGACGATGAGGGGCCAGTAATAATATAGTTGATCGGTTTACTCACGGTTAGCAGAAAGCCTCCCTGGGCCAGAAGCACAGTGATGAGGAATGAGGAAGACAGCACAAAATCCTCCGGGGCACACTCTGTGGTAGGGAAGCACCAGCCTAGATGAGGGTTGAGGTGCCCTTGATGATGGTGGTGTATAGGTTGCTTGTGGCAGCTGGGTCCCTTGGTGGTATTTGTCATGATGCCAGTACCGTTTATGGTGGTAGAACCAGTTATAGTAATATTGAAGAATGAAGTAGACAGTGGTAGGATACAACTCACAACTTTTACTGTAGCTGGTTTTAGTTGCTGCATATACATCCAGACAGAATACAGTCTCTTGATATTTAGAGAAATTCTGTTGATCCACTGTTAATAGGTTTTGCTAGGTTCTGACTCAGGCTGTGGTTCTGTAGTACTCTTCTCTGGTATGCTTAGTCCTATTATTTCTGTATCTTCCAAGCCCTTGAGCAGGTAGCTAATCTGTCTTCTATAATTTATGGTGAGGCTGCCTGTAGCTAGATTGTCCTCCACCATATGCACAGGTGCCCATTAAGCCTTAGGTAGTGGCTGTTATCACCAATGTCTCTCTTTGCTTGGGTTTCTTCCAGGGACGCAACTCTATCCTCTGGTTGTGGGATGTAAGGAACTAAGAGGATCACAGGAGGAAAATGCTTTCCCGCTCCTCATACCTCGGCACTACCTCATTGCTGCTTCTGACTTCACCCACTACTCTGTGATGTGTAGTCTTGGCTTAACAACTGACTCTACTCCTCTCTTCTCTCCTTTCTCTACCCTCTTCACCACACTAGGCCTGACTAAAGTATTTATATAAACTAAGTGCTATCCCCCTCTAGTGGTGGGATTTATAAAATACACCTAACCAGCCTATCAACAGGGATACAACAGGTGATGTAATGCAGAATGACATTCAATACAGTAATGCAGTTTTACAGTAATTTTGCAGTACCCACGTGTCCTGAGTGGGACGCTGCACTATCACCACGATCACTGCAGGACACTCCAACACCGTGATGAGACCGGCTTGTGTCTCACACAGACACTCCTTCCAAAATGTCTGAGTCTCTGCTTCTTGTTCTTCTCAGAGAGAGTATAGAAAGAGTGAGGGGCAGTAACGTTTTAAAACTGAAGAGTTTATTTGAACTATTTTAAGAATAAGCCCCTACCAAACAAACAAGACAGACGACAATTAACAGTGTGGGATCCACATTAGTGAATCACCGTTGTACGGATCCGTTGGTAATGTTGCAGTACCGTGGGACTGAACAAAAAAGCAGCACCATATGCAGTCTTTTAGTGGGGTACCGCAGACTAATGAAAATGCCAGAGGCAAATAAAAGGGTGGATCTTACCGGTGGTGCCAGTTGGGACCTTGTAGTCCAAAATCCTGGAGGATGAGGGGCTTCTCGGGTCCGAAAAACACGTCCTCTTTTTGATTTCACCTGGTGCCAGGGGCTGCAGGGAGAAACTATCCCTGTTTTTGCCCTACTTGGCCTGTAAATCCCTAGGTGCCTCCTAATACGGGGTCCTTTCCCCGCAAGGGGTGGCCTCGTCCGGAACCTAACCCTAATAAGTGAACCCTAATTGGCCCTATAGGGACAGCGTAAATTGGCCCCAAAGGGTGATGATGGCTGGTAGGGTAGAAAGATATCTATATTCTGATAGATTTATTCTGCGTCCCTACGCGTTTCATCTAATAGAGAATAAATCAGAACAAAAAAATGTGTGCCTCCACTTCATAGAGATAGAATGAGGACCCCCCGACTCATCAGGGGACAGGGGTCGTGGGTGGAGGATTAGGTCTATACCCTTGTCCTATTGTGATAAATAATGGGAAAAGGGGTCAGCCAAAAAAGAATTGCGCAGACCTGACTAGTAGGGATGAGCGAACTCGAACTGTATAGTTCGGGTTCGTACCGAATTTTGGGGTGTCCGTGACACGGACCCGAACCCGGACATTTTCGTAAAAGTCCGGGTTCGGGTTCGGTGTTCGTCGCTTTCTTCGCGCTTTTGTGACGCTTTCTTGGCGCTTTTTGAAAGGCTGCAAAGCAGCCAATCAACAAGCGTCATACTACTTGCCCCAAGAGGCCATCACAGCCATGCCTACTATTGGCATGGCTGTGATTGGCCAGAGCACCATGTGACCCAGCCTCTATTTAAGCTGGAGTCACATAGCGCCGCCCGTCACTCTGCTCTGATTAGCGTAGGGAGAGGTTGCGGCTGCGACAGTAGGGCGAGATTAGGCAGATTAACTCCTCCAAAGGACTTGATTAACTGATCGATCTGCAGCTGTGGATCATTGAGCTGCTGATCCTCAATTGCTCACTGTTTTTAGGCTGCACAGACCGTTTGTCAGTCTCATTTTTCTGGGGTGATCGGCGGCCATTTTGTGTCTTGTGGTGCGCCAGCACAAGCTGCGACCAAGTGCATTTAACCCTCAATGGTGTGGTTGTTTTTTGGCTAAAGCCTACATCAGGGTGAAGCTGTCACACCAAGTGCATTTATCCAGCAATAGTCTGTTCATTTTTTGGCCATATACAAAATCAGGGGCAAGCTGCGCCTGTCACCAAGTGCATTTAACCCTCAATGGTGTGGTTGTTTTTTGGCTAAAGCCTACATCAGGGTGAAGCTGTGACACCAAGTGCATTTAACCAGCAATAGTCTGTTCATTTTTTGGCCATATACAAAATCAGGGGCAAGCTGCGCCTGTCACCAAGTGCATTTAACCCTCAATGGTGTGGTTGTTTTTTGGCTAAAGCCTACATCAGGGTGAAGCTGTCACACCAAGTGCATTTAACCAGCAATAGTCTGTTCATTTTTTGGCCATATACAAAATCAGGGGCAAGCTGCGCCTGTCACCAAGTGCATTTAACCCTCAATGGTGTGGTTGTTTTTTGGCTAAAGCCTACATCAGGGTGAAGCTGTCACACCAAGTGCATTTAACCAGCAATAGTCTGTTTATTTTTTGGCCATATCCCAGTCTAATTCTGTCACTAAATCCATACCGGTCACCCAGCGCCTAAATACTAGGCCTCAAATTTATATCCAGCTAAATCTGTCCCTAGTGCTGTAGCTGGGCGAGTTATTTAGTGTCCGTTCAAGCACATTTCTTGTTCTGGGTTGAAATACAATTCCCAATTTAGCAATTTCATAATTTAGTGGTTCCTGCTATATCAGAGCTATTTGAAATCTATCCCAAAAAGGGTATATAATATTGAAGGTGCACATTGGGTCATTCAGAATAACTTCACACACACCCGCTACTGTGTATTTCCAAGTCTAATTCTGTCACTAAACCCATACCTGTCACCCAGCGCCTAAATACTAGGCCTCAAATTTAAATCCCTCTAAATCTCTCGTTACCCACCGCTGTACTGTTGTTGCTGGGCAAGATATTTAGTGTCCGTCAAAGCACATTTTTTGTTCTGGGTTGAAGTACAATTCCCAATTTAGCAATTTCATAATTTAGTGGTTTCTGCTATATCAGAGCTATTTGAAATCTATCCCTAAAAGGGTATATAATATTGAAGGTGCACATAGGGTCATTCAGAATAACTTCACACACACGCTTCTGTGCATTTCCAAGTCTAATTCTGTCACTAAATCCATACCGGTGACCCAGCGCCTAAATACTAGGCCTCAAATTTAAATCCCTCTAAATCTCTCGTTACCCACCGCTGTACTGTTGTTGCTGGGCAAGATATTTAGTGTCCGTCAAAGCACATTTTTTGTTCTGGGTTGAAGTACAATTCCCAATTTAGCAATTTCATAATTTAGTGGTTTCTGCTATATCAGAGCTATTTGAAATCTATCCCTAAAAGGGTATATAATATTGAAGGTGCACATAGGGTCATTCAGAATAACTTCACACACACGCTTCTGTGCATTTCCAAGTCTAATTCTGTCACTAAATCCATACCGGTGACCCAGCGCCTAAATACTAGGCCTCAAATTTAAATCCCTCTAAATCTCTCGTTACCCACCGCTGTACTGTTGTTGCTGGGCAAGATATTTAGTGTCCGTCAAAGCACATTTTTTGTTCTGGGTTGAAGTACAATTCCCAATTTAGCAATTTCATAATTTAGTGGTTTCTGCTATATCAGAGCTATTTGAAATCTATCCCTAAAAGGGTATATAATATTGAAGGTGCACATAGGGTCATTCAGAATAACTTCACACACACGCTTCTGTGCATTTCCAAGTCTAATTCTGTCACTAAATCCATACCGGTGACCCAGCGCCTAAATACTAGGCCTCAAATTTAAATCCCTCTAAATCTCTCGTTACCCACCGCTGTACTGTTGTTGCTGGGCAAGATATTTAGTGTCCGTCAAAGCACATTTTTTGTTCTGGGTTGAAGTACAATTCCCAATTTAGCAATTTCATAATTTAGTGGTTTCTGCTATATCAGAGCTATTTGAAATCTATCCCTAAAAGGGTATATAATATTGAAGGTGCACATAGGGTCATTCAGAATAACTTCACACACACGCTTCTGTGCATTTCCAAGTCTAATTCTGTCACTAAATCCATACCGGTGACCCAGCGCCTAAATACTAGGCCTCAAATTTAAATCCCTCTAAATCTCTCGTTACCCACCGCTGTACTGTTGTTGCTGGGCAAGATATTTAGTGTCCGTCAAAGCACATTTTTTGTTCTGGGTTGAAGTACAATTCCCAATTTAGCAATTTCATAATTTAGTGGTTTCTGCTATATCAGAGCTATTTGAAATCTATCCCTAAAAGGGTATATAATATTGAAGGTGCACATTGGGTCATTCAGAATAACTTCACACACACCCGCTACTGTGTATTTCCAAGTCTAATTCTGTCACTAAACCCATACCTGTCACCCAGCGCCTAAATACTAGGCCTCAAATTTAAATCCCTCTAAATCTCTCGTTACCCACCGCTGTACTGTTGTTGCTGGGCAAGATATTTAGTGTCCGTCAAAGCACATTTTTTGTTCTGGGTTGAAGTACAATTCCCAATTTAGCAATTTCATAATTTAGTGGTTTCTGCTATATCAGAGCTATTTGAAATCTATCCCTAAAAGGGTATATAATATTGAAGGTGCACATTGGGTCATTCAGAATAACTTCACACACACCCGCTACTGTGTATTTCCAAGTCTAATTCTGTCACTAAACCCATACCTGTCACCCAGCGCCTAAATACTAGGCCTCAAATTTAAATCCCTCTAAATCTCTCGTTACCCACCGCTGTACTGTTGTTGCTGGGCAAGATATTTAGTGTCCGTCAAAGCACATTTTTTGTTCTGGGTTGAAGTACAATTCCCAATTTAGCAATTTCATAATTTAGTGGTTTCTGCTATATCAGAGCTATTTGAAATCTATCCCTAAAAGGGTATATAATATTGAAGGTGCACATAGGGTCATTCAGAATAACTTCACACACACGCTTCTGTGCATTTCCAAGTCTAATTCTGTCACTAAATCCATACCGGTCACCCAGCGCCTAAATACTAGGCCTCAAATTTATATCCCGCTGAATTTGAATACAATACATTGGGCCAAATAATATATTTGTTGTTGTGGTGAACCATAACAATGAGAAAAACATCTAGTAAGGGACGCGGACGTGGACATGGTCGTGGTGGTGTTAGTGGACCCTCTGGTGCTGGGAGAGGACGTGGCCGTTCTGCCACATCCACACGTCCTAGTGTACCAACTACCTCAGGTCCCAGTAGCCGCCAGAATTTACAGCGATATATGGTGGGGCCCAATGCCGTTCTAAGGATGGTAAGGCCTGAGCAGGTACAGGCATTAGTCAATTGGGTGGCCGACAGTGGATCCAGCACGTTCACATTATCTCCCACCCAGTCTTCTGCAGAAAGCGCACAGATGGCGCCTGAAAACCAACCCCATCAGTCTGTCACATCACCCCCATGCATACCAGGGAAACTGTCTCAGCCTCAAGTTATGCAGCAGTCTCTTATGCTGTTTGAAGACTCCGCTGGCAGGGTTTCCCAAGGGCATCCACCTAGCCCTTCCCCAGCGGTGAAAGACATAGAATGCACTGACGCACAACCACTTATGTTTCCTGATGATGAGGACATGGGAATACCACCTCAGCATGTCTCTGATGATGACGAAACACAGGTGCCAACTGCTGCGTCTTTCTGCAGTGTGCAGACTGAACAGGAGGTCAGGGATCAAGACTGGGTGGAAGACGATGCAGGGGACGATGAGGTCCTAGACCCCACATGGAATGAAGGTCGTGCCACTGACTTTCACAGTTCGGAGGAAGAGGCAGTGGTGAGACCGAGCCAACAGCGTAGCAAAAGAGGGAGCAGTGGGCAAAAGCAGAACACCCGCCGCCAAGAGACTCCGCCTGCTACTGACCGCCGCCATCTGGGACCGAGCACCCCAAAGGCAGCTTCAAGGAGTTCCCTGGCATGGCACTTCTTCAAACAATGTGCTGACGACAAGACCCGAGTGGTTTGCACGCTGTGCCATCAGAGCCTGAAGCGAGGCATTAACGTTCTGAACCTGAGCACAACCTGCATGACCAGGCACCTGCATGCAAAGCATGAACTGCAGTGGAGTAAACACCTTAAAACCAAGGAAGTCACTCAGGCTCCCCCTGCTACCTCTTCTGCTGCTGCCGCCTCGGCCTATTCTGCTGCTGCCGCCTCGGCCTCTTCCTCCGCCTCTGGAGGAACGTTGGCACCTGCCGCCCAGCAAACAGGGGATGTACCACCAACACCACCACCACCACCTCCGTCACCAAGCGTCTCAACCATGTCACACGCCAGCGTTCAGCTCTCCATCTCACAAACATTTGATAGAAAGCGTAAATTCCCACCTAGCCACCCTCGATCCCTGGCCCTGAATGCCAGCATTTCTAAACTACTGGCCTATGAAATGCTGTCATTTAGGCTGGTGGACACAGACAGCTTCAAACAGCTCATGTCGCTTGCTGTCCCACAGTATGTTGTTCCCAGCCGGCACTACTTCTCCAAGAGAGCCGTGCCTTCCCTGCACAACCAAGTATCCGATAAAATCAAGTGTGCACTGCGCAACGCCATCTGTAGCAAGGTCCACCTAACCACAGATACGTGGACCAGTAAGCACGGCCAGGGACGCTATATCTCCCTAACTGCACACTGGGTAAATGTAGTGGCAGCTGGGCCCCAGGCGGAGAGCTGTTTGGCGCACGTCCTTCCGCCGCCAAGGATCGCAGGGCAACATTCTTTGCCTCCTGTTGCCACCTCCTCCTTCTCGGCTTCCTCCTCCTCTTCTTCCACCTGCTCATCCAGTCAGCCACACACCTTCACCACCAACTTCAGCACAGCCCGGGGTAAACGTCAGCAGGCCATTCTGAAACTCATATGTTTGGGGGACAGGCCCCACACCGCACAGGAGTTGTGGCGGGGTATAGAACAACAGACCGACGAGTGGTTGCTGCCGGTGAGCCTCAAGCCCGGCCTGGTGGTGTGTGATAATGGGCGAAATCTCGTTGCAGCTCTGGGACTAGCCAATTTGACGCACATCCCTTGCTTGGCGCATGTGCTGAATTTGGTGGTGCAGAAGTTCATTCACAACTACCCCGACATGTCAGAGCTGCTGCATAAAGTGCGGGCCGTCTGTTCGCGCTTCCGGCGTTCACATCCTGCCGCTGCTCGCCTGTCTGCGCTACAGCGTAACTTCGGCCTTCCCGCTCACCGCCTCATATGCGACGTGCCCACCAGGTGGAACTCCACCTTGCACATGCTGGACAGACTGTGCGAGCAGCAGCAGGCCATAGTGGAGTTTCAGCTGCAGCACGCACGGGTCAGTCGCACTACAGAACAGCACCACTTCACCACCAATGACTGGGCCTCCATGCGAGACCTGTGTGCCCTGTTGCGCTGTTTCGAGTACTCCACCAACATGGCCAGTGGCGATGACACCGTTATCAGCGTTACAATACCACTTCTATGTCTCCTTGAGAAAACACTTAGGGCGATGATGGAACAGGAGGTGGCCCAGGAGGAGGAGGAGGAGGATGAGGAAGAGGGGTCATTTTTAGCACTTTCAGGCCAGTCTCTTCGAAGTGACTCAGAGGGAGGTTTTTTGCAACAGCAGAGGCCAGGTACAAATGTGGCCAGCCAGGGCCCACTACTGGAGGACGAGGAGGACGAGGATGAGGAGGAGGTGGAGGAGGATGAGGATGAAGCATGGTCACAGCGGGGTGGCACCCAACGCAGCTCGGGTCCATCACTGGTGCGTGGCTGGGGGGAAAGGCAGGACGATGACGATACGCCTCCCACAGAGGACAGCTTGTCCTTACCCCTGGGCAGCCTGGCACACATGAGCGACTACATGCTGCAGTGCCTGCGCAACGACAGCAGAGTTGCCCACATTTTAACCTGTGCGGACTACTGGGTTGCCACCCTGCTGGATCCACGCTACAAAGACAATGTGCCCACCTTACTTCCTGCACTGGAGCGTGATAGGAAGATGCGCGAGTACAAGCGCACGTTGGTAGACGCGCTACTGAGAGCATTCCCAAATGTCACAGGGGAACAAGTGGAAGCCCAAGGCCAAGGCAGAGGAGGAGCAAGAGGTCGCCAAGGCAGCTGTGTCACGGCCAGCTCCTCTGAGGGCAGGGTTAGCATGGCAGAGATGTGGAAAACTTTTGTCAACACGCCACAGCTAACTGCACCACCACCTGATACGCAACGTGTTAGCAGGAGGCAACATTTCACTAACATGGTGGAACAGTACGTGTGCACACCCCTCCACGTACTGACTGATGGTTCGGCCCCATTCAACTTCTGGGTCTCTAAATTGTCCACGTGGCCAGAGCTAGCCTTTTATGCCTTGGAGGTGCTGGCCTGCCCGGCAGCCAGCGTTTTGTCTGAACGTGTATTCAGCACGGCAGGGGGCGTCATTACAGACAAACGCAGCCGCCTGTCTACAGCCAATGTGGACAAGCTGACGTTCATAAAAATGAACCAGGCATGGATCCCACAGGACCTGTCCGTCCCTTGTCCAGATTAGACATTAACTACCTCCCCATAACCATATATTATTGGACTCCAGGGCACTTCCTCATTCAATCCTATTTTTATTTTCATTTTACCATTATATTGCGATGCTACCCAAAGTTGAATGAACCTCTCCTCTGCCTGTGTGCTAGGCCTAAATATATGCCAATGGACTGTTGCAGTGGTGGCTGACATGAAGCCTGATTCTCTGCTATGACATGCAGACTAATTCTCTGCTGACATGAAGCCAGATTGTCTGTTACGGGACCTCTCTCCTCTGCCTGGGTGCTGGGCCTAAATTTATGACAATGGACTGTTGCAGTGGTGGCTGACGTGAAGCCTGATTCTCTGCTATGACATGCAGACTGATTCTCTGCTGACATGAAGCCAGATCCTCTGTTACGGGACCTCTCTCCTCTGCCTGGGTGCTGGGCCTAAATTTATGACAATGGACTGTTGCAGTGGTGGCTGACGTGAAGCCTGATTCTCTGCTATGACATGCAGACTGATTCTCTGCTGACATGAAGCCAGATCCTCTGTTACGGGACCTCTCTCCTCTGCCTGGGTGCTGGGCCTGAATATATGCCAATGGACTGTTGCAGTGGTGGGTGACGTGAAGCCTCATTCTCTGCTATGACATGCAGACTAATTCTCTGCTGACATGAAGCCAGATTGTCTGTTACGGGACCTTTCTCCTCTGCCTGGGTTCTGGGCCTAAATTTATGAAAATTGACTCTTACAGTGGTGGGTGACGTGAAGCCTGATTCTCTGCTATGATATGAAGACTGATTCTCTGCTGACATGAAGCCAGATTGTCTGTTACGGGACCTTTCTCCTCTGCCTGGGTTCTGGGCCTAAATTTATGAAAATTGACTCTTACAGTGGTGGGTGACGTGAAGCCTGATTCTCTGCTATGATATGAAGACTGATTCTCTGCTGACATGAAGACAGATTCTCTGTTACGGGACCTCTCTCCTCTGCCTGTGTGTGTGCTGGGCCTAAATATATGCCAATGGACTGTTGCAGTGGTGGCTGACGTGAAGCCTCATTCTCTGCTATGACATGCAGACTAATTCTCTGCTGACATGAAGACAGATTCTCTGTTACGGGACCTCTCTCCTCTGCCTGTGTGTGTGCTGGGCCTAAATATATGCCAATGGACTGTTGCAGTGGTGGCTGACGTGAAGCCTCATTCTCTGCTATGACATGCAGACTAATTCTCTGCTGACATGAAGCCAGATTGTCTGTTACGGGACCTCTCTCCTCTGCCTGTGTGTGTGCTGGGCCTAAATATATGCCAATGGACTGTTGCAGTGGTGGCTGACGTGAAGCCTCATTCTCTGCTATGACATGCAGACTAATTCTCTGCTGACATGAAGACAGATTCTCTGTTACGGGACCTCCCTCCTCTGCCTGGGTGCTGGGCCTAAATATATGCCAATGGACTGTTGCAGTGGTGGCTGACGTGAAGCCTCATTCTCTGCTATGACATGCAGACTAATTCTCTGCTGACATGAAGACAGATTCTCTGTTACGGGACCTCTCTCCTCTGCCTGGGTGCCGGGGCCTAAATATCTGAGAATGGACTGTTCCAGTGGTGGGTGACGGGAAGCCAGATTCTCTGCTATGGAACCTCTCTCCAATTGATTTTGGTTAATTTTTATTTATTTAATTTTTATTTTAATTCATTTCCCTATCCACATTTGTTTGCAGGGGATTTACCTACATGTTGCTGCCTTTTGCAGCCCTCTAGCTCTTTCCTGGGCTGTTTTACAGCCTTTTTAGTGCCGAAAAGTTCGGGTCCCCATTGACTTCAATGGGGTTCGGGTTCGGGACGAAGTTCGGATCGGGTTCGGATCCCGAACCCGAACATTTCCGGGATGTTCGGCCGAACTTCTCGAACCCGAACATCCAGGTGTTCGCTCAACTCTACTGACTAGACCAGTGTGGTCCCAAATCAGTCCGGATACCTGTGGTGTAATAGTAAAACAAAATCCATTCAGATATTGAACCCACCAGAAGCAGTGTATTTATAACATAAAAACAGGGAGGTGTACTTACTATTATGGTCATGGAAACCGTGTTGCTGGTGCCATGAGAAGCGGGAGTGTGGTCTGACGCCCGCATGTGATGTCAGCGTCTGTCTGCGCTGCTAAGTGCGCCAATGTGTTTAAATGGAAGAGGGGTATGTGGGGCGCATGCGCAAGGAGTGCGGCCGTCGTCATGTGACTAAGACATATGTCAGCTGACGTCGCGGTCCGCCTCCTAGCCGGCGCATGCGCACATATGCGATGTGCTTGGTGTGCAGCTCAGATGCCGCGACTGCTGTGACGTAACGGTAGGCGTCACCATCAGGAAGGTCCTGCCAGTCCGGACGCGGCGTCGGCTGTATAATGAGGTGGGAGGAGTGTCCATATAGTGCGATCGGCTCCTACTACTGCACCTATAAACATTGGTAGTGATAATATAGGTCACTATCAACATGGGACCTAATAAAGGGGGAACATTAAATAACAGGCGTACCCACTGGGACCCAGACAAGGTCCAGTGGCCACCTGAAGCCTAAAGACAGTTGGGACAAAATGACCGGCACCTTGAAAGGTATCGTCATCAGAAGGATATACTCAACCAAGATATAATGGTCATATTTAGGACAAATAAGCATACACAGGTATGCTAATACTGGTAGCACTGTTGAGTGCTTGATGCGTGGTCAGTGCATTTGTAGAGCCGTTAGACATGTGTGATTCCAATGATGCAATGAGGGAGCCCCTGCTATTTAGCAGATGAAGGCATACATGTATTTGCATGTGTAGGAGACTGGGGGTGGTTACAAGAAGCACCCAAATTGTAGCTGGTCATTCAATCCATTGGGGTTGGTGGTATTCAGCTTGAATATCCACCAACACTCCCTTTGGAGAATCTTCTTGTCCCAGTCTCCTCCACGTGGTGACTTTCTAATTGCTTCCAACCCTACAAATGTGACACCTGACGACCTTCCATCGTGCACGGATTGAATGTGTCTAGCTATTGGGGTGTCCCTATTATTGCGTATGTCGCCCAGGTGCTCACCTATGCGTACCCGCAGTTCCCTACGGGTTTTGCCGACATATCTAATGCCGCATTCGCAGGTGAGTAGGTAAACAACTCCTGCGGTGCGGCAGTTGATAAAATCTCGTATATGGTGAGCGGGATCAGTAGGACCAACCGCAACCGTTTTCGCCTGGGTGACATACCTGCAAAAGCTACACCGTCCACATTTGAAACAGCCATTCAAAGGTTTGTCCAGCCACGTCTTCTTTTTGGGGGGGTTATAGTGGCTGTGCACAAATTGATCCCTTAAATTGGTTCCTCTCCTGAAGGTTACTGATGGATACGGACTCACAACATCCTTCAGGTCCGGATCCATCAGGAGGGTGTCCCAATTGCGTGCCAAGATCTCTTTAACCTGTCTAGCCGCAGAGTCAAATGTTCCAATGATCCGTAACTTTTTTTGTTGTTGTGGATCCATTTTGGGCCCCCCAGTGGGATGTAGAAGTGTGGTCCGTGGCTCCTGTCGTGCCCTTTGATAGGCCTTTCTAAGTGTGTTGTCCGGGTACCCCCGTGCTCGGAAGCGCTCTCTTAGCTCGTGTGCCTGTTTGGTAAATTTGCGTGGTTCCGAGCAATTGCGTCTCAATCTGAGGTATTGGCCCACTGGAATACCACGTTTTAGTGGGACTGGATGGCAGCTGTCCCACCTAAGGAGTGAATTAGTTGATGTCTCCTTACGGAAGATGGTTGTCTGCAAGTTCCCTTGAGTATCTCTTGAGATGCAAATGTCTAAGAAAGGTAAATGATTGTGTACAATATCTGATGTAAATCTAAGATTTATGGTGTTGATATTGAGTTCATTCACCAATCTCTTAAATTCGTCCTCTGGCCCGCTCCACAGGATGAATATATCATCTATGTAGCGGGCCCAGAGGACGATGTGCTCGGTATACCAGTTGGGTGTATCCCCAAACACCATGGTCTCCTCCCACCAGCCCAGGAGCAAATTTGCGTAGGACGGTGCGCAGGAACTGCCCATCGCGGTGCCCCTGAGCTGGTGATATATCCGGCCATCAAAAACAAAACAGTTGGTTGTCAGGACAAAATCTAAAAGCTGCAGGACCAGCTCGTTGTGTGCAGCGAACTGGAGACCTCTTGCCTTTAGAAAATGTGCTGCGGCTGTGAGCCCTTTCTCATGCGGAATAGAAGAATAGAGTGCCTCGACATCGATTGATGCCAGAAGCCAAGTCGATTCTAAGTTAATATTTTCCAATTTGGAAAGGAGGTCTCCTGTGTCTCTCACATAAGATGGGAGCGATTGTACGAATGGACCCAGTATGCGGTCAACATAAACCCCACAGTTCTGTGGTAAACAGACATGTCAGGTGCACGGTGGGACGATGAGGGGCCAGTAATAATATAGTTGATCGGTTTACTCACGGTTAGCAGAAAGCCTCCCTGGGCCAGAAGCACAGTGATGAGGAATGAGGAAGACAGCACAAAATCCTCCGGGGCACACTCTGTGGTAGGGAAGCACCAGCCTAGATGAGGGTTGAGGTGCCCTTGATGATGGTGGTGTATAGGTTGCTTGTGGCAGCTGGGTCCCTTGGTGGTATTTGTCATGATGCCAGTACCGTTTATGGTGGTAGAACCAGTTATAGTAATATTGAAGAATGAAGTAGACAGTGGTAGGATACAACTCACAACTTTTACTGTAGCTGGTTTTAGTTGCTGCATATACATCCAGACAGAATACAGTCTCTTGATATTTAGAGAAATTCTGTTGATCCACTGTTAATAGGTTTTGCTAGGTTCTGACTCAGGCTGTGGTTCTGTAGTACTCTTCTCTGGTATGCTTAGTCCTATTATTTCTGTATCTTCCAAGCCCTTGAGCAGGTAGCTAATCTGTCTTCTATAATTTATGGTGAGGCTGCCTGTAGCTAGATTGTCCTCCACCATATGCACAGGTGCCCATTAAGCCTTAGGTAGTGGCTGTTATCACCAATGTCTCTCTTTGCTTGGGTTTCTTCCAGGGACGCAACTCTATCCTCTGGTTGTGGGATGTAAGGAACTAAGAGGATCACAGGAGGAAAATGCTTTCCCGCTCCTCATACCTCGGCACTACCTCATTGCTGCTTCTGACTTCACCCACTACTCTGTGATGTGTAGTCTTGGCTTAACAACTGACTCTACTCCTCTCTTCTCTCCTTTCTCTACCCTCTTCACCACACTAGGCCTGACTAAAGTATTTATATAAACTAAGTGCTATCCCCCTCTAGTGGTGGGATTTATAAAATACACCTAACCAGCCTATCAACAGGGATACAACAGGTGATGTAATGCAGAATGACATTCAATACAGTAATGCAGTTTTACAGTAATTTTGCAGTACCCACGTGTCCTGAGTGGGACGCTGCACTATCACCACGATCACTGCAGGACACTCCAACACCGTGATGAGACCGGCTTGTGTCTCACACAGACACTCCTTCCAAAATGTCTGAGTCTCTGCTTCTTGTTCTTCTCAGAGAGAGCCAGCCTGCATGAGTCATAAGCATGAGTCATCAGCTCCTTTGCATATTCAAATTACAGAGTGTGCTGGCTGTAGCTGCAAAACAGTGGCCTCTAGTGCCCAAAATGCCAAATGACAGTTTCAATACGATTAGTCACAAACATCAGACAGGAAGAGCTATTCCACAATCTCACAGTTCAAAACTAGAGTAACATAGTACATAAGGCCGAAAAAAAAGACATTTGTCCATCCAGTTGGCCTATTATCCTACAAGTTGATCCAGAGAAAGGCAAAAAACAAACAAAAAAAAACCCTGTGGGGTAGAAGCCAATTTCGCCTACTTTAGGGGAATAAAAAATTCCTTCCTGACTCCAATCAGGCAATCAGACTAACTCCCTGGATCAACGACCCCTCTCTAGTAGCTATAGCCTGTAATATTATTACGCTCCAGAAATACATCCAGGCCCCTCTTGAATTCCTTTATTGTACTCACCATCACCACCTCCTCAGGCAGAGAGTTCCATAGTCTCACTGCTCTTACCATAAAGAATCCTTTTCTATGTTTGTGTACAAACCTTTCCTCCAGACGCAGAGGATGTCCCCTGGTCACAGTCCTGGGGATAAATAGATGATGGGATAGATCTCTGTACTGACCCCTGATATATTTATACATATTAATTAGATCGCCCCTCAGTTGTCTTTTTTGTAAAGTGAATAACCCTAATTTTGATAATCTTTCAGGGTACTGTAGTTGCCCCATTCCAGTTATTACTTTAGTTGCCCTCCTCTGCTATGTCTGCCTTGTTTACGGGAGCCCAGAACTGTACACAGTACAGCAGCTTAGTTTGCTGTTTATTAAAATTCCTAGATCCTTTTCCATGTCAGTGTTACCGAGTGTTTTACAATTTAGTATGTACAGATGACTTGCATTATTCCTTCCCATGTGCATAACTTTACATTTGTCAGAGTTAAACCTCATCTGCCACTTATCAGCCCAAGCCTCCAATCTATCCAGATCCCTCTGTAGTAGTATACTGTCCTCCTCAGTGTGGGAGCTGAAAAATCAGGACATGCTTTCTAAACTGCCAACACTCTCTCATTTTCATGCCAACCTACACAAATCTTATATCAAAAGGTTCAGCTATCCCTGCTGCCACTAAGCCATAGTCCTGATAGTTTTCACAATATGACCATTTGTTTGCAACTTGCAACTTGTCATTGATCTTGCAATGCTTTCTTCTCTGTTCTTTACATGAAGAATGCTGGCCATATTTTGCTTTCACTTTCCATCATAACCAACATGCATGAGTCATTTTACCGCAAGGGGCTGCCAATTCTCCTGAAATTTTCTTTACTGCTCTACACTCTGTGTTGCAGTCCTGTCAGCCGGCCTATCCGGACACTGTTATTTTGCAATATATTGATGATCTGTTACTTTGTTGTCACAGTCCTGAACAGTGCAAAGAGGAAACATTATCTTTGCTTATTTTCCTCGTTAAAATGGTTGCAAAGCCTCCAAAGAGAAGCTGCAGCTTTGTAAATCTACTGTGACTTACAATAGGGCTGGAGGGGTTAAAAAAATATATATAATTAACTCACCTTAATCCACTTAATCGAGCAGCCTGGCTTATCTTTTGTCTTCTTCTTTGAGGAATAGGACCTTTGATGGCGTCACTGCGCTCATCACATGGTCCATCACATGATCTTTTACCATGGCGATGGATCATGTGACGGACCATGTGATGAGCGCAGTCACATCATCGAAGGTCCTTTTCCTGAAGACAGAAAAGAATCCAGGCAGCGCGATCAAGTGGAGTTACATTTTTTTTATTTATTTTTAACCCCTCCAGCCCTATTGTGCTATGCATTCTGTATTAAGAATTATTTTCCCTTATGACCGTGTTATAAGGGAAAATAATAATGATAATAATGATCGGGTCCCTATCCTGATCGTCGCCTAGCAACCGTGTGTGTGAAAATCGCACCGCATCCGCACTTGCTTGCGGATGCTTGCGATTTTCACGTAGCCCCATTCACTTCTATGGGGCCTGCGCTACGCGTGAAAAACGCAGAATATAGAACATTCTACGATTTTTATGCAACGCACAAGTGATGTGTGAAAATCACCCCTTGTGTGCACAACCCCATAGAAATGAATGGGTCCGGATTCAGTGCGGGTGCAATGCGTTCACGTCACCCATTGCACCCGCACGGAAAACTCGCTCGTGTGAAAGGGGCCTTAGAGAGTTAGTGCTATTCAGCAACACCCCCTGCCAAGAATTCCAAAGGCTCTCAGATGATGCAACCACTATATGACTGCCTAAAAGTAGAGACTTTTGAACTAACACCAGAAGCTGTGAGTGCATTTCATGCATTAAAACTTACTCTCAATACAATACCAGCATTGGGCATCCCCAATTACAAACAAAATTTCACATTGTATTGTCATGAGCAAGGGGGATTTGCCTCAGCTGTACTGACACAAAAAAAAGGGACCGTGTGCGGCCCATAGCATACTATTCTACCAGCCTAGATAGTATTACTAGAGCACTACCCACTTGTTTCAGAGTGGTTGCTACAGCCTCTGAGTTAGTGCTAAAAACAGAAGACTTGGTACTACAATACCCTCTTACATTAAAATACCACATTCAGTTGCTGAACTACTACACACCACCAAGCTGAAACATTTGTCTCAAGCCAGAATCACAAAATATGATATGACACTACTCAGTCCCCATAATACCTTACAGCGATGTACAGTTCTAAATCCAGCTATGTTGTTGCCAGTGGATTTAGAAGAGGAGGGGAAAGTTGGAGTAGTAGAAATGTCTGATCCAATTGCAAATCATAACTGTAATGAATTGATGATTGCGGAAACAAAAGGGTTACCAAATGTTACTGAAACACCATTAACTAACCCTAATTCTGAGTATTTTGCAGATGGTTCCAGATGATGGCATGATGAAGAAGGACATTTCGTCACCGGATATGCGGTAATCCAAAATGGTAAGGTGATTATACAAAAAACACTCCCATCCTGTGATTCTGCACAGGAGGCAGAATTGAAGGCAATCACTGATGCATGTACATTGGGTAAGGGACTGAAAATAAATTGTTACACAGATTCCAAATATGCCTTCTGGGTAGCTTGACTTTGGTGTTATCTGGAAAACTAGGGGATTTCTGACTTAATCTGGCAAACCAATTTAGAATTCAGAAGCAGTACAGAGCCTCAAGCCCTAGAGCTGCCCACAGAGGTAGCCAGTATTAAAGTACCAGCCCAAGTGAAAAAAGATGATCTGCAAGCCGTGGGAAATGCTCAAGCAGACCAAGCAGCCAAACAAGTATCCGGTCTGCCACTCCTTAAAAAATGTATTTGCCAACTACGCCAGACTTATCGCTCTTGCAAGAACTACAGGCTCAGATATCGCCTCAAGACAAAATGGCATGGATGGAGGCAGGGGCCACAAAGGCAGGAGAGCTCTGGCAGGTAAATGGCAGAACATGTTTGCCTCAGAATTTGTAACCGATGATGGTCAATTTTGCACATGGCCCTACTCATTTGTCGAAAGGAGCTGTGAGCGAACTAGTGTTAGAACATTGGTTTGCCCCTGGAATTTAGACCCTCTTTCAAAAGTTTGTTCAGGGTTGTCTTACAAGTGCCACTGCCAGACATAACCCTGGGAGGTTCGTAAAGACGCAGAAGAAACACACTCCCAAACCTTTGTACCCATTTCAAAGAGGGCAGGTGCCCAAGGTGGGCACATATGAGTATGTCCTTGTAGCCATTGATGTATTCTCATTCTGGCCAGTAACTACAGCTACGACCAAAAACACTGCAAAATATTGTCAGAAGTAGTCTGGAAATATGGGATTCCAGAGGTGATAGAGTATGACAGAGGATTTCACTTCACTGGGGAGATAATGGGTCATATACTGAAGACCCTAGGGATCACACATGCTCTGCACACTCCCAATAGCATGGAGACACTATAGTGGTGGTCCCAGATGGAATCACCCAGGTGGTACTGGTACTGTATTTATCGCTTTCTGTTCTGTATTAAATAGCTCCGGGACCTAAGTGGAAGTTCGGATGGCTTCGCATCTTTGGCAGAAAATTGGTGTCCATCCCAGGCCTCTCACATGCCACCTGAGCCCTGTGGGGGATGAAATGGAGCAGAGAGGATGGAAGGGGGGGGGGGGCAGGAGAAGCACCAGCTCCATCAGCGGCAACTTAAGTCTGGAGTCTCAAATGAGCACTTTTCTTCACTCGCTTACTGATGAAACCTTCCACCGGCAGCAGCAGAACCTGAACCAGCAGGTGATGGCATACTTGTACTGCACCCTGCCATCCCATATCAAAGATCCAAAGATCCCCTGGACTACTGGGCAGCAAACCTTGATTTGTGGCCGTCACCCTCCCCACTTTGTGACTGAGCCACTATGTTAACTCCTCATGCGGTTCCCACCTCCCAACTCTGTGACTGACCACTATGTTCACTATGTTGACTCTTCATGTGGTTGCCATCTTACCACTCTGTGACTAGGCAACTATGTTGACTACTCATGCGGTTGCCACCCCCCCCACACTATAACTTGGCCACTGTGTTGACTCCTCATGCTGTTGCCACCTCACCACTCTGTGACTGGGCCACTATGTTTACTCCTTATGCGGTTGCCATCTATCCCGAACTCACTAGTGTCCCTGTTTGGCCTTGTTGACATCACCATTTGTTTTACCCGTCTTCTGATCTGTCAGAAGGACGGCAAAATGAAAAACACAACGGATCCTGTCTTTGAGAATCCGTAAGGCCTGTATAACACGGTCCCTATTTTACATCAGGATATGCTCATGATTTGGGAGCCAAAAACAGGAGGGGGTACAAAACACAGAAGACAGGAAATATTCCAATAACTTATCATCTCTGTTTTGGATCCTCTCCTTTTGGCCTTAGCAATACTGATGGATTACTAACCAAATGCTGACCATGTGAAAGGCGGAGGCTCCAAAGACAGGATTTGCTTTTTTGGGATTGTTCTTGTGATGGATCAGAAGAAGGGAAAAATAAACACAAACTTACTGCTGACGCTCTCTCTACTTTGTCATGGTGCCACTACTTGTGTCAGCGTGTAACAGAACAGGTTTCTGTAGAAATCTATGTGGAATCAGCTGACGGTGTAAAAGGAGTTTGCTCTTTCACTTTATAGTACAATCTTGGGCCACTGCATAGTTCTTTATACGCGAAACTAACATTGACCTATAAGGATAAGTTCACACCTGAGTTATTTGGTCAGTTTTGGCCCCATAACTCACCAAATAAGTGAAGTGATTGTAGGAGTGACACCTGTCAACTGCTTGTCATACTGACACAAAGTAACTATTCCACTACCACAGCGGACTACCTATGCATGTTTCTGCAATGGACAGTGTCCTACACCAACAGACCCTCTGCAGCCGTGAAATAGCTGATTTTTAACGTGTTTCATCACAAGTAAATTCGGATTGAATCAAAGTTTTTGGAAAAATTCATTTAAATGTCCGTATGATATTTTTGAAAAATTTTCTAATCTCTAATCACTACGAAAATCTCTACATCCCCTTTGGCTTTGGTAACACTCAGTTTTTCGTGAATTAGATAATGATGTTGTTCATAATCTCCTCTATTTTTGTGTATTGATCTATTTGTATGAAATTTTGATCTTCTTTTCTAATTTGATTTCACACCAGAGACATGTATACACTATCCTCCATCCTCACTGCACTCCTGGTCCTTTATATAAGGCAGTAATTATATATTTGGTAGCACACTATGTATGAAGTGGGTAGAGTAACAAAGGGCATGGAGCTTAATAAAGAGGATTGATGTTATGACTGTAGGTAGAGACAGACAAGAACAGTGAGCCCCAGACCACTTTTTCTACCTACTTATTGTACAAGATCTAGATAGCCAGACTGGTTGACGGTCCCTATGCTATTTAAGTGCAAAGACTAACAAACAAAGACAGACAAATACAATACGAGAGTCATACGTAAATTGATCAGAACCAGACAAGTTATGCAGTACCAGACGAGAGACAGAGTGGCGAGAAGACAAGCTGGGGTCAGAGGAATGAGTAATCCAATTAGCGCAGGAACAAGAAACCAGGAACACAGCTAGAGAGTCAGAGACTATTACTGGCACCGGTGTATAGCCAGGAAGGGGTTTAAATTGAGCACTGAATCCCTGGATCAGAAGCTGATAGGTCCATGACTTGGCGCTCCATTAATCAGAAACACTAGCACACTGAAATAAAGTAGCTGAGCAATCAGACCATTACCGTGCTGGTGAGTGGCCCAAAAGGGTTGCCGTCCAGGGCGGAAGACAAGTCCCTGAACAACTTGCTGGATACTGGCTGCCTGCCGGTGGGAGACTGTTTGGCACTTTTTTGGATTCCCCTGAGAGCCGCCTTGATGGCCTGGTTTGAAAAAATGGAAAAGTGACCTGGGTTACTGAGGATGAAGTGATGTTGGAGACTTGCTAGGTATAATTTGATGGTACTGTGTGAAAGTTTTTGTTGGGAGTGACAGAAGGCTATGAACGCCAGAAGGTAGGATATTTCATCCCGGCCGTCCTGAGGATAGCAAAGCTTAAATTGATTGATTGCTTTCAACCCCGCTCTGTAGTTGCTGGACGTATTTTGGGCTAGAGACTGGCCCATGAGGTGTTTTGCCATTGAAACCAAAGCTTCTAACCCATGACTAGGGTGTGGTATGCTGGGACTGAGGCTCCCGTGGGATCCGTGTCGGGTATCTCCTGAAAGAAAACCGTAAAATTAAATCTGGACAGTGCGTCTGCTGCTACATTTTTTTGGCCCTGAATGTGTTCACCTGAAAAACGGAAGTTGAGGGAAAGGGATAGCCATACTAGTCTGCGCAGAAAAGACATGATCCTGGGTGACTTGGCTCTTTGTTTGCCCAGGATGTCGACCAACGCCTGACTATCCGTGACAAACAAGACGGAGAAGTTGGCCCACTGTTCGCCCCAGACTCGAGCCGCGGCGACTATTGGATATAACTCCAGGAGACGAGATGACTTTAAGGCTTCTGTGTCTGAGCTCAGTTCTAGGGGCCACCCACCTGCCAACCAGTGGGTGCCGAAAATGGCTGCAAACCCGGCTGACCCTGCTGCGTCCGAAAAAACAATGGGTGAGAGCGTGGTTCGAGGGGGGATGAATAAAGAAACGCCATTCCAGTTCTCTAAAAAAGATTCCCACATTGACAGGTCTGCTCTAGCATGACTATCTAGGGGAATGGTGCTGCCTTGATCTTGAGCTTCGGGGAGAAGCTGAAGCAACCTCAACATGAATGATTTGTCTTGAGGCATGACCCTGGTTGCAAAGTTAAGCATCCCCAGAAGAGACTGGAGCTCCGTTTTGGTGACGGAATTTGCGAGTCTGGCTTTGGTTATAGCTGTTTGGATCTTGGTCAGTTTTTCTGCTGGGAGCCTGGCTTCCATCCGGACAGTGTCCAGAATGATGCCTAGGAAGGTGACCTGGGTGGCTGGCCCTTCTGTCTTATTTGAAGCTATCGGAACCTGTAACTGTCTGAAGGTTTCCGTTAGCGTGACTAGGCCAGAAAGGTGAGGATGTTGTTTTTCGACTATCAGGAAGTCGTCTAAATAGTCGATAACCATTGGCAAGTTACCGTGGTGGGCCAAGATCCAGTGGAGCGCTTTCGCCAGCTGGTCAAAAATCCAGGGACTGCTTTTGCATCCGAAAGTGAGATGGTTTGCAAAGTAAAATTTGTTGGACCATCTGATGCCGTAGTAGCCCCAAAGCTGCGGCCGAACAGGCAGCAGCTTGAAAGCGTCGGCTATGTCTGCCTTCGTGAGCCAAGAGCCCTTGCCTGAGAGCAAAAATGAGTTGTACTGCCTGGTCGATGGAGGAATAACGCATCGAATACTCGTCTGAAGGTATCAGGGAATTCAGGCTTGGGGTGGAAGATGCATGTGGAGCGGACAAGTCGTAGATGAGGTGTTTTTTTTTTACGAGTGTTTAGACACAATGCCGACTGGATTAATGCGCCAGTGCTGGAAGGGAACATCAGAGAAGGGGCCCAACAAAAAACCCTTAGTGACCTCCGCTTAGAGCAGAGATTCGACCGTTTCCGGGTCCTGACTAGCGGATAGTAGGTTACGACCCCCCCAATTGGTTTGTGGAAGGGCGATTATGTATGAAACCCTTCGTGGAAGCCAGATATCAGGAAATCTACGAAGGCTCGGTCATGATGGTTTTCGAGGAGCCCCGACAGCAATTCGACATTGATTTTGGTTAGTCATAGCTGTTTGGACGTCTTCCTAGGGCACGTGGAGCGAGGGTGGGCTCTGAAACATAGTGAACAAATGTGGAGGGCCCTACATGCGTTGAAGGCACAACTTCCCAGATTAAAGTTGTTGCATAGTTGGCTCTTGCCGAGGTACATTATGGGTCTCCCTAGTTTGTCGATTGTGCTGGAGTTCCCCTGGGTTCCGGAGGGGCCGGGCCACGCCCCTTGCGGAGTAGCAGGGTTGGAGTTCGGGCACCATTCGGTGGAGTGGAAATATGGATTGGCAGCTTGCGTATGTGGGAGCCCGGAGACCCGCGAAGTGCCGGCAGAAAAGTTCCATGTCCATCTCCGCCCAATTAGTGACAAACTGGAATTGGGCGAGCGCTGCTGCTGCTTTGGCGGAAAAGGACCAGTGGAAATCGTAAAAAGCCGATCCACCATATTTCTGGCCCAGGTCGGTGATCCAATATAGGTATTTGTCAAGTTCCTTCCTCCTGTCTGGCTGGGCTGAACATACCAGATACCTGTATATGCTGAAGGCCAGCACAAATTCTGGGATGGTCAACTTTCTATTCATGCGTGCGTCCTTTGCTTTCAGGACTATTGACACGTCCCCGCAATTAATCACTCGACTTTCTGGGGCGTCTTGGGACGCTGTCAGGATCCCTCCCTGCCAAGATATCCTTTTTGAGGCTATCTGGTAAGAAATTAGATGGGGCAATCTGGGGGGGGGGGGGTATGAGTGTACCTGGAAGAAGCTGTGGGAGAAGCAGGGATGGTGCTGGTGCCTGGGTCTGACCAGACACTGACGGCTGAGATTCCAGGACCCCCACCCTGGACTGGATGTCTGAGATGGAGCTGACTAAGCCATTGATGAGGACTGGAGTTGGGTCAATGAGAGTTGAATGGATGGAAGGGAGGTTTGTTCCTCTGAGGGCCCGGCCTCTGTTGTCAGTAGCCTATAAAGTTCGGCTTTCCTGACAGAAGCTGGATATCGAATCCCTCTTTTGTTCAGCTCCATGATCAGTCTTGGGCTGGTTCAGCTCCGGAGGGACCCGTTGTTGGCCCGGCCCGAAATCGAAGAGCCTAGCATGGAACCATTGTCCTCTATGTCGGACACCTGTGACATCGTGGACCAGTCTTTTAACCGGACCAAGACCTGCTCCTAGGTTGTGGAATGGACCGCTCCTGGCTTGCCACTATCAGAAAAACCAACAATAAGAACTAACAATAGAGTTGAGTGAACACCTGGATGTTCGGGTTCGAGAAGTTCGGCCGAACTTCCCGGAAATGTTCGGGTTCGGGATCCGAACTTCGTCCCGAACCCGAACCCCATTGAAGTCAATGGGGACCCGAACTTTTCGGCACTAAAAAGGCTGTAAAACAGCCCAGGAAAGGGCTAGAGGGCTGCAAAAGGCAGCAACATGTAGGTAAATCCCCTGCAAACAAATGTGGATAGGGAAATGAATAAAAATAAAATAAATAAAAATTAACCAATATCATTTGGAGAGAGGTCCAATAGCAGAGAATCTGGCTTCACGTCACCCACCACTGTAACAGTCCATTGTCATATATTTAGGCACCGGCACTCAGGCAGAGGAGAGAGGTCCCATAACAGAGAATCTGGCTTCATGTCAGCAGAGAATCAGTCTTCTTGTCATAGCAGAGAATCATGCTTAACGTCACCCAACACTGGAACAGTCCATTGTCAGATATTTAGGCCCAGGCACCCAGGCAGAGGAGAGAGGCCCCGTAACAGAGAATCTGGCTTCATGTCAGCAGAGAATCAGTCTTCATGTCATAGCAGAGAATCATGCTTCACGTCACCCAACACTGGAACAGTCCATTGTCAGATATTTAGGCCCAGGCACCCAGGCAGAGGAGAGAGGTCCCGTAACAGAGAATCTGGCTTCATGTCAGCAGAGAATCAGTCTTCATATCATAGCAGAGAATCATGCTTCACGTTACCCACCACTGTAACAGTCCATTGTCATAAATTTAGGCCCCGGCACCCAGGCAGAGGAGAGAGGTCCCGTAACAGAGAATCTGGCTTCATGTCAGCAGAGAATCAGTCTTCATATCATAGCAGAGACTCATGCTTCACGTCACCCAACACTGGAACAGTCCATTGTCAGATATTTAGGCCCAGGCACCCAGGCAGAGGAGAGAGGTCCCGTAACAGAGAATCTGGCTTCATGTCAGCAGAGAATCAGTCTTCATATCATAGCAGAGAATCATGCTTCACATCACCCACCACTGTAACAGTCCATTGTCATAAATTTAGGCCCCGGCACCCAGGCAGAGGAGAGAGGTCCTGTAACAGAGAATCTGGCTTCATGTCAGCAGAGAATCAGTCTGCATGTCATAGCAGAGAATCAGGCTTCACGTCACCCACCACTGTACTTTCCATTGTCAGATTATTATTGTTTTTAGCTACATGTATCTCTACTCACAGTAACTCCACATGTTCATGTCCCGCACTTATAAAATACCGGAGTGTGGGCTTTAGAAAGGACTTTACATAAAGGCATACCCCCCTTCCCTCCGGTTTTGACAATCCTTTCTAAACAGACTGTAACCTTGTACATTAACTGCCCAGTCATAGCTATCATCCAGCCATGTTTCCGTTATTCCCACTATGTCATAGTCCTCCTCACACATCACTAATTCCAGTTCCCCAGTTTTATTAGTCAGGCTTCTGGCATTGGTATACATACATTTGAGAGGTATTTTTACCCTACACCTTTCCTTCTGAACTATTCTAGTCCCTCCTTCCATTCCTTCCCCAGTCCCACTACCTTGCCGCCGGTCTCTATCTGCACTATCTTCCCCTCCTATAATGTAATTTCCCACCCCCTAGTCCCTAGTTTAAACACTCCTCCAACCTTCTAGACATCTTTCTCCCCAACACAGCTGCTATTCCCATTGAGATGCAGCCCATCCATACGATAGAGCCTGTAGCCGATAGAGAAGTTGGCCCAGTTCTCCAGGAACCCAAACCCTACACCAGTTTTTGAGCCACTTGTTAATCTCCCTAATCTCCTGCTGCCTTTCTTGTGTGGCCTGTCGTACAGGCAGTATTTCGGAAAATTCTACCTTTGAGGTCCTTGCTTTAAGCTTTTGACCTAAATCCCTGAAATCATTTTTAAGGACTCTCCACCTACCTCTAACTTTGTCATTGGTTCAGATATGGACCACTGGATCTTCTCCAGCCCCTCCCAGTAATCTGTCAACCTGATCCGCGATGTGTCAAACTCTAGCGCCAGGAAGACAGCACACTGTTCGGCGATCACGGTCTTTGTGACCGATTGCCATATCTGTTCCCCTAATAATGGAGTCTCCCACTACCAGCACCTGTCTGGCCTGCCCTGCTCTCCTGGTTCTCTGCTTACTGGGGCTGACATTTCACTGACTGGCAGAGGAAGTGTCCGGCTGCAGCAGTGCTGTCCCTGGACTGACATCCCCTCATCTGCCAAACGTGCAAACTTGTTGGGTTGTGTCAGGTCAGGGCTAGCCTCCCTGGCACTCTTCCCTCTACCCCGCTTTCTAACTGTTACCCAGCTAGCTACCTCACTTTCCCCAGCCTCCTCTCTGTCACCCTCCCCCTCATCTACCCCAAAGAGTGCTTGCTCGGTGAGAAGCAAACTCTTTTGCAAATTGTCAATGCCTCTCAGTGTTGCAACTTGCCCGTTTAGAGACTCGATTTGCGATTCTAAACGGGTAATTTGCTCACATCTTGAAATTCATTGCAGTCTATGGAAGAAGAGATCAAAGATCAATGGGGTCATTTATTAAGACTGGCGTTTTAGATTTCAGTCTTGATAACCCCTATATCTGGCGGTGGATCCACCAAAGGTATGAAGAAGTGCAAGCCTCTACATAAGGCCACTTGCACACGACCGTATGGTGGTTTTGCGGTCCGTTTTAAACAGATCAGTTTTTTGTTTCAGTGGTGTTTCCATTCCACTTCCGTTCCATTTTCCCGTTTGGTTTCTGTTTGTGATCTTTTTTTTGCGGATCGGAAACGGAAGCATACAATAATGTTTAAACAGTAAGTACATAAAAAAATTGGGCTGGGCATAACAATTTCAATAGATGGTTCTGCAAAAACAGAACGGATACGGAAGACATACGGATGCATTCCGTTTTTTTGACGGAACAATTGGCTTTGATGGAGCCACGGAACGTGATTTGCGGGCAATAATAGGACATGTTCTTTCTTTGAACGGAACGGAAATACGGAAAGGGAATGCATAAGGAGTACCTTCTGTTGTTTTTGCGGACCCTTTGAAGTGAATGGTTCCACATACAGTTTGCAAAAACCAGAATGGAAATGGAAAAAATAAACGTTTGTGTGCAAGAGGCCTAACTGACAAATCCAGCACCAGTCTAAATGTAATACAGCTTCCTTGTAGCTCGTTCCCTTGTCCGTCCACACCACGCCCACTTTTTTAAACATGGCATGAGTGGGGAAAAGTCACAGATTGCGCCTGATTTTAGGTGTATTTCTAGAAAATAAACGACCCTAGGGTTAAAAAAAGTTTTTAAAAGTAAAAAAAAATAGCTAAATACATAAAAATGAAAACCGCCCCTTTTCTCCATAATATAAATAAAATAAACAATAAAAAAAAGATCATTAGCATCGCCGCATAACAAATTGCCCAAATGATTAAAATATAAATGTATGTATCCCATATGGTGAATGCCATAATATTCACAATTTTTTTTAATAAAGTGAGCCAAAATTCATACACACTCTAAAAATAGTATGACTAAAAACTGTAAAACTGAAAAAAAAAAAGCCCTTAGAGTTCCGTAGACAGAAATATAAAAAAGTTATGGGAATGCAAAGAAAAAATTTGCTTTTTCCCAAAGTTTTTATTTTTTATCAACCCTTTAAACACTGGGCACATTTTGGTTTTTGCATTTTTGGTTTGATTTACCCACATTCACATAGCCATACCAGGGCTTATTTTTTGCGGGACAAGATCAATTTTTTAATAACATTATTTTATTTACCATTTCTTGTTTTGTAGAATGGGAAAGTTTTATTTGTAGGCTGAATAAAAAAATAAATAAATTGGCCAAGGTTTTTGGGGTTTTGATATTACGACTTTGATAGCGTGCTAAAAAAATGACATAATATCCATATTCTGCAAGTGAATACGATTAGGGCAATACGAAATTTAGAGTTTTTATATTATTACTTTAAAAAATGAAAAACTTTGAAAAAATCTACATTTTCTTTACATCTCTAGCCATATTTCTTTTTTTATATTTCCATTTACAGAGCTGTGAAAACTGTCATTTTTATTGATACAATTTTTGGGTTACTCACTGTTATTCAATTTTCTTGGGGGACAAGATGATTGAAAAATGGTGAATTGCATGTTTGTTTGTTATTTTTCCATTACGGCATTCACTGGGCAGGAAAAATATTTTAATATTTTAATAGTTCAGACATTTTAAGACACAATGATACCTGTTATGTTTATTTCTTCATTTCTTGTATATAAAAGTGGGGAAAAAATTGGGAAATAGAATTTTTTTATATTTTTTAAAACTTTTTTTTACTTTAACTATTAACCACCTTACGAGGCTATAACCTGCAATCTTCTGATCACTTGTCTTATATAACCATAATAGAAAACTGTGAGAAATATGGATTATTGTTCGATGTCAGCCATGTTCCCACACTAGCCATCTGCTGTCAGGTAGTGAACTCCATCACAACCCAAAGGACTCGTATACCTGGTAAACTGACCTCTTTGCTCTACTTAACCCTGTTTGTTTTTTGTGTGTACAGTGTTATTGCTAGTGAGCCTTAAGGCGATTAAATATATAATTTAATCTTGTGCTGTCTTGTATCTCGATCAAGAATCTCCACGTCCGTGTTTCGGCCTAGTAATACACTACTGCTGGTTTGTTTCTTACCCTATATAATCGCGTTAGTGGACCGGCTTTTATCAAGCAAGAAACTCGTGGCAGTATACCCGGGCTCAGAAAGCGCTGTTTCATTGGGCAGTGAAAAGGCTCCCTAAGCTTGTTGCCTCTATGTGCCCGTGTGGACAGAAGGAGTCTGTAAACACTGTACCAAGCTGACCTTACCTGCTCCTCAGGGACTGCGTAAAATCACGCCGTGATAACTTAAGACTATACCGTATCTCGGCTGGCTCTACGTACTTGACGTCCGACATCAGTCGGGGTATGGTATTTGTCACAAAAACTATTATGATCTAGAAGATTTTCATTGCCTGCCTGTGAAACCTTATAGGGCTATAACCTGACATCTTTTGATCACTTGTCCTATATAACCATAAAAGAAAACTATTATGATCTAGAAGATTTTCATTGCGTGCCTGTGCGCCTGTGCCTCATGTACAGCTTTACAGGCAGCTTACCATGACAGGCCTGGAAAACCTTCACCATGACGGGTCTGTCACGGTAACTCGTCGGAGCCCCACAATTTAACTGTGGGGACTCCAATAAGAAGGCATTGACCATGGCATCTGAGAGGTTAAATGAACGAGTTTGGGGTCATAACCAATCCTGCTCATTGTGGCTGGGTGCCTGCTTATCAGGATTTGATCATGAATTGGAAGCCAAAAGCAGGAGTAGCTCCAAAACACAGAAGACATGCAAATAGTTCCACCATGTGTCATCTCAGTTTTAGACACTGGCGGATCTGTTGGGCGGGGAAATGGGGAAATTGCCCCTCCCCCGAGTTGGTGGCGCTGCTCACAAGTGGGGGGCGGCAGGGCACAGGGAGATGAGCACTTCCATTATGGAAGCGCTCATCTCCATAGTCATCTGTATCACCGTCCTCTGGACAGCGATACAGATGGCTGTGCTGCGGCGGGGCAGGGAAGGGAGAGGCGTGTACCTTCCCTGTTCCTCTGATAGGCTGCTGCACAACATCGGACACAGGCCGGAAGAGGCCTGCATCGCATTGCTGACATGGAGGTGTCACGATAGGTTGGTAAGCGCGGAAATAACCAAACACGGGAAAACAAACAGAACAAACGACTAGGCCCAAAAGCTAGGGAGAAAAGCTTTCCCTAAACTTCTGTGCCTAAACCTAAACACCCTGGGTAAACCCTAAACAACAGGGAAAAGGGAAGAGGCAACCTGCTTCTTCAAACCAGGAGGAAGCAATTGTCTCCCTAGAGACCTAGATAAAACACACAAAGGGAAATAAAGGATGGGACTTATCTTGAGCAGACGACCCACCACAAATCAAGAGCTTCCAGGAAAGAACTATAACCAGCACAGGCCACTGGGGGAAGGAGGGATAAATAGCCTCACTAACAAGGAAACCCAGTACACCTGAGGGAAGGTGGATCCAGCTCAAACCCAAATCAAAACAAACAGAGAAGTCAGACATGTGCAGCCAGTCTGACAGACCTCTGCACATTCACAGGGCAAGGTGTGACTGTACCCCCCCTTCTACGGGTGATCTCCAGACACCCCGGACCAACTTTATCCGGGTGTGCCCTGTGATAGGCCCTCACCAGGCGGCTAGCACTCACATCAGCAGCCAGAATCCACATTCTTTCCTTGGGACCGTATCCCTTCCAGTGCACCAGGTACTAGAGGGAACCTCAAAGAACACGTGAGTCGAGAATCTTAGAGATTTCAAACTCCAAATTGCCATCCACCAGGACAGCGGTAAGTGGCAATGGAGATGGTTCCACAGGTTCCACATATTTCTTTAATAAAGACCTGTGAAACACATTATGGATCTTCAAGGTTTGCGGAAGATCCAGACGAAACGTCACCGGGTTGACAATCGCAGAGATTTTGTAAGGGCCAATAAATCATGGACCCAATTTCCAAGATGGTACCTTCAGCTTAATGTTTCTAGTGGACAACGACACCGAAACGCCCACACACAGGTCCGGACCAGTCATACGTCTCCTGTCAGCCATCCGTTTATATCTTTCACCCATCTTTTCTAAATTAACTTGGATCTTCCGCCAGATAGATGACAAGGCGGACGAGAATCTCTCCTCTTCTGGCATTCCAGAAGATCCAGTCCCAGAAAAAGTACCAAACTGTGGGTGAAAACCAAATTACGACTTATCAGTGGACTCCTGTCTACGGCTATTCAAGGCAAATTCAGCTACAGACATAAACGAGGACCAGTCATCCTAGTTCCCGGCAACAAAACACCTCAAATAGGTCTCCAGGTTTTGATTAGTGCGCTCTGTCTGACCATTCGACTGGGGATGAAAAGCCGAAGAAAAAGACAGTTGAATTCCCAGACGAGAGCAGAACTCCCTCCAAAACCTGAAAAACAAATTATGTCCCCCTGTCAGAGGGAATGCCATGTAGTTTCACAATGTTATCGATAAAAACATGAGCGAGAGTTTTGGTATTGGGCAAGCTAGGCAATGGTACAAAGTGGGCCATCTTACTGAAGTGGTACACTACCACCAAAATCACAGTTTTCTTTGGTAAATCGGTAATAAAGTCCATAGACAAATGCGTCCAAGGACGAGACGGGATGGATAAAGGAAGAAGGGATCCTGAAGGCCGAGTGTGAGCCACCTTCGCGCGTGCACAGGTCTCACAAGCTGTCACATAACCCTCCACACCCTTGTGCAACCCTGGCCACCAGAATCTCCGGGAAATAAGATCTATGGTGGATTTGATTCCAGGTTGTCCCGCAAGGACCGTATCATGATGTTCCTTGAACACCTTGTATCGCAGTTCAGCAGGAACAAACAACTTGTCTTGAGGACAAGAACCAGGAGCCTCCTCCTGGGCCCCCAACACCTCCATCTCCAACTCGGGGTACAGAGGGGAAACCACCACTCCATCAGCCAAAATCAGAGCGGGATCCTCCGAATCACTCCCTCCAGGAAAACTATGTGACAACGCATCTGCTGTGATGTTTTTTAACCCCAGGGCGAAAGGTGACCACAAAATTGAACCTAGTAAAAAACTGTGACCATGCAGGTAGGCCAAATTCTTATGGTCAGTATATACTGTAATAGGATGAGTAGCCCCCTCCAACCAATGACGCCATTCCTGAAAGGCCAATTTAATGGCCAGCAATTCTCTATCTCCTACATCATAATTTCTTTCAGCGGCCGAGAGTGTCTTGGAGAAAAAAGCACACGGACGCCATTTGCTAGGGGATGGACCCTGCGACAGAACTGCTCCGACCTCCATGTCTGATGCATCAACTCCACGATGAACGGTTGAGACACATAAGGTTGCATCAGAATAGGAGCAGACACTCCCCACAGGGGACTTAGATGGCCTAATATGTCCCCTTGCCAAACTCTCTGCAATATACTTCCACATAGCTCCTCTTTCGGGTTGGGAAAGGTTGTATAGTTGAGATTTGGGCAGTTTAGCTCCAGGGATGAGATTGCCCGGACAATCATATTCTCGATGGGGAGGCAGCTCCTGAGCTCCACCCTCGGAGAATACGTCCACAAAATCAGAGAGAAACTGAGGTAGGACCATAGTTGACACCTCTGAGATAGAAGCACAAAGACAGATGTCCGAACAAAATTCACTCCAGCTATTGATTTGTCTCGTTTGCCAGTCAATAGTAGTGTTATGCTTTATCAATCACTGTAAACCCAGAACCATCAGAGCAGGCAAGCCCTTCATAACAAAACAAGAAATGGACTCAACATGTGAATCACCCACCCTTAACTGAATGTCATGAACAATATAAGTAAGACTTTTGTGAGAGAGGGGAGGAATCAATAGCAAACACAGGTATCTCTTTATTTAAAGTGCTAGTTCTAAAACCAAGATTTTGGAGGAACTGAAAATCAATAAGGTTTACCCCAGCACCACTGTCAACAAATACCTCAAAATCAAAATTGGCAGGTCGGAGGGTATTGCAGGGAGAATGCATATTTGCTTGCTCAGACTCCCCATTCACACTACCAAGAGTCAGGGAAGTCTTTTTTTTCTCTTTATGTGAAATGAATACCTCCATAGTTTTTCTTTACCGCTTTAAGGTTTATACAAACGTTGTATTAAACAGGCAGGAAGTACTCCAACCCAGATGCAGTTGTGCATATATATAGGGGAGCAAATCCTGCACTTGTGGCCCGTTGCTAATGACGATCCCCAGCAAAAATGCATACAGTGGAGGATGCCCGCAGCGAGATTATTATGTGGATGTGATAATCATTATAACAATATAATAATAGCAAAGACAGGTGCACTCTGCGGTCTTACTAAACCCTCAAACTGATTCTAAAATTGAGAGATTAGCCAACATGTCCTACGGTGTAGGACATGTCTGAGCCCGAGCAGCGCGCCCACTGCTCGGTCTCAGACATGTCCTACAAAGTACGACATGTTGGCTAATTTCTCAATTTTAAAATCAGTTTGAGGGTTTAGTAAGACCGTAGAGTGCACCCGTCTTTGCTATTATTATAACGCTTTGAGGTTTAACAAAAGGACACGCACAAACAAAATTACCTTCTTTTCCACAGAAGTAACATAGCTTATTCAGCTTCCTAAAATCCCTATCACCTGAGCGAAAGGAAACCTGGCCCAACTGCATAGGCTCCTCTCCTGCCCCAGATTCAAAAGTCATATTACCCTGGGGACTAGGTGGGACGGATCCACTTACAGACGGGAGCCCCCCGCTCAAGAGGAATCTTATACCTCTCTCTAAGACGTCTATCAAGCCGCACTGCCAAAGACATGGCCGTCTCCAATGAATTAGGATACTCATGAAAAGCAAAGGCATCTTTCAACCTCTCAGCTAGCCCTTGACAAAACTGACTCCGGAGTGCAGGATCATTTCACCCCGAGTCAGTTGCCCATCTTCTAAATTCTGCACAATACGACTCCACAGTACGTTCTCCCTGTAACAAACTGTGCAGCTTAGATTCAGCCATAGAGACCCGGTCTGGGTCATCATAAATCAAGCACAAGGCTCTAAAAAATTCATCCACCAATGGGATGGTGAACCGGTCGGCAGAGAAAAAGCCCAGGCCTGCGCGTCCCCTTTGAGCAGAGATATAATGATCCCCATTCTTTGATTCTCGTCACCAGATGACATCGGCCGCAGACGAAAATACAACCTGTAGGACTCCCTGAACCGAATAAAGTTATCACCACTCCCTGAGAACCTATCAGGGAGAGCGACTTTAGGCTCTAAGCAGACCTGATTTCCTCCAACGGCGCCAGATGCCAGAGCAATTTGACACCATGCAACAGAACTGCAGAGATCAGCAACCTCCAGCAATAAACCCTGCATGCGATCAACCAAGGCATCCATAGCCTCTATTTCGCAAACAGCAGGGATATGACAGTTTTTGGGACGGGTTCAAATGTCACGATAGGTAGTTAAGCGGGAAAATAACCAAACACGGGAAAACAAACAGAACAAATGACTAGGCCCAAAAGCTAGGGAGAAAAGGGTCACCTCCTAGCGATCCCTAAATGCTTTCCCTAAACTGCTGTGCCCATGTGGTGGATATGCACATGCCCTCGTGCCAAACCTAAACATCCTGGGCAAACCCTAAGCAGCAGGGAAAAGGGAAGAGGCAACCTGCTTCTTCAAACCAGGAGGAAGCAAGCATCTCCCTAGAGGCCTAGATAAATCACACAAAGGGAAATAAAGGAGAGGAATTATCTTGAGTAGAGCTGGAGCAAACGATCCACCACAAATCAAGAGCTTCCAGGAAAGAACTATAACCCACACAGGCCACTGGGGGTAAGGAGGGATAAATAGCTTCACTAACAATGAAACCCAGTGCACCTGAGGGAAGGTGGATCCAGCTCAAACCCAAATCAAAACAAACAGAGAAGTCAGACATGTGCAGCCAGTCGGACAGACCTCCGTACATTCACAGGGCAAGGCGTGACAGTAGGTAAGTTTAAGTGTATATATTTTTTTATATGTACAATACTTTTACTGGCACATGATGGGGGGGCTCTTATTACTGGCACATGATGGGGAGGGCTCTTATTACTGGCACATGATGGGGGTGCTTTATTATTGGCACATGATGGGGGGGCTCATTACTGGCACATGATGGGGGGCTATTATTACTGGCACATGAATGGGGGCTCTTATTACTGACAAATGATAGGGGACTCTTATTACTGGCACATGATGGGGGGCTCTTAATACTGGCACATGATGGGGGTGCTCTTGTTACTGGCACATGATGGGGGAGTTCACTTGTTACTGGCACATGATTGGGATGCATCTATGGTGGCACATTTTACTGGTACATCATTGGGGGCACATTTTACTGGCACATTATTGGGGGCACTTATTACTCGCACATTATTGGGGGCACTTATTACTCGCACATTATTGGTGGACACTATAGAGGAATCTACTGAGGCCACAAAGAAGGGGTATTTTATATGGGGGGCTCTTTACAGTAGCATTTTATACTGGGACACATTATGGTCGGTACTATGGGGTCTTCTATGGGGGGCACTAAAAAGGGGTGTTTTATACTTGCAAATTATGGGGGACACTGAGGGCATCTACTGGGGCACTATATATGGTGCATTTTATACTGGTACATTATGGGGGCACTAGGAGGAAGGGGGGGAGAGGAGCACTATGGGGGAATTTACTGGGGGCACTATATAGGGGTATTTTATACTGGCACATTATTGGGACATTAGCTCAACTGGGGGCATTCCAAGGGGGTATTTTTGCACTGTCACATTATAAGGAGAACTGTTTCTACTGAGGGGGGGGGCATTATGGTGGACTTTATTACTCTCCCATGGTATGAGCCCCCTTGTAGCAGCACCAGCCTCTCCCTGCTCTGCTATCCATCTGCCCCTTCTCCAAATCCTTATTATGAAATCTTTCTCATTAGGATAAAACACAACATCAGCTCCAACAAGCTGACATCCTCCCCATTGTCATGGTGCCACTACTTGAATCCTGGGCCACTGCACAGTTAAGTCTACACCGATAAATTAGACCTGACATTAACATTGACCTCTAAGGTTCACACTTCAGTTATTTGGTCAGTTAGTTCCATAACTTATTGTGATCCAGATTCAGGAGCCAAGCTGACTCTCAAATTAGGCATCATGAATAGATTTGCATCTGTTCTGTGGTTTTGAATTTGGCCTGACAATAACTAATAAGAAAAAAGGGTGCCTAATACTGACACACAGTCATTCTAAAGCTAACAGAAGGGATTCAAAAGCATGTGTTTACAGTGTCACAGAAATATAGAGGGTGGTCCCTCAGGGGAGAAAAGGTGCGGTGGCACCCACCCCCGATACTGCTCGGCAGTTAGGACTATATGACACAAAGGGGGCAGTAACGTGTTAAAACCTAACTTTTATTGTCAAAAATGAAGATCCCTAAAATGGGAAAAAGGGACCCCTTACAAACAAACAATACAGACAACGGCAAGGAACCTGGTGTACCAGGTCACCTTTTTGGTCAAGTCCGCGGTGCCGTCTCTAATCAGGGTCTTGTTACCAGTGGGGTACCTCAGGGATCTGCTCTGGGACCCATATTATTTAATATCTTTATCAGCGAAATTGCAGAAGGCCTCGATGGCAAGGGTGCTGATGACACAAAGAGTTGTAACAGGGTTGATGTTCATGGAGGGATATACCAAATGGAAAACGATTTAGGAAAACTAGAGGAATGGTCAAAAATCTGGCAACTAAAATTTAATGTTGATAAGTGCAAGATAATGCACCTTGGGCGTAAAAACCCAAGAGCAGAATATAAAATCAGTGATACAGTCCTAACCTCAGTATCTGAGGAAAGGGATTTAGGGGTCATTATTTCAGAAGACTTAAAGGTAGGCAGACAATGTCATAGAGCAGCAGGAAATGCTAGCAGAATGCTTGGGTGTATAGGGAGAGGCATTACCAGTAGAAAGAGGGAGGTGCTCATGCCGCTCTACAGAGCACTAGTGAGACCTCATTTGGAGTATTGTGCTCAGTACTGGAGACCATATCTCCAGAAGGATATTGATACTTTGGAGAGAGTTCAGAGAAGAGCTACTAAACTGGTACATGGATTACAGGATAAAACTTACCAGGAAAGATTAAAGGACCTTAACATGTATAGCTTGGAAGAAAGACGAGACAGAGGGGATATGATAGAAACGTTTAAATACATAAAGGGAATCAACAAGGTAAAAGAGGTGAGAATATTTAAAAGAAGAAAAACTGCTACAAGAGGATATCGTTTTAAATTAGAGGGGCAAAGGTTTAAAAGTAATATCAGGAAGTATTACTTTACTGTGAGAGTAGTGGATGCATGGAATAGTCTTCCTGCAGAAGTGGTAGCTGCAAATACAGTGGAGGAGTTTAAGCATGCATGGGATAGGCATAAGGCCATCCTTCAAATAAGATAGGGCCAAGGACTATTCATAGTATTCAGTATATTGGGCAGACTAGATGGGCCAAATGGTTCTTATCTGCCGACACATTCTATGTTTCTATGACACTCAGCATCTCCTAGCAACCATCAGTGAAAAAAACGCATTGCATCCAGATGTCTTCTGTTTTTTAACACAAGCCCCATTCCCTTCTATGGAGCTATGATATATAATGCACATAGAAGATGCTGATATGTCAAGTAGTAGGGGGCACTCAACTATCTGGTACCAGATGGACAAGGATGCTGTAAAAGTATTCAAGCAAATATTTATTTGAATAAAAACTAGTGAAACTAGTAATAGTGGTAATGTGGTCCACTTCAACCATAAAAAACAAGGTTATAGATAAAACATTACATCACACATAATGGCGCCAAGAGAAAATAATATAAAAAATAAAAAGAATAAAAGAACAAAAATATAAAAAATATATATAGAAAAATGTCACTGAATGCTCTTAATGCTTAATGATGTACAATAGGAGCCTGATCGTTGGAGCTCAAGGGCTCTTGTAGGATATCTGGGTCTGTTAGAGTCCGCGATACCGTGAACTACAAGGACTTCAGGTCATGTGATTGGAGAAAATCCACGTGATCGGACGGGAGAGTACGGGGGCAGGGCCAGAATGGGTTTTTCCTCTCATGGTGTCATTGAAAACACAGTATGCTTTTGTGGTATTTTTCTCCCCCCCCCCCTATTTTCGATTAAATTTCTCCTTCGGTTGTCAGTAAGCCGGTGACAAGTCAGACAGCTTCTAGATTGGTCAATTTGGTTGCTGGATGGTTGCTGGGCAAGTTTGCCCAGCGTTGCTATTGGTTAAATCGGTTGCTGCCTGGTTGCTGGGCATATTTTCTATTTTTAAATCGAATATTGATTGGTTATGGGCCCTTTGTGATAGAAATTTCAGCTATTTATGGAGCAGTACTTACATTGAGGACTCAGTCAGTGTGTCAAGATTCAAGCTGGAAGTTCGTCCATCACCTTCTGTGGAAGAATCGGCGGCGGTGTCGGTGGCTTTGAGGATTCGGCAGCAGCTCTGGCATCGAAGATTGAGCGGCGGCTTGAGGTTTTCCAGTCGTCGAGACCTGAGAAGCAGGCGACTGTGAAGACGGAAGAGCGTCGCTGAAGTTATTGGAATATCTCCAAGCAAGTCGCCAGCGGAAGAACATGGAGACCGGCGGCATTGAGGCTCTCCTCAGCCAGATTCACAAAAGAGCTCTTACCTGTGGCGGCGAGGAATGGCTGCGCAGGTTACTGGCTGAGGAGGCGCCGATATTGCAGATGTCCGGTGCGACTTCTTCAGTGGATGGCGCAGCTGATCTCGTGCAGGAAGGGGAGGAGTCACATTCAAGATGTCACAGCGCCGCGCCTGTAAGTTCTTCAGTGTCAAGGCCGGTACTGGAAGTGGCTGTACCTGCTGGAGAGCGTCATCGGGAAGCACCGGCCAGGTCGTCTACCAGGAAGAAGAGGCCGAGGGTTGTTTATTCGCCACAGAGGAATGGAGGAGTAGGCAGGCACCAGCGGTCTCCTCCCAGGTCAGCGGTCTCGCAGCCTGGTCCTGAGGAGATAGCTAGGTCGCCACCGGAAGACCTGGAACAGCAGTACTGTGGTGAGAATAGTGGCAGGCATCCATAGATGCCAGATAACTAAAATATTTATTTTTTTGCACGGTTTAGCTAGAATTTTTTCAGATTTGGCCCAGGGTGTAGCTGTTAGGGAGGAGCCAGCGTTGTCTTTGCCGGCTGTAGCATGGGCTGATCTGTTTCTGCTGCTGAGGGGGGGGGGGGGGGGGCAGTACTTGATAATGCAGTAGGGGTTAATGAGGTTTGTTTAAAAGAAGCTTTGTCATGTGAGTCTTCACCCCTCGGTTTTCATCTAACTAGTGCTGTAAAAGAAAAGATTTGGCGACGCGAGTATGTGGACATTTTATAGCTTCTCCCATCAGCCAAAGAGACCTATAGAGTTGATAAAAAGTTGGATGAGAGGCCAGAGGATGAAAGAAGGAGAATCGTACCTAGATCATTTTGTATATATGCTTCTATTTTAGTACTAAAGCAGCCTCATTTGAGTGTGGGTTTGTTTCAGCATATTGATACGATTTTGGAAGCTTACCGTAACTTCAGTGGGTTTTCATGGTTTCAATATGATGAAACTTTTCGCCAGAGGTTAGCAGTTCACCCAGGTCTGAAGTGGGGAAGCAAGAATGTAGGATTATGGCTCAGTTTGATGCTTCCTCAGAGGTCAGCTGTTTCAACAAAACAGCAGAGTGGGGGAGCTCAAAATATTATCAAGAAGGGTTTATGTTTTGCCTTTAATGAGTCTGCGTGTAAATGGTTGAATTCATGTAGGTATAAGCACGAATGTTCAGTCTATTCGGGTCCACACCCTATGTTCAGGTGTTTTAAAAGGGCTTCTGGACCTCAACAGACCTTCAATAGGGAATTTTCAAAAAGCGGTGAATTTAACAAACATGCTTCCGTGGTTAGGAACATATCCAAATCGGGAGAAGGCAAAGCTTCTGCTTAACGGTTTTAGTAAGGGTTTTGTGGTTCCCGGTTTTAAAGGCCCAGGATGTATTTGGTCTGAGAATTTAAATTCGGTCCATTTAAATTTAGAAGTAGTAAGGGACAAAATTAATAAAGAAGTGTTAGCAGGTAGAGGGCGGGTCCTTTTTGGATCCATTCAAGAATTTTCGTATTTCCCCTCTAGGTCTAGTACCTAAGAAAGCTTCCAACGAGTTTAGGTTGAACCATCACTTATCTTACCCTGAGAAATAATCGCTTAATGATTAAATAGATAGTTATTTATGTTCTGTTTCTTATAGTTCTTTTGATGAGGCAGTCAAATTATTGAATTTGTTTGGTAAGGATTGTTTATTGGCCAAAGCAGATATAAAATCAGCCTTTCGTTTATTGCCAGTGTGTCCAGAAGGGTTTAATTCATTAGGCTTCCAATTTGAGGGACAATATTACTTTGATAAGTGTTGGCCGATGGGTTTTTCATTATCATGTTCTTATTTTGAATCCCTTTCTAGTTTCATTCATTGGGTTTGTATGTATTTATGTATTTAATTAAAGAAGGCTGTTTATTACATTACCTTGATGATTTTTTGTTTATCGGTCCCCCTAGTTCAGATGTTTGCTTTTTGTTATTGAATCGTTTTTATGAAGTTTGTAGGCATTTTGGTATCCCTTTAGCAGAGGAGAAAACTGCGTGCGGTGCTGCGATCAGCAGCAGAGATCCGGCGGTTACTGATAGTGCTGCATCCACCAGCATCGGCGATAACACCAATGCCGGTGGATTAACCCCTAATATGCCGCGGTCAGAGCTGACCGCGGCATATGGGAGGTTTGGGCTCCCTCACCTCATCCATCGGTCCCCGCGCTGTTGTGGCGGGGACTCAATGGTTGCCATGGCAGTGCTAAGCCAAGCATGTACGGAGGCCTAAGAGGCCCAGCGTCTTACAGTGTAAGAAACTAACAGTTCAATACAGCACAGTACAGATATAGAAAAATAGTTTTTATATTTTTTTTTAACCAAATTTTTATTAGTTTATTTAGATCATCAGTCATCCATAGCATGTACAAGATACATATATCCAATATTCACATTGTCATTGTACACTGGTAGAATTAGACGGCAAAATTCCAATCTTGTACGCTTATCGTGCTAGGTAAGTGTAAATACATAAACATACTTTCCCACCCTACTTTGAATAAGCCCCAAAAGTAACCTCTATAGTAACCTGTGCCAGTACTCCCTTTATTCCCTAGTTCATCCTAGACTTTGCTTTAACCCTAAACTTATTCCCCCAGGCCCTACTGTTCCAGATTACCTAGAGTGCCCTTCAGAAAAAGAGGTTTTGTCCAGCTTGGAGTTGTGGTAATCCAAAAAGGCTTTATTCGATATATATATAATATAAAATCCAGGTACAAAAATGCAGAGTCTACATGTTTCGGACGCAGTTTAATCTCAGCCCTTACTCATGACTGTTTCAATAACACTGTTGAGTTTACCTTTATAGAGAGGAGGGGGCAGCTCCCTCACCTGAGGCAATCAGGCTGAAGATCAACCACTCCCCTCCACAAAGGTGTACATAGATAAAAACATACCAAAAGAATAGTCCATATAAAAAAACTAATTGAAATAGGAAAAATAGATAAATTGACAATTCTTGTCTGGGGATGTGGCGGCCATACCATCTTTTGCAGAATATCTGAACGCGTGTGTGAACGGTATCTAATTTACTGTTCAACACAGCGCCAGGAACATAGAGTTCCTGGATCTCCGTCTCAGGGGGGACTCCGCCACAGCCTCCATATACACCAGCACATACAGAAAACCAACAGCAGGCAATACGTTATTGCATGCGAAATCATGCCACCCTACTCACACCATCAAAAATATACCCAAAGGAGAACTAATCAGGGCTAGAAGAAATTGCAGCGACGAGACAGCCTATGAGACAGAGGCGCAAGAAATTATGAGAAGGTTAGCACACAGAGCATATTCAGAAAAAATGATGAAAAAATGCAACAGAGATATTTCAAATATGAACAGAAACACATTGCTGGCTACACATGTGGGAACTAGAGGACAAAAAACTAGAGAGATTTCCAAATGTGAAAAGAAAAATATTTTTGTCACACAATATAGCAATGAATATATCCAAATTTGCAATATTGTTAAAAAGTGCTAGCATGTGACAAAAAATGGGCAACAATGGCACAAAAAGGCAGCACGGAAGGCACCCACCGTAGCCAGCTTTGTGAGCCCATCCCTTTTCAAAAATGATAAATCTAGAACAACAAAAAGCACATGGCTGTCAACAAAAGGAAACTATAAATGTGGACACTCCATCTGCACTTGCTGTAAATATATGAAAATTTGTCAAAGTTTTGAATCCAGTAGTAATGGCCAGGTTTTTAAAATAAAATCGTTTTTAAACTGTAACACCACCTATGCGATTTATTGCATAACTTGCACAAGTTGCATGCTGCAGTATGTAGGATGTGCAACAAACGCAATAAAAACACGTGTCAGAAAACATATATCAGACATACCGCACCATGAGAACCGCAACATATCGGCGGCAAGTCTCAATTTTGCTATGGTACATGGTGGTGATGTCTCCTATATGTCAGTACAAGGTATTGAAAAGGTTAAAAAACCAATAAGAGGTGGTGACAGAAAAAGGAAACTCTTAAACAGAGAATCATATTGGATTTTCTGTTTAGAAAGTCGCCAACCACAAGGCCTAAACAAAAAACTGGATTTAATCCTGCAAGATTAATTGTCAATTTATCTCTTCAATTTATTTTTTATATGGACTATTCTTTTGGTATGTTTTTATCTATGTACACCTTTGTGGAGGGGAGTGGTTGATCTTCAGCCTGATTGCCTCAGGTGAGGGAGCTCCCCCCTCCTCTCTATAATGGTAAACTCAACAGTGTTATTGAAACAGTCATGAGTAAGGGCTGAGATTGAATTGCGCCCGAAACATGTAGACTCTGCATTTTTTGTACCTGGATTTTATATTATATATCGAAAAAAGCCTTTTTGGATTACCACAACTACAAGCTGGACAAAACCTCTTTTTCCATATTTTCGTCATTGCTCCTGGTTCGGGTGAAGGAGCTGTTCCGTGCTATAACAGTGAAATCCTTGGCAGGTGAGAGCTGCTCAAATCTTAGATTTTTTCACAGCACAATACAGATATATTGTGCTGCATTAAAACAGGGATCAGACCCTGTAATGTTGAAGTCCCAGAGTGGGACAAATAATAAATGGAAAAAAATGTCCTTTTCCAAAAATAAAGTAAAAAAAATAGGGAAAAGACATATAGACATATTAGGTATCGTCGCGTCCGTATCGACCAGCTCTATAAACATATCACATGACCTAACCCCTCAGATGAACACCGTAGAAAAGAAAGAAAAAAAACTGTGCTAAATAAACAATTTTTTTTGTCACCTTACATCACAAAAAGTACAACAGCAAGTGATCAAAAAGGCGTACGCCCACCAAAATAGTACCAATCTGACCGTCACCTCATCACGCAAAACATGAGCCCCTACCTGAGACAAACACCCAAAAAATAAAAAAAATATGGCTCAGAATATGGAGACACTAAAACATCATTTTTTTTGTTTTAAAAAAGCTGTTATTGTGTAAAACTTACATAAATAAAAAAAGTATACATATTAGGTATCGCTGCGTCCGTATCGACCGGCTCTATAAAAATATCACATGACCTAACCCCTCAGATGAACACCGTAAAAAATAAAAAATGTGCTAAATGAACCCTTTTTTTTGTCCCCTTACATCACAAAAAGTGTAATAACAAGCAATCAAAAAGTCGTATGCACACCAAAATAGTGCCAATCAAACCGTTATCTCATCCTGCAAAAAATGAGACCCTACCTAAGATAATCGCCCAAAAACTGAAAAAACTATGGCTCTCAGAATATGGAGAAACTAAAACATCATTTTTTGTTTCAAAAATGATATTATTGTGTAAAACTTACATAAATAAAAAAAGTATACATATTAGGTATCGCCGCGTCCGTGACAACCTGCTCTATAAAAATACCACATGATCTAACCTGTCAGAGGAATGTTGTAAATAACAAAAAAACGGTGCCAAAACAGCTATTTCTTGTTACCTTGCCTCACAAAAAGTGTAATATAGAGCAACCAAAAATCATATGTACCCTAAACCAGTACCAACAAAACTTCCACCCTATCCCTTAGTTTCTAAAATAGGGTCACTTTTTGGAGTTTCTATTCTAGGGGTGCATCAGGGGAGCCTCAAATGGGACATGGTGTAAAAAAAAAACAGTCTAGCAAAATCTGCCTTCAAAAAACCGTATGGCATTCCTTTCCTTCTGCGCCCTGCCGTGTGCCCATACAGCAGGGTGTGTTTCTGTAAACTACAGAATCAGGGCCATAAATATTGAGTTTTGTTTGGCTGTTAACCCTTGCTTTGTAACTGGAAAAAATTAAATACAATGGAAAATCTGCCAAAAAAGTGAAATTTTGAAATTGTATCTCTATTTTCCATTAATTCTTGTGGAACACCTAAAGGGTTAACAATGTTTGTAAAATCCGTTTTGAATATCTTGAGGGGTGTAGTTTCTTAGATGGGGTCACTTTTATGGAGTTTCTACTCTAGGGGTGCATCAGGGGGGCTTCAAATGGGACATGGTGTCCAAAAAAACAGTTTAGCAAAATCTGCCTTCCAAAAACTGTATGGCATTCCTTTCCTTCTGCGCCCTGCCGTGTGCCCATACAAGCAGTTTACAACCACATATGGGGTGTTTCTATAAACTACAGAATCAGGGCCATAAATATTGAGTTTTGTTTGGCTTTTACCACTTGCTTTGTAACTGGAAAAAAAAATTTTTTAATGGAAAATCTGCCGAAAAAGTGAAATTTTGAAATTGTATCTCTATTTTCCATTAATTCTTGTAGAACACCTAAAGGGTTAACGACGTTGTTAAAATCAGTTTTAAATACCTTGAGGGGTGTAGTTTATAGAATGGGGTCATTTTTAGGTGGTTTCTATCATGTAAGCTTCACAAAGTGACTTCAGACCTGAACTGGTCCTTAAAAAGTAGGTTTTTAAAAATTTCTGAGAAATTTCAAGATTTAAGTTCTAAGCCTTGTAACGTACCCCAAAAATAAAATGTCATTCCCAAAATGATCCTAACAAGAAGTAGACATATTGGAAATGTAAAGTAATAACTATTTTTGTAGGTATTGCTATGTATTATAGAAGTAGAGAAATTGAAACTTGGAAATTTGCTAATTATTCCAAATTTTGGGTAAATTTAGTATTTTTAAAAAATATTTTCTTTTACTCCATTTTACCAGTGTCTTGAAGTACAATATGTGATGAAAAAGATTTATAGATAGGGATACACTTGGATTATTCACTGATGCTTCTGGTTCTTGGGGCTATGGAGCCTTTTTGCAGGGTCAGTGGTCAGGAGTCTTGGAGAGCAGGAGGAGTTACACAAAATTTGGTTTTTATTGGAATTATTCCCATTGGTTGTGTCATTGATTATTTGGGGTAAAGAGTTAGCGGATACAAGAGTATTATTGCATACTGATAATAAAGGGGTATTATTTGCAGTGAATTGTTTATCTTCTAACAATATGATGGTAGTCAAACTATTACATGTGGTGGTTAAGTGTTGTCTTTTTAGAAATATATTGTTGAAAGCTACGCATATAGCTGGTAAAGTTAATACTATAGCAGACTCTCTTTCTCGTGCGCAGTGGAAGGAATTCTATGCCCTGGATCCAAACACAGTGAAGGAAGGTATCCTGTGTCCACCTTACCTATGAGAAATAATCTGGCACTGATGTGTGAGCAGATCCGGAATTCGCTAGCACCTAATACGTGGAACGGGTATGCTGTAGCTTGGAATAAATGGGAGTTTTTGTGTATTAGGAATAATTTAAATGTTTATGGAGTTTATTTGTCAATTGGTTAAAGCTGGTTTGGATTTTCCTGCTATTAAGAAGTCGTTGGCAGGCGTATCTTTCTTTTTTAGGTTAGCAGGTCTTTCTCCTATAAATAGTTCTTTTGCGGTAAAGCAGTTTATGAAAGGTTTTAAGAAGGGTAGTTTTGTTGCTGATGTTCGTAGACCAGTTACAGTGGATTTATTGTCTACATTGGTTGTTTCTGCAAATCATATTACTTTGTCAGTTTTAGCGTTGTTTAGATCAGCATTTGTGTTGGCATTTTTTGGTGCACTCAGAGTTAGTGAGCTGGTCGCCTCTAATGTTCGTGCAAATTCGTCATTGTTATTGTCTGATATTACATTGTTTCAAAATTCAGTTAAGATTACAATTAGAAGATCCAAGACGGATCAAGTAGGTAAAGGTTCAATTATCTCACAAAATCAGATCTGTGATTCTGAAGTCTGCCCAGTGTTAGAGGTAAAAGAAGTTTTAGAGGTTCGTCCAGCTGGAAGTAATTCATTTTTAATTCATGAGGATGGTACCTCTTTATCAAAATTTCAATTTAATGCTGTGTTTAAAAAATGCTTGTCATTTTTGGGACTAGGATCCGAGCGTTAATCATCCCATTCATTTCGTATTGGGGCGGCTAGTGAAGCCTCTAGAATGGGTTTTGATAAGGCTTTGATAAAAAGAATTGGAAGATGGGAGTCAGATAGTTACAAGATGTATATTAGACCTAATTTAGTTTTATAATTATAATTCTTTTTGCGATTCTGAGCAGATCAGAGTTTGGATTGTCGGACATTCATTCATTTTCTGGGCAGAGAAAAGAGCCTCTTTTCATAACTATTCTCAGCAAATGTCTTTTGATTGTCCTTCTGTATGTTTGTATTGGCTAGGTTTCAGAAGATTACGCTGGCAACAGGTGATTCCTGCATTTTTTATGGAATAATTTTCATTTAAAATTTTTAAATAAGATTCGCTAAAGAATTAATAGGGGCCTTGAGACATTTATGCCTTCAGTTAACTGTTAATGGTTGGTCCTTTCGTCATGCAGAGCTAGATGGTTCTGTTTTAGGTCTTTACCGTGAGGATTTGGTTCACTTATCTGATATAGGGCTTGACATTTTCAACAATGGTTTACAGTCTATCATTGAAAGGGTGGCGGTTTTGTTGGGGGAGGCAAGTGTGTCTAATGTCGCACTTGCCTGTTGGGGTTAGTCGGACGATAAGTGTTAACAGACTTTATTATTATGAGTATTTTAAATTCATAATGGTTTATTTGCTTTTGGTTTATGTTACCCCCAGAATTTTATAAAGACCGTGGCCATTTCATCCACAATGAATTTTGTCATTATTTATAGATTATTTATGATATGGTCTGTTTTATTGCTGAATATGACACCATGTCGGGGCAGGGCCAGAATGGGTCTTGCCCCTCATGGTGTCATTGAAAACACAGTATGTTTTTGTGGTATCCCCCCCCCCCATATTTTCTATTAAATTTCTCCTCAGGTTGTTAGTAAGCCGGTGACAAGTCAGACAGCTTTTTGATTGGTCAATTTGGTTGCTGGATGTTTGCTGTGCAAGTTTGCCCAACGTTGCTATTGGTTAAATCGGTTGCTGCATGGTTGCTGGGCATATTTTCTATTTTTAAATCAAACATTGATTGGTTATGGGCCCTTTGTGGTGGGAATTTCAGCTATTTATGGAGCAGTATTTACATTGAGGACTCAGTCAGCGTGTCAAGATTCAAGATGGAAGTTTGTCCCGCCCGCCCTCCCGGAGATTTGTCGTGGTCTTTGAATTTTGGTGGGGTTAGTCGCCCAGCCTTCTGGGTGGACAAATGATAAGTGGTAACGGACTTTATTAATATGGGTATTTTAAATTCATAATGGTTTATTTTCTTTTGGTTTATGTTACCCCCAGAATTTAATAAAGACCGCGGCCATTTCATCCACAATGAATTTTGTCATTATTTATAGGTTATTAATTATATGGTCTGTTTTAATGTTGAATATAACACCATGCGTTTTAATCATGAGTCATTCTGTCCTCTCTAGAGCTCGTGTGATTCTCTATGAGTACACACACACCTCTATCCATCTACACATGTGTTACATCCATGTAAAATAGTTTTCACCTCATTCATCCTATACAATCACTATTTGGAAATGTCCCTACATTCACTTATGAAAATGCATATAAATCGCATATGAATACAAAATGGCATGAATATGTCACCAGCGTCTTTTACAAAGAATGAGACTAATTGCAGATCAGATAAGAGTATAACTATCTGATTATTTGGGCTTGAGGAATCAAAGGTTTAAATACTGAACAGCATAGATTGTCTATGGAGTCTTGGGTTATCCTGTCTATGTCTATTAAAGACATAGACAGGATGACCCAAGACTCCATAGAGTCCAAGACTCCATTTATTTATGGGAAAAGGACATCATCCAACCCAAGCTGGAGACAAACAGCTTTGGCAACGTTACATCGATGATGTGATCTTTATTTGGAAAGATTCAGGCACGTCTTTAGAAGAATTCCTACATGATATTAACATAAACAACAGAAATCTAAATTTTACTAGCTCCATTAGTAAGACTCAAATAGAATATATTGATCTACTGATAACTAGGAATGAGGAAAAATTGGTGTGCAGCACATATTATAAACCGTCATGTGTAATAGCTTTATACCCTATAACAGCTGCCACCTTCCTAGGTGGCTTCTTAACCACCTCAGCCCCCCTAGATTAAACACCCTTAATGACCAGACCACTTTTATTGCTCGGTCATGCAACTTACCCCCCAAATAAATTTTACCTACTTTTCTTCTCACTAATAGAGCTTTCATTTGGTGGTATTTCATTGCTGCTGACATTTTAACTTTTTTTGTTATTAATCGAAATTTACCGATTTTTTTTCAAAAAAAATGACATTTTTCACTTTCAGTTGTAATTATTTTTTTTTAAACGACATCTATATATAATTTTTTCTCGAAATGTATTGTTCTACATGTCTTTGATAATAAAAAAATGTTTGGGTAAAGAAAAAAAATGGTTTGGGTAAAAGTTATAGCGTTTACAAACTATGGTACAAAAATGTGAATTTCCACTTTTTGAAGCAGCTCTGACTTTCTGAGCACCTGTCATGTTTCCTGAGGTTCTACAATGCCCAGACAGTAGAAAAACCCCACAAATGACCCCATTTCGGAAAGTAGACACCCTAAGGTATTCGCTGATGGGCATAGTGAGTTCATAGAACTTTTTATTTTTTGTCACAAGTTAGCGGAAAATTATGTTGTTTTTTTTTCCTTACAAAGCCTCATATTCCACTAACTTGTGACAAACAATAAAAACTTCCATGAACTTACTATGCCCATCACGAAATACATTGGGGTGTCTTCTTTCCAAAATGGGGTCACTTGTGGGGTAGTTATACTGCCCTGGCATTTTAGGGGCCCTAATGTGTGAGAAGTAGTTTGTGAGAGAAATATCTCGGCAAAAGACAACTTTTCCCATTTTTTTATACAAAGTTGGCATTTGACCGAGATATTATTCCACCCAGCATGGGTATATGTAAAATGACACCCCAAAACACATTGCCCAACTTCTCCTGAGTACGGCGATACCACATGTGTGACACTTTTTTGCAAGCTAGGTGGGCAAAGGGGCCCACATTCCAAAGAGCACCTTTCGGATTTCACAGGGTATTTTTTACACATTTTGATTTCAAACTACTTCTCACGCATTAGGGCCCCTAAAAAGCCAGGGCAGTATAACTACCCCACAAGTGACCCCATTTTGGAAAGAAGACACCCCAAGGTATTTCGTAAGGGGTATGGCGAGTTCCTAGAATTTTTTATTTTTTGTCACAAGTTAGTGGAATATGAGACTTTGTAAGAAAAAAAAAAGAAAAAAAATCATAATTTTCCGCTAACTTGTGACAAAAAATAAACATTTATAGGAACTCGCCATGCCCCTCACGGAATACCTTGGGGTGTCTTCTTTCCAAAATGGGGTCACTTGTGGGGAAGTTATACTGCCCTAGGATTCTAGGGGCCCTAATGCGTGAGAAGTAGTTTGAAATCAAAATGTGTAAAAAATGCCTTGTGAAATCCGAAAGGTGCTCTTTGGAATGTGGGCCCCTTTGCCCACCTAGGCTGCAAAAAAGTGTCACACATGTGGTATCGCCGTACTCAGAAGAAGTAGGGCAATGTGTTTTGGGGTGTCTTTTTACATATACCCATGCTGGGTGACAACTTTTCCCATTTTTTTTTATACAAAGTTGGCATTTGACCAAGATATTTATCTCACCCAGCATGGGTATATGTAAAATGACACCCCAAAACACATTGCCCAACTTCTCATGAGTACGATGATACCACATGTGTGACACTTTTTTGCAACCTAGATGTGCAAAGGGGCCCAAATTCCTTTTAGGAGGGCATTTTTAGACATTTGGATCCCAGACTTCTTCTCATGCTTTAGGGCCCCTAAAATGCCAGGGCAGTATAAATACCCCACATGTGACCGCATTTTGGAAAGAAGAAACCCCAAGGTATTCAATGAGGAGCATGGCGAGTTCATAGAAGATTTTTTTGGGGGGCACAAGTTAGCGGAAATTGATTTTTTTTTTTTTTTTATCTCACAAAGTCTCCCTTTCCGCTAACTTGGGACCAAAAGTTCAATCTTTCATGGACTCAATATGCCCCTCAGTGAATAACTTGGGGTGTCTTCTTTCCGAAATGGGGTCACATGTGGGGTATTTAGATTGCCCTGGCATTTTAGGGGCCCTAAAGCGTGAGAACAAGCCTGGAATATAAATGTCTAAAATAATTTACGCATTTGGATTCCGTGAGGGGTATGGTGAGTTCATGTGAGATTTTATTTTTTGACACAAGTTAGTGGAATATGAGACTTTGTAAGAAAAAAATAAAATAAATTTCCGCTAACTTGTGCAAAAAAAAAATGTCTAAATGAAGCCCTACAGGGGGGTGATCAGGGAGTCTATATGCGGTGATCACCACCCTGTCATTGATCACCCCCCTGTAAGGCTCCATTCAGACATCCGTATGTGTTTTGCGGATCCAATCCATGGATCCGTAAAACACATACGGACGTTTGAATGGAGCCTTACAGGGGGGTGATCAATGACAGAGAGGTGATCAGGGAGTCTATATGGGGTGATCAGGGGTTAATAAGGGGTTAATAAGTGACAGGGGGGGTGTAGTGTAGTGTGGTGATTGGTGCTTCTTATTACTGAGCTGCCTGTGTCCTCTGGTAGTCGATCCAAGCAAAAGGGACCACCAGAGGACCAGGTAGCAGGTATATTAGACGCTGTTATCAAAACAGCGTCTAATATACCTGTTAGGGGTAAAAAAAAATCGCATCTACAGCCTGCCAGTGAACGATCGCCGCTGGCAGGCTGTAGATCCACTCACTCACCTTCCGATCCTATGAACGCGTGCGTCTGTGTGCGCGCGTTCACAGGAAGTCTCGCGTCTCGTGAGATGACGCATAGATGCGTCACTCTGCCTGAGACAGCCGCCTCTGGACCACGATCCTGCGTTAGGCGGTCCGGAGGCGGTTAACATCCCTACCAGTCAGTTAGAAGAATCAAGAGAAACTGTTCAAACACCACCCAGTTCAAACTAGAGGCTGAAAAACTGAAACAACAGTTTATGACGAAACAATATCCAGATAGTGTGTTAGATAGATCCTTAAAGGATAACTGTGACACTTAGACCCTAATTTCAATTTTCATATATGTAGTTACTAATAACATGATATTCCAGAATCAGTTACTATTAGACTGACTTACCCCATATTTAATAAGATTCAGCCCTTAGCAACCAGTCTGCATAAAACTGCAATTTCACTATTCAGTTAAGATGGCCGCCACTGCCCTCACCCTGAGGCTAATCCCGCCTGCCCTCACTAGCCAGTAACAATAGCCCCCCAAAAGTGTCAGTAACCAGAGCCCTCCACCTAAAGGGTTAATCTCCTGAAGCACAATGGGGTCCTCTTACCACATGTTGCTTTAATTTATATATAGAAAAAAAGTGGTAGGAATAGCTCACTCTTATGTGACAGGGAACAGGTGCTTTAGACTAGACCAAATAGCTGTATCACCCATACAGAGAAAAATGTTAGAATTGCTTATGGATTACAGACTGGCACTCTGTATGTGTGGCTACAAATGAATACACAATATATAGGTGATCACACTCAATTTAATAAATGAACCAATAATAATAACACTATGGAAGCAACCCTCATTCATTTTAGGAATTACTTGCATATTTGATATATATTGCATGTTTTTCCCATTCAATATTTAAGGTGTGTTGGCATGCACGTGTTTGATGTTTTTATGGAATTTTACAACAGTTTTATAGTGTTATTAATATTGGTTCATTTATTAAATTGAGTATGATCACCTATATATTGCTTTCATTTATACACTGAGCAGAAGGCAGATCTCCCTTCCCTGGTCTGCGCTGCTTCAACTCTGCATTGTCCAGCTCTGCCGAGTGAGGGAGCGTATGCCAAGCGCAGGGACAGGGAGAAGTGCACACAACCCAGGCACTGTTATCAGCTGGTGGGGAGGACCTGGCTTTAATCATTTACTTACAGTCCCTGGCTGTCAGTAATGTGACCTTGCAGGCTGCCTGCTTCTGCATCCTCCGTCCTTCAACAGATAGACGGACCATGCCTAGCAACCTGATTTTAAGCACAGGTAAAAGTAGGCAGTATAGGGAAAAAATGTGGAATTAAGGGGTAATTGAGTACACAGTGAAAAGTTGAAATAATTGCGGTAAAAAATAATAATACGGCAGTTATACTTTAAGCAGGGTTAGGGCTATGAACCGCGAGAATTTCTTCACAAGAGATCAAAAAGTAAAAGAGACCCAATCTCAGAAAGACACTAGTCGTGTCATTCTACCGTTCAATGCCCATTATAAATCAGTAGACAAAATCATCAGGACCCAGTGGCACCACCTTTTAGGTGACAAAATCATTGGTAGCAAACTAACCGACCCACAAATGGTTTACACCAGAGCACCCAATTTGGACTTACAGGTGGCGCCTACAGTCAAAAATAGGATTGCGCATAACGATTCCAACTGGCTCAGCTTTAAGAGATTTTTTAGGTGTGGAAAATTTGGCAATTGGCGCATTACAACATTTCCAAAGAAAACCACATGTATCCAGTCCACCCAAAACTCTGTTACATTTACGATAAAAGATGGCCTGACATGTGATTCAACTGATCTAATCTACCTCCTTGAAAATCCTTGTTGGAGGCAGTATATAGGCAGGACAAAGAGACCCCTAAAAACAAGAGTGTCTGAGCATATAGCTAATATCAAAAAAGGTTTTGAATCCCATACAGTATCACTACATTTCAAAAACTTTCACAATAGCGATCCATCCTTGTTAAAGTTCTGGGCTTTTGAGAGGGTCAAGAAACCATGGAGAGGTGGTCACCATATCGCTAAAATGTCACAAACTGAATTAAGGAGGATCATTGAATTTAATACCATTAACCCATTTGGTTTAAACGCCGAATTTGAACTATTCGTCTTTCTGTAATTATTTTTGGGGTATATGTCGGGCGGCAACGGGACATCGAGTGTCCGGCTGTATATCAGCATAGGGTTGTTGTGGGTATCGAAATTTCAATACCCAATCAATACTTTTGTGTTTTTTCAATACTGGGCTGCGGGTCTGCGCAGTCTAGTATTTCTAATCATGAGAGCGCTGCTCTCAGCGCGCTCATGTTCCCTCAGCAGCAACAGGGGAGAACAAAGCAGTCTCTCCCTCCCCCCTGTGCTGTTGCTGCCACCAATGAACGGAGAGAGGGGCGGTCACACTGCGCCACCAATGATACAACTTTTCCTACACAGAGCGGCGCCCAGAGATGTCACAGCACTTACTATTATTCCTGGGTGCCGCTCCGTTCGCCCGCCGTGCCCCATTACTGTCTCATCTCCTGCTCCATATGCCAATTAATATCGGAGCAATGGGGAGGAGACATCAGCTTCTCTAGTGGGCGTTCCTTCTCCCTGCGCTGCTATTGGACAGCGCTACAGCCAGGGAGAAGGAACACCCACTAGAGAAGCTGATTAGCATATGGAGCAGGAGACGGTAATGGAGGCACAGCGGGCAAACGGAGCGGCGCCCAGGAATAATAGTAAGTGCAGGGACATCTCTGGGCGCCGCTCTGTGTAGCCTAATACTTAAAGACTACTTTATATGGGTCCAGACTTTAACACATAATACAGGAGGCGGCAGCAGAATCGCATTGCCGGCACCCTGCCCCTGACAGGGAGCTGCGATCAGCGGCAGTTAACCCCTCAGGTGCGGCACCTGAGGGGTTAACTGCCGCTGATCTGCCAGTACCCGCCTCCTGTATTAAGGGGTAATTATCATTGGTGGTGCAGTGCACCCCCCTCAACCCTCCCACCCCATTAAAATAATTGGTGGCACAGTGCCCCCCAGTGGCCACAGGGTCCTCTCCCCTCATTGGTGGTGCAGTGGCAGCTTCTGATCAGAGCCCCAGCAGTGTAAGCCTGGGGCTCCAATCGGTTACCATGGCAGCCAGGATGCTACTGAAGCCCTGGCTGCCATGGTAACATCTCTGATGCTGTGTGCACAGAGCACAGGGAGTACAGAGAGTGTGAAGTCCTATTCACCCTGATAGAGATCTATCAGGGTGAATAGGACAAGGGATGAAAGATCCCAGGTTCTGGCCCCTAAGGGGGGAAATAGTTATTAAATAAAAAGTGTAAAAAAAAAAACAAACACCAAAATATTAAGTATGAATCACCCCCTTTCCAAATTTCACATATAAAATGTAAAAACAATAAATAAACATATCACATATCGCTGCGTAGAGAAAAGTCCAAACTATTAAAATATAAAAGAAATCTATGCGGTGAACACCAGAACAGAAAAAATAAATAAAAACTGCGCGATTCTCCATTTTTTAAAATGCACGTGGCTTTTTTGGTTTATTTTTTCGCGTGTTATCGAATGGTATTGAGTATCGCAATACTTTTTTATGGTATCGAAACCGAATCAAAAATTTGGTATTGCAACAACTCTATGTCAACACCTCGATCTCCCCTTCCCGTCCGACAACCACCCACTATCCCTTACACCGCTCATTTACACCTATGTATCGGTATGTGGTGATTGCAATTTATAGTCACCTTTTTGCATCTCACTTCTTTCACAGGGAAACATTTATTCCCCCTCCCCCACTTACATGTATCTAAGTACACACACACCTCTATCCATCTACACATGTGTTACATCCATGTAAAATTGTTTTCACCTCATTCATCCTATACAATCACTATTTGGGAATGTCCCTACATTCACTTATGAAAATGCATATAAACCGCATATGAATACAAAATGGCATGAATATGTCACCAGCGTCTTTTACAAAGAATGAGACTAATTGGAGATCAGACAATAGTATAACTGATTATTTGGGCTTGAGGAATCAAAGGTTTAAATACTGAACAGCATAGATTGTCTATGGAGTCTTGGGTCATGCTGTCTATGTCTATTAAGATAGAGAATCACACGAGCTCTAGAGAGGACAGAATGACTCATGATTAAAACGCAAGAAATACACAAGACATCCATAGCGGAGGGTTTTGAAAAATCGCAGCAGCGTTGTTTTTACTTCAGTATTCCAGAAAGTTCAGCATCTATTTTGATATCCTATGTGTCACTTTATTATCCCCCTCTTTTATGATCCTGTGATTTTAGTGATATCAATCGTATACATCACACTTCTATATATGAGATATTAAGACCATTTTTTGTTTGCATTTGGATTATCGCAATTAAATGTCATCTGTATTTTAATCACATTCTGGTATGTACCTGGTGTAATGCACACGGCACATTACAAGTCAGCTCCATTTCTGGCTTTCCAATTATCCCTTTCAAAAAAGAGGACAGATACTTTATTTTGCTGTTGACCACTGAGGAAGGGGCAAGTTCAGACCCCGAAACATACTACAAATACCAGCTATACTTCGTTTTCAGGTCAAGAGGCGGGCGCCTAAGCAGCGAAATCATCTAAGCCAATCCGTACTCTCGAATAAAATCACAGAAATAAAGTAATAATGCACTTAATAAAGTAGATGCAAGCATTATATATGGACAAAGTCCTCACTCTGATATGATAGAATCTGAGACACTTAGCCAATATATTTTGATCAAAACACATCTGTGCCCACCTACCCCCGCCAAGGTGGTCTCAGTTCAGGTGGGTCCTACGCTAAACCTACCTAAGCCATTGGGCTTCTATGTTCAGGAGCGCAAACCCCGCACATATGGTGTGCGGCTCCTAGTCACCTCCATGTGCATCCAGCAACCAATGGGAGGAGGAGCAAGCACAGCCATATGTACCACCTAATCAAGGCAATCTATGAGATAGGAAGGGCAAAAGTGCAAAGGAACGCTACTTCCAAGATAAAATAGGAGCGCAGTCAGACTTGAAGGTGCCACTCCCGCCTGAACTGAAACCACCTGGGCGCTCGGTAGGTGGGCACAGATGTGTTTTGATCAAAATATCTTGGCTAAGTGTCTCAGAATTTATCATATCAGAGTGAGGACTTTGTCTATATATAGTGCTTGCTTCTACTTTACTAAGTGCATTATTACTTTATTTCTGTGATTTTCTTCAATAATATGGCCAGGGACATCCGCAGATTTGTATATCGTACCGTGCAGGATGTTTTTATCTTAGTTTTTTCAGTGATCTTTCAATCCGTACTCTCCCCTCCGATCACCTGGATATTCTCCGATCACATGATCTGGATCACGTGGAAAAAGGCGGAAGGTCCTAGATACATGCCTGGCGTCTGACTGCATGGAGACCGGATCATCCAAGTGAACCATAATCGGATCAAACATCTGGAGGGGTAAAGTACTAATGGTATCAAGTACATACCATATATGTACCCATGTTAATGTCATCTTTCAGCTGCCATATTGCCCACTATAGTGCATGCCCATTAGTGGAGCAACGATATATAGGAAGCAAGGCTGCATTAACAATTTCTGACACACAGTATTATATCTCATATAGAGATTTCGGTTTTACCTAGATACCCTGATCACCTGAAGTCCTTGTAGTTCACGGTATCGCGGACTCTAATGCCTCGTTTCCACTGTGCGGATCGGTTCGGGTCGGCACAGTTTGGAAGATTTTTAATGGTCCGGTCTATTTAGGTGAGCGTTTCCACTGCAAATCGGGCCGCCAGGTCCATACGTGGTTGAGAAAAAAATGTGTAGCGTGATGTCACACTAGTGCGACAACGGTGTTTATGTTGTGCTTACGTTTGACGTTATTCAGGCCGCCGATCAGGAGAATGTATTGTGTGACGCAAGTAGCTCCGCCCTAACCGAACCGTTCCATTTTTCTATGGCCCTACATCTTAAGCAGGACCCTGAATGGTGCGGTACGGTTCGCTTGTATGGATCGCTTTCATAGTGGAAACACCCAAAATAGCGAACCGTACCGTACCGAACCGAACCGCTCAGTGGAAACGAGGCATTAGATCCAGATATCCTACAAGAGCCCTTGAGCTCCAACGATCAGGCTCCTATTGTACATCATTAAGCATTAGGAGCATTCAGTGACATATTTCTATATAGATTTTTTTATTCTTTTTTTATAATTTTCTCTTGGCGCCATTATGTGTGATGTAATGTTTTATGTATAACCTTGTTTTTTAAAGGGGCACTGACAGGCCTTCTGAGCATAATTAGCTCATTATATGCCCCCCTAGGTCTTATAATAAGTTCCCAATTCATATAAGTATTATCCCTGTGCGCATTATAAAACGTTAAAAATAATCTTTATAATAACCTGTCCTTTCTGCCCAAGGGGCGTTCTTTGTGCCGCATTTGTGCCCAGCCGCGTCCCAACTGCCGGATCCTTAGACACGCCCATCTCATTAGTATTCACTTGGCGCAATGTGATCCTGGCGAGCGCATGCGCAGGATCTCCGAATGTCGGGGACTGGAAAATACCGCCCAGCGAAGTGAATACTAATGAGATGGGCGTGTCTAAGGATGCGGCAGTTGGGACGCGGCTGGAACTTATTATAAGACCTGGGGGGGCATATAAAGTGCTAAATATGCTCAGAAGGCCTGTCAGTGTCCCTTTAAGGTTGAAGTGAACCACATTACCACTATTACTAGTTTCACTAGTTTTTATTCAAATAAATATTTGCTGGAATACTTTTACAGCATCCTTGTCCATCTGGTACCAGATAGTTGAGTGGGGTCGTGCACCATACCCAACTGATAGGAGAGGTCAGAGCCACTGTACTCTATTCTTTCCTCTGAAACATAGAAGATGCTGCAGTTTTTCCTGAACGCACAGACCCTCTGAAGTGAATGAAGCAGGATTCGGTCCGGATGCCATGCGTTCACTACACCGCTGTGTGATAGAGGCATATATGGGTCACAACTAGTGTTATGGATTGCTCTACCACGGACCATAACTTATGGTTAGTGGAATCCATAACGGAATTCTTAGAAAACCCGAACCTTGCACACTGAACTTGAAAATACAAGTTCTCTCATCCCTACTCACAGCCTTCCATTTCCATCATAAGCCCACTCCAGTTCTCTCAGGCCACATTTTCACCTTTCCCAAAGGAAACCCAGAATCATATTTCATCCCGTTTTGCATCTTCTCTTCCTCTCACCCTGTCTTCACACACTGGCCAAGCTTTCTCTCCGCCCTGCTCTGATGGTTTCCCTCTCCCACGTCTTCCCCTCCTCCTCGCTGTGTTTACTTCTCTGCACTATATGGTAGCAGGCTACATGCCGAACCAAGATTCCTCAATGGCGGATGACACGCCCACTACCACGCTATCTCCTGGTTACGTGAACACGCCCACAAGTACATAAGCCAATGGTCGCCCAGCTCCGTGTGTGCCTGGAGCACGTGCTTATGTGCCTGTCTGTTATAAGCTCCTAAGACCACACCCTCTGCGCCCCTGATTGGCTTTGACGGCCAGGCTGAGCAGTGTAAGGCACGCCCAGCGAGTGGAAACCACTGCTTCTGCACGTACAGCGCTGTATAGGGCTGGTGAGAGCGGGGCTTGGCTATGCCTATAGTGACACGTAGCTGAGCCTTTATAGAGCTCCGTTCTCATGAGACGTATATTATAGCAGCTCGGAAGCGTATTTGCAGCAGCACCTCAGAGAGGCAGAGCAAAGTCACTTCATAACTTGAGCAATACGGCTCTTCCATGGCTGTGAATGCTGCTTTAGTTGGCATATCGTGGAGGACCCTGCACAGGCATCCTAGACAGGTTTCGTGACACTTTCTAGTAACGCTGGCATGTCAAAGACAAATCTGTGGCGGCACAATGCTCTCCAAGCAGTTGTAGACTGACTATGCCCACCATAAAGCCCTCCTCTTCTTCAATGCCACTCAAGCATAGCCCCTCTATGGACCTTGAAAAGCTGGCACTAGAGCACATTGTACCCCACTTGCTCTCCTTTGGTTACTGTTATCTGGATCACATCTTGGGAGAAGAATTGGGGGATCAAGTGCTGGAGCAGGTCAGACGTTTGCACAAGGATGGGGCACTGAAGGATGGCCAGCTGGCGGGGCATCTTGGAGGAGTCTCCAAAAGGCACCTGCGAGGGGACAAAATTGCATGGATTGCTGGCACGGAGGAAGGATGTGAGGCCATTGGACTGGTTCTTTCAGTAATTGATCGCCTAGTGGTGTTGTGTGGAAACCATTTGGGACAGTTCTATGTGAAGGAGAGGTCCAAGGTGAGACCTGGCTACATTCATGCTTCTTGGGACTGTCAGTGGTCAAATATTGGTCATAAATCCATTGCTGCTGCGGAATGGAAGTTTTTCTTTGTTAACCTTGCGTTTTTTTCAGCTCCCTATTATCTATCAAGGTTTCACTCTATGGACCCCCATGTTGCATGTCCCATTTTGATCTGTGACAAATGCTGCTCTGTGCTGGTCAGATCTGCTCTTGGTGCCAATTGCTGCATGTTTATCTGCTCTGTCACCACCTTGGATCCTCAAAATACCCAGGTTACAGACTATGCTTCTGGCACACATTATCTTGGTACTCTAACTTTGTGCCCATTTTGACTGCTTCCATTGCGTGCGCTTTGGGCTGGATCTCCACCACCCTTGTAGGGCTTGCTGTCATCTTTTCTGATTATTTGTTTGCTCATACTCATGTAGCCAGAGTAGTGACTGTATCCTAGGCTTCAGGCTTCACACTTCAGCAAATGGCATTTATCATGTAGCGAAAGTTAGTACAAGGCACATACTAGTGTATTGTGATTGTCCATATTGTCTCCTTTGCTGGCTGGATTCATTTTTCCATCACATTATACATTGCTCGTTTCCATGGTTATGGCCACAGCTGTGACGAGGTGGTTGGGATGGGGGCTGCTGTGCATGTGTGCCTTTGCGTGCGCCCAAGGTCTAGGCCATCAAAAGGACTGGTGCTTTTTCCTATATTGTGCAAGCATGGCCACCTCTCCTGGATTACAGGGTGGTCGTAACACATGGAAACAAGCAGTGTATAATGTGATGGAAAAATGAATGCAGCCAGCAAAGGAGACACTATGGACAATCACAATACATTAGTAAGTGCCTTGTATTAACTTTCTCTACATGATAAATGCCATTTGCTGAAGGGAGACAACCCCTTTAAGTATCATTCACATTCATACCCATTATTAATATTGTCACTTTTTAATGTTTATTTGCATAGTCGCACAAAATACAACACGGAGCTTAGTTTTGTAAATGCACTTGCCTTTAGCTGGCAGCAAAATTATTCCGGTTCTAATTATGACTGCAACATTAATGACCAGAGCAGTGCTTTGTTGACCTTTTGCATCATGAGTTTAGAAAATGGCAAAAATATTCCTCATAGTCATTTGCCATGCCTGGGATGGCACACTGGCATAGTGTGTTCTTTTTAAACATGGCTGATTTGGGTTATCTAAAAGACGTCAAGAAGTTCCTAAAACATCTCTGGTAACACTCATAATACTCATGTATTATTTTCTCTTTCAGGCAATGGTCGCTTGTTACCCTGGTAATGGAGCTGGTTATGTGAGGCATGTAGATAACCCGACAGGAGATGGGCGCCTCATTACATGCATTTATTATTTGAATAAGAACTGGGATGCAAATGTGAGAGCAGATATCTATCTATCTCTCTCTCTCATATCTATTGAATCTATGTATCTCATATCTCTCTCTCTCTCTCTCTCTCTCTCTCATATCTATCTATTTCATGGGCTATCTATCTCATGGCTATCTATCTCATATCTATCAAATCTATGTATCTCATATCTATCTCATATATATCTATCTCATATCTATCAAATCTATGTATCTCATATCTATCTCATATCTATCAAATCTATGTATCTCATATCTATCAAATCTATGTATCTCATATCTATCTATTTCATGGGCTATCTATCTCATATCTATCAAATCTATGTATCTCATATCTATCTCATATCTATCTATTTCATATCTATCGAATCTATGTATCCCATATCTATGTATCTCATATCTATCTATGTATCTATCTATCTCATATCTATCGAATCTATGTATCTCATATCTATCAAATCTATGTATCTCATATCTATCTCATATCTATCTCTCTCATATCTATCTATCTAATATCTATCAAATCTATGTATCTCATATCTATCTCTCATATCTATCTATTTCATATCTATCAAATCTATGTATCTCATATCTATCTCATATCTATCTATCTCATATCTATCTATCTCATATCTATCAAATCTATGTATCTCATATCTATCAAATCTATGTATCTCATATCTATCTATTTCATGGGCTATCTATCTCATATCTATCAAATCTATGTATCTCATATCTATCTCATATCTATCTATTTCATATCTATCGAATCTATGTATCCCATATCTATGTATCTCATATCTATCTATGTATCTATCTATCTCATATCTATCGAATCTATGTATCTCATATCTATCTCTCTCATATCTATCAAATCTATGTATCTCATATCTATCTATCTATTTTATATCTATCTATCTCATATCTATCGAATCTAGTAATCTCATATCTATCTATCTATCTCTCTCATATCTATCAAATCTATCTCATATCTATCTATCGATCTCTCTCATATCTATCGAATCTATCTATCTCATGTCTATATATCTATCTACCTGATTATCTGACATCTATCTGGCTATTGTGACGTTATGCAACATTGCATATGACTTTAATGTATTTTCTGACTTTTGGTGACCATGATCTTCTCCTGTAGGTCCATGGTGGAGTACTGCGCATCTTTCCTGATGGTAGCTCACGTGTAGCCGATGTTGAGCCTCTTTTTGACCGGTTACTTTTTTTCTGGTCTGACCGCCGCAACCCCCATGAAGTGCAGCCTTCTTATGCCACCAGGTAACTATATAGTGTGATAGACCACGTATACTGACAATAGTTGCTGCATTTCCTATGTAACTGTTATCCCTGTCATTCACATAGATATGCTCTAACTGTCTGGTATTTCGATGCCAAAGAGAGAGCCGCAGCCAAGCAGAGGTTCCAAAGATTAAGTGGTAAGTGTGTGTTAATGTCTCCACCTTTAGAGAGCGAACAGCTTCTTAATATAGGAAATTCCCTGTGGGGAGCGTTCCTATAATCATTTGCTAAACTGCAGAGAATGTCAGTTTTTCCATAGATCTGTCAACAGACCAAAGGCTGTCATTAACAGCAGTGGGCAATTTGTAGATGGAATCCAAATCACATGCTGGGATATTTGTAGGACATGGTGAACTGAAAATCCTGCCCTGCAAATTGTTATTTCAAATAATTTAGACAGCACTCCAGTATGCGGTTAATGCTTTTTATTTGCCGGACATAAGGGTCCTTTTAGGAACTGAGGCCTCAGTTCCTAAAAGGACCCTTATGTCCGGCAAATAAGCATTAACCACATACTGGAGTGCTGTCTAAATTATTTGAAATACTTACTAGTTCCGAGAGGTGGAGCAAGGAACGCACCTAGACGCGCACCCTAAACCTATCAGCCTCAGATAGAGTGCCGTGATCAACACGTGATTTTTACTGCAAATTGTTATTGGAATGCTGTTCTTATTGGCTAAAATAAGTGTATGAAGATTATGTTAAGGAATTGGATTCTGCTCTTTAAGATGTTTAACATATCACGTTAGTTATTAATAGCCATTTAAGTGGCATATTTCATGACAAATTGACCTTTTTATTATACTTGATCACCATTGCAAATTCCTTTAATATGGCATCTAATAATCCAGAAATTTGGATAAGCTAGCACTTGTTTCCAGCAGAACTGCATTATAATCTTGAGACTGAGCAGAGAATCAATTATGAGTGGTGGTGGACTTCATCTCTACACAAACCAAGCAATTGATTAGGGTGCCAGAGCTCAGGGGGCCCTCTGGTTCACCGAAACAACTAAAGGGGCATAAATACCACCTGTTCTGCCAGGGGAGGGGTTCTTTCTATCTGTAGGGCAGTAGCAGAAGTGCCCAAGTTATACTGCTAAACTAAGGATGTAGCTTAGTGCTTGTGGTGGGTGGAGCTTAAGGTGCCACAGGGTGTTGCTTAGCAGTGCAATGGGGGGCCCCCAGATATACAGTAATTTTAAATGGGCCATCAAAAATGCCAAATCCACCCATGATTATCTGTGATATTGGTAAATGTTTTATTAGCATTACATTTTGAGGTGTCTTGCTTGATATGAGTAGGGCTCATACATCTACTGGCCTCAGCAGTGACATGTCCCCAAGCTGAAGCCAGTCATTGCATCCCATGGGGCTGAAAAACTGCTAAAGGGAGCTGGAAATCTGAGTATGGTTTTTAGAAACAGGTATACCAAAATATTATATGATTCTACTTATTGACTTTTTTTCTGTTTGTTGTCACCCAAGAATTAACTAAATTGCGCAGTTTTTGTTTTCTAATCTGTGTAAATCTTTCACCTTTTACATTTGTTTGTTACTACTTTGTGTCCACAGAGATGTTGAATTTATATGTATTTGTTTGGGCAGAAATAGACTTGATTTTTTTTACTACTTTATCACATTGTTTTAAATCTGGGAGAAGCAGACATTTGTGATGCATTTGTAGTTCTGTTTGCGTTTTCTGGGCAGATGTATGCATTTGTGTCCTTGTCAGACAATTGCACCACTGTGTGACTGTGTACGTGTGTGACACTGTGTACGTGCCTCTCTGTATAGCATGGGAGGGGCCACAGTCTGTAGGTTTTATGACATTTCCAGTCACAAGTTGTTTGGTGATTAAGCAGTCAGGAACCTGTCCTTATCAGAGGTCACAATGCCCCCCCTGAGTGGAACTAGCTACGTGCACAAATTGTCTTGTGCCTGCCCATATTTAGGATACAGCACTTTACCTTTTATTACCAATTGCAGTGGCACACCATAGGTTAATATATACTTTTAACTCTATATTTGTGTGCGCTGCTATTCAAATATAATCCTTATTTATATGTCTGTCATCAGTAAGATACTGTAGTGTGTTTTTTTTTGTATTTTCTTTTATAAAATGGAAATAGTCTCCAAACTGAAATAATCTGGAGTCAGTGATAAGCTTCTGTCTGGATCCCCCCATGGTGCAGGGCATACAGTATGGTAGATGTATTTATATTTGTGTGTGTGTGTGTGTGTATAGTGCTGCAGTTCCTGTTCTGCCCCCAATTGTCATTTATCTAGAAGATTTCTTTCATATGAGTACATCAATTTATTCACTTTTCACAGTCAATAATCCCTTCCTTATCTGTACTGGAATGTATATGGGAATTTTATAGCAAAATAGATACAGTGTAAAAATCTACAATAAAACAACCACACAGATCGGTTAGATTTTTTAGAAGTTTAGACTGTGTTTGTTTTACAAGAAAAACTGACAGCAAGAGATCACTACCTACCTGCTAGATCCCACACTTACACATCTATGATTCCATATTAAATCTCAGTTATGTTCTGGATTTTTAGACTTTGTTACAGTATATCAGATGCTATATTTAAGGAATTTTACTGTATATGACTGTTGTCGTTGGATAACTTCAATATAATGCACTTCCGTAACTGCATATTGATCTATCTAACTGCCAGGTTTTAAAAAGGGACAAAAATAAATAAATTCGGTCACTTATTTTGCAAATATAAACAACTGGTTCAGAGGCATAACAAGTAATTGTAGCACCCCCAAGCAGAACTTGTAAGAGGGTCCAACTCTGCTATGATGACTATTTTCATTGGTCAAAGAATGGAAGTCATTGCTGTAGCCAGCATGCTTGCTACCCTGATAAGTAGGTTCCTTGATCTGGTTGCTATGCTCGCTGCCCGGATAGCTATGACCAGGTTTGTATGGGCTACTTTACAGTCTTTATAAATCAGTGTAGTCAAACCTGAGGACAAAGTAGCTGATTTCTTCCAGAAAGCTTTCGTCAAACATCATTTTTGTTTCCTGTTTTTAGTTTAGTTTTGTTTTTAATTTTCTAATACGGTCTATTTGTTATAGTCCTGGGATCAGCAACCTTCGGTACTTTAGCTGCTGTGAAACTACAGCTCCCAGCATGCAACATGCTGAGAAGTGAATTGAGCATTCTGGGAGTTGTAGTTTCACAACACCTGGAGTGCCAGAAGTTGCTGATCCTTGTTATAGACAATGTAAACTCAGACTGGACAGTCTAAAAATGTGCTAGATTTATCACGGTGTCTGATGCTGGATGATATATCTGGCGAATCTGTAGACTGTCTTGTCCAACCACCAATTAGCCTACTTTACCCCAGAATTTTGTGCAATTAAACCACACTCCTACATGACAGGTCAAACCCTTTTCCTGTCTGAAAAAGGCTCTTAAAGTGTATTAAAACGTCATAAATGTGGTGTACCAGAGTCTGTGCACAAATCTGGCTGATTTAGGTTAGAAAATCTCCCAGCAGTGTCTTTTAGTCCATATGTTATTTATTAAGTTATTTAAATGTGAGTAGTTATTTGCAATGAGAGAAGTGAAGAAGGCTTGTTTGGGAAGGTGAAGGGAAGAGTTGTAGGTTTTAAACATAAATGGAAAAAATCTGCTGGCCTCCATAAACATTCAGCACACCTAGAGAACCGCTGAAAAAAACCTGTTTCAGGTGTGTACCAAGGAATTCAGCTGCCATTTTTACTTATCTCATACAAGCTTCTAAGCATTGGGCAGCTTTTTGTAAGCATTTGCACTTTTTTTGTAGCAGCCATTCACTAATGTTTATTGATCTTAATTTTCCTTATTTTTCATTCAGAGTCTAGTCAAGAGCCTACCTTGGACAACTGATGAGCCCCTCAGGGAAAGCTTCCATTTTTTTGATTTGGGAAAATAGGGAAGAATACGAGCAATAACAAATCAATGCAAAAGGTTTAAACAAGGACCACAAAGAGTATTCAAGTACAAAGACCCCACCACAAAGTTGACTTGTGGATTAAATATTGAAGTCATGTTTCTAACCTGCATAAACAGAAGACAAAAGAATGGAAAGGTCTCTGCACGGAACACCTGTCAGTATCCCAGGACTGTCCATGACAGATATAAAAAGGGTGCAGGGAAAACTCTGAAGGGTTATTCTCAGCATCAGTGATAAAGAGAATCCGAGCGGTATGCCATCACTTTATGAGATGTGAATACACCATTAAGTACCTTATTTCACCTCCATACCAGTTTGAACGCTGGTTTGATGTTTCATTATTTTTTTGGGTACAGAATATTTAAATACTCCAAAGTCTAAGAGATCATATAACTTTTGCGAATATACTGTAAAAGAAAATCACAGTGGAAATTATGCAGAAAAGCTGTAGTGACTGGTACGGTCATTGACCAAAAGACATGTCTGCAGGCCAGAGCATGTTTCTTTTGTTGTGCAAATCTAGTAATCCTGACCTATTTTGTTGATCACTCTGTCTATTTATATCTGACAGTGTTATCTAAGGAATTGTGATAGTAAAAGTGGTTATCCGAGTCTTTACTACTGATGACCTATCCTGTGGATAGGTCATCAGTAACAATAATAATAAAATTTGTAAAGTGCTTTTCTCCCATAGGACTCAAAGCGCATAGATATGTCTCAGATCAATACAGGGTTGCAGGCTGGACTGTTACAGAGGAAATAGTCAGGTGTTCACAAATGCCAGACTAAACAGGTGGCTTTTCAGTTTGCACTTAGATGCTTCCAGGGATGGGGATGTCCTAATTGGGTGTGGCATGGAGTTTCAAAGTGTAGGGGCAGCATGACAGAAGGCTCTGTCTCCAAAGGTTTTGAGGTGGACTCTGGGGGTGATCAAGTTATTAGATCCTTTTGATCTGAGATTGTGGGGGGTGTGATGCAGTTGCAACAAGTCATTCAGGTATCCACCGCCTTGATTGTGCAAGGCTTTGAATGTCAATAAGCCAATCTATCTGATTGGTGAGGGTCTTACACCTATGACCCCACAATCAACTGTTCGAGAAGGCACTGGTGATCGCAGTAGCGCTGCGGCCTTATCTCAGCTTTCCCTAGGCTGGTGACAACACGTTCATCGGTCACATGGCCTAGGTGCAGCTCAGCCCCCTGGTGAAGGGGGCTGAGCTGCAATACCAAGCACAGCCACTGTATAATGTACAGTGTTGTGCTTGGTGAGCTCAGAGAAGGCCGCAGCACTACTGCGAGTGCCGATGCCTTCTCAAACAGCTGAATGGCCGGGGTCCTGGGTTTCAGGCTCCTGCTGATAAGATACTGATGACCTATCCAGAAGATAAGTCCTCAGTAGTAAAGTCTTGGAAAACCTTTTTAAGTCCTTATGACTTTTATGTGTTTTGATTTTACAGAATAAATGGTGTACAATCCTGAAGTTGTATTTTATGATCTTTAACCTGTTGGGGACACATGACGTCCCGGTATTTAAGGACACATGACATAACTGGAACGTCATGTGTAGTTCCGATCACCGCCGTGTGGCCGGCGGTAATCGGAACTGGGTGCCTGCTCAAATCATTGAGCAGGCACCCTGGGACAATGCGCGAGGAGGTCCTGTGAACTGCGGTTTGCTGTGTTTCCGGGTTATTCGGGTCTCTGGGGACCCGATAACCTGGAACAGGATGGTGATCGGTGGTGTGATAATACACCACCAATCACCATCCTGAGATCCTGAGAGGTGATGGTGACATCACCTTTCAGGATCGGCTCTGATTGCCTGTAGGGGCGGACGTTTCAAATTATTGCAACGCTGCATCGATCTTCTAACCCAGCACCCCCTTCTGACCCTCCACAGTGCCATCTGGCACTAAAAGGTATTTAGGGAAAGGTTAGGTTAGGCAGGGATATTCAGGGAAAGCTTAGTTGAAAAAAATAAGTAAAAGTTTTCGGTTGCATCACCCTAAATCAGGTGTCTGGGGTCCACAGCACAGCTGTGTGACCCTAGACCCACAAGGGGTGCTGCAGCTTGCCCCCAACTTTTTTTGGGGGCCAAGCAGTCTTTTTTTTTCTGCGTACACTGACTGTGGCCGGCACTCTTAGTGTCCGGCCACTGTTAGTGCATCGCACACCCCACCACTGATCAATTTTGGACGGTTGAATAGTTTTCAAATTTTTTGTCCTCTTTTTTTTTTTTTTGTCTGTTAGGTTTAGGGTAAATCCGCGAACACCCGTGCCCCCACACACACGCACACCAAATAAAGATTTACACGCACACACACAGTGAGGAGGAGGATGACCCCACTTTTCTTTTGTCATCCGCTTCCTCCTCATCATCTAGCGATGATGATGAGTCCCCAAGGCGGCGGAGACGCCGCCAGGCGGAGCAAGGGGACCGCCATGCTAGGGACCCTGTGGCCCACACTAGTACGAGCAGCTCTGGGGCTCGTACTAGTTTTCCGGCCCACCAGTTAAGTCCACAGAAGCCCCCTACCGGTGAACTTGCATGGTGTACCCTAGAGAATTTTGATCCCGCAATTCCTGATTTTGTAGGCCAACCAGGAATCCAGATTTCCACAGTGGGCTTCACTGAATACGACTACTTTAGTCTTTATTTCAGTGACCACTTTGCAAATCTGATGGTGGAGCAAACAAACCTGTACATGGGCCTAGTCAAAAAACCTAGTGTCAGGCATTACTGGAGTGGGGATGTCCTCTACCAGACCCCACTTTACAGTATGGCCATGACACGCTCCCGTTTTGGGGCCATCCGGAAATGCCTGCATTATGCAGATAATGCAGCATGTCCCACCCAAGGTGATCCTGCCTATGACCTGTCTGTACAAAATCAGGCCGGTCATCGATCACTTTGGGGCCAAATTTTTGGAGGCCTATGTAAGTGGAAGGGAGGTCGCGGTTGATGAGTCTCTCACTGCTTTCAAGGGGAGACTCACTTTCTGCCAGTATGTTCCCTCTAAGCAGGCGAGGTAAGCCGTGAAACTGTACAAACTTTGTGAGAGTACCTCAGGGTACACTTGCAAGTTTCGTGTGAACGAGGGCCGAGATTCCTGTATTCAACCCCCAAAATGTCCCCCCACTCTGGGTGTTAGCGGGAAACTTGTGTGGGACCTTATGCACCCACTGCTAGATAAGGGTTACCACCTGTACGTGGATAACTTTTATTCTAGTATCCCCTTATTCCTAGTCCCTCGCCACCAGATCCACGTCCGCATGTGGGACAATGCGGAAAAATCGACACGGCCTCCCTACCCACCCCCTCCAAGTACCTATCCCCAGGGGTGAGACCCGTGTCCCTTACTAGTGGAAACCTGCTGCTGGTCAGATATAAGCACAAGAGAGATGTCCTTGTACTGTCCACAATTCTCGGTCACGGCATCACCCCTGTCCCTGTGCGAGGAACCGCAGCAACAGTCCTCAAGCCCGATTGTATCGTCGACTACAATCAGTATATAGGAGAAGTTGATCTCTCTGATCAAGTCCTCAAGCCATATCCCCCAAAACCCGGGCATGGTACAAAAAAGTTGCGGTTTACTTGGTACATGTTGCCTTGTACAACTCTTTTGTGCTGTCCCAGAGCGCTGGCAACACAGGGAAATTCCATCAGTTCTATGAGGCAGTCCTCAAGGCCCTGATCTTTTTTGACCAGGAAAGAGCAGGTCGGAGTACCTCAGGAACTGGAGGGACGAACCCAAAAAATGTGCAGAGTGTGTCACAGGAGGGGGAATACGGAAGAACACCACCACTCAGTGTGACATGTGCCCGGATCATCTGGGCCTCTGCATTATTGGTGGCTTCAGGGAGTATCACACTTCCATGGAGTACTAAATATATATTCCCCTTCTCTAATTTAGCCACTGACAATTGGAAAAAAAAAACGATGGTTCTCAGACTTGAGACACTAAAACCCCCCAAAAAATTTCTAAAATATTATTTTGTAATAAATAAAAAAGAGGTATATTAGGTATCGCCGTATCCGTAAGAATCTGCTCTATAAAAATACCCCATGACCTAACCTCTCAGATGAACACAGTAAAAAAAATAAAAATAAAACCGGTGCAAAAAAGTTATTTTTTGTCACCTTACTTCACAAATAGTGTAATAGCAAGCGATCAAAAAGTCATATACCCCCCCAAAATAGTGCCAATAAAACCGTCCTCTGATCCTGCAAAAAAAATTAGCCCCTACCTAATATAATTGGCTAAAAAGTAAAAAAATAAGACTCTTAGACTATGGAGATACAAAAATCGTATTTTTGTTGTTTGTTTATAAAAGGATAATATAGTGTAAAACCTAAATAAATTTTAAAAAAGTAGACATATTAGGTATCCCCGCATCCATAAGAATTTGCTCTATAAAAATACCCCATGACCTAACCCCTCAGATAAACACGGTAAAAAAATATAAATAGTGCCATAAACTGCTGTATGACCAAACGGCAGGGCGCAGAAAGAAAGGAACGCCGTATGGTTTCTGGAAGGCAGATGGCCATTTTTTTGGCACCATGTCCTATTTGAAGAAACCCTGATGCACCACTAGAGTAGAAATGACATAATAGTGACCCCATCTCAGAAACTACACCCCTCAAGGTATTAAAAACTGATTTTACAAACTTTATTAACCCTTTAGGTGTTCCTCAACAGTTTATAGCAAATGGAGATGAAATTTCAGAATTTCTATTTTTGGTAACCTTGCCTCACAAAAATGTAATATAGTGTGGGGATTCGCTCTGGTAGGCAGGGTAAGTGGACACAGTACAAAGGCAAAAAACAAGGTTGTAAATCAAAGGTCAGTGTTTATTCGCACATAGAAAACAAGCCAAAAGTAAGTGTTCAGTTTTGGTGCCTGTTCACACCACACAAAGTTCACAGTGTAAAAAGACTTCACCTGGTCAGCAGATGATTTTCACCCACAGTCCACAGCAGGCTTTAGTGGCCTGCTTCCCCAGCCTATGGAACAGCCACCCATCCTGCTCTTTGGCTGCTCCCAATAAGAACCGGCCCGGATTGGCTTTACAGCCATTCTAACAGTTAATTCTCTAAGTTGAAGTGTCAGACTGCACTACAGAACTGACACTTCAGGAAAAAATCCGGTTCTTACCTCACCGAGGCCAGGAACCTCGGTGACACGTATCTTCCGTCAATGACGGCTCTTTGTTCCTTCTTACAATAGATAAACCAAAAATCATACGTGCCCTAAAAATAGTCCCAACAAAACTGCCACCTTATCCCATAGTTTCCAAAATGGGGTCACTTTTATGGAGTTTCTACTCTTGGGGTACATCGGGGGGCTTCAAATGGGACATGGTGTATCTCTTCCATGTACTTTATCATTTAGCTATAATAGCCTGCCTACATTCAGCGTGCTGCCTGAGCCATTCATAATGCACCCTGCACTGATGAATGGCAGGAAAAGTCTAAGGCATATTGGTACACCATATTGGTGCCCACAGAGAGGGCTCTGAGTGCCACCTCTGGCACCTGTGCCATAGGTGTACCACCACTGGTCTATGGGGTCCATAGGCTCCGTTCTGCTCAGTTATGTGCCGAATCAGTCCTTTCTGTTCTCCTGCTCCTATAATGGGGCCCTGAGAGAGAGAGCGATCCCTTACAATCGGAAGATATCACTGATAAAAATCGGGATGCTGTGAATGCAGATGAAAGTGAAAGTAAAAACATGCGATTATTCCGACTCTATTTTACAGTAATTTACAGTAATTTCTCCTCAGACTTTAGTTGTCATTTGGCCTGGACCGTCAGCTTTCAAACAAGACCAGTTGCATGTTTCTAGCTGGTACTCTTCAGCATGTAAAGCAGCCCTCCTCCAGTTAGCTACTTTTCCCACTGCCCGAGCTGGACTCGGGCAAAACAGTTAGGTGGTGTGGGGATTCGCTCTGGTAGGCAAGTCTTTAAGTCTTTAAGTTAAATAGTTCAGTGTTTATTCACACAGAAGGCACAAATGGTTCAGTGTTTATTCACACAGAAGGCACAACAAAATAACAGTTTGCAGTGTTGGTGTTTGTTCACACCATGGACTGTCCACAGAACACAAACGTTCACCTTGTTAGCGTTTTTTCATCAGCCATCCACAGCAGGCTTTAGGGGGCCTGTTTCCAGCAATGCAGCTCTCAGCCCTTTAGCACGGCACACCTCATGCAGATCCCAAAACCACAGAGTCTCCAGAGCTTCACTGTGAAATGGAGGATAATCTACACAGCTGAGACTGCTGACTGGGTTTTTATATCCTAGCCAAAACCCGGCCTGGAGCATGGGGAACAGCCACCCACCCTGCACTTTGGCTGCTCCCAGTAAGAGCCGGCCCAGATCAGCTCTACAGCCATACTAAATAACAAATAGTGTCAGTAAGCACTAACTTCCGCTGACACTGAAAATTACCAGCTCTTACCTCACCGAGGCCAGGAATCTCGGTGACACATACCTTCCGTCAAAGACGGACCCTTGCACCTTTCTACATACCTCCCCCCTTTGTTCAACTCTGATGGGGTGAACACTTGCTAGACAGTGTATGCGGGACAGGGCATCTGCGTTTCCCTGTAACCTGCCTGCCCTACGTTCCACGGAAAACTTAAAGTTTTGTAAAGACAAGAACCACCTGGTGACCCGAGCATTCCTCTCTTTGGCTTGGCTCATCCACTTGAGATGGGAGTGGTCAGTCACTAGACGGAACTTTCTCCCCAACAGATAATAGCGGAGAGACTCGAGTGCCCACTTGATGGCCAGGCACTCTGTCTCCACCATACTCTACCTAGTCTCGGCTGAGGTAAGCTTTCGGCTCAGGAAAACAATGGGATGCTTCTCCCCATTGATGTCCTGAAAGAGTACAGCTCTGAGGCCTACTTCAGAGGAATCGGTCTGTACCACAAACTCACTCTTGAAGTTGGGCGTCACCAATACCGGGGACCCAAAAAGGGCCGACTTCAAAGTGGAGAAAGCCTTTTCTGGCTGCTCTTTCCACTGGACCGTCACTCACTTGCGTCCCTTCAAAAGGCCTGTCAATGGAGCGGCGACTGTAGCAAAATTGGGGACAAACCATACCCAGGAACGATTTTAGTTGCCAAGTAGTGACAGGTCAGGGCCAATTCCTAATTGCCTCAATTTTGTTCACTTGAGGTTTGATCACTCCGCGCCCAATTACATACCCCAGGTACTTGGTCTCTTCTAACCCTATTGCGCACTTTTTTGGGTTAGCGGTTAAGCCAGCCTTCCTAAGGGACTCAACTACAGCCTGTACTTTAGGTAGGTGACTTTTCCAGTCGGTGCTATGGACAACTATATTGTCCAGGTATGCCGAAGTGTACCGACCATGTGGACGAAGTACAATGCCCATTAGCATTTGAAACGTGGCGGGAGCGCCATTTAGACCAAAGGGTAATACCTTGTACTGATACAGCCCTTCTGGCGTGATGAAAGCCATTTTTTTCCTTGGCAGCCTCCGTCAAGAGTACCTGCCAGTACCATTTGGTGAGGTCCAACACAGAAAAATACCGGGATTGGCCTAACTTCTCAATAAGCTCATCCACTCGGGGCATAGGATATGCGTCAAACTAGGACACCTCATTCAGTTTGCGGAAATCATTACAGAACCGCAATGTCCCGTCCGGCTTGGGTATTAAGACTATTGGACTGGCCCATTAACTTTTTGATTCCTCGATGACATCTAGCTGGAGCATTAGCTGCACTTCCTCCACGATGGCTTGTTGCCGAGCCTCGGGTACCCGGTACGGTTTTAACCAGACTTTTGCCTGAGGCTCAATGACTTTTGCCTGAGGCTCTGTTTAGAGGAGAGGCTGTCAGAAATGTTCACTGTGGCAGTCACTTTCCTTACTTCAGACAGAAACCTGGTCTTCTGCACAGGTTTCCCTATCTTTCCATGGTTTGAGCAGATTCACATGGTAGACCTGCTTCCGCTATCACCACCCAGGCTGGTGTACTTTGTAATCTACATCTCCAATTTTTTCAAGTACCTCGTAGGGCCCCTGCCACCTAGCTAGGAACTTACTGTCTACGGTCGGTATTAGAACCATCACCCGATGACCCAGGTTAAAGTTCCGGACCCGAGCCTGCCTATTATAGACCCTACTCTGGGCTCGCTTTGCTGCATCCATATGCTCCCTAACCAGAGGTAACACTTTCATCCATCCTTGCATCTGAGTGATGTACTCAACAAGACTTTTGTGCAGTGTGGGTTGTTGTTCCCACGACTCTTTGGCGACATCCAACAGACCTCGTAGGTGTCTGCCATATAGCAGTTCGAAGGGGCGAGAACCCAGTAGAGGCCTGGGGTACTTCTCGCACTGCGAACATTAGATAGGGCAGAAGAAGGTCCCAGTCCCTCCCGTCCTTAGACACCACTCTTTTTAACATATTTTTTAGTGTTTGATTAAACCTCTCTACCAGGCCATCCGTTTGCGGATGATACACGGATGTCCGTAGCTGTTTTATGTGGAGCAACTTACAGGAGTTCTCTCATGACCTTGGACATAAATGAGGTCCCTTGGTCAGTCAGACCTACTCAAGAAAACATCTCCATTAACTCCTTAGCTATGAGTTTGGCTGATGTATGACGCAGTGGCACTGCCTCCGGGTACCGAGTGGTGTAGTCGAGGACAACTAAGATGTGTTGGTGCCCTCTAGCGGACTACGGTACTGGGCTTATGAGATCCATGGAACCTCAATAATCGGGAGAGGGACCAGGGGACTATGGTTATCTGGCAGGTTGGGCCACTTTTCCACCTCTCTGAACACGCTGGACCAGTAGAACCGCTGTAGAATCTGGTCCTGCGTTTTTCTGCTGGCCCAGATGTCCCCCAAGAACATGTTGGTGAGCTAACGCCAACATAAGCTTGTGATACGCCTTGGGCACCACCAGCTGTTCAATATGCTCACCCCGTAGTTGATTTACCCGGTACAGCATCTCCTGTTGAACCACAAAACGGGGAAACATAGACTCGGTCCCCATTTGTTGTGGCTCACTCTCAACTACTTCTACATTTTTGCCAGGCTCGAGATAGAGTCGGGTCCTGGTTCTGTGCTGTACCAAAGTGGAGGTCTGCCAACTCCGGACCCGGCGGCCAGTCCTCCACGTCTCCCACCATCACACTTAGTGGGGTTGTCTCCCCCTCTTCCACCGAAGTGGCGGTCACCCCTACTGCTGGCCCTTCGGACTTAGGTTCCTAGGGTTCTGGTCTTTCCCCTGAGTCGGGCCACTCTACTACTCTACAGAGTTTTTATATCCCAACCAAAACCCAGCCTGGAGCGTGGGGAACAGCCACCCACCTTGCACTTTGGCTGCTCCTAGTAAGAGCGGGTGTAATGTTACATTACCCTACTTTGTGAGAATTCCCTACCTCGTAACTTCCAGTCGCACCGGAAATTACGTGAGGAGGCATGCCGGAGTTGTGCGATCTGTGCATGCGCAAAACGACTGTTTAGGGAAATCTCACAGCGGAGTTCAGCTGGACACCGAAACACTTACAGAAGTAATGATGGCTTGGGACTCTCCACAAGCCATCAGTTCTCTGAAATGGACAGAGTCAACCACACGGAAAGCCAGCAACTTGGCCAGGAGCAGGTTCAGCTTGGATGTTGTCTCTTTGCAATCGCCTCGGTGATCGATTGCTGGCAAACACGTGATGAGGAGGAGGAGCATCAGAACCAGTAGACGATGGGAAGGAAACACAGGTGTTGGAGCCCTGCTGGAGAAGGGGTGGGAGATGCATGAGGCTTTACCACTACATTAGCGCCATGGTTTTCCAAGGCCATTTTATGGTGATGCTCCATGTGTTGACGCAGGTCCATGGTGCCAACATTGGCACCCTGTCCACGCTTCACCTTCTGCCCACAGATCCTGCATATGGCCATGCTGACGCCCTCAAGCGACTTGAAAAATTCCCACAACGGTAAGTATGGCGTTTTACTCCCATGACTCCATGCTGACTGACTGCCGCTGCCTCTATGAAGCCATGCACCTCTAATTGTTTATGGACGGGTAAGATCCAGAGTAGCAAACAGTCTACCCTGGGCACGTTTGGTTCCAGATCTCATACTGCTTCCAACCCTGCTGGCTCTTCAGCGCGTTGCCATCATGCTTCTGTCTCACTGGCCTGCTGCCACCCTTGCCCCCTGATGATAATAATTAAGCCCCCTCTTCACCCTCCTACATGCTCCTACATGCCATTGGCTACATCGTGATCCACTACTGTCTGCTCACCACTTACAGTATGTCACTCTCACCAGTCTCATGGTCGTGTCCCTGACCGTTCTCAACCACTGCTCCCTTGTGACTCTCATCATCACTGCTTGCACGTGTAAGACCGTGAACTGGGGAGGGACCACCAGGATACAGTGAAGTCATGGAATAAGGAAAGCGACATGGACACCAGCTTCTGATGCAAAAACACTAACTTTACTGAACAGGGGGATAAACAGTAGTATTAACAGTAATGACAACCGTGGTTATAGAGAGTATATATCACATATATATCAAATACAATAAACACCTCACATTCTTTGCTCTTGCCCCCAAATGACACTGTTCACGCGCCCTGAGTACTCCCAGCCTGGACACTGGAGAGGCCTTGTAGTGTAGCAACAGTGGAGTGTCCAGAATACCCTATACCCTAGGCTCAGAGTCACGGTACCAGCCCAAATGAAAAACCGCACCCAAAGCGGCGTACACAACAGAGCCCGCAAGTCGATACTGTGCCACAGGGTAACGGACCTGACCGCTGGCACACACGGCAGAGCCTACAAGTCAATAACCGTGCCGCTAAGTCACTGACCTGGGTATGTCCTGTGTTTACTGGTTGCTCCAAACCGACAGCAAGTCCCTGCCACAACATGTGACCCTGCAGAACCTGTACTCTGACCCTCTGTTCCGATCAGCTTCCTGACGCCGATACTCATTCCTGTGTGCAGAATCCGGATCCATATGGTTCTCTCATGCAGCTCACAAAATGGCGGACTAGTTCTTCTCCAAGCCGACCAACTCCACCTCTCCTGGTAACTCCAACCGCTCCACGGCTCTTCCGGGACCCAGTTCTCTCTCTGTCTGGGAAGCTTTCTGGATCGCTGACCCTGGCCTGGTCCTTATCCGATGGGGACTTACACCAACTCGCAGGTCCTTCCATCCACCATAAGTCTCACAGGGTCTGTAACCACATTCCACGGTCCAACTGACCTTCCGGGAACCGATCCTTTATCCCTATTGCTGACAGGCATCAGTCACTTCTGACAGTCACTTTGACCGCTCCAAGTCCCATAGACCTGAGGATGGCACTGGATCCTGTATTCAGCCTCTGCACAAGCATGTCTCCTCTGTCTGGCACACAGCAGCATGAGTCATCAGCAGTAGTCATCATCTGTTTTGCATATCTAGATACGCAGTAACTTCGCTGTGTGGAGGAAACAGCAGCCTCTTGTGGCAGAAAAACTGAATGACTGTCTCAGAAACAGCATTCAAGAATCAGTGGCTGTTTCTCCATCTTACACACACCTACAGGGGGAAGCAGCAGACCTCTACTCTAAATCTCCGCTGGGCAGTAGGTGCTGACTGTCCTCAATAATATCTTCCTCGCTGCAAAGCGGAGCAGAGTCACCGGCATACATCACTTGCCTGGCAGAAGGAGCAGAAAAGGAAAGAGGCAGGTTCAGGACAAGGGAGGACACAGAGCTTGTTCCTAGGCCATGCCAACTAAGTGTGGTGTCAGAGGGACCCTCAGACTCCTGGTGTCTGATGTCATTTGAGATGATGTTAAAGACCAAGTCAACCATTCCAGGATTGATCAAAACACGTCCACTGGATGACACTGGCTGCTCTGGCCTGTTGCTGCGGCTGCTGCTACCATCACTCCTTCTTTGCTTATCTATGAAATCAGGTGGATGTCACACTAAGGCTACTTTCACACTAGCGTTCGGGGCTCCGCTTGTGAGTTCAGTTTGAAGGCTCTCACAAGCGGCCCCGAACGCATCCGTACGGCCCTAATGCATTCTGAGTGGATGCGGATCCGCTCAGAATGCATCAGTCTGGCACCGTTTTTCCTCCGCTCCGCTCAGCAGGCGGACACCCGAACGCAGCTTTCAGCGTTCGGGTGTCTGCCTGGCCGTGCGGAGGCAAACGGATCCGTCCAGACTTACAATGTAAGTCAAAGGAGACGGATCCGTTTGAAGTTGACACAATATGGCTCAATTTTCAAACCGATCCGTCCCCCTTTGACTTTCAATGTAAAGTCAAAACTGATCCGTTAGCATTAACATGTTCATGGTAATGCAAACGGATCCGTTCTGAACGGATCTAAGCGTTTGCATTATAGGTGCGGATCCGTCTGTGCAGATACCTAAACGCAGGTGTGAAAGTAGCCTAACAGTTATATTGCACAGTTTTTTCACCCAAGTATGAGAATCAAGGCCTAATGGAATTGCTTACATCAGGTGGACACCACAGTAACGATTATATTACACAGGTTATTTACCCCAATTTGAGAATCAAGGCATAATAGAATTGCTTATCTATTAAACAAGGTGGGCACCACAATAACAGATTACATAGTTTATTCATCCCAATTTGAGAATAAAGGTATTATATAATTACTTATCTATTAAACAAGGTGGGGTCCATTAAATTAGATAGCTCTGTGCCCTACACAGGGGATTAATGCAAACTGCACTGTCTCCTAAGGATCCCTTAAGCTTACAGAGCTTGCTCTCCCTATGCCCTCCTTACATTGTTGGAAAACTCTCCCTATGATCTCCCTACACAGTCCCTTCACTGTCCCTATTCCAGATTATATTATTAAAAGCTCTGTAAACACTTTCCCTAGCACTTGTCACATCTGTCCGTATGCTCAGTTCACTGGAAAATGGCAGAGACCGAGCAGGATGAAGCTTTTTATAGGGCTGTGACATCACAGGGGCTGGCTATCTGTTGCTTAACTGGCTGCACAGCATTATGGGTGATCCTTTATTCCCGGGCTTTTTAATTTCACTTTGTCACATGTGCAGCAGCCATTTTAGAAAAAAATCCAATTTGTTACCACAAAATGCGAAGAAATTCGGATTTGTGGCGAATCAAATTTTTCATGAAATTCCAATCAAATTCCACTTTGTTAACTTCGATTTGCTCAACATTAACTACAACCACTGGCGGCTGATCCTACTTCATATGTTCCACTGATGGGAGATTTTGATCCCCGGTTATCTGTTCCTCCTCAGTATGATGGAGATCCTAACCAATATTGTGGTTTTATAAAACAGTGTACTCTGCACTTTGAACTGCTGTCCCACCAGTTTGCCATCTATCGTGCCAAGGTTGCCTTTATGATATGCCACCTCTCTAGTGAGGCCCTGACTTTAATCAACCCGCTGTGGGAGAGGAATGATCCCCTTACTAACAACTTACAGGACTTCCGGCGGCTTAGCGTTAGGTCCCGAGTTACTTGAGAAACCTTGGCATGGTGCTCGGCCTCAGACATGTCCTCCAAGCAAGATATGTTAGCTAATCTCTCAATTTTACACCAGTCCGAGGGTTAGTAAGACCGCAGTGTGCACCTGTTTTTTTTTTTTTTGTTATATTTAAAAAAATGCGGGAAAGTTAAATCAGAAGTGATGTCATGGGATGTGTCACTTCATATATTGTACGTCGACAGTGCGTTCAACTGGGGAACGCAGTCATTCCCAGCATCATCTGATGTATTGTAGGTATTTTAGGAGGTTCAAGGAAAAAAAAAGAGGTATTTAGCATTGGCAATACATAATAATTATTTGAATGCAAAAATAATACGAGATGCTATGTGTTCTAATACAATTAGTATAATGTAAAAAGGAAGATACTGAATAAAAATCTTTACCAAGTCCCTAAATATCATGGAATAATTTGGCATATAAAAATTTAAAAGGTACAATGTAAGAAGTATTTATACATATATAAAATATCCGCATAAAGGTACAAGCGGTGGTGGATGAGGAGGAGGTAGCCTACACTGCTTTTTAGTTTTAAATTTATTTTAAAAAAATGAAATTAGGGTACACGCCAAAACTTTGGGAAATATAACCTCTGATAACCCCCTCCAGTCGTGCTAAACACACGTTTAGACAATACACTGGCTGCAGGGCAGGCCAGCACCACCAAGGCGTAAAGGGCAAGCTCAGGCCATGTGCCCAATTTGGAGACCCAGAAGTTGCAGGGGGTAGAACCATCAGTCAGTTTGTGTAGGCGTGTGCAAACATACTGCTCCACCATGTTGCACGTCCCTGTGATGTTCACCATCCATTTGGATATCTTTTCTATCCACTTTCAATGTTCTTTTCTCAGCCTACCATGTTGATCACGGTTATCGGGGAATCAGGGTTCCACGCCGGAGAGGGAGCGTGAGAAAGAGAGACCACATCCAACGGAGGTTAATTGTTTCAAATTAAATATGATAGAGTGGAAATGTGGGACAAAGTATTGAAGTGCAAATGTGGGACAACTTGTTAAATTTAAGGCATTGAATGAAAGGAGGTGACATGCATCAATTAAAGAAGAATTTCTGTAATTTTATTCCTTGTCACCTACAGTCATGTGAAAAAATTAGGAAGGACACCCTTTGAAAGCATGTGGTTTTTTGTAACATTTTTAATAAAAGGTTATTTCATCTCCGTTTCAACAATACAGAGAGATTAAAGTAATCCAACTAAACAAAGAAAACTGAAGAAAAGTCTTTTCAAGATCTTCTGTAAATGTCATTCTACAAAAATGCCTATTTTAACTGAGGAAAAAGATAGGACACCCTTGCCCCTAATAGCGAGTGTTACCTCCTTTGGCTGAAATAACTGCAGTGAGACGGTTCTTGTAGCCATCTACCAGTCTTCGACATCGGTCTGAGGAAATTTTACCCCACTCCTCAATGCAGAACTTTTTCAGCTGTGAGATGTTTGAGGGGTTTCTTGCACGTACAGCCCTTTTCAAGTCACCCCACAGCATCTCAATGGGATTCAAATCTGGACTTTGACTTGGCCCTTCCAGGACTCTCCATTTCTTCTTTTTCAGCCAATCTTTGGTTGATTTACTAGTATGTTTTGGGTCATTGTCATGTTGCATGGTCCAGTTCCGCTTCAGCTTTAATTTTCTAACTGATGGTCTCACATGTTCTTCAAGCACCTTCTGATACACAGTAGAATTCATCGTGGATTCTATGATGGTGAGCTGACCAGGTCCTGCTGCAGCAAAGCAGCCCCAAACCATGACACTTCCACCTCCATGCTTCACAGTTGGTATGAGGTTCTTTTCTTGGAATGCTGTGTTTGGTTTACGCCAAACATGTCCTCTGCTGTTGTGTCCAAATAATTCAATTTTGGACTCATCTGTCCAAAGAACATTATTCCAGAAGTCCTGGTCTTTGTCAACTTTATCTCTGGCAAATGTCAGTCTGGCCTCGATGTTTCTCTTGGAAAGCAAAGGTTTCCTCCTTGCACACCTCCCATGCAAGTTAAACTTGTACAGTCTCTTTCTGATTGTAGAGGCATGTACTTCTACATCAACAGTAGCCAGAGCCTGCTGTAGTTCTCGAGATGACACTTTAGGGTTTTTGGAGACCTCTTTTAGCATCTTGCGGTCTGTTCTTGGGGTGAACTTGCTGGGGCGACCAGTCCTGGGCATGTTGGCAGTTGTTTTGAAAGCCCTCCACTTGTAGACTATCTTCCGGACAGTGGAATGGCCGATTTCAAAATCTTTTGAGATCTTTTTAAATCCCTTCCCAGACTTATAGGCTGCTACAATCTTTTTTCTGAAGTCCTCTGACAGCTCTTTTGCTCTCACCATGGTGCTCACTCTCACTTCAACAGTCAGGAGCACACCAAACTAAATGTCTGAGGTTTAAATAGGGCAAGCCTCATTCAACATGCAGAGTAACGATCTACTAATTATGTGCACCTGGTGTGATATACCTGTGTGAGATCTGAGCCAATTTAAGAGGGAATACATGTGAGGGTGTCCTATCTTTTTCCTCAGTTAGAATAGGCATTTTTGTAGAATGACATTTACAGAAGATCTTGAAAAGACTTTTCTTCAGTTTTCTTTGTTTAGTTGGATTACTTTAATCTCTCTGTATTGTTGAAACGGAGATGAAATAACCTTTTATTAAAAATGTTACAAAAAACCACATGCTTTCAAAGGGTGTCCTAATTTTTTCACATGACTGTATGCAGAGCAGGGGTTTCTATCCCGCAAAATTGGTAAAATGTCACCTAAATATGTAACAGACGATTTTTTTAAATTTATGTTCCTGTCACCTATGCAGAGGTGCCCCTGTTACGTCCACCATCCATTTGGATATCTTCTCTATCAACGTTCGATGTTTTTTTATGAGCCTACCATGTTGATCACGGTTATCGGCGAATCAGGGTTCCATGCCGGAGAGGGAGTGTGAGAAAGGGAGACCTCATCCAAGGAAGGTCAATGGCTGCAATGGGATGAAGAGGAAATGTGGGACAAATTATTAAAGCAGAAGGATCAAAGGAAAGGGACAATTAAAGACAAATTTTAGAAATTGAAGTCCCTGTCACCTATGCAGAGCAAGGGTTTCTATCCTGCAAAATTGGTAAAATGTCACCTGACAATGTAACAGACGATTTTTTAAAATTTATGTTCCTGTCACCTATGCAGAGGTGCCCCGGTGACATCCACCATCCATTTGGATATCTTCTCTATCAACATTCGATGTTCTTTTCTGAGCCTATCATGTTGATCACGTTTATCGGTGAATCAGGGTTCCTTGCCGGAGAGGGAGCTTGAGAAAGAGAGACCACATCCAAGGGAGATAAATCAAGTGGAAATATGGGAAAAGGTATTAAAGCAGAAGGATCGAATGAAAGGGCCAATTAAAGACAAATTTTACAAACAGAAATAAGTTAATGTCACCCACCAATGGAACAGATTATTTTTAAAAATGTCTTTCCCTGTCACCTATGCAGAGCAGGGGTTTATTCACGTCAAAAATGGTAAAATGTCAACCCAAGAATGTAACAGAAAAATCAGTGAAATGTATTAGCCTGTCTACTAGGTAGAGCAGGTGTCTATCACAGACAAAAATTGTTTAATGTCACCCGAAAATGTAAAAGAAACATTAGTGAAATTTATTACGCTGTCAACTAGGTAGAGTAGGGGTATATTACAGCCAAAAATTGGTTAATTTCACCCAAAAATTTAACAGACAAATTAGTGATTTATTTTTTACATGTCTACTATGTTCAGCAGTGGTATATCACACCCAGAAATTGGTGAATTTCACCCGAAAATGTAAAAGCCAAATTAGTGTTTTTTTTTTTACCTATCTACTAGGTATAGCAGTGGTATATCACAACCCAAAATTTATAAATTTCACCTGAAAATGTAGACGAATTATATATATTTTTTTACCTGTCTTCTATGTATAGCAGTGTGCTCGGTCCCTTGCTGCAGTGGACAGTAGCAGGCGTACTGTCTAGGGGACGGCCACTCCACTTTTGCACCCTGCTCCCTCTTCTGCTGTGCTGGTGGCTCTGTGCGACCACCGCCTCTTCCTCCGAACTACACAGGTCACTCGCATGACCTTGATTCCATGTGGGGTCGAGGACCTCATCATCCTCCACATCATCTTCCACCCAGTCTTCACCCCTGCCGTCCTTGTCAGTCTGCACATTGTCAAAAGCCCCAGCAGTTGGCACCTGTGTTTCATCATCATCCGAGACATGCTGCGATGGTCCTCCCATGTACTCACCTTATAACATAAGTGGTTGGGCATCGGTGCACTCAATCTCTTTCTGGGGCAGGGATAGGTGGATGGCCCTGGGAAACCCTTCTAACAAAGTCATCAAAAAGCAGAAGAGACTGCTGCATGACTTAGGGCTCAGAATGCTTGGCTGATTTGCAAGAGGGTGAGGTGAAAGACTGATGGACATCGGCTGCAGGTGCCAACTCTGATCATTCAGCAGGAGACTGGGTGGGAGACAATGTGAAGGAAATCGCCTGTACCTGTTCAGGCCTCACCATTCATAGAGTCGCATTAGGCCGGACCAAATACCGCTGCAGGTTCTGTCGCTTACTCGCACCTGAGGAAGGTGTTTCACTTGTGCGTGTAGCTGGCACAGATTGACCACGTCCTCTCCCTGCAACAGGAGCTCCACCAGCAGCACCACGACCTGGGCCACGTCCCTGATTTGACGCTCTCCTCATATTTCTCAAATTTAGGATCTTGCCCCAAATGGGTGTTTTATTAATAGCAGAATAGAACAACAGTATGTTAAGGGTGTATCTCACATGTACAGATGAAGACTAGGCCGCAATTAAAGATTTTTGCCCAAAATGGGTGTTTTATTAAAAGCAGAATAGAACCACGGTAGGTAAATGGTGTATGTCACACGTACAGATGTAGACTAGGCCGCAATTAAAGGTTTTTGCCCAAAATTAGTGTTTTTCAAATAACAGATTAGAACCACAGTATCTAAAGCGTGTATCTCACACGTACAGATGTAGACTAGGCTACAATTAAAGATTTTTGCCCAAAATGGCTATTTTTAAAATTACATAATAGAACCACAGTATATAAAGTGTGTATGTCACACGTACAGCTGTAGACTAGCCCACAATTAAAGATTTTTGCACAAAATTATTGTTTTTCTAATAGCAGAATAGAACAAAAGTATGTAAAGGGTGTATCTCACATGTACAGATCCAGACTAGGCAGCAATTAATTTTATTTGCCCAAAATGGCAGTTTTTCAAATAACAGAATAGAACCACAGTATATAAAGTGTATATCTCACACGTACAGATGTAGACTAGGCCACAATTTTAAAAAAAATGCCCAAAATTTGTGTTTTTCTAATAGCAGAATAGAACCACAGTATCTAAAGTGTGTATCTCCCACGTACAGATCCAGACTAGGCTGCAATTTACGTTTTTTGCCCCAAATGGCTATTTTTCAAATAATAGATTAGAACCACAGTATCTAAAGTGTGTATCTCACATGTACAGATGTAGACTAGGCCACAATTAAAGTTTATTGTCCAAAATGGCTATTTTTCAAATAACATAATAGAACCACAGTATATAAAGTGTGTATCTCACACGTGCAGATGTAGACTAGGCCACAATTAAAGTGTTTTGCACAAAATTAGTGTTTTTTTAATAGCAGAATAGAACGACAGTATGTAAAGGGTGTATCTCCCACGTACAGATGCAGACTAGTCCGCAATTTAAGTTTTTTGCCCCAAATAGCTGTTTTTCAAATAACAGATTAGAACCACAGTATCTACAGTGTGTATCTCACACAAACAGATGTAGACTAGGCCACAATTAAAGATTTTTGCCCAAAATTAGTGTTTTTCTAATAGCAGAATAGAACCACAGTATCTAAAGAGTTTATCTCATACGTACAGATCCATACTAGGCCGCAATTAAAGATTTTTGCACAAAATTTGTGTTTTTCTAATAGCAGAATAGAACGACAGTATGTAAAGTGTGTATCTTACACATACAGATCCAGACTAGGCCGCAATTAAAGATTTGTGACCAAAATGGGTGTTTTATTAATAGCAGAATAGAAACACAGCATCTAAAGGGTGTATCTTACAATGACATATGCAGAAAAGGCTGCAAAATCAGTTTTGAAAAACAGAATATGACAGCAGTATATAACGCTTGAATTTCACAGGTGGATATGCAGCAAGGGCTGTAAAATTGTGTATTTTGCCAAAAAAGGGTGTTTTATTAATAGCAGAATAGAACCACAGTATCTAAAGTATGTATCTCACACGTACAGATCCAGACTAGGCCGTAATTAAAGATTTTTGCACAAAATTAGTGTTTTACTAATAGCAGAATAGAACGACATTATGTAAAGGGTGTATCTTACACTTACAGATCCAGACTAGGCCGCAATTTAAGTTTTTTGACCAAAATGGGTGTTTTATTAATAGCAGAATAGAACCACAATAGTAGCTACCAGCCCATCTAAGGCCATAGTAACCCCATAAGTGCGGTTTGACAGAAAGGAGCTTGAATGCGTCTGCGATATCCGCCTTCGCCAACCAGGAACCCCTGCCGGAGGTCACAATGGCCTTAATTGCCTCGTCAATAGAGGAATACTGCATGAAGAACGCCTCGGATGGGATAAGTGAGTTGAGGAGCGGACAGGTCATAGATTAACCGTTTTTTATTCGAAGATTTCTTAGACACCAGGCCAATGGGATTAATGCGCCAGGAAGAAAAAGGTATAACCTTAAGCGGGCCGATGAGAAAACCCTTGTCGACCTCAGATTGGAGCAATTCCTCAACTGCCGCCGGGTCCTCAGATTGCCCTTCCCAAGACGTCTGGAGCAGGGCGATAATGCCCGTGTTGAAGCCTTCCGCGAAGCCAGACAGCAGGAATTGTACGAACCCTCTGTCGGGATGATCCCGCAGAAGGACGCCAAGCAGATCGAGGTCAATGTCAGCTAGTCAGGACTGTTTCGCAGACCTCTTGGGACAGGCAGGACGAGGGTAAGCCCTGAAGCACAACGAGCAAATGTGGAGAGCCCTGCAACCATTGAAGACACAACCGTTTGCATTAAAATTGTTACAGACCTGGCTCCTACCCAGGTACACTATGGGGCGACCAAGCTTGTCAACCCCGGGGGTGCCCAGTTGGGAACCCGAGGGGCCGGGCAAGGACCTATCCTGGATGGGGTTGACAGAGTTAGGACACCAGTCCGAGGAGTGGAATATGGACTGGCACACTGAACATGACGGGGCCCTAAGACCCGCAAAGTGGCGGCAAAAAAGCTCCATATCAATGTTGGCCCAGTTGGTGATAAACTGGAACTGAACCAGGGCGGCGGCAGCCTTAGCCGAGAAGGAGCGGTGGTAGTCGTAAAACGACGAGCCACCATACTTGTGCCCCAGGTCGGTGACAAGGTAGAGGTACGAGTCTAATTCCTCTCTCCTTATAGGCTGGGCTGAGCACACAATGTCCCTAAACAGACTGAATGCCAACACAAATTCCGGGATGGAGAGCTTCTTGTTAAGCCTTGCGTCCTTGGCCTTCAGAACGAGGGAGACGTTGCCACAGTTAATGGCTCTGTTCTCAGGAAGATCTTGTGAGGCGATAAGAATGGAAGCCAAGTTCACATCCTTCCCTGCCAGGATATCTTTTTCAATGCCGTCCGGAATGAAATGGGCCGGGGCCACCTGGGGAGTGAAGATGGTAATACCTGGCGAGGACACCTGAGAAACAACGGACCCTGCAGGAGGGTGTGACGCCTGTGGGGGGGCCGGGGCCCGAGATTCCAGCACCGGGGAGTGACATGGTGTCCTCTACATCCGAGGCATGCGACATGCTTAAACTGCAGAGAAAGAAACAGTCCTGGATGACTATATGCGACCGGAACGTAGCACGACCGATGCCCAAAGAGAAAGGCTTGTGTCAGTTCAGTCTGGGTAACGTACCTGAGGTTAATGGATAAGACCTCAGCCAAATGTCGGATAAATGAAACAGGCAAGAATATGTTCCTGGGAGAACAAATTCAGAGGAGTCGGAAGGGAGAATAACTGGGGAGATGACAACCTGGGCGATCCAGGAGACAGAGGTAGGTGTGAGCCTGGGCGATCCAGGAGGCAGAGGTAGGTATGAGCCTGGGCGATCCAGGAGACAGAGGTAGGTATGAGCCTGGGCGATCCAGGAGACAGAGGTAGGTATGAGCCTGGGCAATCCAGGAGACAGGGGCAGGTATGAGCCTGGGCGATCCAGGAGACAGGGGCAGATATGAGCCTGGGCGATCCAGGAGACAGGGGCAGGTATGAGCCTGGGCGATCCAGGAGATAGGGGCAGATATGAGCCTGGGCGATCCAGGAGACACGCTATCCACAGCAGTGAGTTCTCAACATGCGTTCCACGCTGGAACGCACGCCGACCCTGCAACCGGAAGTAGGCAAAAAACCTGAGGACAGATCGATGGGGGCCCTGTGGAGGGGGTGATCTGCAGGACGGATCTTGCCCGCCTTGAAGCCGCATGAGAGTGGTGAGACACACGGGTCCGGGAGCGAATATCGACGTGCGTTCCACGCTGGAACGCACGCCGACCCCGCGGCCGGACGCACAGAAACCCAGAGGACGGATCGGTGAGGGCCCTGTGGAGGGGGTGACCTGCAGGACGGATCTTACCTGTCCTGAAGCCGCATGAGAGTGGTGAAACAATCGGATCTGGGAGCGAATATCGACGTGCGTTCCACGCTGGAACGCACGCCGACCCTGCGACCGGAAGCATGTGACCACTGCTCAGAGGAGCCCTGTGGAGGGGACGGAACTGCAGGAAATTAGTTACCTTTCCTAGGGACGAGAACCTGCGGTGTACGAGCGGCGAACGTAGCGGGTTGTAACAGAGCGATCGAGGCGACTCCTTATCCAGAATGTGAACAGAAGCTCCCTGAGGAGATCGGGCCGGCACTTAAGAAGGTCAGACGCCCCTCCCACAAATTCAGGCTGACTTTTCAGCCTCCAACTTGTTATTATTTGTATACATGTTGCCATTTGATTGACGTGTGTCTAAGCACCGCCTGCGGTGCCTGACGTCACTCCATATGCTTAATTGATTTTGTTTTAAAAATGTGTAAGACTGTATGATACACTGAGCTGATGAAGGCTATATGAGCCGCAACGCGTCCTTCTATTATATCCTTTGAGTTGATGGAATTAAAACAAGCATATTGAAATAAGAAGAGAACATCCGCTGAGATTTTTTTAAAATATGTCAGGCTTGACTTCATTTTCTCCTCTCTCTTTTGCAGATACCTTTTCAGGAGATATTAGACCCTTTTGCATTTGGGGCCTGGAGGAATTATAATTGTATTCCTTTTTTTCATTGTATGTGCCACTTTCCCTAGATCTTTCTTTGGGGTAGACAATAGAATTCCAAGATAGTCAGATAGCAGCTTGTTATTGTGGTACAGTTCCATAAAATCAAGAGGGAACAAATGCTGACCACCATTCCCTGTGACGTTCTCTGGAACCCAAAGTAACATTACAATAAAAAATTGGTCATTCTTTCTTGGCAGCCTGTGCTGACCGCCATTTCCTGCGCTAACTGTGCTATGTGACATTCTCTGGGACCCAAAGGAACATTACGATTAGAAATTGGTCATTCTCTCTTGGTAGCGTGTGCTGACCGGGTCAATTAACTACTTAGGTGGTCAGATCAGCAGGCCCTTGCTCCTAATGTTTTTGAGGGTCACCAGCAGACCATCAATTTTTGGCAGCCCTTTTCACTTAGTGCATAGGCTTTATGAGTGTAGGAGTCCCACTACCTGAACAATTGTACCACCATGTGAATGAGGCCCTCCTTTATGTTATATACAGGCTGTATCTCTTCTTCCTTGTAATTTTTGGCAGCACTTACACTGTATATACAATTGAATCTACAGGATTGCATGTTTCCTAACATTTTTTTTTCTAAATAGGAATTCTTTTTGTGGGGGCGGGGTTTTGTCAGTTTTTTTTCTCAGTCTGTTATAGTGGCGTACAACTTGGACAACATGGTTCCCAGCAGCAACATTGGTGTCCGAGATTCATCCAGACATGGTCCCCCTGCTATTCCTGATCGACATCAGAGGTGTTTTCATCACTTTCAGACCTTTTCCTATGGTCCAGGCACCCCCCCCTCATCTGAGCAGGGGGTGCCTGGTTGTCTCCCATTGACTTCCATTATACTCGGGTGCTTGGCAGAGCGCACGAATATCGCGAAGTGTTCAGACCGAACACCCGAACGATTTGGTGCTCATCACTACTTAGCAATCATATATTTAACCCCTTCCTGACACAGCAATTTTCAGGTTTTTTTTTTACTCTCTGAATTCCAGGAGCCATAACTTTTTTAATTTTCCATTCAAATATCTGTAAGATGGCTTGTTTTCGTGGGACAAGTTGTGCTTTCTAATAGCACCATACAATGTAAGCTGGAAAAAAACTTCTAAATGGGGTGGAATAAAAAAAAAAAATCCTCAATTGTTTAATGGGTTTATTTTTTTATGGCATTCGCTATACTGTAAAAATTATGTTAACATCATTCTAGGGGTTAGTATGATTACAGCACATTTTAATAGTTTTTTTGTGTTTTAATACTTTAAAAATTTTCTTTGCATTGCCATATTCTGATCTTCATAACTTTTTTTTATACACAGTCGAGTCACACTATTATGACCTAATATCCAAAGTAACAGCTGTGTGCAGCACAGACAGGTATTTGGAGCCATGCTGACTGCAGTGCATCCCACCCTGCAGGAGGGTGCATGGGGGATGATCCATAAAGCAAACACGACAATTGAGGTGGTGCTCAATTGACTCCAAGCCTGGGGAATAAGGTGACCAGAGTAGTACATACAAGTCTTGATCATGCTCTTCCAACCATTGTTGGACATTTCTACCAATGTGACATTTAGCATTGTCTTGCTGGAAGATCACATCTGCCAAAGGGAAGAAAATCAGCATGTGTATGTGTGCATAATCTGCAATGATGGATTCATAACCCAAATCAGTTAAGCATGCCTTCCACATGGACTAGTGGGCTCAGAGAATGTCATAAAAACATTCCCCAGACCATAACACTGCCACTACCAACTTAGGTTCTTCCAGCAATGGGTGCAGGATATTTGTTCTCTGATGTCTCTCACCTGATACGCCAATGTCCATCCAGCCGATGAAGCAGACAACATGACTCATCGGGGAAGAACTCTTTGCCAATCAGTGGAAGAATACTGCCACACAAATTGAAGCCTTTTCAAAGACTTAGTTGGAACTGTTGTTTTAGACACGTCTGGTAGCGCCCTGGATCATTTAGTCAGTGAGCTGCTCGACAGTAGCATATTGGTCCACCCTTGAACACCTTCATAGCCAACTTTCACCTCTCACATCAATGGCATATAGTGCCCTGCAATTTACACATCGCTTATTCACAATGTTGTCATTTGTCAACTCACAATCTAACTTTCACCACAGCAGCAAGCGAACAGTTAACAAACTGCACTATTTAAAAATACTGTCACTCTTGGACTGAAAGCCAATATTCATTCCTTTTTTGCAACTCTGATAAATTGCCCTTTTTACTCATGACAGCAATGAGGGATATGTGTGCAGGCAGCCTAACCTTATTTACCCACCAAGCCAGCTCACAACATGTGATTTCCTTCATGAGCTACATACACACTGCCGATGTTGAAAGTAGGAAGTGTTCAGAATAATGTGACTCCACTTTGTATTTACATTTAGAGAGCTGTGCAAGGATTCATTGTTTTGGGGAGGTTAAATGACCCCCAAAAAAGAGCAAATCAGCCATTTACTTTTTTTCCGTTATGCCATTCACTCTGCAGGTTAATTACTTTCATGTTTTTATAGTATGATGATTTTGGTATGTGGCAATACTAATGATCATTATTTTTTTATTGTTTATATTTTTAAAATTGGGGAAAATGAATTTTTTTTTTTTTTTTTTGCTTCATTATTTTTAGTACCCCTAAGGGACTTGAAAATTTGATTATCTGACCACTGGCATCAGCCCTGGCATTTAAAAGAAGCCCTGCTGTGTGGTGAATGTAAAATATGTTTGTGAACTCCTCCCCCTTCCGCTCCAGTGCTTATGGCATATTTAGATGGACATTACATTCAGCGCTACCACATATACAGGAGTATACAGCACTACTACATACATAGAAACATAGAATGTGTCGGCAGATAAGAACCATTTGGGCCATCTAGTCTGCCCAATATACTGAGTACTACTTTTTCAGTACAGTAATACTTCCTGATATTACTTTTAAACCTTTGCCCCTCTAATTTAAAACTATATCCTCTTGTAGCAGTTTTTCTTTTTTTAAATATTCTCTCCTCTTTTACCTTGTTGATTCCCTTTTATGTATTTAGCAGTTTCTATCATATCCCCTCTGTCTCGTCTTTCTTCCAAGCTATACATGTTAAGGTCCTTTAATCTTTCCTGGTAAGTTTTATCCTGCAATCTATGTACTAGTTTAGTAGCTCTTCTCTGAACTCTCTCCAAAGTATCAATATCCTTCTGGAGATATGGTCTCCAGTACTGCGCACAATACTCCAAATGAGGTCTCACTAGTGCTCTGTAGAGCGGCATGAGCAGCTCCCTCTTTCTACTGGTAATGCCTCTCCCTATGCACCCAAGCATTCTGCCAGCATTTCCTGCTGCTCTATGACATTGTCTGCCTACCTCTAAGTCTTCTGAAATAATGACACCTTAATCCCTTTCCTCAGATACTGAGGTAGGACTGTATCACTGATTTTATATTCTGCTCTTGGGTTTTTATGCCCCAGGTGCATTATCTTGCACTTATCCAGGGGGGCCATTGCCCCGGGCACCAAATTGTAGGGGGCGCCAGGCAGAAGGCAGTAAAATGAGGGTGATGGAAGCCTATGGCTCCCATCCCCTCCGTTCCGCCTGGCCCGAAGCTTTAAAACGCAGTCTAGTGGCACAGGAGTCCAGGAGATCGTGATTATATCACCGTGACCTCCTGCGCCGGGTCTCACGAGATGACGTAATGAAGCGACGCAGGAGGGCAGGGTGATGTGGTACATTATGGCCCCACTGTATAACTATAATATATAGTTATACAGTGGGGCCATAATATATAATAATTATACAGGGGGGCCATTATTAATAGCCTCTCTTTATAATTATAACATATAATGGCCCCTATGTGTAATATATAATGGCCCCCTTGTATAATTATTATATTTAATGGCCCCTCTGTATAATATACACTCACCTAAAGAATTATTAGGAACACCATACTAATACGGTGTTGGACCCCCTTTTGCCTTCAGAACTGCCTTAAATCTACGTGGCATTGATTCAACAAGGTGCTGATAGTATTCTTTAGAAATGTTGGCCCATATTGATAGGATAGCATCTTGCAGTTGATGGAGATTTGAGGGATGCACATCCAGGGCACGAAGCTCCCGTTCCACCACATCCCAAAGATGCTCTATTGGGTTGAGATCTGGTGACTGTGGGGGCCATTTTAGTACAGTGAACTCATTGTCACGTTCAAGAAACCAATTTGAAATGATTCGAGCTTTGTGACATGGTGCATTATCCTGCTGGAAGTAGCCATCAGAGGATGGGTACATGGTGGTCATGAAGGGATGGACATTGTCAGAAACAGTGCTCAGGTAGCCTATGGCATTTAAACGATGGCCAATTGGCACTAAGGGGCCTAAAGTGTGCCCAGAAAACATCCCCCACGCCATTACACCACCAGCCTGCACAGTGGTAACAAGGCATGATGGATACATGTTCTCATTCTGTTTACGCCAAATTCGGACTCTACCATTTGAATGTCTCAACAGAAATCGAGACTCATCAGACCAGGCAACATTTTTCCAGTCTTCAACAGTCCAATTTTGGTGAGCTCGTGCAAATTGTAGCCTCTTTTTCCTATTTGTAGTGGAGATGAGTGGTACCCGGTGGAGTCTTCTGCTGTTGTAGCCCATCCGCCTCAAGGTTGTGCGTGTTGTGGCTACGCAAATGCTTTGCTGCATACCTCGGTTGTAACGAGTGGTTATTTCAGTCAATGTTGCTCTTCTATCAGCTTGAATCAGTCGGCCCATTCTCCTCTGACCTCTAGCATCAACAAGGCATTTTCGCCCACAGGACTGCCGCATACTGGATGTTTTTCCCTTTTCACACCATTCTTTGTAAACCCTAGAAATGGTTGTGCGTGAAAATCCCAGTAACTGAGCAGATTGTGAAATACTCAGACTGGCCGGTCTTGCACCAACAACCATGCCACGCTCAGAATTGCTTAAATCACCTTTTTTTCCCATTCTGACATTCAGTTTGGAGTTCAGGAGATTGTCTTGACCAGGACCACAACCCTACATGCGTTGAAGCAACTGCCATGTGATTGGTTGACTAGATAATCGCATTAATGAGAAATAGAACAGGTGTTCCTAATAATTCTTTGGGTGAGCGTATAATGGCTCCTTTGTATAATTATTATTTATTATGGCCCCTCTGTATAACTATAATATATAATGCCCCCCTATATATTATATATAGTGACCCCTCTGTAATATTAGGATATATAATGTATTATTATTTTTTATATATATATATATAAATATATATATATATATATATATATATATATATATATATATATAAAATGCTCCCTGTATATTATATATAATGACCCCTCTGTAATATTAGGATATATAATAGACCCTCTGTATAATTACTATATATAATGACCCCCTGCATTATTATAATATATAATGGCCCCCTCTGTATTATTAGGATATACACTCACCTAAAGAATTATTAGGATCACCTGTTCTATTTCTCATTAATGCGATTATCTAGTCAACCAATCACATGTCAGTTGCTTCAATGCATGTAGGGTTGTGGTCCTGGTCAAGACAATCTCCTGAACTCCAAACTGAATGTCAGAATGGGAAAGAAAGGTGGGCTACAACAGCAAAAGACCCCACCGGGTACCACTCATCTCCACTACAAATAGGAAAAAGAGGCTACAATTTGCACAAGCTCACCAAAATTGGACTGTTGAAGACTGGAAAAATGTTGCCTGGTCTGATGAGTCTCGATTTCTGTTGAGACATTCAAATGGTAGAGTCCGAATTTGGCGTAAACAGAATGAGAACATGTATCCATCATGGGGGATGTTTTCTGGGCACACTTTAGGCCCCTTAGTGCCAATTGGCCATCGTTTAAATACCACGGGCTACCTGAGCATTGTTTCTGACCATGCCCATCCCTTCATGACCACCATGTACCCATCCTCTGATGGCTACTTCCAGCAGTATAATGCACCATGTCACAAAGCTCGAATCATTTCAAATTGGTTTCTTGAACATGACAATGAGTTCACTGTACTAAAATGGCCCCCACAGTCACCAGATCTCAACCCAATAGAGAATCTTTGGGATGTGGTGGAACAGGAGCTTCGTGCCCTGGATGTGCATCCCTCAAATCTCCATCAACTGCAAGATGCTATCCTATTAATATGGGCCAACATTTCTAAAGAATGCTATCAGCACCTTGTTGAATCAATGTCACGTAGAATTAAGGCAGTTCTGAAGGCAAAAGGGGGTCCAACACCGTATTAGTATGGTGTTCCTAATAATTCTTTAGGTGCGTGTATAATGGCCCATTATATATTCTAATATTACAGAGGGGCCATTATACAGAGTGGGCCATTATATATAATAATAATAACTAATATTAATAAAACTCTGCAGAGATGAGACGCGGCTGAAAGAAGGTATCATGGTGGTCTTATCTCCAAATGAAGATGCTGAGGAAAGTCTACATCACAGGAGATGTCACTGGATGGATGCGGTATATGGTGCTTTATTATACTGTATATTTTATAGTGATGTATGTATGCAATCCAAACACATATTTGTTTCATGGTAGGGTTGGGGGGTGGATTGAGAATTTGGCCCACCCTGCTGCATCCTGGCCCCAGACTTCAGGTCACACTGTGGGTGTTCTGAATTCTGGGGCCTTATACCCATCTACTAGATTATCTGTACTTAGAGAGTTGTCACCATGTTATCTGTGGTGTTATATAGGACTACTACATTATCTGTAAAAGGGGCGTGTCCACAGGTTGTGAGGGGGGGGCAATACATGGCTCGCCCGGGTGCTGGCAACCCACGCTACGCCACTGCTCCTTACTACCTTTCTTGGGAGTGGGCACAACATTTGCTAATTTCCAATCTTCTTGGACGACTCCTGTTACCAGTGATTGGTTAAATAAATCTGTTAATGGTTTTACTGACAAAGCTAATGCAATTACCTTGACTTCAATAGTGCCACTTTTAAGTAGTCCCATTTCTCCTGGACTCCATTGAAACTGTTCCAATCTGATAGGGTCTTGTATACCACTAAACTAATTTTAGAAAAGTTAGTTTTTCTAAAATCTAAAACTTTTGTTTTTGTGTGGTGTGACTCAGTCACTGTACTTATAGTAAACCACACTGACTGGTGATCACTAGATCCCAAGCTTTCCCCTACAGTAATATCGGATACCAAATTTCCATTTGTGAATACTAAATGTAAAAAGTATACAGCACTACTACATAAATAGAAACATAGAATGTGTCGGCAGATAAGAACCATTTGGGCCATCTAGTCTGCCCAATATACTGAATACTATGACTAGCCCTTGGCCCTATCTTATATGAAGGATGGCCTTACGCCTATCCCATGCATGCTTAAACTCCTTCACTGTATTTGCAGCTACCACCTCTGCAGGAAGGCTATTCCATGCATCCACTACTCTCTCAGTACAGTAATACTTCCTGATATTACTTTTAAACCTTTGCCCCTCTAATTTAAAACCATGTCCTCTTGTAGCAGTTTTTCTTCTTTTAAATATTTTCTCCTCTTTTACCTTGTTGATTCCCTTTATGTATTTAAAAGTTTCTATCATATCCCCTCTGTCTCGTCTTTCTTCCAAGCTATACATGTTAAGGTCCTTTAACCTTTCCTGGTAAGTTTTATCCTGCAATCCATGTACCAGTTTAGTAGCTCTTCTCTGAACTCTCTCCAAAGTATCAATATCCTTCTGGAGAGATGGTCTCCAGTACTGAGCACAATACTCCAAATGAGGTCTCACTAGTGCTCTGTAGAGCGGCATGAGCAGCTCCCTCTTTCTACTGGTAATGCCTCTCCCTATACACCAAAGCATTGTGGCTACTTTTTATGTTTAGTGTTCATTTAACAAATGTATTTATAAAAGACGTCAGGTGAAAAAATCTCCCTTATACAGATGGTAAGTCTGAGAAAAATAGCATTGAGTGCTTTATTGAATGCTCTAAATACACATGGCACCTACAAGGGTCAGAGAATCTCGAGTTTGGTTTATTCAAGAGGTGGAGACATCTTTTCCCATAAGACCTGAGTGAGGGGTAGCACTCACTAAAGTACTGACACTGCGCCAGGGGCGTAACTATCAGGGAAGCAGGGGAAGCAGTTGCTTCGGGGCCCTGAGCTTAGAAGGGGCCCGGGAGCAGTAGCAGGGGTGTCAGCAGGGCAGGGTTGCATGTACTATGATCTAAACTTCTGGCCTCACAGGCAGCAGGCAGCGTATAGTGGAGGGCCGCACTGACGATAACAGCAGCTCTTGTCAGCAGCTGCTACCTTAAAAAAATCTCCCTGGAGCTTCCTTAAGAACTCCGCCCCCCCTTTTGCTCCTCTTCACTTACGGTCATATTACGGCAGGGCAGTAGTGCTCTTTGCTCTGCTGTCAGTGTCGGGACAGAGTGGGGGGGAGGAGGAGACACCCAGCCATGTGCTCGGGGGTTAGAAACTCTTCTGGATCCTCCACAGCCTGACAAATCCATCTAGCCTGCCTAAAAGGCAAGTGTATGTATGTGAAAGGTGTGTGTGTGATTATCTATCTCCTATCTAATATACTGTGTATATATATATATATATATATATATATATATATATATATATATAACAGAACCTAGTTTTCTCACCAGTGGAGGCATTTGGTGGAAATTTCAATGCATATGTGAAATGAGAAATAGGCCTAAGACTATATACTGAATGTCTGTGTGTATTTATACAGTCAGCCCCATACTGAGGAGGCATAGGGGAAATACACTGCCCAGTGGATGCTATTCCTGTACTTGCTTGAAATTGGTTATGCTATTTTATTCTGTGTATTCAAGTAAGCAAGAGTTCACATCTCCATTTCATTTGTGGTTCTTCTGATCCGTCAGAAGAACAGAAAAAAGGATCCTGTAAACAAATGGATCCTGTTGCATCCGTTATGCACATTTGGCATCCGTTTGAGCCATTTCTACCTGAGATCCGTTTTTTAGACAGAAAGAAAACTCCTGTACGCAGTACTTTTTTCTGTCTGATAGAACAGATCTCAGAAATGGCTCAAACGGATGCCAAATGTGCATAACGGATGCAACAGGATCCATTTGACACATCAGAAGAACGGAAATGTAAACTCTCCCTATTTATATTTGTTTTGAGTACTTTTTTTTGCATTTTTCTTGTAATTATGGTAACAGACCTTTTATTGGCATTGTATAGTGTGTATAGCTGTAATATTGTGAAAGGCAGGAGCGTACCTATAGTGGAGACAGGGGACGCAGCTACTGCGGGGCCTGAACTCAAAAGGGGCCCACCTAAGATGAGGACTAAATTGTAAAAGGACCCCACAATAGTATTATATACAGTGACATGATATGCAGTATATGTGTGGGAAAAGGACGAAGTCGCAGCCAGGCCTGGTCTGAGTGAATGTTTTTGACTAGCTGCAGGACTGGGGCTTGCATGGGGGGGTGGGGGGTGGTTTGAAGAAGTTGCCCGTGAGGGGGGGGGGGGGGGGCCCCATTCAATAATTTGGTGTGGGGCCCAGTCAGTTCTAGTTACGCCACTGCACTGCGCCATCCATGGATGTGCGACATGGGATTGGTACAGCAGAGCTAGACATTTTCATCAATGCAAAAAAACCAAACCACATTAATATAAACACATTCTTCATTGTTTTATAATAGCAGCTACTGCTCAGGTTTATTCATTCTAGAACATGCTGCTTACAGATTGAAAGCACTTACCTAGCATTTATACTTTAAACTTGTTAAGTAGAATCTTTTTTGTGCCAAATGTCATAATAAATTACCAAATTTTTCGCTCCATAAGAGGCACTTTTTCCCACAAAGTGGGGGAAAAATGGCAGGGCATCTAATGAAGAAAATATGAATGAGCGCTTCCATTATTAGTACACTATTAGTACTTTTAGCACACAATAAGACTGAAGAGCGATGAATATAGCGCTCCTGATGCTGACTGTATTCACTACCTGGTCTTCTATGGGCGTCATGCTGCACTGTGTCCTGACATTGGTAGACCTAGCAGGCAATTATTAGGAACCCAATAGTGGGTTCCTAATAACTGCCTGCCAGGTCTGCCATGTAAAGGGGCCCTTAGACTCTTGCTAGAGCCATGGCTTATGATCACAATGGAGCAATAATAGCTATAAATGCTAAATTTTCAAATGAATTCTAGAGTAGGTGAAATCTGCATTGAAACGAAGCAATCACTTCCACTGGATGTGGACAAGTGATCACTACAACAATCATTCATTGATTGTGGCCAGCAGATTGCTGATTACACAAAATGATATGGTCCCCAGAAACAATATTTTCACCCAGAAATTATAATCCTTTCACCTGATGAAAAAACATTTTCTCACTCATCAGATGATCGGGGGTACTTTTACACAGGGCAATTGTCGTGCCCATGCCTGCCACTGTCCTGCTCTCCAGGGCAGCACAGGCGCTTCCTTACTCACGGCCTGGCCCCGCTGCCTCTCCTGTTTCTCATCCACAGCTGGCACTGCAACTGGAGTTTCGTTCTCCTCCTGCAAGCCATAGCCTGCGCTTTGCTGCCTGTACAGCGCATGCACTTCCTTGCTCTTAAAGGTCTGGAACTTGCATGCCCTGAGTGTTCCCCAGCTGACTGATTCAAGGTAAATAGGCACCTTCCCAGTGGGAGGGTGTCTGAGCTTTATGTTGTCTAGCTTGCTAATTCCAAGTGAAGGTATGCGGTTCATGTTTGTCTGCCTGCAGGGCCGGTGCTACCATAAGGTAGACCAAGCGGCCGCCTTAGGGCGCACCCTGGGGGAGGGCGGAAAAATGTGACATGGAGGGGGAGAAATGTGACATGGGGGTCTGATGGCTGACATTGGGGGATGATGTCTGATATGGGGTTCTGATCTGAGGTCTGATTAACATTGGGGATATGATTGGGGCTGTGAGCTGAGGTCTGATTAACATTGGGGGTCTGATTGCTGGTCTGACCTGAGGTGTAATGGAAAATATTTTTTTCTTATTACACCTAGGTGTGTCTTAGAGGGTGAAAAATATGGTCCTTAAACCAGCCATTGTCTAAAGCAGAGAGAAGATACCAGGACCACAGAGAGAAGCGTGGGGGGGGGGGGGGGGGGGCGCCAAAATGTAGCTTCGCTTGTGTTGGCAAAAATCCTTGCACCGGCCCTGTCTGCCTGTGTACCGAACTCTGCCTGTCTACCAATTCTGACCACTGCCTGTTTACAGTACTGACCCTTTGCTACCTGCCCTGACCTCATATTAGTTTCACAGATTTACATAAAATCTAACTGTCTTGAACTCTGCTTGTTTCCTGACTACGAGTATTGCCTGATCGATTGGTACTTTGCACCAGCATTTCTGACACCCATGGGTGAGCAGCCAACCACACTGGATTATTTCAAGAGGTAGAGACTGGTGGCTGCCCTGCAGCAAAAGCTAAATCACTGTATAGGTGTTAAAGAGTGAAAACCAGGGGACTGCCAGGATAACACCCTCAGGAATAGCCCAAAGTCAAACTGGTTGATTGGCACAGTGGGTCCACATCCACGGTCTACAACAGATCGTTCCTAGAAACATCCCTTTCTGATAAAGGGGTCTTAGGCCTCACTCACAGTGTCAGTGTTTTTCATCAGTGATTTTGAGCCAAAACTTATACCTCATGTGTAGACTCCAGTCCTGGTTTTGGCTTACAATCACTGATGGAAATCACTGACCAAAACACTGACGTGTGAATAAGGCATTAATCCAAATTTTCAACCAACTTGTGTGATTTTGATTATAGATCTATGTATGATGTGTCACATCAGAAATAAAGCAGTCTAAGCACTATTTCTATTATTTCTAGAGGGAAGAGGGGGAGCTAAAATTAATGCCTATGCAAAAAGTACAGAATATGGAATATTTCACCCTTTTGAAATAGTGGTACTAAAGAAGAGGAAAAAAATTGGAGTGAAATGAAATTTCATACGGCAGTCTTGAACTAAAATATTCTGGAGTGAGATGTGGCCAATTTCTTATAGAGCGCCTGCCAGCATGATTGACCCTTTTAAACCAGGCATATTGCCTGGTAGGGTTCATCATGCTGATTAAATTAACATCTGACAGTTCAAGACAGTTAGATTTTATGTAAATCTGTGAAACTAATATGAGGTCAGGGCAGGTAGCAAAGGGTCAGTACTGTAAACAGGCAGTGGTCAGAATTGGTAGACAGGCAGAGTTCGGTACACAGGCAGACAGGGCCGGTGCAAGGATTTTTGCCAACACAAGCGAAGCTACATTTTGGCGCCAAAATGTAGCTTCGCTTGTGTTGGCAAAAATCCTTGCACCGGCCCTGTCTGCCTGTGTACCGAACTCTGCCTGTCTACCAATTCTGACCACTGCCTGTTTACAGTACTGACCCTTTGCTACCTGCCCTGACCTCATATTAGTTTCACAGATTTACATAAAATCTAACTGTCTTGAACTCTGCTTGTTTCCTGACTACGAGTATTGCCTGATCGATTGGTACTTTGCACCAGCATTTCTGACACCCATGGGTGAGCAGCCAACCACACTGGATTATTTCAAGAGGTAGAGACTGGTGGCTGCCCTGCAGCAAAAGCTAAATCACTGTATAGGTGTTAAAGAGTGAAAACCAGGGGACTGCCAGGATAACACCCTCAGGAATAGCCCAAAGTCAAACTGGTTGATTGGCACAGTGGGTCCACATCCACGGTCTACAACAGATCGTTCCTAGAAACATCCCTTTCTGATAAAGGGGTCTTAGGCCTCACTCACAGTGTCAGTGTTTTTCATCAGTGATTTTGAGCCAAAACTTATACCTCATGTGTAGACTCCAGTCCTGGTTTTGGCTTACAATCACTGATGGAAATCACTGACCAAAACACTGACGTGTGAATAAGGCATTAATCCAAATTTTCAACCAACTTGTGTGATTTTGATTATAGATCTATGTATGATGTGTCACATCAGAAATAAAGCAGTCTAAGCACTATTTCTATTATTTCTAGAGGGAAGAGGGGGAGCTAAAATTAATGCCTATGCAAAAAGTACAGAATATGGAATATTTCACCCTTTTGAAATAGTGGTACTAAAGAAGAGGAAAAAAATTGGAGTGAAATGAAATTTCATACGGCAGTCTTGAACTAAAATATTCTGGAGTGAGATGTGGCCAATTTCTTATAGAGCGCCTGCCAGCATGATTGACCCTTTTAAACCAGGCATATTGCCTGGTAGGGTTCATCATGCTGATTAAATTAACATCTGTTTTATGGCTATGCAATTAACTGATGCAGCGATAGATTTGTTTTTGTAGTTATACAATTAACCTAGTAGAGCACCGAGTGGCTGGCAGTGGAACTTGGAGCACTGCTAGAGTTACGCCTGTTTGTGCTCAATACACTCCTTCCTCTGCTTTGATTGACTAATAGCCTTGTCAATCAAAGGGGCGGGTACAGAGCACTAACGGGTGAAGCAGTAGGGGTGCTCCAAACGATACTACTAGCCACTCAGTGCTCAGACTCAAACTATTATCGCTGCAGCAGTTGACCTTATAACCATAGGACAGAAATCAATGTAATCAGCATAATCAACCCTACAAGGCAATATGCCTGGTTTAATAAAGTTCATCATGTTGACAGGTGTATTTTAAGAAGAAGCCTGTTCATAGATTTCATGCATCTTTGGCGGTGCATGAACCAAAAATTTTAATTTATGTGTGCTTTGAAAGGGATAGGGGGACATTTATGAAGAGCGACAATTTAGATGGTGATCTTCGTCCCTCCTGCGCTTGTGGTTTAAGTTAAGTAGAGCCTGCGTAGACAGGTGTAGAAAACGATGGCCCGCCCTTTTCCCCATCAAAACCACTCCCCCTTCTTTAGACTAGTTGTGAGTGGCGGAAAATGGGAAAAAGTCACAGCTAGAGATGAGCGAATCGAATTTGGACAAAACATCTGAAGTCGATTTGCATAAAACTTAGTTCTAATACTGTACGCTTCAGGAATAGTGAGAATATGATGTTTTATTCTGCAAAATTCTGTTCTCTAAAGTCTCCAGGATGCACTGTAAAGTACTCGCTGCATTGAGCTGCTTCACAGTCTCTCCCCTCCTCTCTGAACAATAGCAGTAGTGGTCTCCTGGGTGGAAGCTACAGCATTACTGAGAGCAGAGGGGAGGAGATATGAAGCAGCTTAAAAAGAGAGAGCAGGGGGGCGTGGCCTGACTATGGCGATGTGAGGACGCACGAGTGTGGAGCTCCCGCCGCAGGTCTGAGAAGCCGAGAGCTACCTGCTTTCTGATGCACCTGAACCAGCTCATATGGTGCGCACACGCAAAGGGTCACTAGCGGGTGATCCCTCATCAAGATCCCCCGGAGAAAAGAGCGGGCTGCTGAAGTATTTTGCAGCGGAGACGGCAGGAGACAAAACAGGCCGCAACCCGAACGTGGCTCCCTTCACGCCGGTGCACCGGAGCAACTCCTCGGAAACAGAGGTACCGCTGAGCTCGCAGGGGTCTCAAAATCAGACCCAGAGTCGTATCGCGGCAAGTCGCTCACTTGACTCACTCCGGTCCAAGCAAGATCATCTGCGTGGCGGCACCACGAGGCAGACGCCATCTTGGGACGAGGCCTCATCTCCCCAGCACTGCTACGCTACAGCAAAATCTCCTGGTGCTGTGGAAATGGCAGAGGGAGAGAATTCAAGTGAAAGCTGGGACATAAGGGAGTATATTAAACTCCTCCCCACCAAGCAAGAAATGGAAAAATATGTGGAGCGCCTAGAAAACTCATACAAGCAGGAGTTGTCTATGATCAAGTCTAATGTGAAAGCTGTTGAAGAAAAGCTGGAGGAGGTGGCGTCCCTGCATGATCACACAGCTGCTCAGGTGGATAAGCTTATGATTCAAGGGGAAGTTAGAGATCGTCACATTGGTCACCTTTACCGTCTTCATGATGATATTGAAAACCGTAACAGACGGAATAACATCAGGGTTAGAGGACTCCCTGAGGCCACTAAGACGGAGGACTTGATACCCACCTTACAAGGTCTCTTTAGCAACATCCTGGGGGAACCTGTCGCAGACCGGTTGGAAATGGACAGAGCGCACAGAGCTTTAGCCCCCATCAGTTCAGACCCCTCTAGGCCCAGAGACGTGATCTGCCGTCTACACTATTATTCGGTGAAGGAGGCTATAATGAAGAAGGCGGGCAACCTTTCTACAATTGATTTCGACGGGGCCACGCTGACGATTCTTCAGGACTTATCCAGGAACACCTTAGCCCAGAGGAGGGCACTTAAGCCCTTACCGGACCTCTTGAGGTCTAAGGATATTCCATATTCCTGGGGGTTTCCATTTCAACTAGTGGTCCGTAAGAATAGTCACCGTGTGGAACTGCAGGATCCTGACGACCTGGACATGTTCCTGTCTGCATTGAACTTACCACCAGTTCATCTACCTGAATGGCAGGTCATTCCAGCTCTGCCATCTCGGTCCTCAAGCGGGCACCTTAGAAGAGCGGCTTCAGGGAGGATGCATCCTCAGCAGCCAGCGTGAACGTAAACCTGAGGCTGAGTTGTATAAGTATTTGTCTCTCATGCTATTCCAGGGACAACCTCAGAAATAAGTGTTTATTTGGTGGGATTGAAAGGGCACTTATGCTTTCTTCTCTCTGATTGTGTTACTCTCATGCCTACGGCTAACTTTCCTATATTTTTTCTAAAGTTTACAGAGTTTAGTTTACCTGAAGCTTAGTGTTACAGAAATGCTTTGCTAGATAATGAAAGTTGTATGTGATTGTTTTCATGTTCATCTATTAGTTGTGGCTCTCGGGGCTCCTCAGCCCTGTGGCGGCTTCCTTGGTCCGGCATTGGAAGTCCGTCTCCTATTGTAACCCTCGTTCTATTTGGTATAGGACAAGTCGGTCCCTCTACTTGGGACAGTTACCTGATATTGCAACTCACCCCTTTATGTCCCTTTCCTTTTTCCTTCCTTCCCTTTTACTTTTACCTTCCTGTCTGGATAGTCGGTGATTGCCAGACCTCCTCAGGACGCAAGGTACTCTTGGGGTGGTTTGTGCGAACCCTTGACTATCCCCCTCTGCTGCGCTCTTGAATATAGCCTAGGGTACAATCTGAGTTTCTCAATATGGTGGGGCCGCCTAACGTGAAATTGGCCTCTCTAAACATTCGAGGTTTCAATACCCCGGATAAGCGCTCAGGGGTTTTATACGGCATGCACAGGGAGAGGGTGCAAATTCTGCTGCTGCAGGAAACACATTTCAAAAGAGAGCAGGTCCCAAAGATCCTGTCAAGACATTATACATTTTGGGTCCATAGCACTAATCCAGATTCTAAGTCTAAAGGCGTTTCAGTTGCTCTTCATAAATCACTGGCTTATACCTTTTTAGAGTCGCAATTGGATCCTCTGGGTCCTGTTCCTGAAGCTGCGAATCCATGAGAGAGTGTACACCATTGGGAATCTCTACCTGCCAAATACCAGACAAAGCAGAGCTCTATCAGGTATTCTTACTAAGTTGGATGCCTTTGCTGAGGGATTGGTGCTGTTGGGTGGTGATTTCAACATGATCATGGAGCCCGCTCTGGACTCCTCTTCAGGCAGAACTTCGGTTCCCTGGTCGACAATTAACAGATCTAAACAACTGCTACATGCCAGACAGTTGGTTGATGTTTGGAGGATACTCCATCCTAAGGATAAAGATTTCACTTACTTTTCCCCGGCGCACCAATCCTACAGCAGATTAGATAGATTCCTGATATCTCACCATGCGTTGTCCCTTTCTCCTAACCCACACATAGGCACCCCACTTTGGTCAGATCACGCACCAATATTTTTGTCTCTAGAATTACCGGACCTGGTAGCTAAAGAGTGGACATGGAGGCTAAATGAGACCCTTTTGAGGGATAGTGTATGTAGGGCTGATCTAGAGTCAATGATCAGACAATTTATTGAGAATCACTCACTAGATGACACAGCCCTCCCCTGTTGAAATGTGTGTTGCGGGGCGTTTTGGTAAGCCATGGTGCCAGACTCAAAAGAGAGAAGGGAGCAAAGATTCGGCAACTTTTGCGGCAGATAGCCAATCTGGAGCAATCACACAAGCAATCACTGGATCCACACGTTCTCTCTGAACTTACGTCGGCTAGAGACCAACTTAAAATGTTACTCTCTGCCTCTGTTTTCAGGAACACTGAGCGGTTTCGCAGCTATTTATTTGCGCATTCTAATAAACCCGGGAAGGCGCTAGCACGTTATATACACCCTCAACAACAGGCTAGCTTCATTCCAAATATATTGGATGCTAGTGGTGCTCTGATGCATCATCCAAGACAAATAGCAGAAACCTTCAAAGTGTACTACGAGGGTCTATATAATATCCGGGGACAATTTGCGGACATGCCTGCAGAGGCGTTCGCTGACCGAATAAATACATATATGGAAGATACGGCTCTTCCCACGATACCCATAGAAAAGTGAACAGAAATTGAAGAAGATTTTTCGGAACAGGAGATGGGAGAAGTTTTGAAGTCACTAAAGGGGGGTAAAAGCCCTGGTCCAGATGGTTTTACTGCACCCTTTTTTAAGGACTTTAAAGAGCTATTATTGCCTTTTCTTTTAAGGGTATTCAATAGCATGTCTCCTTATTGTCCCTTTCCTAGACAGTCCCTGGAGGCTCATATAGTCGTAATCCTGAAACCTAATAAAGACCCAAAAGTTTGCACTAATTATCGTCCCATATCCCTGATAAACTGTGGTGTTATCCATGGCGACCAAGTAGGGTTTGTACCTGGTAGAGAAGCCAGGGATAATATTATTCGCACGATTAACCTTATCTCTAGGGCTAAAAGTAGGGGGGTTCCTCTCTGTTTATTCTCAGTCGACGCAGAAAAAGCGTTTAACAGAGTTAATTGGGAATTTATGATTGCTGCGCTGAAACAAATTGGCTTAGGCCCCACAGTAATAGGGAAAATTGGTGCTTTATATACGATTCCCACTGCCAGAGTGAGAACCAATGGTATACTAGCCTCCCTTTTCTACATAAAAAAATGGGACTCGGCAAGGTTGTTCGCTCTCTCCCTTATTGTATGTGATAGTCTTGGAACATCTGGCTAATGCATTACGAGCTAACCCAGATGTTACAGGCATACAATTTGGGAGTGCGCATCATAAATTGTCACTGTACGCTGACGACCTCCTTATGTATGTTTCAAATCCTCACGTCGCTGTCCCATCTATTCTACAAGAATTCCAAAGGTTCGGCTTACTGAGTAAATTTAAAATGACAGAGGTAGCTTCCCAAATTCAAAGCAATTTTCCCTTTCAATGGCAGAGCGTTAGTATAACATATTTAGGATTACAGATCCCCAAACAGCTCCATCTACTCTATCCTCTTAATTACCTACCCTTACAGAAGAAGGTGTTGGAAGATTTACAGAAATTCTCTTTGAAGCACATCTCGTGGTTTGGTAGGCTCGGGGTCGTTAAGATGGACATTCTTCCGCGATTTCTGTATCTTTTTCAAACTGTCCCAATAAGTGTACCAAGGGGATATTTTGTGGTTCTTCAGAGGGCCATTAATCGATTCATTTGGAATTCAGGTAGGGTTAGGATTGGTTCTGGGGTGCTGACTAAACATAGGGATAAGAGAGGGCTGGGTCTACCAAATCTTAAGGTATATCATGCATCAGCATTGGTGATGAGGATCATAAACTGGTCAGATAGAGACTCCCCGAAACTTTGGATTAAGATGGAGAGGGAGCTCTCCCCAATAGATTTATCGGTAGCACCATGGCTTACCAACCGCCCAGCCCAAGAGGGTTGGCCTTTCTTGGTGAGACACGCCTTGGCCTGCTGGGATTATTGGACCTCAAAGTTTCAGATTTCGCACAAAAAAGGTCCTATGACCCCAATCATGAGTAACCCTGATTTCATGGTAGGAGAAGGGGCACTTAATTTTCAGATTTGGCACAAATCCCAATGTCCTAGGATCCGAGACGCTATGATACAAAAACGCTTGCAAAATTATGGTTCTCTTGTACCTGATGATAGACGGAATGGCTCCACGTGGCTTGCATATTGCCCAGATAAAGTCTTTCATACACAGCTTATTCGACCAAGGGTCATGTCCTGATATGACAGCTTTTGACAATATCTATGTGAAGCCTGATGTTCATTACAAGCTCATTTCACAGAGTATGGGCTTCTAATGGACTGTAGTAGTCCTGATTTAGCCCCGTTCTTTAAAAAGTGGGAGTCTGACCTACGGCTATCCTTATCAACGGAGGATGTCCTGAAGGTGTGTACTCTCTCTCATGGATTGTCTATAGCTGCACATGCGAAGGAGAAGAACTATAAGATTCTATCCAGATGGTATTATTGCCCCTCGAATCTAAGCAAGATGTTCCCGAATGTCTCTAACCTGTGCTGGAGATGCAATTCGGAGGTGGGTTCAATAATACATATATGGTGGGAGTGTCCAATAATAAAACATTTTTGGGACCAGGTGTTCCTCATTTGCAACAAATTCACAGGTAAAACGGTTCCCAACTCCCCTAAGATTGCTCTTCTATCGCTTATCCCTGGCTCGATAGCTAGTATTAAGAAAAATCTGCTACGGTTCTTTCTGATAGCAGCACGTATGGTAATTCCGCGCCAGTGGAAGAAGGTGGAGGCTCCCTCTCTCTGTGCATGGGCGTCCGAACTCAGATGTTTGTTAGGAATGGAAGAACTTACAGCACTTTCGCAGGGCACGGAGAGTCTTTTCTATGGTAGATGGAATTCTTTGGTGGATTTTGTCCACTCTTCAGATTTCTCAAGGCTATTAGGGGAACTCAGTAACACAGGGGAGGGGACGAGACCTAGGGAATAATAGTTTTGCAGCTTGCTTCTTATATTCCCTTCTTTTACGCTAGCCATTTGATTACCTATATATTATATATAGATTACTTCCCGTTCATGGGTCTTTTTGCTCTTTTTTCAAGGGTCTTTACAGGGGGGTTTATCATCTATGAATGTTACATGCGTATTGTCTTCCCTTGATTTCTGTAGGGTTTCTAGGGGTGAGGCACTAGATTCCTAATTTGATGTATGGTATGTACAATGCCGTTTATTTGAGTATAGTCTCTACACTTTTCTAGTGTTGTTTGCTTACTTGTACCATTTGTTCACACTGATTGTCACTGACATTGTGGATCCTGTGTGATCCTTTCTTGGTATAATGTAATTTTGTCGATTAATGCTCGTGTGCTTATTGCGCGAGATTGACACTTTTTGAAAATAATAAAGTGAAGTAAACATAAAAAGAGAGAGCACATCAGCTCTGCCCTGGCTACTTGAAAGAGCAGAATTTGGCAGAATAAAACATCATATTTGCACTAATCTTGATGATAAAAGTTCCACAAAAGTTATGATTGTACTGCTCATCCCGGCCCCTACATATTGCTGTCAGCAATATGGCAAAGGTCAAAAATCCTGACAGACCCCTTGAAATAAACTCTGCTCTGTTTATAGACCGAGATATAATACCACCAGGGCCCCGATTTATCATATTGAATTAGTCTTTATTTTTTGTTGTTTTACTTTGCTAGACAAATGTATCATTATACTGCGACAGGCAAATGTTTTTTTGTTCTCCTGCTAAGTCAACTTCCAGCTGTTTTGTGGGCATTGTTTTTTTTACCTTATTTATCATAGGGAGGTTTGTTTGTGCTTAGTGCCACTTTCATCAATTTGCCTCACAGATCGTTACCATCACACAAAAAGACAAATGCAAAGACAAAATGCAAATTGTTCCTGTTGATAAATCCGGGCCTTAATGTTTAAAAATAATATATGACCCAGCAATAAGATTCATCTTGATCAAGATGGTGTTAATGTGTGAAATAAAAGATGCCAAAACTGCAAATAAATCCAAAATGTAAAGTTTATTATGAAAATGGTACCTGCCGGATGAATCCAAAATTAATTTACATAAAAGACAGCATGTATGGTGTGTAAGCAGGCCTAGAAAAGTATAAAAAGAACCTTGTTTAAAAAAAATGAAATTATGTACAGATTTTTTTGCTTATTTTTTTTTCATTTCTTTTCTGCACCGTATTAATTTGATGGTTAATGGAAAAATAATGTTTTTCTTATATTTTTTTTTACAACAGATGAGGCACGTTGAGTTAAAACTGAGTTAGTATTCAAAACACGATAAAACGTACCCATAACGTTCACATTTTTTAACGTTTTAATATATATACTTTTAAACGTTTAAGTTGGTAACACTGCTGGGTTTACAGGTATACTTTTTTTTACTCTATTTCCTATTAACCCTCCCCTTTTTATTTGAATAATAAACCAAAGTGGCACCAACCTCATAAAGTTTTCATATTAATTTACAAGAAACAGTTAAAAACACAGACACAGTTGTCACAAATAAAAAATGACCTTTTTTGTCATTTTTGAAAATGGTCAGACAATTTATTTTGAAAGCAGCTATTAAACTTGCTCAATTGAAATAACCAGAAATCTTCAATAGTTTATTATTATTAATAATATTATTTCTTTAATCTTCAACACAACACAAACACCTATTAAAAATATAAAAAGAAAAAGAAACAGAAGAGTAACAAACAGAAAACAAGAATGGAAGACAAAGGATAAAGCAAAAAAGAATCTAATGTGAGATTTCAGTGTTTTGCAACCACCAAGTCTGTGCAGGGAGTCATCATACTGACCCATTCCATCTCTAGAAAATTCTAGAGGAGTGTTTTCTAGTACTGGATTTATGGCTGGATTTTCTGGCAGAGAACTAGGGTCCACATTACATTAACCCCTTCCCTGCAAGGAGACACAAAAGACCATGACATAGGAGGCTTAACACTTGCAGTTTGTATTATTTCTTTTTAATATGCCTCTCTCGAAATATAGGAGCAATGCATGCCTAGAAAATTGTTCAAATGCAGCAACAGATAGAGACAGAGAAATTAGAATTAGGAGTTCATGTATTGCAGGTTGGTGATAAAGTACCCCACTATTGTGTAGGATCTGTATAATGTGATAATCTGGGTTACCCTTCAGTTTAATGGAAGGCTGCAATGCCGGTAATTGGGGAAAAAAACAAAAAAAGAGCATTTATGGCTGCATCAGGCAGAGATGGACTGCATGGACTACTAACATATGTAAAAGAAGACTGACAGGTCTAGATAAAAGTGTACAAAATACACCAATGTTTCTATCACCATTAACTGAGCCTCCTCTAGATAGCATAGATGCAAAGTACACTGGGCTACTGATATGTCAGATCAACTTCTCTACAGCTACAATGTCACAGAGATGTTAATCTCTATGTGGAGAAAGAAGAAATAGCTGTTCTTTCCTCCCTTGCACAAAGCATGTCGGTGGCTTTAAAAAAAAAAATAAAAAAATGATCTTTGCTGGTTTATGTAGGAAAGACAGACATAAGACATAGGTAAAAATTACAGAACAGTCATTAAGACAGAGTACTGAAATTTCACAACAGTAAAAGCGATAGCCAAAATAAAACAAGGAAAGAGCAAAGTTACCCATAGGGTGTACCAACAGTGAAAGCAGCGTTGCCACTATACAAACATCCACAAGCCCCCAGGTACCACCGATTCACTGACACACAGGGAGTAAAGAACGTGACAGACCCAGACTACGGTTTTAAAAGCACAGAGAAAGACAACAGATATAAACACTTACATTAGCTTAGAATATACTGCATATTGTAACACACGTTGAAACTGGAATGAGACAGCTAAAAGACAATTGGAAATGTTTTTTTTTTCTTTTTTCTAAACCTCTTTAGATTTGTGTTTTTTTCTCTTTTTTTAATACACGAAGCAACACATTACAAAGTCTCACACCTGGTAATAGATGTGTCACAGATAAGCTGCCAAACAGACTGGAACTAGGAAATAAAAATCCATTATTCCATGAAACGTCACACTTTTGGTTTCTGAATGACTCAGATTCCCCTCCCCCCTTCAGTCAATGCCTGCACTTGTCTTGTTCTTAACTTTTTTTTCTTACATCCTGAAAATCCCATTTGCCTTTTCCAAAGATTTGGCTGAGACTTTCTGACTGAGAATACAGTAAATCATTTCTATGTGTTAGTTGTTTACAGGAACTTGTAAGCCCGTCTAAGCTTTTTAGACATGGAACAGAAAGTAGCAAAGCAAGAGAAACATATATGTTAAAAATATGCAGGTTAAGATGACTTCTATGTCTTACTTTTTAACCCTCCATTTACTGTAAAGTATAACACAGAAACACAGTGCTGGTGGGGACACACAACATGTAACACCAAAAACACGACGGGTCAGTAAAGTGTTTTGTGCAAAAAAGGAATCTGCAAAGTAACCCACTTTTTCCATATCATTATTTTGTCTGGGCAAACAACCTGGCTTATATTGTTAATGAGCGGCATGGATTGAAGCAATAGAATAGCTTTAGTTGCCTGTGAGTAGGTAACAAAGCAAAACGTTGCTTGTATTTAAGGTAAAGGAGTACCCTGTCCTCATCCCAGTAAGGAGTAACAGTTTATCTGATTGACAAGGAAAAAGATTCTAATTTAACTAGAGCTAGTATAATGTGTATAGAAAAAACATTATCATCTTCTGACTTTGCCCAGTGATACAGACCATTTCTATTAATCCTGTCACTTTAATGCCAGGATACCAGATGAATTGCTTACTATATATCCTACCTCTGCAATTAGTGATCTTACATTCAAACCTGAACTTCTCCTCCAGCGCCTTACCACTGCTGTTTCCACAATTGATTTGGGATCTGAGAGAAGATAATGAAAAATCTGAGGTATGCATTATCTATTTAACCCCCAACTGCTGAGAAGGCCTTCCTGCTTCCAATCCTTCTCATCGTCCCATCAATTTTCCAACCTAATCTCTACCAGCTCCTGCCCATTATCCTGGCACCTTCTCCTGAAATTATCAGAAAAGACCTCTTAAATTACTTCAATATTTTCAAATCTTCTCTGAGCAGGCATGAGGAGCAAGAAAATGACCTTTCCTTTGGAAAATGAAAGGTGGAATCTGATTGGTTGCTATGGGCAACTATGACAGTTCTACATCAGTTTGATACATCTCCCCTAATATATCTTATTAATGGAAGAATAGATAATGTCTTCAGATAAGGAGTATTCACAATCTTTCTGACAACATTTCTTATGGTGTGTTGGTTGGATGGTGTGAAAACATCTACAACAATGTAATGATGGAAAATTTTGAGAGGGGAAACAATAGATTCCTTGTAAACTTATAGTAAACAGTCGTTATACTTCATAATGGCAGCAATTAACAGCAAACACTGTAATTTGGCTACTGATAACTGCCAGAAGAACCTTATGCTCCTTCTCAGGTGTCTAAAAGACATTTCCTCAGCAACAGCTGGGCATCATATACCTGAATTGTATCCTGTGGTTAGGAGAATTCATACACACATCTTTGTCACAGTATGTGAACCTGGTGGGGAAAACTCTCTGTTCCTGCACGTGACGTGTGTATGATAAAATATACACACCCATAACATTTCCCTTGAAAAGGCATCTTTGTTAACTTCAATACACAGGTGTTTACAGGACTGTTTCAGTCAACACCCTTTTGCAATGTTGGGGGTCAATGCAAGGCTGACTATACTTCCATCATCTAGTAGTGCATGCCTGCCACCTCTTTCCTTGCCAGAGAAGTAATGCATGGTACTGTTCTTCTGGTAAATAAAAAGTTAATGGCTCCAATGTCTAGCAGCAGAGAAGGAGAGGTCCAAACATTCTGAGAAATAAACATTACAACACATTCAATGTCTCAGTATTTTGGCAGTGACAGGGTGAGGAGTAAAAGAAGCCCATAAAGGTTTCGGGTCAAAAGAGGGAATTTGAGATGTGAGTCAAAGTGCTGGAATAAATTTATGTTGTAAAGGATCAGAATGCAGCCGTTGCTCCCTCCTCTAAGTGACAGAGCAAAGGGCACAGTGCGAGCGGTCCCCGGAGAGGCATCTGCCAGCTAAACCAAAGCCGCAGAAAAGGAGGCTGATGGAGAAACATTTATTGTATGCAGCCCAGCTAAGTATGAAATGTGGAAGACAGGGCGAGTGGTCCCAATATGTTTTGGAGGATATTATTAATTCGGATTGAGTCTGAAAGACCACCTCTTCCTCTTGCGGCTTTGGATTAGGGAGCAGCGGAGGAGACATGGGGTGGCCAGGTTTAGCTGCCCCTAACACCAGTACAAAGCCACCTACATTCTGAATTATTATATATCGTCTTTCTCTGCTCTCTGAAGTCTATTTTATCTTCTTTCTCTCTTTCAGTCATTTTCCTCTTTGTTTTTCTCAGTCTTCTTTACGTTCTAGAGTCTGTGCTGCATGAATACCATTGCTGTACACTGGGAATGGAAGAGAGGAGAAAATTCCTTCAGCTGTAGTGAAGACACTGGCAGCAGGGACCTGGGTAAGACCAGCACCTGTCACCGCTCCTCCAAATGGACCAGACATGTTTAGTCGGTGTACATGGTGGTACAGCATCTCCATTGGGGTTTTGGGGTCTAGAGCAAATCCAGGACCATTTACATCCACAAAGTTCACAGGGTGGGCATTAGGGAGCAGATTGCCCTGCATGGCCAATGTCACCTCAGCTGGGGCATAACGAATGGTGCCTGTGGTGTACACCCTCTGTCCACTGCTTCCTGTTCCTGCAAGGGTTCCTGCAACACGATGCACAAGAGGAAGGACCACATTGCCAGCCTGAAGCCTTTGTAGTGCTTCTAACTCTCCTGCATACAGAAGAGAATTTGATGGGCCGCCTGTTTGGGGAGGTTTCTCGCGAGGTGAGGCAGACAGTGGAGGTGAAAGTGGATCTGAATTAACAGGACCCAAGCCTCCTGAGGATCCTGAATATTGCGCTTTGCTGCGCCCAGCTCCTTCCGTCCCACCTGGGGGTGTGAGAACAGAGTCTGGTATAGAGACATGAAGGGCTGGAGGTGCAGCAGTAGAAGATGATGGGGATGGGGAGAAGTGCTCACCCCCTGCTGGAGGCTTGGTCATACTATAAGGGGATTCATTGCGTGAGATTTCACGATTAGGCGGGAAATTCCAAATACTGCTGTCATTATCAAAGTTAATAGGTTCTGCCATTTCTGTCTTGATCTTTAGCACAGATGACGTAGAACAGGTGCCTGTTGGGGGAGGAGTGGAAGGAAGCAGTCTTGGAGGATCCCCTAGTGCTCCCTCTATTCCTCTGGGGCTGGATCCCCCAGACAGACGTCTCCTGCGGCCACCACACTGCCCTAAACTCTTTCTCCGCCTCCTTTTTCTCCGTTGGTGTCTACCTAGCACACCAGAGACACAGACTGCTCTCTCCTCATCATCCTCTTCTTCCTCCTCTCCACTCTCAGAGTCTTTGGCACTGCCAGAACTCAGGGATTCAGGTCCACGCATGTCTGTTTCACTTTCAGTGTATCGCTCTACTTTAATGTGCATGGGACCAAGTGCTCCCAAAGAACTAATACTTCCTAATGTACTTAGGCCTCCTTGTTCCATCTCTTCTGCTGCTTTTCTAACCTCACAGTCTTCACTTTCTTCACTCTCCTCACTACAAGCATCACTTGAGCTGTTAGCATCTTCATCGCAATTCATTTCTGGATCAGAATGTTGACCAGGTTGTTTACGGTCTGGCTCTGGATCCTCACTCTGCTCAGACAGGTTACCCTTTCCATCTGACTTGGGATTATCATTATCCTCTGTGGAAATTAAACATCACAATATAAATATTTTGCACATACATTTAACATTTAATGCTTTAATTCAGTAAATTGTAAGTGTAATTTTCTTTATGTGTTTCATAAATAAGAGTATCTATACTTTACATACCTACACTCAAATACTGTGTAGTATTCATTAAATGTATTTATTAAATGTGGTCTTTATTAAAAATGTTGAAGCCTTGTCTGTGCAGCCTTGAGATTCTGTAGTAGCAGGCTGTGAATTTTCCCTCTGTTCCATCAGGCAGCTCAGCTGACGGTCTCTGGTCTCTAACCTCCTAAACACTCATCATAGCTTAATTTTTATCTTACTGATAAGAATGTGGCTTAAATAAGTGTTTATGGCCTTTTGATAATTTAGAGATATGGGGGGGTCATTTATCAAACTGTTTTAAAATAGAAGAAAGTATGTGGATGGGCACTCATATATGGAGGTAAATAGGACGCAGTTTATTGTTAAGATTCACATTAAAAATACAATCACAATATAAAATAAATACTATATAAAATAGGTGATACAGTAGGAGAAATTCGATTCTTGTGCTGCTTCATGGGACTGGGGCTGATAACCCAATCTGTGGAGTACGGATCCATTCGCAAGCCCCTGCAAGCTATAGGCAAAGGTAAGCCCACATAGTGGGTGAAGATTCTTGACGTATTATACAGCAACAACGGGGAAATAACGAACTATAACATCACTAAGGACTCTCGCCATAGCGGTATAACCTGGATGTCAATATAGGAATTCCCTAAAGATTGATACAAGAGAGACTGGCTTCAGTTGTAACAACTTTCTTGCGGACATAAAAACAGAGACTGGTCACTGTTCGCAAAGATTATCAATCACAGCAGAAATTTCCTATATAGAGAATATCATTTCTAAGTACATGAATAACTTAAAACAGGATAATTAAGCGGCAATATCATTTAGGACCATTTATATCACCACAGGTGAAATATGTCTTTTTAAGTATGTGAATATACACTTATGAAATATAGAGAAATATTATTGTATGTAGCAGGGACTGATCGCCCCATCTATCCCACCTACCACAATATTCAAATTTCCAGGACCATCTAGCCCTGTGAATATAAAGTGAGGATCAGATTGGGTTATCAGCCCCAGTCCCACGAAGCAGCACAAGAATCGAATTTCTCCTACTGTATCACCTATTTTATATAGTATTTATTTTATATTGTGATTGTATTTTTAATGTGAATCTTAACAATAAACTGCGTCCTATTTACCTCCATATATGAGTGCCCATCCACATACTTTCTTCCATTATCCACATTTTGAGGGGTGCACTTAAATAGTGGTTGGTGCACCTACCATGGGGGAATAGAGGTGAGCGGATCTCTTAATCGTATTTTCCATGTTTTAAAATAGAACTGGCTTAGTTGCCCATAGCAAGCAGTCAGATTCCTTCTTTCATTTTCCAAAGGAGCTGTCCAAAATGAAAGGTGGAATCTGATTGGTTGCTATGGGCAACTAAGGGTACTTTCACACTAGCATTCATGTTTTCTATATGACGGATCTCAATACCGGAAAAAAAACGCTTCAGTTTTGTCCCCATTCATCATCAGTGGGGACCAAACTTAACTGAACGGAACGGAATGCTCAAAAATGCATTCCGTTCCGTTCTCATTCCTTCATGGGATCTGGAGCAAGGATGATCCGTCATGAGCCACAATGCAAGTCAATGGGGACGGATCCGTTTTCTCTGACACAATAGAAAACTGATCCGTCCCCCATTGACTTTCAAAGGAGTTCATGACAATCCGTCTTGGCTATGTTAAAGATAATACAACCAGATCCATTCATAACGGATGCAGATGTTTGTATTATCAGTAACGGAAGCGTTTTTGCTGAAAGTAGCCTAAGCCAGTTCTACTTTACACCAGTTTGATAAATGACAACAAAGATTTATTAGATGACCAGCACAAAGAGAAAATATCAGTCACACAGCTAGATAAACAGTTCACCCTTTGTGACAGCTCAGTATTTTTTATAAAATCCCAAATTATTAAAATGCAATAATAAGAAAAAAATATTCCCCCGAAGGTGTACATAGCCTTTAAAGACCTGACTTCCACTGTAAATGTACAGAGGAGGTCTGGAAAGAGTTAATAGTCTATGTTGACTACTCCTGAAGGTCAATATTTTGTATTTTATTTTCAATGGCACAGTACTGATTAAATGAAAAAGAAAAACAGTCAAAAATCAAGAATATTAAGCTGTAAAGTAGCTGTATGAATAGGTCACACAGTCTCTTCCTAGGCCATGTAACGTCACATGGCCCAGACGTAGCTCAGTCGCATTCATGTGAATGAGGCTGACCTTCAGTACCAGGCACAGCTGCTATACAATGGAGGGCATTGTGCTTGGTATGCTGTGGTTATCATGGGAGCACTACGGCTTCCTTAAATAGCTGATCTGTGTGGGTGTCAGATCCCCAACAATCTCATATTGATGACCTATCCTGATGTAAATCCCGGAGAATACCTTTAAAAAAATACCCTTTTCTGATGGAAATGTTATAGATCATGGAAAACATAACAGGATTTCAATGCATAACAGATATTTTTTATGGCTTGCTCCTGGTGTGCTTTTGATTCCTTCTCAAAATGTCCACCTGATGTGTCCAGTGCCGGTGGTCACATATGTTCAGTAGCTCAGTTACACAAAAATAAGAAGCGGTGCACAAGAAGTAGCTTCTTTTTACCAGCGCTGGACACGTTAGGTGGATGTTATGAAAGGGAATCAAAAGAACACCAGGCAGTGCCATAAAAGCAACATCTATACACAGTAAATAATTTTAAAGGCGTCTAATTGAAAAATTTTTGTTTTGTGTTATCTAACAAAGTAATTTGTCATTTTATAGTGGGACAACTCCTTTTTAGACAGGACCACCCCATAAAATAACAATTCTAGGGCATTTTTTCTGGAAAGTTTGTATTGTTATTCCTCTTGGAAATGTGTGAGTAAATTGATAAGTGGCCATTATAATTCCCCTGTCAGTTGGGTATGTCTCTACACATTCTGATACTAATTGAACAGACTGTGTACAAACAAACCATACACAAAATGGCAATGGTAACACCTAGTATCCAAATTATTTATACATTTCCCTCATTGACTATAATGAGATCCAGAGGAGATATGGCTGCTACCCAGCAAATACCAGTTGGAAAAAAAAACGCTGTATGCAATGGTTTTCGTCCAGCCGAATCCCAATATATTTAGCACGTAGCAACCAAATCTCTGCCAGATACCATTATAGTTAATAAGGCCAGCGGGCATTGTGATCTCATCCGGCTATGCCTGATCCAGAGAGCTCTGACAGCCTGTTTACTGCCAGAAAACAGCCTGCCGGAGATCTTAAAGGGCTTCTGTCACCCCAAAACTCATTTTTCATGTTTGGGCATATTAAAATCCTTATTAGACGACTATTCCCTATATAGGGCTCTTACCTTGTTCTGTGGCTTGGTTTCACTAAAAATCGATCTTTTAAAATATGCAAATGATTTCACTACCAACAAGTAGGGCGGTCTACTTGCTGGAAGCTGCCGCATCCTCTTTAAAAAAAAAAGCCCCCTCCTCCTGCTGATTGACAGAGCGCTCGCTGGCCCTGTCAATAAGCAGCAGGAGGGGGCGTTTCATTTAAAGGAGGATGCGGCGGCTTCCAGCAAGTAGACCGCCCTACTTGCTGGTAGTGAAGTCATTTGCATATTTGAAAAGATCGATTTTTAGTGAAACCAAGCCACAGAACAAGGTAAGAGCCCTATATAGGGAATAGTCGTCCAATAAGGATTTTAATATGCCCAAAAATGAAAAATTAGTTTTGGGGGGTGACAGAAGCCCTTTAATGCAGTTAAAAAAGAAGCTTTGCTTCAGCAGTCAAACAAAAAGAGCACTTTATGGAACAGTTTATTAAGGGAAATGTGTCATCAAAAATTGTATCTGCCAGTTGAAACTAGAGAACAACACAACTTTTTTTTCTAATCTCTTTATTTTCTGATTACAGATTTTCTGAACATGATTATGGGGGTGCAGCCATCTTGCCTGAGCTGATCTTAACAGCATTTAGAAAGCGTTAAGAAATTGTATTTACGGCAGTCCCATTGGCCATATACACAATTGATTGAAAGTGACCTCAATGACTTCTATGGGAGAGTTTCCTGGGCATGCACTGTGACCTGTGCAGAGATCATTGTAAAAAGAAAGAATAGATATACTGTGACAATCACATATTGTGAATGGTGGATCCTGTCTTATCTGTCATTCTAATTATGCCTGTTTGGAAATGTATCTATATCACCTCACCTGTGTATAGATAAGCAGGTAACTGGAGTAAAGTGATCTGTACAGACCAAGAATTGGCACCTGTTTTTAGGCTTACTGGACAGAGGGAAAATTGCAGGATTTCGTTTGTTCCCGACAGCGACTATACAGGTACTGCGTGCTGATCGGGCGGGTGCAGGAGCTGCCCCTGCCTGATCAGCAACAGGGGTCTGTCTGTTCCTGACAGCCTTGCCCCTGCTGTATGTGCTGGCAATGGTGAATACACTGATGCCGGCGCTTTAACCCTTTGTATGCCACGGTCAGTGCTAACCGCGGCATGTGCAGGGTTTGTGGAGGGAGGGGGCTCTCTCCCCGTCCTCATCAGGTCCCCATCCCCACAGCTTCCACAGACATTAGGTCTGCCTTCTAAGGAAGTCTATAGATAAAACAAGAGAGAAAAAACAGGAGGCAGCGCCTCATGTGTAAAACCGTATGGTATTTTTATAAAAAACCACCAAAGCACTGATTGCGCTTACCCGTCCAGCTTGCGGGGGTGACTGCTGCTGCCTAGGTTCTTGCCAGTAGCCGTGGGGTACGGTGTCTGGGATTAGGTAGTGGTGGATAGTGATAAAAAATTGAACCTTATTTATAATGGCGCTGCTGCAGAAGACAGGACTCAGATAGGTAAAATAAAGTAGGTTCTTTATTAATATAAGTCTACGCGTTTCTGGGGCGGACTGCCCCCTTCATCAGGACAATGGGTCTGTTCATTGGAGGTTTTTGGTTACTGTGCTTTTTATGGGGTTTTTTGGCGCAATAGTACGGGATTCTGTGGGCGTGGGGCGTGTCCGAACGTGCTTTTGTTGTTATCTTTGCTATGGCGCTTGCTGGCATGTTATTGGCTATGTCTCTTCTCACGGCCGGTCGTTGTAGGACCTAGCTTGCGTGCTGTGTGGGCAGGGTGGGCGGTAGGACTGTAGTGCTCCTGACCAGCTTATTGGTGTATGGGCCGGCTTTCCTTGCGTCTCCTGGGAGGGCTTGATTGACGTATTCTGTGGGCGGTGCGATGGTCCTCGTGTTCCAGTGTTTGGGGGCGGTTACCATCCTCGCTTGCTTTGTGTGTCCATCCGAGTGGTAGGCGTGGCTTGGGTGGCGCTGGTCTGCTGTGTTCTATCGTATAGAGAAGTGAGTGGTGTGGCTCGGGTGCTGTTTCGGGTCTCCAGTGGGTTGATCTGTCAGACTCAAAAAGGGATTATTATATGCCCCAAGCATATGTGTGGTTCTGTGTTGCGATAGTTTGTGTGTAAGGGGTATAGACAATTGTTCCCGTATCTGGCCTAGATTCATATGGATATTCATATGTTATATGCCGCAACATATGTAGGCGTCTGTAGTGGGGTTATTCTCGTGTCAGGGGTATGGGCAGGTGTTTCTGTCTATAAACCGCGTGTGGGCGGGGCGTGAAGTGTGTAAAACAGATGATCATAAAAAAGGAGAGATGAAATGAATCTCAAATAAATATGATAAAAGATACAAACTAGGTACAAAACAGGGGAGTAATGTGAATCAAGGACAAAATAAAGATAAAAATAGTAAAAATAAAAGTAGTAAAAATAAATATAAATAAATAAATAAAAATAATAAATATAGAATAGGAGTATTAATAATATAATAGAGATAGTATATATATAAGAAATATATATATATATATACATGCTCGTAGTGGTCGTGATGATGGACGAGAACGTATTAAAAAAAGGGGATGGAGTGAAGAAGTGGGACTGTTAGTCTGAGGGTCTTATCGCTCTAGGTATTCTTGTTGAGAAGGGATGTATATTTTCCATCGAGCTGGGATCCGTCTATTGCAGATAGTAGTAGGTGAGGGTCGATGAGGGGTTTATGTCTGTATGTTGTGGGGGTCAATTGTAGGAGGGTTTTTTTCTTTTGGGGGCAAAGAGAGGGTAGGGAGGTGAGGGTAAAGGGTAAGCGCGGAATCCTAAAATTGTCAATATTAGTGCATACCCATAAGTGTGCTCAACATAAAGTGAGCTACATGTTTAGTGCGCATGGGCGCACGTATGTGTGTCTGTAGGTGTTGTGGGGCATGAGTATAGTTCAGAATTACAGGATGGTTTCACTGATCTCATTTAATCCAAAGGGGGTTAGGGTGTCCAGTTGGAATATCCAAAATACTTCTCGTCTCTGCAGGCTGGTGAATCTGTTGTAGGGGTTTGCTGGTACGTAGTCAATGGGTGTGATTTTTATCTCGTGTTTGTCTTTTTCTACTGTGGTCATGCAGTGTCTGGAGATGCCATGTTTCATGCTCTGTTTCCGTATATTATATCTGTGTTGATTTAATCTGCAATGTAGTGGCTGTGTGGTACGGCCCACATATTGGAGGCCGCATTGGCATTCAATCAGGTAGATGACATAGCTGCTTTTGCAGGTGAGGTTATGTTTGATTTTGAAAGTGGCACTGTTTTTTGTTGATGTGAAGGTTGTGCTTTTATGTGTAATGGTATTACAACAGAGGCAGCGTCTTTCGTTACATTTATAGCTGCCCGTTATTTTCTGTGTTGTGCACTTTTTTTCTTCCGTGTCCTGTTTTGGTTTGTTTGGGGCCACGGTACTCTTGATTGTGGGGGCTCTTCTGTATGTAATTATTGGTTAATTGGGTAGGTATTTTTTGAGATAAGGGTCTTGTTTCAGAATGTGCCAATGTTTTGTTAGTATTATGCATATGTCATTATTGGATGTATTGTATTGTGTGATGAGGTTGAGATGTCGTTCTGTTCGGGTTCCGTTTTCCTCTGTCATTTTTTTGGTCAGGCATTCTTTTTGAGTATTTTTAATGCTTCTTTTGTATGCGTCTGTAACGAGACTTTTTGGGTACCCTTTTTCAATGAAGCGTTTTTGTAGAATTTTGGCTTGTTTTTTGAAGTCTGAATCCTCTGTGCAGTTGCGTCTGACCCGTTTGTATTGACTATATGGCACGTTCTGTAACCATTTTTTGTGGTGGAAGCTTTTGTAATGTATGTAGCTGTTTGTATCTACCTGTTTAAAAAAAGTTTTTGTTATGAGGGTGTTGTTTGGGATAGTGATTGAGATGTCTAAAAAATCTATGTGGGTTCTGTCGAAGTTTGGGGTTAGGGTAATCCCCCAATCGGTGCTGTTTAGGTTTTGGCAAAATTCTATTGATGCAGATTAGTTTCCGTCCCAGATGATAAAGATATCGTCTATGTATCTTTTGTAATATATGATTTCTTTCCTATTGCTTTCATAGACGTGTATTTTTTCAAAATGGCCCATAAAAATATTTGCAAAGGCCGATGCCACTTTCGTGCCCATCGCGGTCCCCCGGCATTGATGGTATGTCTGATCGTTGTAGATGAAAAAATTGTTTTCTAAAATAAAACGGAGGCTTTCTAGCAGGAATTGGATTTGTGGTGGTTTGAGTGTGTGGTCTTCTCTCAGTGTGTTTTCTACACATTTGATGCCTAAATCATGTCGTATGTTGGAGTAGAGTGCTGTTACGTCCATTGTTAGTAAGGCATATGTATCCTTCCAGGGGATGTCTGCTAGTTCCTGAATTAGTTGTCTGGAGTCATGCAGGTAGCTGTTTTGATTTCGTACATAGGGCTGTAAAAATAGATCGAGGTTGTGTGATAGGTTGCTTGTTGCTGAATTGGTGTTTGATACTATCGGTCTCCATGGAGGATTTGTGATGTTCTTATGTATTTTTGGGAGATGGTAGAAGTATGGGTTAGAGGGTGATTTTGGGGTCAGGAAATTTTTTTCTTTTTTGTTAATGTATTGGTTCTCGTGCGCATTTTTAATAAAGGTTGTTAGTTTTTTTATTATACTGGGGAAGGGATTTTCCGTTATTTTCTGGTAGTAATTTTTATCGTTCAAAATGTTTAGTGCTTCTTTTTCGTAGTCTTCTGTATTTTGTAGGACTATTGCACCTCCCTTATCTGCTGGGCGTATTTTAAGATTTTTATTAATCCCGAGTTTTTTGAGGGCAGTTTTTTCTAGATAGGTTAGATTAGTTTTATTTGGGCGGCTGATGGTGGCATTTTTTCTTGTTGTGATCTTTTTTATATCTGTTGCCACTAGCTCGAAAAAAGCTGGTATGAGGTGTCCTTGACTCTGGAGTAGGAAGAAATTGGATTTTGGGCGCACTTCTTGGTGCTTGTATGTTTGTGTCACCTCTTGGTTGGTGTTTTCAGGTGGCTGTGTGGTTTGGCCCTTTTTTTGTTCATATTCAAAATGTATTTTTATTGTGAGGTTTTTGCGGAATTTTTGTATGTCCAGATATAGTTCAAAGGGATTCACCTTGTTGTACGGACAAAAGGAGAGGCCCTTTTGTAAGAGACTATGTTCTGAGTCTGTGAGCTCGTGTGTTGATAGATTAAAGATTTTTATTGTAGGTGTGGGGTCATTCTTGTTTTTGTTATTTTTATTCTTTTTTAAGTTGGCTTTCCTTTTTTTGGTGTTGCCCTCCTCTACACCCTCGTGCTCTAGTTTTCTTTTTCCCGGGGTTGGTTTGAAGAAATCCGTTATGTGTGGTGTGATCGACACTTGTTGCTTGGTACATGTCTGTTTTAGGATCGGTAAGGGTAAGGTGTTGTTTGCTCGGTCTAAAAAAGGAACCAGGCCTGGACGGGTGTTGTCGATGGTGATGCAGGGGGGGTTTGTTGGTTGTACAGGTGGTGGGCTATTGTGTACCGTGAGGATTGATGTGTCTAGAAGTAGACTACTGTTCTGTGGTGTGTGGCAGGGGTGAATTTCCGCTGTGATCATAATACTTTTTGCAGAGCTATTTTTTGATGGGGTTGGGCTCACAGGCAAGTAGGCTGTTAGTGTATTACACTGCTTGTAATGCATTGCAGAAGGAATCAATGTCAATGTCCCAAAAGTCAATGTCCCTCAATGGGACAAAAATAAACAGTAAAAAAAAAAGTTCATCATAATAAATAAATAAAAGTTCAAGTAAAAAAGAATGTCCCTTTCCCATAATAAACACATATAAAATGTGCGTCTGTAATGACGTGCTCTATAAAAATATCACATGATCTACCCCCCCCAAAAAAATGCATTGTTTTGGTCACTTTGCTTTACAAAAAGTGGGGTAGCACACAATCAAAAAGTAAAATGTACTCTACAATGGTACCACTGAAAACGTCACCTCATCTCACAAAAAATGAGCCTCACACAAGACGACTGTCAGAAAAGTAAAAAAAAAATGTCCATGGAGGAGTGAAGACGCGCTCAGCCAGAGCTCCTCCATCATCCCCAGCATGATTTGTCCCACATTGTCAGCCACTGTTGGGCAAAACCTTGAATAAGGGTAGAGCCCGACCGTCTGCTACCGTGGCACCCTCCCAAGGTGACTTGCTGCATCTGTTCGCCCGGCAGTCTACTTCATCGGCTCCCGCTCTCAACGGCCGCACCATGAGCTCACAAGATGGCTCAGGCACTCACGCCACGTGGACATCAGAAGCACTCCCTGCAGTGATCAACAGCCTTCCTTTGCAAGCGGGCAGGCGCCGATCTGCCTCAGTGCCCTCCTTACTTGCTCCTGCAGAGCAGCTTGCATGAACCTACAGTCCAGTCCGAAGTCCTTCTGCCACCAGACTGCGATCTCTACAGGCTCACAGCGGCCCTGACTCTCCCCACTGGCCCGAGCATCAGCAATCCACCGCCACACTGCTGCTTCATACAGCACCACAGGTCAGTTCAGATGGCTCACCCTCCTCACAAGAGGCTCCCCCCAATGTCCCCCAACCCTGCCAAGCCAGGAGATCCTGCACTGAGGCCTTCAGTTGACCCCTTTTGGCCCAGGGGATATACTCCCCAACTATCCATGGTGCTGTATTCCCTAGACATCCATCAGGGGCCCCCTCGTGACCAATCTTCACCACATCATGGCCCTCATCTCCTGCAGCAGCTCTAGGATCTGACTCAGAGGTCCCCCAACCAATCGGCACCCCGTGCCCTCTCCACCCCTGCTGCAGAAGACCCCCTTTGCAGGAAGGAGGCGTCCTGCTCCCCTGATCCCTCCTTGGCGGCGGAGCCACTCTGGTCTACTGGATCCTCATGGGACGATACCCATCCGCCATTATCTGGAGAAACACCACTAGGCACAGGGGCCACGACTGACCCTGCGGATATACCTCCCCAAGGCCTTTCCATACACTTCGCCCTGAGACCGCTATCCTCTTCTGCTTTATTTGATGAAAACACCAGGCCGCCCACCATGGCTGATTTGCGCACTCTTATATGCTCTCTACCCTCTAAAGGCAGATCTATCCAGCTTCGCCGCTAATATCCTACAAGAATGTAAACAGGAATTCTCCCAGGTCCGATCTGACATCAAAGTCAATTCTGTCACACAAGAATCATGCAACCTTGTGAGCTACTATCTGTACAAGACAAAGTCCAAGCCCACGACGCGCAGCTACATGTCCTACAGCAACACCTAGACAACATCGAAAACCGCAGTCGTCACAACAATTTGCGGATTAGAGGCCTTCCAGAGTCCATACCATGCTATCCACAATAGTCGGAATTTTCAACTGAATTCTGGGGTGCCTGCCAAACTCCCACATAGAGATTGACAGAGCACACAGGGCCCTGAGACCTCCTACCCCTGATAGTGCTAAACCGAGAGACATCATTTGCAGAATCCAGTTTTAGCGAGCTGCCTTACGTCCACTATTGGATCTTGCCACCGGTCAATCTGGGCCCATGGCCGTCTATCCTCCCACCTACTTCTGAATTGTTGAGACGACCTCGTCCTCCTCATGACGTCACCAAGGAGGCACCTGGACCAACTATACCAACTCCACAGGATCAGAGACGACGAAGATTAGCTGGTCCTAGACGTGGATCCCCCCTAACCTTGTCACTTGAAGGACTGCCTGCAGTTTCTATTTGAGCCTATTACAGCCATGATGGCTCCTCTTCTTTTCATGCTTAACACCACCTTGTTCCTTTCACTTGCTCTTTCTGAGTGGCTGCTATTATCGACTGTCAGTTCGATTTGTTAGGGGATATAGACTTCTTTAGACCTTTTGATCACGCTAGCTCTTTCTCTTGTTTGCGTCCTCTTTCTCTCTTCCTATTTTGCTTTACTCTCTTCTTGCTTTCTGCACGTCACCCTTCCCCGTGTTCCTTGTGTTCTTCCCTCCCTACAGATATGACATCACTCAAGAAAGCGTCTTTCAATGTGAAGGGCCTCAACACCCCTGAAAAAAGAACTCAGGTACTCCACCATCTCCATCATCAGAAGGTACATATTGTTTGTTTCCAGGAAACGCACTTTAAAGAGGGTTGTGCCCCTGGCATACGGCAACGGCACTACACAACCTGGCACTTTGCAAATTACCTGGTGAACAAGATGAAAGGTGTTGCCATAGCGATCCATAGATATTTGCCTCACCAGGTGCTAGGCTGCACTGCTGATCCCGACGCCAGATACTTGATTCTTTCATTACTAATTGGTGGAATTAACTTTTCTTAACGCTTATGTCCCCAACCAAAACCAGGCCTCCTTTATTCTGGACCTAGTTGATAAAGCCCTTCCCCTGACCTGAAGAACGGTCATCTTCTGTGGCGACTTTAACCGTACTCTTGACCCCACACTCGATAATTCGACCGGACGTGTCTCCCTTCCCTACTCCACTATTAAAAAAGTTAAAAGAGCATTCCTCCAATTACAACTCTACGACCCATGGTGCCTCCAGCACCCAGCAGACAAAGACTATACATTTTATTCTGCCTCTCACTCCTCTTACAGCCGCACAGACTATATTCCCTCCAACAACCGGCTCTATCCTGGTTGGACTCCACACAAATAGGCAATATCCTGTGGTTAGACCATGCCCCAACACTCTGCTCCCTAAACATCCCCTTCCTTACTAAAAACAAATGGACTTGGCGCCTGGACGAATTTCTTCTTCTCGACCCGGTGTGCGCTGCTGATCTTACTAGCACTGTGTCAGGCTTCCTGTCGGATCACAGTACGGATGCCACTCCTCTTCCAGTGAAATGGAAAGCTCTGAAGTGTGTCTTGCACGGAGTCTGTATTAAACATGGCTCCCATCTCAAGAAGGAAAAGGCACACGCCCTCAAACTTGCATTACAAAAGGTCGCCTCCTTGGAACTTGCCCACAAGCAAGCACTTTCCTTGCTGACTCTCCGTGATCTTCAAAACGCATGTTTGGATACCAAATGCTTATTAGAAGCGTCCTACAAACTTATTATACAAATATGTCATAGTAAATTTTCCGAATATGCAAATAAGAGTGGGCACATGCTGGCAAGGGCTCTTAGGGGAAAACTGTCTGTTTCACATATCCCTGTGATCAAAAACCCTGTGGATCGCATGGTACACACCACCACAGATATTGCGTCTTCTTTCCATTCCTTTTATTCGGAGCTTTACAATCTGCCCCAAGTTACCTCAACACAGGCAGATTACACACCTGAACCCTCCTCTCAGCTGCCCAAATTATCAGCACTAGAATCTGCTGGTTTGGAGATGCCATTCACGGAAGTAGAGCTCCAAATCATTCTCAAATCCTTGCCAGGGGGTAAGCTCACAGCCAGGTTCTACAAATCCTTAGCGACCATCTTTTTCCCCTTTTAAGCTACTGGTTTTTAACGTGGTGTCTCCTGGGCTTCCCTTCTCCGCACAGACCACTGAGACCCATACTGCAGTCATCCAAAAATATGGCAAAGACCCGCATTTATGTGCTAGCCATTGGCTATTTGCCAAATTGATGGCCCATAGTTTAAATGCACTCTTACCCTCAATTATCCACCCTGACCAGGTGGGGTTCGTGCTGGGAGGCCCGGGACAATACCCATAAAACTCTAGACATCATCCATCATGCAAAAGAAAGAAAAATTCCCCTCATGATCTTATCCCTAGTTGCCAAGAAGGCCTTTGACTGAATCTCCTGGCACTCTATACACGCTGTTCTTTCATATCTGGGTATGGGCCCGAGTTTCCTGTCAAAGGTTTTTAGTCTGTACCAAAAACCCTCGGCACGAGTAAAGATCAATGGCACTCTTTCCCCTTCGTTCCCTATTCACAACGGGACGCGCCAGGGTTGTCTGCTGTCTCCTCTGCTTTACATTCTGGTTATGGAGCATCTTATGTCCTCCATACGCGCCAATCAGGACATCTCGGGAATAAAGATGGGAAAAATTAATACAAATGTGCAGCTTTTGCAGATGATCTCCTGCTCTATATAACTAATCCCTGCATTTCTCTGTCGTCTTTGCTCCGCGAGATCTCCTGTTTTGGTGAGTGGACCAACTTCAAAATCAACATGTCGACGTTGGAGGCCTTGGATGTCTCCCTACCCAGTGCAGTGGTCTCTTCCCTCAAAACCTCCTTTCCCTTTTCCTGGCCACCAAACGGAATTACATATCTAGGTATAAAAATCACAGCTGACCTAACGCAGCTTTTTAGAATAAACTTCACCCCTTACCTCCAACAATTCCAGAAGGACCTTGAAGCCTAGCACCGAAGGGATTTTTCCTGGTTTGGCAGAATTAGCATTCTGAAAATGACTATGTTACCAAAACTACTTTATCTCCTGCAGACCATCCCCCTCCGTATTCCATTCATATTCTGGTCTCACATACGCCAATGCTTCACGCAATTTGTATGGTCACCCAGTAAGCCACGAATTAAATGGGAAATAATAACCCGGGGGTAGGTCTCCCGGATTCCTCACTATATTACCACACTACTGCATATGTCCGTCTTTTAGACATGATCCACACTGATACATCCAAGTCTTGGGTTCACATTGCACGTGACTCCTCCCCCTGCTCTATAACTATGCGTCCCACTCTCTCTAAGTTATCCTTTACAGCCCATCATACGTTTGCAATGTTAACATCCATAAGTCACCACACCTAACTAATTGACCCTAAAGGTCCTCTGGTTCCGATAACAGACCATCCTAGCTTCCCTCTGGGAATCTCGTCTTGGCCCTTCCTCCGGGCACGAAGACTAGCCCGATCAGATTTTGGTATGTCCTCTCGGGATCCTCACTGAAACCTCTACCTCAACTACTTGGGATCCCCACCCCATCAACCTGCAACTCTTTGGAATATTCACAACTAAATCACACTCATCCATGTGTAAATCCCACACACTTACTCAAAACCTCACAACATTTGAGAAGATGTGCATTTACCCCGCAGCTGTTTTTAGAAACATATCAACCATATATAAGCTGCTGTTACAGCAACGCTCCTCGTGCCCTCATCCATTCTGTCAGGCCTGGGAACAGGACTTGGGTATTCCTATCACCCCAGTCCAACGGAATAGACGTTTTCTTCTATCTCACAAAGCACTGATCTCTACTAAAGCCCAAGAAAAGAGTTACAAAATTATATCCTAGATGGTACAGAGTACCTGCGTTGCTCCATAAATGGTTCCCCACAGTGTTAGATAGCTGCTGGAGATGTCACATGGAGGAGGGCACGATGATCCATATCTGGTGACATTGTACTATTCTATTCTATACTATTTTTGGAACCTTGTGCACAGGGTTATCAGATAAGGAGATTATCAGGAGATTGCCCTATACCAAAGAATGGAGGACCTTATTAGTGTGATGCCCTTGGATACCTCACCCACTCGAAGATGTGGGGCCCATGGGACAGGTACCAGTCCTCGGAAACTTTTTGGAACATACAACTGTAAATTCTGCATATCTAGACATTGTCCCCTTCCTATCCCCCCCCCCCCCCCAACACACACACTGTCTTATGTCCTCTTTTATGTGTCCTCTCTTAAACAGTTGCTTCTGTATTGATTTAATGTTTGTTTCCACGCTGTTATGTAGATTACAATGTCGAGCACTAAATGTTTTGCATGCTCCCTCCTAATGCATGTGTGCTTATTTGTACCAAATGACACAGAAAAGAAAATGTTATGTTAAAAACTTCAATAAAACATTAAACGAAATAAAAAATGCATTTTCAAAATGCTTTTATTGTGTAAGATTGCAAACAAAAATAAAAAAAATAAGCATATTAGGTATTACTGCATCCATCGTGATCTGGTCTATAAAATTATCTAATGGTCTATCCCTTCAGGTGAATGCTGTAAAAAAAATCTAAAATCATAATTGCGAGCGGACAAAAAGTATTATGTACCCCAAATTTGTACCAATGAAAACGCCAACTCATCCCGCTAAAAATGAGCTCCCACACAAGACCCCAAAAATATGGTTCTCAGAAAATGGTGAAACTAAAACAGGCTTTAAAAAAAAAAAATATAGATATGTCTGTAATCGTAATGACCAGCAGAATAAACCATAATGTGTCATTTTTCCTGCATGGTGTTTGTCCCAATAACAAGTCCCAAAAAAGCAATGGCAGAGTTGCTGCCTTATCTTTATCCTACTTCCCAAAAAGCTAAATAAAAAGTGATCAAAAAGTTGTATATACCCCATAATAGAACCAATGATAAAGCTCTGTTGAGAGAAAAATAAAATGTATGGTTGTCAGAAAATGGCGGTACTGGTGTTCAGAGACTGATTACTAGCATGGCGCCCATAAACAATTCCACCAAAATCTGCTCTCCAAAAACCATATGGTGCTCCTCTTCTGATCCCTGCCGTGTGCCCAAACAGCAATTTACAACTACATATGGGGCGTTGCCGTGTTCAGGAGAAAATGCTTAACAAAATTTGTGGTGCTTTTTCTCCTGTTACCCCTTGTGAAAATAAAAAATTGGGGAGCTTATGCGACAATTTATTGGAAGAAATGAAAAATGTCATTTCAACAACCAAGTGTTTTTTATTAAAAGCCTGTGGAGTCAAAGTAGTCAGCACAATCCTCAATAAATTCTATGAGGGGTGTAGTTTCCAAAATGGGGTAACTTTAACTTACAGTAGTGTGCTTTTAAATGTAACATGGCGCCCAAAAATTTGCCTCCAAAAACCATATGGTGCTCCTTTCCTTCTGAGCCGTATTGTGTGCTCAGAGCAGTTTATGGAGCGTTTCTGTAAATTGCAAAATCAGGGTAATAAATATTGAGGATTGTTTGGCTGTTAACACTTTATGTAAAATGTAAAATCTGAAAAAAAAGTGAAATTTTGAAATTTTGCATCCATTTTCTTTTAAATCTTGTGAAACATATAAGGGGTTAAGCACATTTGTAAAATCCGTTTTGAATAAATTGAGGAGCATTGTTTCTGAAATGGGGTAATTTATGGGCATTTTTTTTTTTTTACTATGTTAACCCCACAAAGTGGCTTCAAATTTGGAAATTTCCCTTTAAAAATGTGAAAATTAGCTTCTAAAATTCAAAGCCTTCTTACATCTTAAAAAAAAAAAAAAAATGGCATTCTCAAAATGATGCAAACATAAAGTAGACATATGGAAAATGTTAACTAATAACTAAATGTTTCCAAATGTTGGGTAAATTTGGATTCAGATTTGGATTCTTTTTATAAAGGTAAAACATATCAACTCAAATTTACTTTTAACATAATATATACATTGTTATACGAGAAAACAATCTCAGAATTGCTTGGATAATTGAAGCATTCAAAAGTTTTGTCCTGGGACACATGTCAGATTTGTCCTGAGGGAGTTAAAACAATAGGCCATTTTTCTGATGACACATTTCCTTTACCTAGGAGGTAAATAAAGCTGTATTTACACGTGCCTTTTGTGTTGTGGTTTTGCAGCGTTTTTGACATTCTGGTGTCTTTACGAGACTAACTTGAATACAGCTCTGTGCAAAAAAGTTTTTAAGATCTTTTCACATTCATTACATCCATTTGTTTATTTTTTGTGTTTTTTTTTTCCAACTGTAAACTCCTTTTGCTTTGATTCAAAATGACTCTTTTAGGTCTCCTGTGGTACTCTATCACTCACTGGAATTAGATAGAGGGGGATATATTTTCTACGCAATGATTTTCATGGAGAAAACATGTCCTGCCTCCCTCACCCACAAAATGATTGCCAACTCCTTCTGCATACAAATGCATACTGGAAAAGCAGTAAAGGACAATGGTTGATTTGTCTATCTGATGAGATTCTTATCACATAACCTTTTTCAGATATTTTAAGTTAGGTTCAAAAATTTGGTACATGTTAACATGTTAAAATTAGTCAATTAGGTATGCAGGAGCAAAAAATATTTGATTTAGGGAGCATGATTCCAATTTCAGTCTTTATAAGTTTTTTTTTTTGCACTAAAAAGGAAATAATATAAAATAGCTTTAATTGTTATATTCCTGTCTGTGTTACCTGAATTATCCTTGGAGTCTGAATCCGAGTCAGAGGTCTCTGAGGATTCTGATGTCTTTTCAGGCAAATGTGGAAGCTGAGCAATATCCATTGGAATGTCCTTGTATTCAGGCAAACTAAATTACCAAAACAAATGGGTATGAGAATGCAGGTTTAAAGGGCTCTCTGGGTTACAGATATTGATGACCTATCCTCAGGATAGGCCATTGATATCAGATTGGTGGGGGTTCGACACCCGACATCCCCACTGATCAGCTTTTCATACTGCTGCGGTTCTGGAAACAAATAGTGTTCAGAGTGGAAGCAGAAGGCTCCATATACTGTGTAGTTTCTGGTGTCGGTAAACTGAAACTCAGCTCCTGGCTGGGTCATTACACAATGTACGGAGGTGTCTGCTTCTACTCTGTACACTGTTAAATTCTGGCACTGAAGAAGCCCAAAACAATTGATCAGGGTGTGCCAGGTGTCGTACCGCCCCCCATTGATCTGATATTGATGACCTATCTGGAGAACAGGTCATCAACATCTGTAACCCAGAATACCCCTTTACTATGCAAATCTACTGTACATTATACTGAAAATGCATCTACAAAATGTAGACAAAGCCTATGTCCAACAAGCCTACAAGAAAGGCTCCAGACTCCAGTCATCAGATCCACAATAAAAAAAAAACAAGCTTTATTGAACATATACAATAATTTTTTTTCAAACTTTTTAAAAAGGTAGAGTGGACAAACATGATATGAGACAGGCACCAGGTTACAGCATCACTTTGAAACACCACTTCTAGGTTCCAAAACAGCTGTTGGGTGAAACTGTCCAGAGAAGGACTTAGGCTGATTGGTGCAATGTGCGGCACTTTCTATTGATGCTCCTCCTTACTGTTCATCATATAGTGCCCAAATAACACTATCATAAACTGCTCAAAATCACTTCCATAAGTCGCTACTGTCAGGAATTTGCCTAATGGACACTTTACAATGAATAAACTTGCAATTTTCAGGTGCCTAGGCCACCAGGGCCAGTGCTGCCTCCTTCAGTAGTGACAGGTAATGCACCGTGTGGGTTGGCAGAAGATGCACTTCTTAAGACCAGCTCTCATTCTGTCCTGTCCACAGCACTTTTCAGACTGAATCTGAGATCAGACTCTGGTTTCTTGGCATAAGTTATGTTGAAAAACTTGGAAAGCTGCACTCATAGCCTCACCATTTTGTGACACTCCCTGAATATAACTTCTGTACACTGTAATATGATGATGTATGGGAAGCTACTAAAATAAGTCATCCATGGGTATTCTAAATGTGATTTTTTTTTTGTATACATAAAATCATGTACAAATTACAATAACAAAAGATTACTATTTACTGTAGGTATTTGTTTGGCTCCTTTCTTCAATGAACATAAACAGCACTGTGCGTCTTCAGTGAAGAGTCTTCTCACCAGCTGCACAGTTCAGACTTGTGCAGCAGGTGGCACACTCACCATGTTTATTGTCTTAATGCATCTCAGCTCATTTTTTTTTTAAACCTATTTTCATTCATTATTACCCACTTGCCGTTTTATATGAAAGTGTAATACATGACTATTTTTTATGACTTCACTAACTTGTTACATATCATAGTTATACTATGTGCATGTGTCTTTATGTGTCTATTTCTGAAAAACGTCAGGGTTGACTCCTGAGGAAGCTCCTTTGCAGCCATTTGTGTAAGGTCTTTAGTCTAAGTAACTTTTTCACAGCTTTTGGCATTTTGTGTGTGTTATCCCTTGCACATTGTACTTTTATGGGTGATTGCGCTAGCGCTTATATACATTTGGTGCCACATTAATTCTTATGCAGATTATTATTTATTTGTTCTTTGATACTTGCAATTTATCTTTTGTCATGGTACACTGTGAAACTGTTTACATACATGCAGGGAAACAAGATGCTCATTTACCTTATCAATATATGTAACATTATTGGTGGTGTGCTATGGGGGGAGGTGGTTGCTTTATCAGTTACACTGCAGGCACAACCCCTTAGATATGTTGTTTGCATGTAGGTATTTTTTATCTTGCTGGTTGCTGTAGTTGTGTGTTACAGACCTAATATAATTGTATGATTTTCTCTTGCTTCAGGTGTACACCATTGTTTTATATACAGTACAGACCAAACGTTTGGACACACCTTATCATTCAAAGAGTTTTCTTTATTTTCATGACTATGAAAATTGTAGATTCACACTGAAGGTATCAAAACTATGAATTAACACATGTGGAATTATATACATAACAAAAAAGTGTGAAGCAACTGAAAATATGTCATATTCTAGGTTCTTCAAAGTAGCCACCTTTTGCTTTGATTACTGCTTTGCACACTCTTGGCATTCTCTTGATTAGCTTCAAGAGGTATTCACCTTTAATAAGTGGGATTTCTTGCCTTATAAATGGGGTTGGGACCATCAGTTGCGTTGTAGAGAAGTCAGGTGGATACACAGCTGATAGTCCTACTGAATAGACGGTTAGAATTTGTATTATGGCAAGAAAAAAACAGCTAAGTAAAGAAAAACAAGTGGCCATCATTACTTTAAGAAAATAAGGTCAGTCAGTCCGAAAAATTGGGAAATCTTTGAAAGTGTCCCCAAGTGCAGTCACAAAAACCATCAAGCGCTACAAAGAAACTGGCTCACACGCAGACCGCCCCAGGAAAGGAAGACCAAGAGTCACCTCTGCTGTGGGGGATAAGGTCATCAGAGTCACCAGCCTCAGAAATCGCAGGTTAACAGCAGCTCAGATTAGAGACCAGGTCAATGCCACACAGAGTTCTAGCAGCAGACACATCTCTAGAACAACTGTTAAGAGGGGACTGTGTGAATCAGGCCTTCATGGTAGAATATCTGCTAGGAAACCACTGCTAAGGACAGGCAACAAGCAGAAGAGACTTGTTTGGGCTAAAGAACACAAGGAATGGACATTAGACCAGTGGAAATCTGTGCTTTGGTCTGATGAGTCCAAATCTCAGATCTTTGGTTCCAACCACCGTGTCTTTGTGCAACGCAGAAAAGGTGAACGGATGGACTTTACATGCCTGGTTCCCACCGTGAAGCATGGAAGAGGAGGTGTGATGGTGTGGGGGTGCTTTGCTGGTGACACTGTTGGGGATTTATTCAAAATTGAAGGCATACTGAACCAGCATGGCTACCACAGCATCTTGCAGCGGCATGCTATTCCATCCGGTTTGCGTTTAGTTGGACCATCATTTATTTTTCAACAGGACAATGACCCCAAACAAACCTCCAGGCTGTGTAAGGGCTATTTGACCATGAAGGAGAGTGATGGGGTGCTGCGCCAGATGACCTGGCCTCCACAGTCACCGGACCTGAACCCAATCAAGATGGTTTGGGGTGAGCTGGACCGCAGAGTGAAGGCAAAAGGGCCAATAAGTGCTAAGCATCTCTGGGAACTCCTTCAAGACTGTTGGAAGACCATTTCAGGTGACTACCTCTTGAAGCTCATCAAGAGAATGCCAAGAGTGTGCAAAGCAGTAATCAAAGCAAAAGGTGGCTACTTTGAAGAACCTAGAATATGACATATTTTCAGTTGTTTCACACTTTTTTGTTATGTATATAATTCCACATGTGTTAATTCATAGTTTTGATGCCTTCAGTGTGAATCTACAATTTTCATAGTCATGAAAATAAAGAAAACTCTTTGAATGAGAAGGTGTGTCCAAACTTTTGGTCTGTACTGTATTATATTTCTGCCTGTCCCTATATTTGTCTGCAGTGCATTTATTGTGGTACATTCATGACTGCATGTCTTGAATGTTGTACTTTATAGAAACTCTCTGGACAAAACTGATATAGAGAGACCATGCATTACTTTTGTCTGGATTGCACATTTAAAAGGTGCACATCAAAGACCTAAAGCTCTAGGCTGCAGAAGGGATACTGGAAGGCCAGTGAAGATACAAGATGTTGTCCACTTTGTCAATTAAAGGTTATGTACACCTCTAAAGACATTTTTTATATGATCGTATTTAACTAATTTGGGGCAATATATTTTTTTTTCATTTGGTCTTTATTAAATAAAGTTCAGTCATTTCTGAGATACATGTACAGAGGTTAAAAATCATTCAGTTTGCAAGCTGTCACTTTCTGTTTTCTTTGAATCCTATCATCTGATGGCTCATGTTTAGTTCTTATCCCTGATCTCCTGACCTAATAAACACTCATTATCGCTCAATGCTTATCAAACTGATAAGAATATGGTTTAAATATGTTTTTCAGGTCAAGATATTAGAAATAAGAGCTACACATGAGCTGTCAGATGACGAGATTCAAAGAAAACAGAAAGTGACAGCTTAAAAAAGACTGATTTTTATCCTCTGTGCCTCAGAAATGGTTGAACATTTTTAATAAAGGCAAATTATTTTTAGCCCAAAATGAGTAAAATGCAATCATAAACAAATGTGCTTAAAGGTGTACATAGACTTTACGTCACTGAACTTCAAGCTTAAAGTTACCTGAGGATGTAGTTGACCCAGATGATGTTTCGCTCATTGGCATTTTTAGCATTGATTGCAATGGTAGCACAAGATTGCACCCAGATGTAGCCGCCATTCTTCTGCATCCATCGATAATACTTGGTTACACACTGGCCCTTGTTCAACACTGCAGAGAAAACATATGTCGTCAGATCTTTCCTGGTTAAAGATAACAGATTAATATTACAGATACTTTTTTTGTAAATGTATTACTGATGGCAGCATTACTGGCTAAATAGGAAGACGAGTTACATAGAATTGCACTCATAGGAAAGAAGTGTGCCTGATAAGGGTATGGAGTACAGCTCTAAACTCTACTGCTATTACACTAAAGTCTCTCTCTGTCTGCCTCTTAGAGGTTATTTGAAGGTATTTGTGCAGCTTTGATCCCTGGGCTCAATTTGGGGATTCCAGCTGGCCAGAAAATATAGCATTTTCTTTTCATCTTGTCAGAAAGAATTTACAGCTCTCAGATGAACGAAATCCCAGTCGGAGATTTGGGGTGGGTAGATGGGGGGAACTGAAACCATGGGAGTTAATATGTGAAGACAGCAGAGGGAGGGTTATTGGAAATGAAGGAGAAATAGTAACGAGTAATACATAGCAAAGGTGATAGGAAAAAAAGAAAGACATAGAAAAGTCACACTGCAGTCACATAATTAGCAACATACATAATATAAACTACGGCAGTAATACTATACCGAAAAAATGGTGAAGGAATTGAGAATTACTTTTTCTAATCTACACTCCCAAAATGTTATGTTTCTTTCCTTGCAGATGTCTCTGTATCTATTGAGTTTAGGTACCACCTCTGTCACAGGGTATTCCAGTGGAAGCAAATGAACCACTGGCCCAAATGCCATCAAACAAGGAAAGCTTTGTTGGATTATAAAGCAAAATATGAGCAAAAATATTGAATGTAATTCATTTTTGTAAAAAACAAACAAAATGATCAATTCTAGCGTGACATAGCATAAGTAAACCCTAATAAAAATTATATTTGAAAGTAAGTCAGTTATGCATTGTCCACTAGGTTCTGCTACTGATCTTCTGTGGAAGAATATCCAAAGAAAGGATATCAAACACCAGATGAAAGGATTCCTTGAGTAATGATTACCCTGAAAGACCGAGAAGAGGCAGCACACTTTTCTCAAATGTACATATACAGTATAACCAGTTCCAGAAGCTCTCCCGCCTAAGCAGCAGCACTAGTCATTGAGCTACCTGAGATGCTGGACAGCTCCCTTTCTATTACCAGTGTCATGTTTTCCTCAGGTCTAGGGATGAGCGAACTCGAACTGTATAGTTCGGGTTCGTACCGAATTTTGGGGTGTCCGTGACACGGACCCGAACCCGGACATTTTCGTAAAAGTCCGGGTTCGGGTTCGGTGTTCGTCGCTTTCTTCGCGCTTTTGTGACGCTTTCTTGGCGCTTTTTGAAAGGCTGCAAAGCAGCCAATCAACAAGCGTCATACTACTTGCCCCAAGAGGCCATCACAGCCATGCCTACTATTGGCATGGCTGTGATTGGCCAGAGCACCATGTGACCCAGCCTCTATTTAAGCTGGAGTCACATAGCGCCGCCCGTCACTCTGCTCTGATTAGCGTAGGGAGAGGTTGCGGCTGCGACAGTAGGGCGAGATTAGGCAGATTAACTCCTCCAAAGGACTTGATTAACTGATCGATCTGCAGCTGTGGATCATTGAGCTGCTGATCCTCAATTGCTCACTGTTTTTAGGCTGCACAGACCGTTTGTCAGTCTCATTTTTCTGGGGTGATCGGCGGCCATTTTGTGTCTTGTGGTGCGCCAGCACAAGCTGCGACCAAGTGCATTTAACCCTCAATGGTGTGGTTGTTTTTTGGCTAAAGCCTACATCAGGGTGAAGCTGTCACACCAAGTGCATTTAACCAGCAATAGTCTGTTCATTTTTTGGCCATATACAAAATCAGGGGCAAGCTGCGCCTGTCACCAAGTGCATTTAACCCTCAATGGTGTGGTTGTTTTTTGGCTAAAGCCTACATCAGGGTGAAGCTGTCACACCAAGTGCATTTAACCAGCAATAGTCTGTTCATTTTTTGGCCATATACAAAATCAGGGGCAAGCTGCGCCTGTCACCAAGTGCATTTAACCCTCAATGGTGTGGTTGTTTTTTGGCTAAAGCCTACATCAGGGTGAAGCTGTCACACCAAGTGCATTTAACCAGCAATAGTCTGTTCATTTTTTGGCCATATACAAAATCAGGGGCAAGCTGCGCCTGTCACCAAGTGCATTTAACCCTCAATGGTGTGGTTGTTTTTTGGCTAAAGCCTACATCAGGGTGAAGCTGTCACACCAAGTGCATTTAACCAGCAATAGTCTGTTCATTTTTTGGCCATATCCCAGTCTAATTCTGTCACTAAATCCATACCGGTCACCCAGCGCCTAAATACTAGGCCTCAAATTTATATCCAGCTAAATCTGTCCCTAGTGCTGTAGCTGGGCGAGTTATTTAGTGTCCGTTCAAGCACATTTCTTGTTCTGGGTTGAAATACAATTCCCAATTTAGCAATTTCATAATTTAGTGGTTCCTGCTATATCAGAGCTATTTGAAATCTATCCCAAAAAGGGTATATAATATTGAAGGTGCACATTGGGTCATTCAGAATAACTTCACACACACCCGCTACTGTGTATTTCCAAGTCTAATTCTGTCACTAAACCCATACCTGTCACCCAGCGCCTAAATACTAGGCCTCAAATTTAAATCCCTCTAAATCTCTCGTTACCCACCGCTGTACTGTTGTTGCTGGGCAAGATATTTAGTGTCCGTCAAAGCACATTTTTTGTTCTGGGTTGAAGTACAATTCCCAATTTAGCAATTTCATAATTTAGTGGTTTCTGCTATATCAGAGCTATTTGAAATCTATCCCTAAAAGGGTATATAATATTGAAGGTGCACATAGGGTCATTCAGAATAACTTCACACACACGCTTCTGTGCATTTCCAAGTCTAATTCTGTCACTAAATCCATACCGGTGACCCAGCGCCTAAATACTAGGCCTCAAATTTAAATCCCTCTAAATCTCTCGTTACCCACCACTGTACTGTTGTTGCTGGGCAAGATATTTAGTGTCCGTCAAAGCACATTTTTTGTTCTGGGTTGAAGTACAATTCCCAATTTAGCAATTTCATAATTTAGTGGTTTCTGCTATATCAGAGCTATTTGAAATCTATCCCTAAAAGGGTATATAATATTGAAGGTGCACATAGGGTCATTCAGAATAACTTCACACACACGCTTCTGTGCATTTCCAAGTCTAATTCTGTCACTAAATCCATACCGGTGACCCAGCGCCTAAATACTAGGCCTCAAATTTAAATCCCTCTAAATCTCTCGTTACCCACCGCTGTACTGTTGTTGCTGGGCAAGATATTTAGTGTCCGTCAAAGCACATTTTTTGTTCTGGGTTGAAGTACAATTCCCAATTTAGCAATTTCATAATTTAGTGGTTTCTGCTATATCAGAGCTATTTGAAATCTATCCCTAAAAGGGTATATAATATTGAAGGTGCACATAGGGTCATTCAGAATAACTTCACACACACGCTTCTGTGCATTTCCAAGTCTAATTCTGTCACTAAATCCATACCGGTGACCCAGCGCCTAAATACTAGGCCTCAAATTTAAATCCCTCTAAATCTCTCGTTACCCACCGCTGTACTGTTGTTGCTGGGCAAGATATTTAGTGTCCGTCAAAGCACATTTTTTGTTCTGGGTTGAAGTACAATTCCCAATTTAGCAATTTCATAATTTAGTGGTTTCTGCTATATCAGAGCTATTTGAAATCTATCCCTAAAAGGGTATATAATATTGAAGGTGCACATAGGGTCATTCAGAATAACTTCACACACACGCTTCTGTGCATTTCCAAGTCTAATTCTGTCACTAAATCCATACCGGTGACCCAGCGCCTAAATACTAGGCCTCAAATTTAAATCCCTCTAAATCTCTCGTTACCCACCACTGTACTGTTGTTGCTGGGCAAGATATTTAGTGTCCGTCAAAGCACATTTTTTGTTCTGGGTTGAAGTACAATTCCCAATTTAGCAATTTCATAATTTAGTGGTTCCTGCTATATCAGAGCTATTTGAAATCTATCCCAAAAAGGGTATATAATATTGAAGGTGCACATTGGGTCATTCAGAATAACTTCACACACACCCGCTACTGTGTATTTCCAAGTCTAATTCTGTCACTAAACCCATACCTGTCACCCAGCGCCTAAATACTAGGCCTCAAATTTAAATCCCTCTAAATCTCTCGTTACCCACCGCTGTACTGTTGTTGCTGGGCAAGATATTTAGTGTCCGTCAAAGCACATTTTTTGTTCTGGGTTGAAGTACAATTCCCAATTTAGCAATTTCATAATTTAGTGGTTTCTGCTATATCAGAGCTATTTGAAATCTATCCCTAAAAGGGTATATAATATTGAAGGTGCACATAGGGTCATTCAGAATAACTTCACACACACGCTTCTGTGCATTTCCAAGTCTAATTCTGTCACTAAATCCATACCGGTGACCCAGCGCCTAAATACTAGGCCTCAAATTTAAATCCCTCTAAATCTCTCGTTACCCACCGCTGTACTGTTGTTGCTGGGCAAGATATTTAGTGTCCGTCAAAGCACATTTTTTGTTCTGGGTTGAAGTACAATTCCCAATTTAGCAATTTCATAATTTAGTGGTTCCTGCTATATCAGAGCTATTTGAAATCTATCCCAAAAAGGGTATATAATATTGAAGGTGCACATTGGGTCATTCAGAATAACTTCACACACACCCGCTACTGTGTATTTCCAAGTCTAATTCTGTCACTAAACCCATACCTGTCACCCAGCGCCTAAATACTAGGCCTCAAATTTAAATCCCTCTAAATCTCTCGTTACCGCTGTACTGTTGTAGCTGGGAAAGTTATTTAGTGCCCGTCAAAGCACATTTTTTGTTCTGGGTTGAAGTACAATTCCCAATTTAGCAATTTCATAATTTAGTGGTTCCTGCTATATCAGAGCTATTTGAAATCTATCCCAAAAAGGGTATATAATATTCAAGGTGCACATTGGGTCATTCAGAATAACTTCACACACACGCTTCTGTGCATTTCCAAGTCTAATTCTGTCACTAAATCCATACCGGTCACCCAGCGCCTAAATACTAGGCCTCAAATTTATATCCCGCTGAATTTGAATACAATACATTGGGCCAAATAATATATTTGTTGTTGTGGTGAACCATAACAATGAGAAAAACATCTAGTAAGGGACGCGGACGTGGACATGGTCGTGGACATGGTCGGACATGGTGGGTGACGTGAAGCCTCATTCTCTGCTATGACATGAAGACTGATTCTCTGCTGACATGAAGCCAGATTGTCTGTTACGGGACCTCTCTCCTCTGCCTGGGTGCCGGGGCCTAAATATCTGAGAATGGACTGTTCCAGTGGTGGGTGACGGGAAGCCAGATTCTCTGCTATGGAACCTCTCTCCAATTGATTTTGGTTAATTTTTATTTATTTAATTTTTATTTTAATTAATTTCCCTATCCACATTTGTTTGCAGGGGATTTACCTACATGTTGCTGCCTTTTGCAGCCCTCTAGCCCTTTCCTGGGCTGTTTTACAGCCGTTTTAGTGCCGAAAAGTTCGGGTCCCCATTGACTTCAATGGGGTTCGGGTTCGGGACGAAGTTCGGATCGGGTTCGGATCCCGAACCCGAACATTTCCGGGATGTTCGGCCGAACTTCTCGAACCCGAACATCCAGGTGTTCGCTCAACTCTACTCAGGTCTTCTAACTATGTTGCTTGGCTGTTCCCAGGTCTCTTACAGAAGAGCATGGTGCATGCTGGGAGTTATAGTTTCACCACTGCAAGAGTGCCATAGGTTGATGATCTCCATTCTAGATAGACTTCTTGTTCTAGTTTAATTTAGCAGTTTAGTCTAATTTCTCTGTAAGCATTTATTTAGCGCTCCCTGTTTGATTTGACTTTTCCTCTAATCTAGCTACAGTATGTGCTGGCAGAATATTCAAGGATATTTTCAAGCATGACCTAATACAGTATTTGACTATAGTCCCTTTTAAATCACCTAGGCCAGACATGAATGGCTGCATCTTAGGCCAAAATGCTTACAAACGTGTACGGCCATGCATAGACAAAACGTTAGAGGCAGTAGAGAGAAAAAAGGAAAAATACTTTGGCCAGTAACTTAAAAATAGTTGAAATCTGAAATATGATTTATAAATGAAACTATAGTTAAAGGGGTATTGATGGAATATTGAAAGGAAATTCTGAGATATGTGTAGGTGCCACCTATGTCAAGAACAGGATCCCATCTTGCTGCTGCCATGAATGGAGAGATTGCCAAGCATAAGCTGTTCTTTGCGTTCAACTCTATGTGAGTTACGAAAGTAACCAAACACGATTACTCAGCAATGTTCAGAATTCTCATAGAAGTTAATGCAGGAATCCACCTCTACATTCATGGTTGGCGCAAGATAGGCCCCTTTTCTGAGAAAGGTGCAGGTGCCAGAGGTGCAACCCACACCTATCAGACATGTATGGTATTATTTATGGTATATCCTATAAATATGCCAGAAACGTCCAGATGAGAATACCCCATTAACCATATGCTCAATATCACTGTCAATTTTAGTAAAAATATATCATATCCCTTTGTTCAGATGAGCTAAAAATAAATAAATACATTTGCAAACAGATGTAAAAGAATGAAATAATTTATTTAAGTTTTGCAATAATTTTTTTTTGCTACTGTGACATTTAAATTTGTGTTTTATTTTAATGTATAATGTATAAATAATAAATAAATATAAATAAATGGAGATACGGTATTGTTTTATAGCCACCATTGTCTCCTAAACCCATTATGATGGAAATGGTCAGTGGTGTGTTTTGTTTAGTCCACAAGTTCACCCATTTTATAGTTTACACATACATTCAGAGCTGAATTCTGCCAGCAATTCTAGCTGTCTTGCTCATGCAGTTTGCTTTTGTAATTTCTGTTCTGGGAATGGTAGTCTCTGCGCAATGTATTGTACAGTAATCTGATGCAGAAAAATATTTTGCTATATAGGAGCTCAGCTATACAACTACAGGTGAGCTTAAAGGAAACCTGTCATGTGGGTATTTGATTATAATATAACTCATTATATACAATCATTAACTATTAAAAAGTGCCTTAGATGTATTCACTTACTGGTGTGACAGATGGTTACCTCATAATATAAACACAAAGATGCCACATGCCGCATGGTAATGAGCTGATTTGAGTCCGGCGAGAAGTCTAACTTTGATATGAGTCCAGCCTTTTTTTCTTTTCCGCGGTGTAGCCACTCCCCTATTCACTTGTTCAGAAGCTAAAAATTCGGCGCATGCCTGCTGTCTGATCAGTGTAATGACGCACATTCATAGCTGATAGTAAACTGGGCATGCGTCGGCTCATCCTTACTTCCGGTGGACCAGTACAAGCAGGAGTTATTAGGTGGGAAGAGTGTACATCTCTGGTAAGCGTTCTCCTGCTTGACTTGTACTGTGCAGTGGGCGGACAGCAGCCAACCTTAATGTTCACACAGACTCTACCTGCTGCCCCACACTTTATTTGTTTTTGCATTTAGAAGATCGGGAAGAGGTCTGTACATACATGTGACCCTGCAAGCTGCCGGTCACCTAATGATGAAAAATTTCATTGATAAAGTGCTGAAAGACCGCCGGGCATTAGTCAACCCAAAGGGCATGACCAAGTTCTCGAAGTGGCCATCAGGGGTATTAAAGGCCGTCTTAAATTCGTGCACTTCCCTGATTCTTATCAGATTATAAGCCCCTCTTAAATCCAACTTGGAAAACACCTTGGCTCCGACAATCTGATCGAATAAATCTGGGAGCAAGGGAAGGGGATAAGGATCACGGACAGTGATATGATTTAGCTCCCGGAAGTCTAAACACGGTCTACGGGTCCCATCTTTTTTTTTACAAAAAAGAAGCCAGCAGCCATGGGTGACTTAGATAGTGTAATATGTCTGTTTGCCAAACACTCGGTAATATACTCTCGCATAGCTACTCTTTTGGGTTGGGAAAGATTATACAACCGATACTTTGTTAATTTAGCTCTGGGAATAAGGTTGAACAGACAATCATATTCTATGTGAGGGGGCAGGGTCATAGCTATAGGGGGTGAAGAGGTAGCAGTCGCTACTGGGCCCAGGAGCCTGAGGGGGCCCAAAGACCCTTGTGCCATACACTGGCATTATAGAAAGTGCATACTGGTCAATTTACACCTCTGGCTGGAGGGAAGGGGTTAGGTTAAGAATTTGGCATGAGGGGGTGCCCTTTCAATGTTTGCCTCAGGCAGCAGGAAGGATATGTGCTCCCCTGCCCCTTGCCAACAAGCACTGAGGGACGGGGGCCCAAGCTGAACTCTTGCACTAGGGCCATGAGCTTTTAGCTACGCCCCTGTGAGGGGGTAATTCCTGATCTCCACCCTCAGAGAATACGTCAAAAAAATCTGAAATAAACGGGGGTAACACCTTAGTGGATAACACAGAAAGTGACGCGCCGAGACAGTTGTCTATACAGAAATCACTCCAATTACTGATCTGTCTTGCTTGCCAATCTATGGTAGGATTATTCAACCATGGTAAACCTAGCACTAGAAGAGCAGGCAAACCCTTCAGTACAAAACAAGAAATGGACTCACATGGGAATCACCCAACCTTTAAATGAATATCATGCACCATATGAGTCAGACACTTTTGTGAGAGAGGGGCGGAATCAATAGCAAACACAGATATCCCCTTGTTTAATGCTGCTTGTTTTAAAACCATGACCAAACTAATAGTCCACAAGGTTAACCCCTGCCCCAATGTCAACCAATACTTCCAATTCGATTATTTCGGAATCTAGCGCCACTATTGCAGGCAGGGGAAATCGGATACTTCTGGTAATAGACAAAAATCGTTAATTTCTAACGATAATTTGTTTTCCCTTAGTCCTAACAGCAGCACAGACGGGGTTAACTTCCCCCTCTGGACTTGTAGGACCAGCAGAATTTTTAATGAGCCCAAGAACCAATAACAAAGTTCCCACTCCCTCAAAAGGAGGGAACTACCCCCCAGCCACCGTGTTTTCAGCAAGCATACTTACTTAGGGTGGGAAATTTGTGTGCTGCTGTTAGGACTAAGGGAAAACAAATTATCGTTATAAATTAACGATTCCCTTACGTCCTACCAGCAGCACAGACGGGGAGATAACAAGAAGAAACCCCTAGGGAGGGCCTTCCTGCCTGGCAGAATTAAGAATAGTCTGCCAAAAAGGCCGAAAACTCTGCAAACTTAGCACCAACTCTGTAGTGCGAGATAAAGATCGATTCAGAGCTCCAGGAAGCCGATGTACAGATCAACTCTAAGGGAAGATGATTTCTTTCCGCCACAGAGGTTGAAACGGCCCTAGTAGAATGGGCCCTAACAGACTCCGGAGGGTCCAAAGATTGAGACAGAAAGGACTCTCTAATGGCTTCTCTGATCCAGCGACTAATGGAAACTTTAGACGCTTTGCAGCCTTTAGATTTACCGGCAAACAGGATGAAGAGATTCTCATCAATCCTGAATTCCTTGGACCTATCCACATAGGTCTGGAGGCATCTCTATATGTCCAGAGAATGTCTGACAGGAACATCGGAAGAAAATAAAACTGGTAAAGAAATTACCCGGTTAATATTCTGAAAAGATAAAACTTTAGGTCTGAAGTAGGGTAAGAATCTTAAGAGGACTCGGTCCTGCAAAAAGGTGATATATGGATGCAGAGCCGAGAAGGCTTGTAACTCCGAAACCCTCTTAGCTGAGGTCACAGCTAGCAAAAAGGTCTTTAAGGTGACAAACTTGAAACTGACCTCCTCCAATGGCACAAAGGGAGGAGATGCTAACCCATTGAGCACTACTGAAAGGTCCCACTGAGGACTGGGTCTCAGTATTGTAGGCTTCAATCTCTCGGCTCCTTTAAGGAAGCGTTTGATGAGCGGATCCCGAGAATATGGCTTGTTTAGACAGGCCGAGATGGCAAAAACCTGAACCTTCAAAGTGGCCGGAGCAAGGCCCTTGTCTAGTCCATCCTGAAGGAACTGTAGCATGGCGGAAGGGGGTGGATCTGCAGACGCCACCTGGTTGGAATCACACCAAGAGGCAAAGATTCTCATCACTCTGAAGTAGGCCTTCTTAGTGGACTCCGCTCTTGAATGTGATAACGTTCTCAGGACCGCCTCAGAGTGTCCTTCTACTCTGGGAAGGGACTGATCAACCTCCAGGCTGTCAGGTTGAATCTGTGCAGATCTGGGCAGAGATGTGTGTCCCACAACACCAGGGTCTGCTCTAGGGGGGAGTCTCCAGTATTGTCCCCGACTGAATGAGCTGGGTAAACCAGGATCTCTTGGGCCATGAACGGAATGATGGCTATTACCGAGGCCTGATCCTGATGGATTTTCATCAATACCCTCGGTATCATGGAAAAAGGAGGGAAGATGTAAGCCAGCCCGAACCTCCACGGTATCGACGGAGCATCTATCGCCAGGGGGGAGTCCTCCCTGTATAGAGAGCAGAACCTCTGTACCTTGGCATTGAACCTGGTTGCCATGAGATCCACATCTGGTAATCACCATCTGAGGACCCCATCTGCTTGAAGATCTCCGGAAGCAAAAACCACTCCATAGTCGGTAATCCGCGAATTAGACGATCTGCAATCATGTTGAGGGACCCTCGAATGTGGGTGGCAGATAGATGGGATAGGTTCAACTCTGCCCACCGTAGAATTCCCCTGATTTATGAAAGAAGGGGTAGGGATCTCGTACCCCCCTGTTTGTTTATGTAAAAAACTGCAGTCATATTGTCTGACTGTACTCTCACCGCTTTGCCCCGGATCTGAGGGGCGAAGTGAAGGAGGGCTAGCCGGACAGCTTGCATCTCGTGGAGATTGGAGGAGAGACGCCGCTCCATGGGAGACCAAGTTCTCCGAATTGTGGAACCGTCTAGGTGAGCACCCCAGCCTACTAGGGACTCATCTGTAGTCAATATGAGCCAAGATGTTTGGGTCATAGACTTCCCTGCAGGGAGATGGAACCACCATCTCAGGGAATTCCGAGTTTGGGAGGATAGAGAGTATAGGGAATCTAAGCCCTGTAGGGCTGCCGTCCCACCTGTTCAAAACTTCTATTTGAAGAGGGAAGAGGTGCCATAATGCCCAAGGGACTGCGTCTGCAGCCGCTGACATGAGCCCCAGCATCTTCAAGAGAGTCCGAATGGATACTCGTCGTGGTACCGAAAAGAACCTTGCCAGGTCTTGTACCTGGGTTTTCCTCTGTGGTGTCAAGTGAAGGGACATCTCCACAGAGTCGATTATGAAACCTAGATACTGTATTGAAGTCGAAGGGCTCACATTCGATTTCTGCCAGTTGATGATCCACCCTAGGCGAAGCAGAAAGGAAATTGCCAGATGAATATGGTGGGTCAGAACTGGTACGGTGGCCGCCAAAAGGAGCCAGTCATCCAGGTAAGGGACAATGGTCAGTCCTTGAAGTCTCAGCGCTGCCACCACTGCTACCACCACCTTGGTGAAGATAAGGGGGGCGGATGAGATTCCAAAGGGAAGGGCGGCAAACTGAAAATGCCTGAGAACCCCAGAAATCTGGACTGGGATCCTGAGGTATTTCCGAGAAACGGGATGGATCAGAATATGGAGGTAAGCATCCCTGAGATCCAGGGTGTCCATCGCATCTCCAAGTCTGAGGATGTGGCTGACTGACCTTATGGTTTCCATCCGAAACCTTGGCCTTCTTATGAATCGATTGAGGAATCTCAAATCGATTATCATCCGGAGATCGCCTGTTTTCTTGGGAACCAGAAAAACTGGAGAATAGATCCCTAGGCCCTGCTCCCCTGCCGTAACTTCCTCCAGAGCCCCCTTTGAAATATAGTCCAGAATGTAGGATTCTAAAATCCTCTGTTTGGCAGGCTGAAAGCCTCGATTGATAACAAACCTTTCTTGGGGGAGAGAGACGAGATCTATAAGGTACCCGGAGGAAACGATGATTAGAACCCAGGGATCTGCAATCTCCTGGGTACAAACCTCCTTGAAATGGGAAAGACGCCCCCCACGGGGATCTGGGGAGAGGGTACGGGAAAAGTCAGAGGCGTAACGGCAGGAACAGCAGGGGGAAACCAAGAGCCTCTGGGAGGCCCGTAGTCAGGAGGGATTGGCCTCCTTAGCAAGGAAAATAATGACGGTAGGGGCAGTTGATAATGTCACGGCAAGTGGGGATAAGAGGAACACCAAGTAAACAAACAGCAACAGGTAAACAGACTAGGCCCCAAAGATAGGGAGGGGGAATGGTAACCTCCTAACAATCCATGAGCCTCTCCCTGACTGCTGACAGTATAAGCAAGTCCTGATGGTGAACGAACTCATACGCTGGAACCTAAGCCCTGCTAACACTGTAGCAAACCCTAACTTAGGGAGAGGGGAATGAGACAGCCGGTACCTTCCACAGTGCAGACCTAGCAGCAACACAAGCACTAAGGAGAAAACAGGAGGACTTAGCTTGAAGTAGAGGATCCACAAACAATGAGCGGGAAGCAGAGGATCCACAAACAACCAGTACAGAACTACAGAAGGAAAATATCAACCGCAAAGTCAGCAGTAAGAAGCGGACTTAAATAGAGCCTCTTAAACAGCTATCGAGCAGAACCTGTGGAGAGGTGGGATCCAGCTCACAACAACAAACAGAAAGTAAACACAGAAAGACCTGTCAGATAAAGACTCACGTGCTGCAAGTCTATCCGATCTTCTCAGATCTCTCACAGGACAGGCAGCTGGCCCTGATGCGCTCTCACTATGAAAGTAGATAGTGAGATAGGGCTGCAGGGCTGGCAACTTGCGATGTCACATGTATGTAAAGACCTCTTCCTGATGTTCTAAATGCAAAACCAAATAAAGTGTGGGTCAGCAGGGAGAGTCTGTGTGAACAGTGAGGCTGGCTGCTGCCCACCCACTGCACAGTACAAGTCAAACAGAAGAACACTTACCAGAGATGTACACTCTGCCCGACTAATAACTCCCGCTTGTACTGGTCCACCGGAAGTGAGGATAAGCATGCATGCGCAGTTTACTAACAGCTATGAATGTGCGTCATTACACTGATCAGACAGCGCGCATGCACAGGATTTGAGATGAGAATTTGTGGCCAGAAATAAAATAGAAAAAGAGCTGTAGATGATAAAAGGGGCATGGTTTATTACGTCATTCATTCATTTTAATAATTGGCGGGAAAATGAATAACAGGGAATGCGAAGGTACTATATTACTAAGGTAAAAAAAAAGGGGGAGGAATATACTGTTGAAATTTGTAATTATAATAAAGGCTAGTTTGTTCATGGGGTGATAAACACATGACAGGTTCCCTTTAAGTAAGTGTCTGTTCATAAGCTTGCTGACGGTTTTCAATCGCAAACTGTAAAGCTGTGACTAGACCTGTGGCCTATAATACAATAACATGTAGAAGAAAAACAATGCAATGATCACGGTCAACAAACACGCAGTATATGATTTGCTTACGAAGTCTAAAGAGAAGCTGAGTCATTAGTATGGTCATAAGATACAATAAGAATTTATTTTTTATTTAAGGTGGGTTTTATCATATGAAACATACATAAAGAAAGCATCATAGATTCTCATTGTAGTGCAGGTCTCAGCAGTCAGACCGCTCACAGATCATACACTTTTCCCCTATCATGAGGATAGGTGATAAACTGTAACTCTAGGGAAACACCTTTAAAGGGGTTGTGCTACGAAGTAGTAAATGGATCTGAAAACTTTTGTAATTGCATGGAATTAAAAAATTTGTATAGACACTGCACTATTCAACAAAATGAATCTGTTTAATGCATTGGAATATATATTTCAACACTACTGGAATAATTACACTGGAAATTAAAGCAATCATTGTAATGTAAATATATGGAAATTAATAAGAATATTTTCTTCTGACCTGAAGAGTGTGCGCTGAACCTTTTGCAGTATTCAATGGTTTGAAGAACCCTTCTAGCAGCATCTCATCAACTGACTGAAGTGCTATTCCAAATCTACGTATAATAAATCTGTATAGTGCCACCTGCTGTTTGTTCTTTTCTTTATTCCTTGTCCACTTCACTGAGGTGGTCGCACGTGCTCAGTTTAAATCATCAATTGTCACCAGCCACATCTTCAGTTAAAAGCTATGGCAGTTACAGGGAAAAAGCTGCAGCAGAAAGGACACATTCCCTAACAAAGGACATGCCCCCTGAGCTCCCAGTCTAAAAAAAATCTAGCAGAACAATTGGAGCAATTAATGTGGGGATCTCTGGATACATGTGAGGTACAGGGCTGGTTCTAGGTTTCTTAGACAGAGATTGCTGTGTACTATAATGATGTCTGATTTTCATTTTTTACATCAATCATGGCATAACCCCTTCAAGTGTAAAGGGGTTCATAATAGTCCATCTTTTAACTATGGTAATTGATCACTATAACATTCTGCAATCTGCAAAGCAAATGTGGCGGCCATACTAAAAAAGGCACTAGGTCTTCCCGGGAAATTATTAACCAGAAAGCTCAAAGGAGGGGCTGGACAGAAGTCAGCTGTGGCCATACAATAATGAGTCCATAAACTACAAGATTTGGACCCTCTGAGTGGTTCAGTGTGGATAAATGTAAAGTTATGTATCTGGGTACAAATATTTGACATGCATCCATTGGTTGATTACAATAGGGATGTTCGGGTCGGCAGCCCCGGGTCCAGCACCACTGGGGGGCCCAAGGCCAACCCGAATGCCCACATACTGCGGCGGAGCACAGGAGCGCATAGTTCCCTGCCCCGCCGCCAATCACCGCCATAGGCTTCAGGCCTAGTAGGCCTGAGGCCTATGCGATAGTGAAATCCCGGCGCAGGGGGGCGTGATGACGTCATTGAGCGCCTGTGCTGTGAAGCAGCACTGTGACTTGTGCGTGCCTGCCTCATCCCGCCTTCCTCTATGAGCAAGCGCCTGGCACTGGACATAGGCGAGTATTTAGCTTTTATTTATTTTTTTATCATTTTTGTTAAATTTATTATGGGCCTACTTTGGGGGACATGTGGGGTGGGGAGGACATATTAAGAGACATCAAGTACATCTGGGGGAAATTACTATATTGGGGATTCTGTATGGGGGCAAATTACTATGTGGAGGAAAATTATTATGGAAGGATTACTATGTGGGGGCTGTGTGGGGCCAAATTTTTATGGGAGGGACTACTATGCGGGGGCGAAATACTATGTCGGGGAAACTACTGTGTTGGGGCAGTGTGGGGGAAATTGCTATGTGGGGGCAAATTACTATATGGGGCAGTGTGGGGGCAAATTGGGGGGGCAGTGTGGGGGAAACTACTGTGGGGGAAACTTCAGTGTGGGGGAAACTTCAGTGTGGAGTAAATTACTGTGTGGAGGCAGTGTGGGAGCAAATAACTATGTGGGGGCAGTGTGGGGGAAACTACTGTGTGTGGGAAACTGCAGTATGGGGTAAATTACTGTGTGGGGGCAAATTACTATGTGGGGTCAGTGTGGGGGAAATTGCTGTGTGGGAGAAATTACTATGTGGGGGAAATTGCTATGTGGGGGGAAATTACTATGTGTGGGCAGTGTGGGGGAAATTGCTGTGTGGGAGAAATTACTATGTGGGGGCAGTGTGGTGGAAATTACTATGTGGGGGCAGTGTGGGGGAAATTACTATGTGGGGGGAAACTACTGTGTTGGGGCAGTGTGGGGGAAATTGCTATGAGGGGGCAAATTACTATATGGGGCAGTGTGGGGGCAAATTGGGGGGGCAGTGTGGGGGCAAATTGGGGGGCAGTGTGGGGGCAAATTGGGGGGGCAATGTGGGGGAAACTTCAGTGTGGGGTAAATTACTGTGTGGGGGCAGTGTGGGAGCAAATTACTATGTGGGGGCAGTGTGGGGGAAACTACTGTGTGTGGGAAACTGCAGTATGGGGTAAATTACTGTGTGGGGGCAAATTACTATGTGGGGGCAGTGTGGGGGAAATTGCTGTGTGGGAGAAATTACTATGTGGGGGCAGTGTGGGGGAAATTACTATGTGGGACAGTGTGGGGGAAATTACTATTTGGGGGAAATTACTGTGTGGGGGAAACTACTGTGTTGGGGCAGTGTGGGGAAAATTACTATGTGTGGACAAATTACTATATGGGGCAGGTTGGGGGAAAATACTATGTGGGGGCAGTGGGGGAAAATACTGTGTGGGGTAAACTGCTGTGTGGGGTAAATTACTGTGTGTAGGAAATTACTATGTGGGGGCAGTGTGGGGGAAATTACTGTGTGGAGCCAGTGGGGAAATTACTATGTGGGGGGAAATTACTATGTAGGGGAAATTACTATGTGGGGGAAATTACTGTGTGGGGGAAATTGCTGTGTGGGGGCAATTTACTATGTGGGGGCAATTTACTATGTGGGGGCAGTGTGGGGGAAATTACTGTGTGGGGGAAATTTACTATGTGGGGGAAATTACTATGTGGGGGAAATTTACTATGTGGGGGAAATTACTATGTGGGGGCAGTGTGGGGGAAATTGCTGTGTGGGAGAAATTACTATGTGGGGGCAGTGTGGGGGAAATTACTATGTGGGGGGAAATTACTATGTGGGGGCAGTGTGTGGGAAATTACTATTTGGGGGAAATTACTGTGTGGGGGAAACTACTGTGTTGGGGCAGTGTGGGGAAAATTACTATGTGTGGACAAATTACTGGGGCAGATTGGGGGAAAATACTATGTGGGGGCAGTGGGGGAAACTACTGTGTGGGGTAAACTGCTGTGTGGGGTAAATTACTGTGTGTAGGAAATTACTATGTGGGGGCAGTGTGGAGGAAATTACTGTGTGGAGCCGGTGGGGAAATTACTATGTGGGGGCAGTGTGGGGGAAATTAATATATGGGGGAAGTGTCCTTGGCGCTTGGTAGGCAGGAACAGATGTGTTTTGATCAAAATATATTGGCTAAGTGTCTCAGATTTTATCATATGAGAGTGAGGGTTTGGTCCATATATAGTGCTTGCTCTACTAATTAACTATACTATAAGTGCATTATTATCTTATTTCTGTGATTTTCTTCAATAATATGGCCAGGGACATCTGCACATTTATATATCGTACCGTGCAGGATGTTTTTATCTTTGTTTTTCTGGTATTTTTTGTTTTTGTAGTATATGCTTGAGGGAGTGGCACCTTCAAGTCTGACTGCGCTCCTATTTTATCTTGGGAGTAGCAGTTCCTTTGCACTTTTGCCCTTCCTATCTCATAGATTGCCTTGATTAGGTGGTACATATGGCTGTGCTTGCTCCTCCTCCCATTGGTTGCTGGATGCACATGGAGGTGACTAGGAGCAGCACACCATATGTGCGGGGTTTGCGCTCCTGAACATAGAAGCCCAATGGCTTAGGTAGGTTTAGCGTAGGACTCGCCTGACCTGAGACCACCTTGGCACTTGGTAGGTGGGCACAGATGTGTTTTGATTAAAATATATTGGCTAAGTGTCTCAGATTTTATCATATCATAGTGAGGACTTTGTCCATATATAATGCTTGCATCTACTTTATTAAGTGCATTATTACTTTATTTCTGTGATTTTCAACAGTATTGGGAGTGGCAGCTGGATGACACTGTGGGGACAACCAGGATGGGGAGGTTGATGGAAAAATCATGGAAATCTAACGTGTCTGTATTACAAACTCTGTAGAGACGAGATGTGGCTGAAAGAAATTGCCATGGCGTTCTGGGTCAAATTGAGGACAATAGGAATGAGAAGGTCTACTTGACAGGAGATGTCACTGGATGTAAAAGGTATGTAGTGCTGTATTCTCCATGTCTTTTTTATAATATGTATTTTAAATTTGGCGACCACATTTTTCAGTTTAGGACCCAATTTGGGGTAATTTGGGGTATTTTTGGGGTCTGAAGATGTCATATGGCCTAGGAAGAGACTGTGGCGCTCACGAAGCCTCTTCATACAATAAATTAAAAAAAAACTGAAATGGAGGAAGGGGCCCAAGTTGGGTAGACAGCCCCGGGCCTATCATGCACTAAATATGCCCCTGCATGCATCATATGAGGGAGAGGAGAATCACTTCTAGAGAAGAATTTGGGTATACTTGTAGATCATACACTAAATAATAGCATACAATGTGAATCAGTTGCTTCTAAGGCAAACAGGATATTGTCACGTATTAAACATGGCACGGACATCACAACAGGGATGTAATACTACCACTTTACAAAGCTTCTGTGTGGCCTCATCTGGAATATGCAGTTCATTTCTGGGCACCAATCCATAGAAAGGATGCCCTGGAACTGGTAAAAGGACACAGGAGAGCGACTAAACTGATAAGGGTATGGAGAAAATAATTCTATTTAATTAGTCTTGAAGCGGGTTATGAAGAAAATAATTCTATTTAATTAGTCTTGAAGAGGGGATATGATGAAAAGCTATTCCATGTAAAATCCCTTCAAAACACAGGGGGGCACTGCCTCCGACTAGAGAAGAAAAAATTCAGCCTCCAGAAGCGTCAAGACTTCTTAAGTGTGAGAACTGTAAAGCTGTGGAATAGTTTACCTCAGGATGTGGCCACAGTAGGAACAGTTGATGGTTTGGTCCGACACCGCTGACGATCAGCTGGTTGAAGAGAAGACCTTGCTCCATGCCCTCCCTTCATTGTTTACCTGCTTGCCGTCAACATTGCAGTGGTGAGCATCTGTAATTACAACAAGCTGTCCCATTCACTTCTATGGGACGGATCTGTAGTATACACTTTTGAACCATCCCATTAAAGTGAATGGAACGGCTTGTAATTTCAACTGCTCACTGCTGCGTTGTTGATGGCGAGCAGGTAAACAATGAAGGGAAGGCGGTGTTTGCACTGGCGCAGCCTTCTCTTCAAACAGCTGATTAGCGGGGTTGCTGCGTGTCGGACCCCCGCCGATCTGATATTGATGATCCTGAGAATAAGTAATCAATATTAAAATCCTGGAAAACCCCATTAATGCTTATAAAAAGGTGTAAAAGTCTGTTCTCGCTCCACTTTCCTAAAATTCACACCCCCACCCATCCCTTGGTTGAACTTGAGACTTAAGTCTTTTTTCAGATGTACTAACTATGTAACAAAATAGATTAAACGAAAATAGATTAAAAGGAGTATATATTAGAATTTGCAGAACAAATGGTTAATGGCAAGCCTTGGCACTGAGATTTATACATTGTGGGGCATATAGGCATTAATGAGCATGATGTTTCAGTGCTTGGCTGGTATTCAGTATCACTGTATAATGCAGTATGTTCAGAGAAACATAATTAAGCATGAAATTACAGTGGTGTCTCTCATATCTTTCAAGCTGAGGGCAGTTCCACTATGTCACCAGAAGGAGGCAGTGTGTCACCAGCAGCCCCATGTCCCCTTACTGTGTCCTTGTCTGTCTGGAATGGAAAACCTTCTAACTGCTGTAATAAATTTGGCTAAATTAGTGGTTAAATGGTTATCTCAAGTAATATGTATTTGCATTAATCATCTTGCTGCAAAGCAGAGCTTGAGGAAAGCTCGAGAGAAGGCACTAAATTCATATTGTCCATTTAATTGTGGCTAATAAGTGCTACACAATACACAGTGTGCTGGGGAAAACTGTAATAAAAGGAAGGAGGGGGACAGGAAAAAAAACAATAAGGACAGGTGGAGTACAGAGAAAAAACTGTGCAGTATGAGAAACATTGGGGCTCCCCACAAAAAAGCTCATGCATAACCGAGCTGCATAACATACATGGAAAGCTACCATAAGAGCACCACAAATATATTATTTACATACGGACACTAACATTAGATTAAACTAATATATCAAGACATAAAGGTAGTCATTTTCATCTTCCTTTCTCACCGTCTATATTTTAGATGCCTTTAAAGCAAGGGAAGATCACGATCAATCTAATGGCAAAAATCACTATTCATGCATATGGCTTATGTTTTAAAGCTCTTTGTTGTAAGGTCCATAGAGTTGAATGAGGCCCTACTGTGAGGGTATTTGAATGCAGTTTTGGAAACCAAAACCGGTAGTGGATCATAAAAGGCAAGAATGTAACAAGGACAGATAAGACATCTCCTTTTTTTATTCACTCCTTACCAACCTTACTTGAAGCTGGCACCAAGGTTAAAACTGTATCCCTGGTACATGCACTAAGAACCATATCCCTATCACCAGATTCTTGCCTTAGGTTCAACTGTGTAAAAGACACTTAATACTACAGTAAGCACGAATGCTGTATTTTCATTCTTACTACTGTCACTCTGCAACGGATAATGCAAAGGTGTTTTAGTTCCCAACAAATAATAAAATGTCTGTCTATCTGTATGTCGCTCTATGTAGCATGCAGCTTATGTTGTAGGAGCTGATAGAAGAATACTTCATTGTACTGAGCTTGGTCATCTAAGCGAAATGAAGGGCTAGTGGATAAGAAGAAGATTTGTGTGTGAAGGCTTTTGACACCTAAATCATGTGCTAGTCCGCAACGTAGAATCTGACTTTTTAAATAATACAATGTTTTAATTATTTTGGATAGAAGTACCAATTTTTAGAGAGCTGCATGGTTAAAAAGGGGGTGTCTCACCATCACTACCCTTTTGGAAAAGAGGCTAAACAACTATGGCATGGCCTGTTTCCCTAACCCCTGTTGATCCCTGAGGAAGCAGTATCCTCCAGCTATACAGGGGGAACCTAGCATTATATGGTGACCATTTAAACAAATAGCTGTCGATGCAATGTACAGTATACACACGCCAGGTCCACCAGAGCAAACCTCTGTATTAATACAGCATGTGGACAGGGGCTGTTGTAGAGAGAAAACAGTGAGATGTCACTGTAACATATTTCAAATATACTGCTCAATATGTGTGTGAATATTCTGTATATATAGCTATACTAGCAGAAGGACCCGGCTTCGCATGGATATATTTCATCTATTTCATTTAATGTTTGTGTGTGTCATTAAAAGATATCATTAAAAGATATCGACAGTATCCACTATAATAGTGACATCAACAATGCCCCGCCCCTTTAACAGTGACCTCCACAGCGGCCTGCCCCCTTAACAGTAAGATCCACAGTGTCCTCCCCTTTAACAGTGACCTCCACAGCCGCCACCCCTTTATTAGGGACCTCCACAGTACCCCGTCTTGTGTGATTTTCACAATAACCCGCCTCCTTAACAGCGATCTTAACAGAGCTCCGTTCCCTTAAAATGTGACCTCCACAACACCGAGCCTCCTTAATAGTGACTTCTACAGCACCCTGCCCCTTAATACTGACCTCCTTAGCAAACTGCCCCCTTAACTGTGACCTCCACCGTTCCCTGCCCTTTAACAGAGACCTCCACAGCGCCCGCCCCTTTAACAGTGACCTCCACAGCATTCCGCCCCTTAACACTGACCTCCACAGCAGCCCGTCCCTTTAAGCGATCTCCATAGCATCCCACCCCCTTACCAGTGACCTTCACAAGAGCCCGCCCCTTTAACAGTGACCTCCACATGAATCGCACTTTTATGAGTGACCTCCACAGAACCTCGTCTCCTTAACAGCGATTTCCATAACACCCCGCCCCCTTAACAGTGGCCTCTACAGCAATCTGCCTTTTAACACTAACATCCATAGTGGACTGTCCCCTTACCTGTGATCTCCACAGCAGCCTGCCCCTAGGGTGGCCAGAGATCTGGTTTTAGACAGGACAGTCCAGCTTTCAGTCTCCCTTAGCTCGCAGGCCCTTAGTCTCCACATACACACAGTTTTACTCCAGGTTTCCATAACAACCCAGCAATTTTTCTTCACTGCTGTATGTCAGCTTTAAAGGGGAAGGGCAGTATGGATGACACTGTTAAGGGAGTGGAGTGCAGTGGAGGTCACAGTTCAGGGGGCAGGTAGAGTGGCCATTCAGGTCACACTCAAAAGACTCTGCCGCCCCTCCCACTCTGCAGCCGACAGGGATTGAATAAATGAAGGTAAAAATCAACTTCTGTCAGCTGCAGGGGTGGGAGACAGTGGTGCTGTCTGAGAGTGAGTCTGAGAGTGAGCTGTTCAAAAGGACATCTCTGTGTGAGATATTCCCCAAAAATGCATTAGCCAACAGAAGCCTGGTCACATGACCCTTATCAGTTAATAAGTTTTACACCAGGTTTACATAACAATCAAGCCATTTTTCTTCACTGCTGCAGGTCAGCTTTAAAGGGGCAGGGCACTGTGGATGACACTGTTAAGGGGGTGGAGTGCTGTGGAGGTCTCAGTTTAGGAGCAGGAAGGGTGGCCATTCAGGCCACCCTTAAAAGATGGACTTAAAACCCCAGGTCCTGCAAAGCCACGCCCCCTCCCACTCTGCAGCCGACAGGGATTGAACAAATTAAGGTAAAAATCAACTTCTGTCAGCTGCAGGGGTGGGAGGGAGGAGGACTTTTTTTTCCTGCAGTTCGCGCTCACAGGGCACAGTGCTGCTGTCTGAGAGTGAGCTGTTCAAAAGAACATCCCTGCGTCCATCCAGGGGCAGGCTGCTATGGAGGTCACAGCTAAGGGGATGGTCCTCTATGGAGGTCAGTGTTAAGTGGCAGATTGCTGTAGAGGCCACTGTTAAGGGGACGGGGTGTTGTGGAAATCACTGTTAAGGAAATGGGGTACTGTGGAGGTCACTAATAAAAGGGCGGCCGCTGTGGAGGTCACTGTTAAGGGGCGTGATGCTGTGGAGGTCACTGGTAAAGGGGCGGGCTGCTGTGGAGGTCAATGATAAGGGGGTGGATTGCTGTGAAGGTCACTGTTAAAAGGGTGGGTGTGGTGGAGGTATCTGATAAGGGGACAGGGAACTGTGGAGCTCACAGTTAAGGGGGCGATACACTATGGAGGTCAGTGTTAAGGGGCGGGGTTGCTGGAGGTGCTATTAAGGTGACATTTTCAGGGAACAGAGCTCTGTACAGATCACTGTTAAGGGAGATGGGGTACTGTGGAGGTCACTAATAAACAGGTGGCCGCGTTGGAGGTCACTATTAAAGGGGAGGGCACTGTGGATGTTACTGTTAAGGAGGTGGGCTGCTTTGGAGGTCACTGTTGAAGGGACGGGGTACTGTAGATCTCATTGTTATTCTGGATACTGTAGATATATTTTAATGACACACAAACATTAAATGAAATAGATAAAATATTACCGTACGAAGCCGGGTCCTTCTGCTAGTAGGATAGAGATATCAGGCCTAGTGAATGACACATAGAAAAGTTGGAGATCCTTGATGCCTGTCTCACAAGCTTTCTTCTTGCTATAAAGCTTTTTGATGTCAGGCGGCAAATTAACTCTGTCATTGAATACTCAATTTGTATCTTTGCATTCCTCCAAACACCTGTCTACAGAGTTAAATTCCTCAGTGCGGCAGTATAACAACCAGAAAGAACAAGGCTTGGCTGCAGTGCGACTGGCAGACCCTTTCTCACTCTCTCGCCATCTCTCCCCCTCCACTTCTTTCACTCCAGTCACCAAACTGGCAGCTTCAACATGAAAAGGAATAAAACTGCTTTAATCTGTACCTCTCGCCCACGGCACCCTGACAGTCAGCTCCGTCCTCCGTGGCAGCTTTAAAAACAAACGCCAGATGACGCCTGAACGCTGAGGGACGCAGCAGGGAGGAGGTGTTCAAACACGGACAGGAAAACAGAGAGGTCTCAGGGATTTGGGAAACTAAAGTTTGACTACGTCCTTCACTGTACTAGGAAGGTCAATAAATGGATTTAGCACTTAAAATGCATAGAAGTGGGAGCTGAAAAAACAACATACCCCATAAGGTAGGTAGGAAACACTGCCCCTGTAGCAAACTGCACAATGTCCTGTGTGATTTATTTCCATGAATCTAATGTTCTACAGTGCAAAGATGTCCAGGAGCACAAAATCAAAACTGTAACCATGTGTAGCTCCAAGCACTAAGGGGCCCATTTATTAAGACCAGCACTTTGGACGCCGGTCTTAATAACCCCTATGTGTAGTGGCACCAGCCTCTACATAACTTTGGCTCATCCAGCGCCAGTCTATAAGTAAGCCTGCTTCCTTGCTGTCTTACATTTAAATCATTTTCTGCCGGCCCGTCCCCTTCCCCACCCATACCCACTTTCTTAAACCTGGCGCGAGTGAGTATAAGTCGCAGATTACAATGCAAAGGATCTTTGTGCTGCAATCTGTGCCAGAAATACGCTTAATTTAGGCGTATTTCTGTTTAATAAATGACCCCCTAAATATCTTGGCCTAATGGTATAATGAGTATGAAGGAAAAAGTCCAAAGAATGTGTTTAACATATAAAGTGGCTATATTGGCTATATCCTTCCTTGCTACCAGTGGCCATTTTGGAGCCTGTGGGGCTATTACCTACCACTGGTTCACAATTGCATTTCAGCTCTGATATAGCTGTATTAGTTGTTATGTATTTTTTCGGTGTGCACTTTTCTCCCTATGAGTGTCGATCCTATTTTTCAGCACACCAATCAGCCCTTCTACTTCAATGATTGCATGATTGTGCCTATCTCGCTTGTAAAAAGAACATCTTACAAAACGGTATTCTGGTAATAGATTCTATTTAAAAGAAAAAACAAAATATCAATATTTTTGTCAGTTTTTTTCTTCTAGCCCAAAAAAAAAAGTCTGAGCCTCATGTTACGTATTGGCCAATAAGAAATCTTCACCATAAATCTGTCTAAAAAAAGTGGCGGAAATTGGTGCATTTAGAGTTCATACACTTTTTCTTCTAACATGCATGCTCAACAAAAAAGTGGATTGGCTTAGCAGAAAGTGGGATGTTTCAGAGGAAAGGGTGGGCCTTGATGAGCTGTTTAAAGAGGTCAAGCACATATTGGATAGCGGCCATGATTTGTATTGCAGCGTTAGGGTTCATGCACACAAATGTATTTTTGTCCATTCCAGGTTTTTTTGCGGCCCATATGTGGAACTATTCATTTCACTCCATGGGCATTCCGTGTCCATTATTGTCCGCTTTATAGACAAAGATAGGAGCGTTCTATTATGGGCCGTCCATTCCGTACACGGCCGGTATCTGTGTTTTGCGGATCCGCAATTTGCAGACAGCAAATCAACAGAAGTCATGTGCATGATCCCTTTAGGGCATCTGTCAACAGATTTGTACCTATTAAACTTTCTTAACCTGTTGCATGTGTTCTTGGCATCTGAAGACATCTGTGTTGGTCCCATGTTCATAAGCAAATGAGCCTTGAGGAGCAAGGGAGGTGCTGCAGTTACACCTAGAGGTTCAGCTCTCTCTGCAACTGTCGCACCCTCTCCACTTTGAAAGTCAGGGCCCCGCATGATCATGTTAACACTGTCTGACCGTGTCAAAGTGCACAGGGCGCAGACCCTTTAGGAGTAATGGCAACAACCTTGTTGCTAATAAAGGCTCGTTTGCATATATTAAAACATCATTTTTCAAAACAATTTGGGCACATATGAACATAGAACTAACACAGATGCCATTAGTTGCCAAATGCACATGTAACAGGTCAGCCAGTTTCATAGGTACAACTCTGCTGACAGATGCCCTTTAATACCATTTACTTGAATGGGACTAAGTTGCAGAATGGTCATGTAACCAATGGATGTGATGTCACTGGCCAAGAAAGAGGCCTCATCCCTCGCCACAGAACCATGGCCCCTTCCAACCACAGATTTTTGATGGTACTGGGAATTGGATCACCATCAATCAGACATTGATGACCTATCCTAAGGAGGAGCAGTTAAAACTGCATCACAATTTTTCCAATGTGATTTTAATTCGATTTGAACTGCACCTTAACCACATTCTCTAAGAAGTATGTGGACTATTAACGAGGTTAGTGTTGGACCACCCATTTTTAATACAGGAAACGTTGACAATAAGTGAACATTGCCAGAGGAAGCTACTGTTGAGTACTGCAGGATATTAAGCAATGCATGGGTAGGCTATGGAATGCAAGGTTTTTGAGACTGGACATGGTGCAAATACAGAGTGACTTTGGCCACAACTAGTGTTAGGGCTCATTCACACAAGCGTGCAGGTAATCTTCTGTGCAAAAAAGAACAAAGCCCCGTTCTGGACAGCAGAGACATGGAGCATTAACATGATTAATAATGCTGTGTGCCTCTCTGTGATCTTTTTACTACAAAATCACAGTGAGATAAAGTTGTCACCGTGATTTTGTAGTAAAAAGGTCAGAGAGGCAAAGAGCATTATCAATCATGTTAATGCTCCATGTCTCTGCTGTCCGGAACGGGGCTTGGCCAAATATTGCTGTGTAGCAGTGCAGCCACTGAACTGAATTGCGTTGCAGAGTGTCTTGCAAGATGCCCCGAAGTGGTAAAAAATCCAACACTATTGGATTTTTTTTGTTGCAATTTTGGGGTTGTGGAATCAGCAAATTGCAAATCATGTTGTGACCCCATTATGTTCAGTGGCCTACACTGCTATACAGTGCTCTTTGGTTGCACAAAGTCTGCTGTGTATTCCCAGCCTAAATGTATGACACACCTTTATATTCACTCACTGATATGTTGTTCCGGTGGTACATGTTCATTTAAGTGATGGCTGGGAGTTCTGCTGTGTCCTTCATATGTATTCAAGATATTAGAAGCTGTAGACATTCCCGAAGCAGACAGGGTGACCTTTCTGAGAGCCAAACGACACCCGCCTGCTCCTGGCAGCTTCTGCTTTCCGTAATTTAGGGCTCAATTAGGACTTTAACATTGAATGAAACAGCCATAAAAATGGCTCTAACGTCCATATTCCATTTATCAGATGGCAGTGAGAATGTGTCCCTGAGGTAGCGACAGAAACAGAGGGATACTCAATATTATTAGACAGGAATAAACACAGGACTTTCACAAGGGAGCTTCCACCTTTGCCATTCGCCATACTTTATATCTACTTGCTGTACATACAGCTCCAAGCCTATAGTTGCCATAGAAATTGAGATTTAATTTTATTCTCAAATATACAAAGTAACCTACTAATGTGTATGTAATAAGCATCAGAACTCATGTTATAGCATAACTCAATAAATATTAAATATAACATAGCAAAACATGCTACAATTCACCATTTCCTGACAACAGGTTAGAAGAACATTAGCATGTTAGACAATTGGTTACGTCAGTCGATTACGTCACAGTACCCCATGAAGTAAAGAGGCTTGGTACCTCTTTCACTTGTGAGGTAATCCGATGTAATCCGCACATGTGCAGTCTTCTCTCCTATGCAGGAGCCACATGCCTTACTGAGCATGTGCCAAAATGTTGGAGCAAAGCAAAGGTGATTGATTACAGGGTCTGGCCTGGTCAGTCTACAACAGTGTTTCCCAACCAAGGTGCCTCCAGATGTTGCAAAACTACAACTCCCAGCATGCCTGGACAGCCTTTGGCTGTCCAGGCATGCTGGGAGTTGTAGTTTTGCAACAGCTGGAGGCACACTGGTTGGGAAACACTGGTCTACAATGGAAAGTAAGTTCTTAGTGTGAAAAGGGATGGCATTTTGGTGTCCCAAAGACTGGGGCTCACCATCAGTGCTCCGAACATTCAATTAAAGGGGTTATCCGAGACTAAAAAATGTCCCCCATATGCCCGGGCCCCTGACACTAAATCTACTTACCTGACTCCCGCTCCCTGTGCCGCTCCTGGTCCGACAGTGCCGCTGCTGCTGCTCCTCCCGATGCGCGGATGAAAACATCCAGTGTCCGGAAAGGGGGGGGGGGGTAATAGAGCAGCCAATGACAGGCGGGGACGAGCCTCAGTGGTGTCGTTCATCAGGTGATCCTGACGTTCATGTAGGCACATCAATCATCATTTCTGGGCAGCAAATGGTGCTGTCTTAACAGCGATCTGCTGCCCAGAAACAATGCAACTCCTCATCCTCATACTGTGGAGGAGATCTGCAGCGGTCTCCTTCTGTTGTGGTCATATTGGTGTTTGACCGTGATGCGGTTGCCATGCAGATTGGTTGCACTTCCCCTTTAAGGTCTGAATCCTTGAGGAACGGGTTGTCTCCTATTCCTGACCCCTATACCAGGGACCGTCAGGGTGAGCAGGATCCAGGTTTCAGTGCATGAGCCCTTCCACCTTCTGGGTTCGCTCATGTGGTCAGGAGATCAGGGTCAGGATTAGGGCGGCTGTAGGTTTTGGCCTGCTCCCTTCATTGTTGACTCGCCGAGTAACAGTTCCCATTATGCGGTGGGGGGTTTCCCCCACTCCCCATCGTGACACCTTCACTGAACAAGTAGTCAACTGTAAGGAAGGAATGCTTCCTCCCCCACCAATCGGCTATATCATTGTACGGTGTAAACCCACCTTTACCAGCAGTATATTACCCAATGTATCACACTGTCTCCGCTGGCTTGCCTTCCTAGTTCCACTGCTTCTCCAGGTAAGCCAAGCACACTCAGGCTCAATGCACCCGATCAAGATTGTGTGTGGAACTTCTGCATGGATTTGAAAGTGGAAAATCCCCACCGTAGGTCGTGTACATTGTATTCTATGAGAATTTGAAATTCTCCTTTACACAATGTAGATTTTTTCCGTGCAGATTTTGACCTGTGGTGCAGATTTTAAAATCCGCAGCATGTCAATTTTTTTTATTTTTTCTGACTGGATTTTCTCTATTCACTTTAACGGGGAGAGGAAAATCCGCAGCAAATACAAATACAAATTCAAATGAAAATCCACACCAACTGATGCGGATTTTCCACATGATGTGCATTTACCCTCAGCTGTCCACATGATGTAGAAGAAAAGATGATTCCTCAGACCAGGGCATCTTCTTTCATTGCTGATGATTTAGATCTGAAGCTCATGTAACCATTGTATTTGCTTTTGCTGGCAGACTGGGGTCAGCATGGGCACTCTGACTGGTCTGAGGATAGGTCATCAATATGAATAAAGCAGACAACCCCTTTAACCTTTCCAGAAATTTGTGCTACAGTAGTTCTTCTGTGGCATCAGACCAGGCAAGCTAGTTCTAGCTCTCCACATGCAGTGAGCCTTGGGCACCTATGACCCTGATGTTGGTTCACCGGTTGTCATTTATTGGACCAATCTTTGTAAGTATTAACCACAGCATATAGGACCACACCACAAGACCTGCCATGTTGGAGAAGCTGTGGCCCAGTCATCTGGACGGGGGTCCTTGGTGTCAGACCCCTACCGATCAGATACTGATGACATATCCAGAAGATAAGACACCAGTAAAAAAAAAAAAAAAAACTCTTGGAAAGCCCCTTTAATTCATTTTACAAAGCAGTAGGTAGAAACTTGAAAAAAAAAGCTGTTGTATATATAGTACAGTGCCATTTGTAGTGCCATTGTCCATGCCTATTGGTTTAAAAATTCAATTATGTAACTAGACTAAAGATATTGTCCAAATGACAAATTAAAAAAAATACTGTGAACAGATGTTCACTGTAAAGTCACCAAAAGGGTGAATGTCACCTCTTAGTGGGAAATTAAGCTTACAATAGCACATTAAATCACTGTAAATGCCAATAATTCAGTAGAGAGCAGCTCAACAGGGCCGGCGTCAGAACCCGGCAAACCCGGGCAAGTGCCGGGGCCCACTGTAAGTTAGGGGGCCCACTCGTCTCCGCGGCGGCCCCTTTAAAATGTTTGTCAGAAATATTTGCGCAGCGCAGCGCAGCGCCTGCTCGCCGTCCGAGCCATAATTATTCATGTTGCGCAGCGCCCGCCCCCTCTCTCACGTGATCCTCTTCTCTTCTGATTCCGAGTCCAGGCACCGCACGCCGCACAGATCAACGAATCCAGCGATGATCCTCATTTGAGTCTGACTCACTGTAAGCCCGCCCCCAGCCAGCAGCAGGCCTGATAGCCGAGCCCAGAGGAAACCTGGCGCCCAGCCCAGAGGAAACCTGGAGGAGCTGAATGCTGCTGCTGGACTCGTTTTACATTTAGAATTAAGGTGAACTAGTAACAGTCACATACCAAGACCAGTTCATGAATTTTTGCCAATAAACTGTATAATTGATTTCATGTGTTCTGGTATTTTCTTATAGGAGTTTATATTGTGTTTTAGGCCGAATGCACACGTCCGCATTCCACGGCTGTGAGCGGTCCGTGGTATCCCGGTCTGGCATCCTGCTGAGAGCAGGAGCGCACGGCGTCATTGGTTTCTGCTATGACGCAGTGCGCTTCATGCCGCCGCTGCACTACAGTAATACACTCATATAGATCATACGAGTGTATTACTGTAGTGCAGCGGCGGCATGAAGCGCACGGCGTCATAGCAGAAACCAATGACGCCGTGCGCTCCTGCTCTCAGCAGGATGCCAGGCCGGGATACCACAGGACCGCTCACAGCCGTGGAACGCGGACGTGTGCATTCGGCCTAAAACACAATATAAACTCCTATAAGAAAATACCAGAACACATGAAATCAATTATACAGTTTATTGGCAAAACTTCATAAGAGGAAATTTTCCTCTTATGAATTTTTGACAATAAAGTGTATTATTGATTATCATTTTCTTATAGGAGTTTGTTTTAAGCCTCATTCACACGGCCGTTGTGTGCCCATGGCTGTATTGCGGCCCGCATACAGCAGGTCCGCAACGCAATACACGGGCACCGGCCCATGTGCACTCCGCATCACAGATGCGGACCCATTCACTTGAATGGGTCCGCAATCACAGAGATGCAGAACGAACGCATGGATTGGAACCCCATGGAAGCACTATGGAGTGCTTCCGTGGTATTTCTGGCCGTGCCTCCGCACCCCAATAAAATAGAACTTATTCAATTTTTTTGCGGGGGGCGGACGGTTAACGGACCCATTCAAGTTGAATGGGTCCGGATTCGTCCCGGCCACTGCATGGACGTTGCCCGTGCATTGGGGACCGCAACGGATGCACAACGGCCGTGTGCATGAGGCCTAAGGGCTCTTTCATACGAGCGGATGCCGTGCGGGTAATCCGCTGCGTGAAAGAGTGCCAAGCCTCGTCCAGGACAGCAGAGACACGGAGCAGTAACATGATTGATAATGCTCTTTGCCTCTCTCTGACATTTTTACTACAAAATGACAGTGAGATACAGTTGTCACTGTGATTTTGTAGTAAAATTATCACAGAGAGGCAAAGAGCATTATCAATCATGTTACTGCTCCGTGTCTCTGCTGTCCTGGACGGGGCTTGGCACTCTTTCACGCAGCGGATTACCCGCACGGCATCCGCTCGTATGAAAGAGCCCTTATGCCCCTTGCAGACTAGCATTCCTCCCGCAGCAAGTCCACATCGCAGCACCCGGCCCAACCTCCCAGCGCTGCCGGAGGTCACATAGCATTATATTGATTGATCTAACCCTTAAAGTTCTGGAATGTATTGGATAACTGGCATAATGCTGTTAGTGTCATCTAATACATTCCAGGACTATAAGGGTTACATAGCATCATAAATCAATATAATGCTATGTGAATCCCATCAGTGCTGGGAGGTCAGGCCGGGTGCTGCGATGCGGACTCGCTGCGGGAGGAACGCTTGTCTGCAAGGGGCCTTAGCACAGGGGGGCCCACTGAGGCTTTATCGCCCAAGGGCCCACATGAACCTGGAGCCGGCCCTGCAGCTCAAGATTTAGCAACTACTAAGGCTGAGTTCACACTTCAGTTATTTGGTCATTGCGAGCTAAATCCAGCAGTGAAGCCTACTCAGAGATCAGGTATAATGATTTGATTTGCACATATTCTGTGTTTTTGACTCGCACCTGGCTTTGGCTCACAATAAGGCTTTGACTCACACGACAGTTTTTCGGGTCCGAATCCGAGCCACAGTTTTTGCGGCTCAGGTGCGGACCCACTCACTTCAATAGGGCCGCAAAAGATGCGGACAGCACTCAGTATCTGATTGATGGGGGTCTAACACCTGGGACCCCCACCGATCAGCTGTTTGAGAAGGCACCTGTGCTCCTCGCTGCAGCCTTTTCCATGCTTAGCAAGTACAGCAGCTGTGCTTGGTATCGGAGTTCAGCCCCATTCAATTCTAGGGGCTGAGCTACTCCTAGGCCTAAACATGTCCTCACTGGCCTAGGGAAAGCAGCGAGAAGGGGCGAGCCGCTACTGCGAGCGCTGTTGCCTTCTCAAACAACTGATCGGCTGTGTCATCTTGAGGATCGGTCTTCAGTATAAAAATCTCAGAAAATCCCTTTAAAGTCCAGACAGATGTGATTTATTTGACCAACCAGTATCTCCAAATTTCTGGGTCCTTCAAACACCATGGATCTCTGCAAACCAACGTATACATTGTGGTTGGTAAGTGGACATTGGTCATTTCTACTGTACCATTTGGTACTGTTCTTGTGGCTTTGGTGTAGATCTTGTTCAGTGTGTGCTACATGTATGATGTTAAAGCGCTTACTATTTTTCCTATGCGCTGCTCCATTCGCCCTCTTTCTCCCTGTACTGTTTTCCTGCCTGGTATGTAAATTCATACCATCAGGTACAGGGAGGAGGAGACGGCTGTGTTTCTTGAAAAGAAGCTCACCTTCTCCCTGTCTGTGATGCTCTCTGCTGCAATTGGCCAGCTCACAGCCAGGGAGAAGGAGACGCCCATTGAGAAACATGGCCGTCCCCTCCTTCCTGTACCATTGGTATTAATTTACATACCAGGCGGGAAACCAGTACGGGGGGCACAGCGGGAAAACAGAGCGGTGCATAGGGAAACTAGTAAGGGATGTAACATCACTTCACTATGCCCTACACAACCTGCTAGTTATATGATCATGTCCGGACCCGTGAAAGGTCCTCTTTAACACACACACTGGGTGAGTTATTGTGTTATGACTGTGAAGGTTAGATACGGGTTAATACAGGCAGGCAGACAGAAGCACACAATTGTCGGGAAAGAATCATTCCAACAGTTGGCTGCTCGTTCAGTGAAGGAGAAAGCTGCATTTACATGCAATGATCTCCTTCACAGTAATGAGGACGAGGGATTGCTAATAAAATCGCTTGTCCTCATACAGCTACATTGTTTCTGGGCAGCAGATCGTTGTTTTCACCGCACAATCTGCCATCCAGAAGGGATAATTTACGTGCCTGCATGAACAACAGGATCACCTGATGAACAAGCATTTAGCTCATTCAACAAGCACAAATCCTCAAAAAAAGATTCACAGACAAAGGCTATCCAAACGGCCTAATCAAAAGTGAACTTGTACGAAGTACTCAATCTACACAGGAAGATTGCTTGAAACCAAGTACCATTAAATAACAAACACATAATAGTATTAATTTTATCACCCAATATAATAAATCAAACACCCATATCCGGAAAGCCTTGGAGAAGCATTGGCATGTCTTACTGCAGGATCCCTATCTAGCAAAATACCTACCTACCAACCCAATGATCACATACAGAGGTGCACCCACAATTGTGAATATCCTTTCCCCCAGAACACCACAACAACATCTGAAAACACAAGCACAACACACTATTACAATAACTTGCAAAAAAGGGAGCTACAGATATGGTTCCACCCTCTGTCTTTGCTGTAAAGTAATTTCACATAACAAAACGATGTTCATATCGAACACCAATAGTAGCATCTTCCATTTAAAACACCATCTGACCTGCCAGTCTACCTAGGTCATATACCTAATTGAATGTGGGTGTGGACTGCAATATGTGGGGCATACAACACAAGAATTACACTGTCGAGGGAACCAGCAGACATATAATATACAAAGACTCTACCAAAAACATAGCATCTATGCCAGAGAAAAATAAACACCCTCTAAGAATAACCCCAATTGATTTTATTTCTGAGAACCTCTAGAACCATTTTGACATTCTTCAAAAACATGAGGTACTGTATATTGGATATATCAATTAGATACTTCTGTGGCATATATCTGGCCAAGATTCTGTTGCACACCATTTTACAGCAGAATCTGCGACTTTACCTGCTCACGCTAGGTCTACAAAAGTGGTAGTGGTGTAGGCATAGAAAATGGTCTAAATGTAGGGCGGCAAGGAGGCTGTGTTACATTTAGAATCGATGTTGAATGTGCCGAAGTTATGTAGAGACAGGTGCCTCTACATAACTTCGGAGATCCACCGCAAGCTATAGGGCTTATTAAAACCTGTGTCCAAAACGCCGGTCTAAATAAATGTGCCCCTAAATCTCTATTCATAAATCCCTTGAAAACATAAGGTACAACACCACCAAAACAATGTATCCATTGTTAAGAATACTACTGTATAATAGATAACCTATACTATAATACCTACACTCTGGACTTCTCCAAAGCATCTGACACTGGACCACATAAAAGGTTAGTATATAAAATGAGAATGCTTGGACTGGGAGAAAACGTCTGTATGTGGGTAAGTAACTGGCGCAGTGATAGAAAACAGAGGGTGGTTATTAATGGTACATACTCAGATTGGGTCACTGTCACTAGTGGGGTACCTCAGGGGTCAGCATTGGGCCCTATTTTCTTCATGATATTTATTAATGATCTTGTAAAAGGCTTACACAGTAAAATATCAATTTTGGCAGATGAAACTAAACTGTGTAAAGTAATTAACACTGAAGAGGACAGTATACTACTGCAGATGGATCTGGATAGATTGGAGGCTTGGGCAGATAAGTGGCAGATGAGGTTTAACACTGACAAATGTAAAGTTATGCACATGGGAAGGAATAATGCAAGTCACCCGTACATACTAAATGGTAAAACACTCAGTAACACTGACATGGAAAAGGATCTAGGAATTTTAATAAACAGCAAAATAAGCTGCAAAAACCAGTGTCAGGCAGCTGCTGCCAAGGCCAATAAGATAATGGGTTGCATCAAAAGGGGCATAGATGCCCGTGATGAGAACATAGTCCTACCACTTTACAAATCGCTATTCAGACCACACATGGAGTACTGTGTAGAGTTCTGGGCTCCTGTGAGAAAGGCAGACATAGCAGAGCTGGAGAGGGTCCAGAGGAGGGCAACTAAAGTAATAACTGGAATGGGGCAACTACAGTACCCTGAAAGATTATCAAAATTAGGGTTATTCACTTTAGAAAAAAGACAACTGAGGCGAGATCTAATAACTATATATCAGGGGTTAGTACAGAGATCTCTCCCATCATCTATTTATTCCCAGGACTGTGACTGTGACGAGGGGACATCCTCTGCGTCTGGAGGAAAGAAGGTTTGTACACAAACATAGAAGAGGATTCTTTACGGTAAGAGCAGTGAGACTATGGAACTCTCTGTCTGAGGAGGTGGTGATGGTGAGTACAATAAAGGAATTCAAGAGGGGCCTGGATGTATTTCTGGAGCGTAATAATATTACTGGCTATAGCTACTAGAGAGGGGTCGTTGATCCAGGGAGTTATTCTGATTGCCTGATTGGAGTCGGGAAGGAATTTTTTATTCCTCTAAAGTGGGGAAAATTGGCTTCGACCTCACAGTTAGTTTTTTTTTGCCTTCCTCTGGATCAACTTGCAGGATGACAGGCCGAACTGGATGGACAAATGTCTTTTTTCGGCCTTATGTACTATGTTACTATGTAAACACTGTTGCATCTGGCGGACTTTCTTTTTTTCATAATAATAATAACATTAGGCTAATAGATGCAGTAGGCTACTAGAATAAATGAATACTCTGATTCTGTTACATCGTTGGGAGATACGTAGTTGCTCCCAAAAAAACACCACTGATACCTTATACTTAAAATGTCAATCACAGTAGAAACACTCCTGCATTGTCACCTTGGCCTGCTCGCCAAATAAGTCACTCTTGAGGATGAGGGCTCTCAGCCCTTGAAGCGGGTAGACAAAGAAAGAATTTTGGATGTAACCAACGATGCTTTATTGATCCCCAATGACAGCGCCAAAAATAGTGTCTCCAGGCTTTTTTTTATTTCTGCAATATTTTCCTGACGATCGCGCAAGCACTACGGTCAGGAACACAGATGGCAGTCCGGTATCCCCGTGTTCTGGCCTGACTCAACCAGTGAAGCCAACTACAGCTGTTGTGACTTCCGACAACATAGCCGGGTAAGCGCATTACTCTCTATTTTTACTATACTGCTGAGAAGACACCACACATGAGGTGCTGCCTCCAGTCTCTTTTTGCTTTTATACAATAGCAAATAGTTACACTGTCATATATAGCTAAGGGGAAATGCATGTTGGTAGGCAGGCTGACAGCAGCAGTGGCATGATGGCTGCAGCAGCGACACAGTATGGAACATGATGGTATGCAGGCAAACAGCAGCAATGGCACTGGGGGACACTGTCAGAGAGGGCAGATCTTTTAATTGGCCACAGTCAGAATTGTGAAAATTCCCATGGATTTAAAGGCTTCCGTTTTGCATTCTGTCATAATTCAAGTCAGCATAATGGATCTGTCCTGGTTTCCGTTATGCAGGACTGGACTCCTGCATAATGGAAACCAGGATGGATCCGTTATGCTGTCAATAGAAAAATCACTGAAGTATTAAACCTACTTTAAAACATAACTTTTATATAATGATATTATCTAAAGTAATTCCCACAAAAACAAATATTGTTTTAGATAGCTGCAGATAAATCTAGCGAAGTATAGATAGGGTATGCAATACTCCGGACAAATAAATAATAACACACACTAGGTCATATGTGACCACTCACGATTCAGACGTATGGTGTTCGCTGATGGAATTTCGGTCATCTGATATCTTGATCGTATTGTGGATATGGTCCTTCCGGCTGCAGGTGTTCCAGGGTTCAGAAGAAAGGGTCCTGGACTGTCTGCATTTATCTAGGATGACCAGCAGCAGCATCTAGCTAGGCTATCAAGCCACCATACATTGTTTTCATCCCCTGATGAACCTGTCACATAATTGTGACAGAGGAAACGCGTCGAGACTTAGGAATGCTCATTGGGAGTAACTTTTTAGGGTCAGAATCTAGGGTTTAGCCGTCGATAAGTGGGGTCGCTCCACTAGGGAGTGATACTTCTGCATTTAGGCGGGGGCCATCTCCACTTTTAGGTAGGGATAGTAATTCTTATAGGGCTAGATCTCCCATTTTTTTGTGCCCTAATACATCCCTTTCTTCTGAACCCTGGAACACCTGCAGCCGGAAGGACCATATCCACAATACGATCAAGATATCAGATGACCGAAATTCCATCAGCGAACACCATACGTCTGAATCGTGAGTGGTCACATATGACCTAGTGTGTGTTATTATTTATTTGTCCGGAGTATTGCATACCCTATCTATACTTCGCTAGATTTATCTGCAGCTATCTAAAACAATATTTGTTTTTGTGGGAATTATTTTAGATAATATCATTATATAAAAGTTATGTTTTAAAGTAGGTTTAATACTTCAGTGATTTTTCAGTTTAGATACCTACACAAATATGCATCTTACATTACTGTGAATATGCTGTCAATAGACTTTAAAGGATCAAAATGGAATGCCTCTTAAAGGTTTTGACTTCCATATTATGGATTCCGTTATTGTTCGTTATAACCAAAAAAACGGAATCCATAACGCTGATGTGAACCCACCCTAACATGGCATTGCTAACTACATTATGATTGATATATTTTTATTGTGAATAAAATAATTCATTCACACACATTCACTAAAATATTTGTGTCATAATGCAATTTTTTGCAGTGATGATAAACATATTTTGAACTAGATGTTGTAATGCAGCAATGGCTTCAGTAACACAGTTATAATTAGCGTTACTAATGTCAAATGCATTTGCTGCTGTATCTACCTGTTTTCTTGCAGCAATGTAAAACCTGTTTAGAAACACACAAAACCGCAGCACATCCTTCCAGGTCCAAGTACAATGCACAATGGTGTTCTGCACAAGCACCTCCCTGTTTGCTGCTCCCCTGATTGGCTGATCCAGACTGTCTGTCAGCCTCTGAGCCAATCTGGGCAAGCCTTCCCCCACCTAGTGCCATGTGACCATCCTTCTTCTTCCTCCTTTGTGGTTTTGCCTACCAACATGAACAGTAAAATGTCGCTGCACACTGTTTTATGTGATTATTCCGTAACAATTAAAAAATCTTTAGATTCGTTTTGCGGCTACATTTTAAAAAAAATTCTTAGCAAATCCGATTTATGTTGTTGAGAATAGATTTGCTCATCCATGTTTTTGAAATCTCAGTAGTTTCAGCTCAATCCATTGTGTAGTGCAGTGTTCCTCAACTCCAGTCCTCAGGGTCCACCTGCCCGTCACATTTTCAGGATTTCCTTAGTATTGAGCAGGTGATATAATTAGTGTCACTGCATCGAGATCTACCACAGGCATTCATTCTGTGCGACATTTTTAATCATGACTGACAAAACTGCACATAAAGCTGCACCAAAAACGAACCTACTCAAAGGGGTCATCTAGGATTTTAGTATTGATGGCCTACACTGGAACTACACATATCCATCCATTTTGTAGTGAACGGAGTTGGTTACTGCAGAGCTGCTCCCAATGAAATACATGGGGGCAGCTTTGCAATAACAGCTCTATCCACTACACCAGTGGTCCCCAACTCCAGTCCTTAGGGCCCACCTGCCAGTCATGATTAAAAAAGTGTCTCGATGCAGTGACACTAATTATATCACCTGCTCAGGTGGACCCTGAGGACTGGAGTTGGGGACCACTGGTGTAGTGGATAGAGCTGTTATTGCAAAGCTGCCCCCATGTATTTCATTGGGAGCAGCTCTGCAGTAACCAACTCCGTTCACTACAAAATGGATGGATATGTGTAGTTCCAGTGTAGGCCATCAATACTAAAATCCTAGGTGACCCCTTTGAGTAGGTTCGTTTTTGGTGCAGCTTTATGTGCAGTTTTGTTTTATTCACTGGAGAAGTACTGCAAAAACAATGCAGTAGAAACTGCACTAATCTGCACAGTGTAAAAGAAGCTTTAAAGCATTATGGAATAGTTTTCCTCATCAAATGTTTTAGATGAAAAAACAAAGGTTTAGATATTGCACTTTCTCAAAATAACACAGTGGAGAGGATCTTTCATGGGTTTTCGTATCACAAACCTTTGTATATGTAGACCCTTTTTAACCCCCCAAAAATACCCCTGTCCCCCCGCTGTTTTTGACATGCTATACGTTAATTCAGACCATCAGTACAGGGAGACATCTGGTTTCCTCAATGGGCATCTTCTTCTCCCTGGCTGTGATGCCGTCCATTCACAGCAGACCGTGTCACAGCCAGGGACAAGGTGAGCTGTTCTTGTGAGATTTGGTAAATGTACGTGAATACAGCAAATAATACACTTGCTTACCCATAAAAAGGTCCTCTTTAAAGGTAGACAAATTCAATGATTCGGATCAAGCAGAGTAATCTCCACTTGCCACCACAAAATACTAGCAAATAGATATTATTTTCATAGCCTTATAATCATGTGTATCCCAGAATTTCATAAAACACATACATATAACTTTGAATCCACTTGTCCACTGAGAACAGTAAATTACTAAAAGGCCTCATGAACATAATATGTGTCATGCATAGCAAAACATATACAGATATTAGGTGTGGAGGACATGTTACTGTAGAAGCTATAGCTGACAATCCAGGTCACTGGGCAAGATACTCACGGTCTAGGTGGCTGTGTCTGATGCCTTCCACGTCTTCTGCATGAATGAAATGATAGCATCTTTTTCCCATCAAATCCACAGCATTAAGGTCCATGTAATCACTGATCCTGCAACATTCAAAAAAGTTAAATGTAACACAATCAAATGCTCTTAAAGGGGTTTTCTGGGACTCCTACAGTATACTGATGACCTATCCTAAGAGGTCATCAATATGTGATTGGTGGGAATTCTACAACGTCCCCTTCCCCCTGCCGATCATCTTGTGCAGTGGCCTCTTCTCAGAATACCAAGCACAGCAGCTTGGCATAGTAGCTGTGCTTGGTATTGAGGCTCAGACTCATTTATTTGAATGGGACTGAGCTGCAACTAGGTCATGTGACCGATGAATGTGACGTCACTGGCCTAGGAAGAGGCCACTCACTAACAGCTGACTGGTGGAATGCTGGGAGTCAGAACCCCACACCTGAGGCTAGGTCATCAATATATGTATTCCAGAAAACCACTTTAATAACACACACCATTATTCAAGGCTACCAATGGTAGATTGAAAAGAATGTACATAACAGCTCAGGCCAATTTCACACAAGCTGCATTTCCCAGACTGAACACTGCTGCTCTGCCTCAAACTCAATGCATCATAATGATTTATGACGCGGTATGCTCCTGCCTAACCGCTGGTCTTCTGTACTGTGCTCCTCAGTGGTCAGGCAGGAACACACAGCCTCATAAATCACTGATGTCCAATGGTTTAATATGCCTACTTTATGTTTACCTGCAGGTTCGCTTATTGGATTCCCCGTTCTGCACTCCCCAAGATTGCCTCTGATGGAGGGTCCATCAGCAGCCTACACTCACTTATATAGGGGGGATGGACAAGGGAACTAGCGCATGCACAGTCCTTCCAAAGTGTAAGTGAATTGCTGTTTTTTATCCAGTCCAACCAAAAACAGCCATCAAAAAGTCGTATTTACCCCAAAATGTTACCAATGGAAACTACAACTGGTTCCACAAGAGCCCTCACACAGCTCCACATGTTCTGGTTCTTTTAACCCCTAAGGACCGGACTCATTTTCACCTTAAGGACCAAGCCATTTTTTGCAAATCTGACCAGTGTCACTTTATGTGTGAATAACTTTAAAATGCTTTTACTTATCCAGGCTATTCTGAGACAGCTTTTTTCATTACATATTGTACTTCATGACATTGGTAAAATGGAGAAAAAAAATATCATTTTCATTTATAAAAAATACCAAATTTACCAAAAAATATGTAAAATTATCAAATTTCTAAGTTTCAATCTCTCTACTTCTATAATACATAGTAATACCTCCAAAAATAGTTATTAATTTACATTCCCCATATGTCTACTTCATGTTTGGATCATTTTGGGAATGCCATTTTATTTTTTGGGGATGTTACAAGGCTTAGAAGTTTCAAAGTAAATCTTGATATTTTTCCGAAAATTTCCAAAACCCACTTTTTAAGGACAAGTACAGGTCTGAAGTTACTTTGTGAGGCTTACATAATAGAAACAACCCAAAAATTACCCCATTTTAGAAACTACACCCCTCAAGGTATTAAAAACTGATTTTACAAACGTTGTTAACCCTTTAGGTGTTCCACAAGAATTTATGGAAAATGGAGAGGAAATTTCTGAATCTGGCAGATTTTCTATTTTACTCATTTTTTTACGCTAACAAATTAAGGATTAACAGCCAAACTAAACTCAATATTTATTGCCCTGATTCTGTAGTTTACAGAAAAACCCCATATGTGGTTGTAAAATTCTGTACGGGCACACAGCATTGCGCAGAAGGAAAGGAACGCCATATTGTTTTTGGAGGGCAGATTTCAGTGGGATAATTTTAACTTGCCATGTCACATTTGAAGACCCCCCTGATGCACCCCTAGAGTAGAAACTACAAAAAAAAAGTGACCCCATTTTGGAAACTATGGGATAAGGTTGCAGTTCTGTTGGTACCATTTTAGGGTACAGATGATTTTTGGTTGCTCTATATTACACTTTTTGTGAGGCAGGGTAACCAAAAAAATGCTGTTTTGGCACAGTTTTTTTTTGTTATTTACAACGTTCATCTGACAGGTTAGATCATGAGCTATTTTTATAGAGCAGGTTATTGTACTTTTTGTTGTTGTTTGTTTCAGTTTTATATAATAAAGCATTTTTGAATATTCTCCATATTCTGAAAGCCATTTTTTTATTTATTTTTGGGGCGACTGTCTTATGTAGGGGCTCATTTTTTTTCGGTATGAGATGACGGTTTGATTGGTACTGTTTTAGGGTGCATATGACTTTTTAATCGCTTGGTATTACACTTTTTGTGATGTAAGGTGACACCGTTTATTGTGATATTTTTTATAGAGAAGGTTTTTACAGACTCGACAATACCTAATATGTCAACTTTTTTTATTTACACTAATATAATTTTTTAAACAAAAAAAAGCATGTTTTAGTGTCTCAATAGTCAGAGCCATATTTTTTTACAATTTTTTTGGCGATTGTCCTTTCTAGGGGCTCATTTTTTGCGGGATTAGGTGACGGTTAGATTAGTTCTATTTTGGGGGGCATATGCCTTTTTGATCGCTTAGTGTTACACTTTTAGTGATGTAAGGTGACAAACCTGGCTTTTTTTTTACACTGTTTTTGTTTTTATTTTTTATGGTGTCTATCGGACGGGGTGGCTCATGTGATATATTTATAGAGCCGGCCGTTACGGGCGCGGAAATATCTAATATGTGTGTTTTTTCATTTTTTTCCCCATAAAATTAGGGGAAAGGGGCATTTTTTCTTTTTTTTACTTGAAACTTAATTTTTTTTTATTGAAAACACTTTTTTTTTTAACTTTATTTCTGTCCCACTCTGGGACTTCAACTTTTGGGGGTCTGATACCCTTTGCAATGCATTACAATAAATCTGTATTGTAATGCATTGCCTGCTAGTGTATAGCACTGAGTCATACACTAACAGGTTGCCTAGGAGACCCAGCCTGAGACTGGATCTTCTCGGCTCCCGTAGAAGGCAGGTCCCGATCCCGTGCAAGGCATTGGGCAGCCTCTGCACCGCATCAAGCTCTCTTCGCCACAGTAGTGTGGGAACTTGATGGGCTCCATCAACCACAAAAAAATTCTATGTCGTGGTCAGCAGACCATAGAAGGGGTTAATTTGCAGTGATCGCCAATACAGGGGGGGGGGTCACCCCTCGGCATTGTCACACAATGATTTCAGCAAGCACCTCGTTACGATCTCCGCCCGCCGTGCCGCGGTGATCGGAAATACACAGGGCGTACCTGTACGCCTGTGTCCTTAAGGACTCGGACATCAATGTGTACATGTACTCCCTGTGTCCGTAAGAGGTTAATGTAGTGACCCAAAAACAAATTATAAAAAAAAAATATATATTGTTCAAAAGTTTTATAAATTTAAAAAAGCTACTCTAAATTTGGCACTGGCACAATGGTTCTCACCCACACAATATGATTTCACATTATGATGTTACTTATAATGCATGGTGAATGTCATAAAAGCAAAACCCAAAAATAAACGCATTTTAATATAAAGTCAAGAAACCGTTAATGTATGGCTTTTTAAATATGAAAATGAAGAAAAAAAATATAAGTGGTAGCTGTTAATATTAATTGTTAATATTTCACCTTTTTACAGCTACATGTTCTGTAACATAGCAATGTTTACTTGCCAGGAAAAATATTTAAGCATTCTGCTGAGTACGTAGAATTACTAAAGTAAGAGATGTGAGTGCTATTAAAAGTAGATGGCTAGGGACAACCATGTCTACCTGCCACTTATCGTTGGAAGAAAAAAGCTGTAATAATTATAGTACTAGAAGAAGGACCCGGCTTTGCACGGGTATATTTCATCTATTTAATTTAATGTTTGTGTGTGTTGTTAAAAGATATCGACAGTATCCCCCATAACAGTGACCTCTACAGCACCCCACCCCTTTAACAGTGAGTTTCACAGCACCCTACTCCCTTGACAGTGACCTCCTCAGTGGCCAGTCCCCTTAACAGTGACCTCACAGTACCCTGCTGCCTTAACAGTGACCTCCACAGCAGTTCCCCTTTTAACAATGACCTCCACAGCAGCCTGCCCCCTTAGCAGTAACATCCACAGTGAACTCCTCTTTAACAGTGACCTCCACAGCACCCGCCCCTTTAACAGTGACCTTCAGAGCGCCTGACCCTTTAACAGTAACCTCCACAGTGCCTGCCCCTTTAACGGTGACCTCCACAGTGCCCGCCTCTTTAACAGTGACCTCCACAGGGCCTGCCCCTTTAACAGTGACCTCCACAGTGCCTGCCCCTTTAACAGTGACCTACACAGTGCCTTGCCCCTTTAACAGTGACCTCCACAGTGTCAGCTTCTTTAACAGTGACCTCTACAGTGCTCGCCCCTTTAATGCTAGGGCTACACGATGACATGTGTTGCGCGACATTTTGTCGCAGCAATTTTTGTGATGATAGGCTATGGTGTCGCACTGCGACATGCTGTGACTGCGACACGACAGTCGCAAAAAATCCATCCAAGATGGATGCATGTAGCGGCGTAGTGCCCTATGTGTCATGCGACATAGGGTCCATTCACACGACCGTAAGTGTTTTGCGGTTTCGCAAAACACTAACACCGGCCATGTGCACATGGCCAGCACTATAATAGAAAATGCCTATTCTTGTCCGCTATTGCGGACAAGAATAGGACATGTTCTATTTTTTTGTGGAGCTGCAGATCGGAAGTTCGGGGCTGCGGTAGGGAAGTGCGTATGTGGACAGCACACTGTGTTCTGTGTGCATCTTTTCCAGCCCCATTGAAAATGAATGGGTCGGCACCTGCTCCACATAATTGCAGAACGGATCCGGACCAATACGTACGTACGTCTGATTGGAGCCTTATTATCATCCTGTAGACCTAGCCTAAAGCTGACCTACAGCAGTGAAGAAAAATGGCTGGGTTGTTATGGAAACCTGGATTAAAACTGTGTGTATGTGGAGACTAAGGCCTCTTTCACACGGGCGTCATATTTTTGGCCTGGATAAGAGGCGTGTGCGTTGCGGGAAAATGCGCGATTTTTCTGCGCGAGTACAAAACATTGTCATGCGTTTTGCACTCGCGTGAGAAAAATCGCGCATGTTTGGTACCCAAACCTGAACTTCTTTACAGAAGTTCGGGCTTGGGATTGATGTTCTGAAGATTGTATTATTTTCCCTTATAACATGGTTATAAGGGAAAATAATAGCATTCTGAATACAGAATGCATAGTAAACTAGCGCTGGAAGGGTTAAAACAAAATAAAAAATGGTTTAACTCACCTTAGTCCACTTGATCGCGGCCCGGCATCTGTTCTTTGTTGAATAGGACCTGTGGTGAGCATTGCAATAATTACAGGACCTTTGATGACGTCACTCCGGTCATCACATGGTACGTCACCATGGTAAAAGATCATGTGACGTATACCATGTGATGACCGGAGTGACATCATCAAAGGTCCTGTAATTATTGCAATGCTCACCACAGGTCCTATTCAACAAAGGACAGATGCCGGGCCGCGATCAAGTGGACTAAGGTGAGTTAAACCATTTTTTATTTTGTTTTAACCCTTCCAGCGCTAGTTTACTATGCATTCTGTATTCAGAATGCTATTATTTTCCCTTATAACCATGTTATAAGGGAAAATAATACAGTGAATAGACTGTCACCTAGCAACCATGCGTGAAAATCGCACCGCATCCGCACTTGCTTGCGGATGCTATGCGATTTTCACGCACCCCATTCACTTCTATGGGGCCTGCGTCGCGTGAAAATCGCACAATATAGAGCATGCTGTGATTTTCACTCAACGCACAAGTGATGCGTGAAAATCACCGCTCATGTGCACAGCCCCATAGAAATGAATGGGTCAGGATTCAGTGCGGGTGCAATGCGTTCACTTCACGCTTCGCACCCGCACGGAAAACTCGCCCGTGTCAAAGGGGCCTAAGGGCCTGCAAGCTTCTATTGGCTGATAAGGGACATGTGACCGTGTGTATGGCAGTTGGGATATGAAGAGAAAGACTTGCAGGCTTTTATTGGCTAATGCAGGTAATATTTGGGGAATATCTCAGGAACGGTACGCCGATATAAAACCTACCCAGACACCTGATGTACCTGTGTGCCAAATTTGGTGAAGATCGATCCAGTCGTTTGGTCGCGCATAAAGAACAGACAGACGTCGGGACAGACAGACAGAAACAAATTTTTATAATATAAGAGAATATACAGCCACATTTTGTAACGGCCATCACATGTCAGTTTTTAGAACCAATTAAAGTCTATGGGACTATTTAAGCCCCGGACAGACCCACAGGGGAACAGTTGAAACCACTGGTGGGCACCTGAGTAGAGGCTGGACCCCAAGTCCTCCGCCCCTTGCATAAGTGACACAGGGCCCAGTAGATTCACTGCACTACAAACAAATAGGCAGCTTATTATAAGCCGATGCATCCATATAAAAACTGGGTAGATTATTTAAATAACTATGCAATTTATTATTATAGATGCATTGGATGGAGTGGAAGACTTTTAGGCACAGAGGCAGGGCAGACAGCATCCTCTTCCCTCGAGATCTGCATTCTCAAAGTCGCTGGAAGGAGCTCATAATCAATCATCTTGAGTGTCTTGCTGCTGCTTGCCACTGTGTGAGCAGATAGCATTTTCATGTAGCTGTTCATTGAGCTCCCAGTATAGATTTTAATGGTGGGCCCTAGGAACCCAAGTTTTTTTTTTGTTTTTTTTTAACAGCCAGTGATTAGCAGCAGTCAAAAAATAGGACATGTCCTATTTTTGGCCATTTTCAAAGCCTGATGGATCCCACTGAAATCAATGAAACAGTTTTTAACGGCTATTTAGACAGGAGTGAACCCATCTCACGGTTGTTAAAAACTGGTACACAGTGAAAAAGGACCTTTTAGGGGTTAAAATTAATACCTCATCCACTTGCATGCGCTGGACACTTGCTCTTCACTTGAGGCAGCAGGCCCTTGCTCCCAGTGTGATGAGATCATATGATCGTGCTGGGAGCCACTAAGAGGGCATTTGATGTTTAGGGGGCACTATGGGTATACTGAAGGCACTGCAGGGGTTAGGTTTGTTTAAAAAAAAGCCAATAAAATACATCTATTATTTATGGCCATTAATAAAAGCTGATGCTAAGTTGGTTTTAAAAACGGATACATGGACAGAAATAGGATGCACACATTGAGGCATGGCCATGAAAAACGTATTTGTGCATGTAGCCTTAATATTAATGCATATTTGTTATAATTTACGCCAAAAAACTGGCATAAATTATATTTGAAATCTACGCTATCTCTGAGAACAGTTTTTGTACACAGGTTGCCCACAATACATCACACTTACCTGTGTGTGTGTACCTCTTAATAATTGTGGAGCATCTGATGCCATCAGACCACAGATTAAAGAGGACCTTTCATTGGATTAAAAAAATACCCCTCAGTTCTGCTGCTGTGCTGCCCACTGGTTTTGGCGCCTGATGATGTTAATTTAGACCAGGCATCCTCAAACTGCGGCCCTCCAGCTGTTGTAAAACTACAACTCCCACAATGCCCTGCTGTAGGCTGATACCTGTAGGCAGTTCAGGCATGCTGGGAGTTGTAGTTTTGCAACAGCTGGAGGGCCGCAGTTTGAGGATGCCTGATTTAGACCATCGGTACAGGGAGGAAAAGACATTTGTTTTTCTCATTAAGCCTCTCCTTCTCCCTAGCTGTGACGCCGTCCAATCGCAGCAGACCACGTCACAGCCAGGGAGACGGTGAGCTGTTTTTTTTTCCTGGCTGTGACGTGGTCCGCTGCAATTGGACACCCATTGAGAAACACAAATGTCTTCTCCTCCCTGTACCGTTGGTCTAAATCAGGGATGCTCAACCTGCGGCCCTACAGCTGTTGTAAAACTACAACTCCCACGATGCCCTTCTGTAGGATGATAGCTGTAGGCTGTCAGGGAATGCTAGGAGTTGTAGTTTTGCAACAGCTGGAGGGCTGCCGGTTGAGCATACTTGGTCTAAATTAACATCATTAGGCGCTAAAAACAGCAAGGGCACAGCAGCGGAACGGAGAGGTATTTTACAAAATAAAATGTCTCCATCTGTAGGAACCACACTATCTGGTAAGCATACCATGAAAGGTCCTTTTTAAGACCCGCATATGATACATTAGTCTTATAAATTTCCATCTATATGTCCTATTAAAACTGGTCACAAGTAGAGAACAATCTGGGTATACTCATACAATAGTTATAAATTAAAGAAGAACTCCCGCAAATAAAATGTATTCTCTGACCTGCTAGAAAGGTACATGATGTAATCTGTAGTGAATGTAATTTCCTTACCAGTGGCCGTATTTGTGAGTTATACCTGGCTGATGCTTCTCACCTGTGTCATGTGACCAGCAATCAGACTCTCCAACTGACACAGCATCTTATGTGTGGACAGGAAGTCAGTTTCTCTATGTATTCCTATGGGAGCCTCACACTCTCTCAGTCTCAAAGGAATGAATAGAGAAGTAACTGACTTCCTGTCCTGTGTCAGCTGGAGATCAGAGAGTTGGTCACATGACACAGCTACAATTAAAAGAGGGGATACCTCACAAATACAGTCACTGATGAGAAGATTACATTCACCACATATTACATCATGCAGCTTTCTAACAGGTCAGAGAATATATTTTTTTTGCAGGAGTTTTACTTTAACATTCACCATTGTCTACTTTATGTTGGTATCATGTTGGTAATGTTATTTGTTTTAGGATATTAGAACTGCTTTTGAATTTTAAAAATTTTCAGAAAATTTTACAAAATCATTTTTTTTTAAGGACCAATTCAGTTCTGAAGTCACTTTGAGGAGCTTACATAATAGAAACCACCCATAAATTACCCCATTTTAGAAACTACACCCCTCAATCTATTTAAAACTGATTTTAGAAATGTTGTTAACCCTTTAGGTATTCCATAGGAATTAAAGCAAAATAACGATGACAAGTCAAAATGTCACCTTTTTTTTTTGCAGATTTACCATTTTAATCCATTTTTTTCCTGCAACACACCAAGGGATAAAAGCAAAACAAACCTCAAAATTTATTATCCTAATTCTACAGTTTACAGAATGTGGTTGTAAATTGCTGCATGGGCACATGGTAGCGCTCGGAAGGCAAAAAGTTCCCTATGGCTTTTGGAGGGCAGATTTTGCAGGAATGGTCTCTGGGTGTTGTATTTGAAGAGACCTGGGCCGGGCGCTCCTCCTACTGGTAAGTGACAGGTCTGTACGGCGCATTGCTTAAAGTACAGACCTGTCACTTATCAGTAGGAGGAGCGCCCGGCCGGTCATAGACATCGCAGCAGGTAAGTATAATGCTTCTAATATTGCTAAGTAACAATGGCAACCAGGACTGCAGTAGCGTCCTGGTTGCCATGGTTACCGATCGGAGCCCCAGCGATTAAACTGGGACTCCGATTGGAACTCTCCGCTGCCACCAATGATGGGGGGGGGGGGGGAGAGGGGAGGCCGCACTGGCCACCAATGAAATTAATACAGGGGAGGGGGGTCCGCACTGGCCACCAATGAAATTAATACAGTAGAGGGAGCCGGACTGGCCACCAATGAAATTAATACAGTAGAGGGAGGGGGGGCCGCACTGGCCACCAATGAAATCAATACAGTAGAGGGAGGGAGGGGGGGCAGGGGGGGCCACACTGGCCACCAATGAAATTAATACAGTAGAGGGAGGAAGGGGGGGGGGCCGCACTGGCCACCAATGAAATTAAAACTGGGGAGGGAGGGGAGTCTGCCCCCTGCTGCCTGGCAGCCCCTGATCTCTTACAGGGGGCTATGATATGCACAATTAACCCCTCAGGTGCGGTACCTGAGGGGTTAATTGTGCTGATCACAGCCCCCTGTAAGAGATCGGATCCTGCCAGGCAGCAGTCATGTACACAGTTCGTAGTATATTCTAACTTGAAGCGTCCCCATCACCATGGGAACGCCTCTGTGTTAGAATATACTGTCAGATCTGAGTTTTCACAAAGTGAAAACTTAGATCTCAAAAATCTTTTATGCAGACGGATCTTCGGATCCGTCTGTATGGAAGTAGCCTACAGACACGGATCACTGACCCATTGACTTGAATGAGTCCGTGAACCGTTGTCCGTCCACAAAATAGGACAGGAAACACGGATCACGGACGCGGATGAACAATGGTGCATTTTCCGAGTTTTCAATGGACCCATTGAAAGTCAATGGGTCCGCAGAAAATCACAGAAAACGGGCTTGGGATTGATGTTCTGAAGATTGTATTATTTTCCCTTATAACATGGTTATAAGGGAAAATAATAGCATTCTGAATACCGAATGCATAGTATAATAGTGCTGGAGGGGTTAAAAAAAAAGTTAACTCCCCTTATCCTCTTGATCGCGTAGTTCCCGGTCTCTTCTTTACTAGCTGTGGGCTAAATGACCTGTGGTGACGTCAGATCACATGCTCCAATCACATGGTCCATCACTGTGGTGATGGAGCATGTGATCTGACGTCATCAAAGGTCCTTTACCTGTATTTAATGCTCACCACAGGTCCTGCTCAACAAAGGATACCATGTTATAAGGGAAAATAATAATGATCGGGTCTCCATCCCGATCGTTTCCTAGCAACCGTGCGTGAAAATCGCACCGCATCCGCACTTGCTTGCGGATGCTATGCAATTTTAACGCACCCCATTTACTTCTATGGGGCCTGCGTCGCGTGAAAATAGCACAATATAGAGCATGCTGCGATTTTCACTCAACGCACAAGTGATGCGTGAAAATCACTGCTCATGTGCACAGCCCCATAGAAATGAATGGGTCCGGATTCAGTGCGGGTGCAATGCGTTCAACTCACGCATCGCATCCGCACGGAATACTTGCCCGTGTGAAAGGGGCCTAAGTCCTTGTAAATAGGTGAAGATAGTTCTCATTGCATGTAACTCATTCTATGCCAATAACTTTGTAATGCCATTTCTTGTTACACTCCTTTCACAACGGTTAAATCTCCTTCCTTTGTCCTTTCCAAAATTTTTACAAAAGTGAATGTAACTGGAAGTAATTAACAAGCAATTATTTCCATCGCATCCCAAAGGCGGAAAACAACGAGGCCACTAATTACCAAAAGCGCGGGTGACAACACTTTCTGGGCTGCTGTATCGGAATTATAATAATCAGCGGATATTACTCGATGAATGATATAAATGACAAAGCATGTAATAACCTGTAATGGCACTAATAATGGTAATAATAAGCCTGGTGATAATAGCAATGATCATCATTATACTGCTTGAATAATGAGCTAGCTAATGAAGCAACACAGAACAAAGGAAGTCATAGCACAGTGCTGTATACAATAACAGACAGGGATATGTTCATACACCCACAGCTTCCCATATCAATGCTTTATTTCACTTCAATGCAGTATAATCAATAATACACTGTAATTTGTGAAGTGTTGACAACGTGGTACATTGTACACTATAAACTGAACATGCGTATAACCCAACAGCAGGTTTACTTAACTAATCAAAGCAGAGTATTTATTATATATAAGTTCGCACATGGTTAAAGGGCATCTGTCAGCAGATTTGTACCTATGAAACTGGCTGACCTGTTACATGTGCGCTTGGCAGCTGAAGGCATCTGTGTTGGTCCCATGTTCATATGTGTTCGCATTGCTGAGAAAAATGTTTTATTATATGCAAATGAGCCTTTAGGTCTAGGAGCAACAGGGGTGTGGCCATTACACCTAGAGACTCCGTTTTCTCGGCAACTGCTGCACCCTCTGCACTTTAACAGGGCCAGGCAGTGAAAATCTCATCATGTTTTCACTGCCTGAAATACAAATAAAATACACTGTAAGGCTCAGAGCTACATTGGCATAAACAGAGCTTGTTACGTAGAATAGACTGGAAGAGTACTCTGACCCATTGTTAAAATAACATATTTCAGTCAAGCCAAAGCTCAAATTAGACCCTCAAAAATGTGACAGCCTTTAAGAAACTTAAACACTGAAGACGACAGACTCAAAACGATCAGCTTCTTACATTTTAATGTTAATGAGTTATACTACTGGAGAGGTCTTTTATGTGAACTCATTATTGGCCCATCTCTACTTTTATAGAACTCTTAGACCTCCCTTTGTCCCTGAGACCAGGATGCTACTACTAGTACCAATTTATTCATTAGATTTAATTATGTGGTTTTAATTACAAGTTAGAGATATATAGATAGTTAGATAGATGGATGGATAGATATCTTTATCATAATCCAGTCTGGACCTTCACTTCTGTTTTTTTTTCTTAAGTTCAGATATTCTAGCTGCTTTTTTGTATACTTATAATAATGCATCAGCCCTCATGGACTGCATCACTTTGGGGGTGTATAGTACATTAGTACTCTTGCAGCCAATTCTATTGATTTAACCATAGCACAGTATTTTAACAAGCTATGTTTAATCTAATGTGGCTGTTGGGCATTATGGTGCATTTTATTTTCATTCTTATTTCCCCTATCATTCTTCCTCTAGAGCAGAGTTTCTGAACTCCGGCCCTCGGGACCCACCTACAGTTCAGGATTTAAGAATATCCCACAGAATGAATACCTGTGGTAAGTCCTGATGGATGGACACTAGTTATATCACCTGCTCAATGCTAAGGAAATCCTGAAAACATGACTGGTAAGTGGGTCCCGAGGACCGGAGTTGAGAAACCCTGCTCTAGAGATAGTGCAGGGCTGCAAGTATCATGTCACCTTTGTCTACTGTGATTATATACAATATGCCACCAGTCGATGTGTCGTCAGCTGCCAGTGCCCACCACCTAACAGCCACTTGTGGCCTATTCAGTTAGTCAAAGCTATAGCAATAGTGCTGCTCACCACCACATGACCAAAGTGCAGACTGAAAACCTGCCCTCAGTTTTAAGGTACAATCTACTGTTTGGATTGTTATAATGTAGACCTCATGCACCAAACAATCAAAATAATAGCTCAAAGTCCCAGAGTCCCTGGAATTAGTCTGAGGTTATACAGTGCTATGTCCTTCTTCTTGGTTCCTCTGGAAAATGATTTTTTTCTTCTCCAGGCTAATGCAGTGCCTCACTGTATTTTGAAGGAATTTTACAAGGAACAGCGTTTTACCATTAGTGATGGCCAGTTCGCAGTGTTCGCCGATGAACACATTCGATCTGCCATCTTTATTCCCAAGCCCGGTGATGCAGAGGTAAGTCCTTACATGTGCCTGCGCCGCGAGCAGCTCTGAAACACATGCGGTCACCGGGAGCAGGCAGTTCCGACAACAGCCCGATGTCTTTGCAAAATCCAAGAACACTACATCCATAGCTGCCCTTCTGTCCAGGCTTGTACTCACCTCCTTAAAGGGAACCTGTTATGAACTTTATGCTGACCTCACTGTGGGGAGCATAAAATAGTGACAGAAATGCAACAGTTTGTCATTTATGAACTAAAAGTAAGTGGTTGCCAAGAACCAGCATCATAATCATTGCAGCCCAGGCCTTGAAAAGAGTCAAATCTACCTGAGAAGAGTCCTGGTTATACATAATCTCCTGCTCTCTCACCCGTCTGCTGATGATTGGCAGTTCTCTCCTAGACAGAAAGGGAGAAAACTCAGTAGGAGACTGTCAGTCATCAGCAGGTGGGCAGGAGAGCAGGATCCATGAATAACCAGGACTCTTCTCAGGTGGCCGGGACTCTCTTCCAGGCCCAGTCTGCAATGATTGTGATGTTGGTTCTCGACAACCACTTACTTTTAACTTATAAATGACCGACCGCTGAAATCATCTCACCTTTCTCTACTTTATGATGCTGTTAGTATGGGCAGCATAAAGTTGATGACAGGTTCCCTTTAAACTTCTGTCCTTGGTAAACCAATGCTATTTACAGTCACAATACTGTATCTAGTCCTCAAAAAAAAATCCCCACAAAGAAGTTAAGCTTTAAAAATTATGTATCATTTTCCTTTCACTTCACAGACACTTGCTACTTTCTGTTAGTCTATCACATAAAGTCCCAATAAAATACATTTAAGTTAGTAGGTATAATGTCAAAAAAGTTGAAAAGTTCAAGGGGTATGAATACCTTTTCAAGGCACTGTACCTTATTTAACTTAGATGGGACCAGATGTACAGTTAGCTAATTTTTTATTTTTTATATTACTCAAGGTACCACCTACATCAGCTCCTTTTGCTTCTTTTGTATAAACAGAGCTAAAAGAACCCATTGAGTAGTTCTGCCTTTTTCTGATCCTCAGTGACCATCTCCTTTTTCTTGTTTCCTTTATTTAGGGCACCTACTGGCTCTGACCTTGTTTTTTAGCATTTATATATTTAAAGGGAACCTGTCACCAGTTTTATGGTGTCCTAACTAAGGGCAACATAAATAAGTGACTGATTTGCTTATCAAAATGCTGGGTCACTTTCTTTAATTGACCCAGTCAATCTGTCAACATCTTGTATTGAAAAGCTCCAGCTGATAATGATGAGTCATGAATATTCATGAGCTCCTGACTCTCCCCGCCCACCTTCTGCTGAATGACAGTTTGTTGCCATAGGAATCAGCAGCAGGTGGGCAGGGGAGTGGCTATAGCTCTGAATTAAATATACGCTGGACTCGATGACATCACGCCGGACTCCAATCTGCTCATTAGCATACGGCATGCGGCATTTTGGTGTGTATATTATGAGGTAACCATCTGTCACACCAGTAAGTGAATACATCTAAGGTACTTTTTAGTAGTTAATGATTGTATATAATTAGTTAGATTATAATCAAATATCCACATGACATATATCCCTTTAAGAGTTTTGGGGGGGATTTATTTAGCTCTTTTTGGGCACCTACAGCTGATCCCTCAGAGTTGGATTTTTAAATGCTTTTTTTGTTGTTGTTTATTGCCCTTTTTATCTTAAGTCACATGGGGTTTATATTTAAGTTGTTTTTAAGACGTTTAATAAAGAAATCACCATCAAGAAGTCGGAGCACTGGATAGTCTATGCGTCATTGATTTTGCGGCTTTTACCATGTGGCACAACTAATATGTTGCTTCTTTTTCATATGGTACACTATGTATATTTAGTTATAGTTTACCACTTTTGCTTACAGAGGTTTTGCATGCTCCAGATACAGGACATGTCATCATTATTAAATTGGTGGGGGTCTGACAGCCAGCACCCTCACCTATCAGCTTTTTCCTACAGCCATATAGCTCAGATCAAAGTGTAGTGTATGTGCCGGGTTACTGCAGTTCAGCATTCGCTTGCATGAAAAATATATATATATTTTTTTTATGAACATGTGTGCAGCAGTAGCTGGAGTTTAAAAGGAGCTGGGAAGTGAGACAGGTAAGCATATATAGAGGTCTGATCTGGGATCCAAATTTATTAAAATGTTGTCTCATGAAAATATTGTTTGAAATTTTTTATATATATATATATATATATATATATATATTGTTTTTAGTATTAGGGCTGTCCAATATATTTTTGAATTAGGGGAAATTGCAAGGAGCCTGATAAAGTAATAAAAGCACTTAAACTCACCTTCCCAGGGTCCATTCAAGTGAACAGAGCTTAGTCGCGCCCACTCTAGTTGATACTAGTCGTGACGTCAGTGGGCGGGCGGCCCGGCGGTAAACAGTGAGAAGGCCGCGGCGCTGATGGAGCGCCGCTGCCTTCTCAAACAGCTGATCGGCGGGGGTTCCGGGTGTTGGACCCCGGCCGATCAGAAGCTGATGATCTATCCAGAGGATAGATCATCAGTTAAATGAAAGTGCAGAACCCCTTTAAAGAAGCAGAGAGAGGGAGGCAAGACTGAGCATCTGTGTCCACCTTAGCATGTTTACTGAAAAGGATGCAAAAAGGTTATTCAATAGAAACAGCAGGCGGCATTATACTAACAATATTCCTGGAATATCTGGGGATATAAACATTTTTTCAAACAGGTGTAAATACAAAAATGTTGGTCTGGAGGAATTAATTACAAATAATATACTTCATGGGACACCCCAAGGATCATAAAGGATCTGGCCTGGGGTGTGAATTAATTATGACGTTTGGCCTGGGATCTGAGTTAATTTAGGGGTCTGGTATGGGATCTGAAATAATTATAGGGTCTGGATACATTTCTGGCTCTGGTCTGAGGTCTGAAGTTTTTTAGGACTCTGGTCTGGAGACTAAATTTATTTATAGGTCTGGTCTGGAGTCTGAATAATTTTTGGGACCTTCACTGGAGTCTGAATGCATTAGGGGTCTGGGATCTGAATATATTTGTGTTCCTGTGGAAGCTGGAAATTACTTCAATAGGAAGGGATTGCATAGGGGAGAAAAGGGGAAAATGCCTAAAATCAAAGGGACATTCGATCAACCTATCACTAACCACTGTCGTTTTCCATTCTTCTTTTAAACATGCCACCATCACACCCATAACCATACTTCCCGCACCGTCCTCTTTATCCAGCTATCGCCCCATCTCGCTCCCTTTCACTTCAAAACACCTAGAACATATCTATCTCAACCTGTCCACTCACCCCTCATCCCACTCAATCTTTGATCTGCTACAATCCGGCTTTCAACCCAATTACTCAACTAAAAACTGCCCTAATCAAAGTAGCCAATGATCTTCTAGCTGCCAAAGTTCAATGTCATTACTCTGTACTCATCCTTCTTGACCTGTCCTCTGCCTTTGACACAGTGGACCACTCTCTCCTACTGCAAATCTATTCACCTCTTGGCATCAGAGAGTCTGGCCCTCTCTTGGATCTCCTTGTACCTCACCAACAGAACCTTCAGTGTTTTCCATTCACACACCACCGCCTATAACGCATCCATTCTATTGGTGTTCCTCACGACTCTTTACTGTGTCCCCTACTTTTGTCCATTTATACATTCATCCTGGGAAGCTCAATACCACCTCTAAGCCAATCACACTATAATCTACTCTACGCTCAAATCTACCTATCCTCATTCTTCTCCTTCTTAAAACTCAACATGGAGAAAAAATGTAAGGCGGAAGTTGTGTCTTTAAATATGACTGCAGGCTTTCTGGTGTTTAAAACAGCAGAGACCCGTGGCACATGTATGCGATCAGCCATAAGGCTGATTGCATACATTTCCCCCCCTGTCACGAGGGTGTCAAGACCCACGCCTGACTCTGTTATACCCGGGGTCAGGAAGTCGCAGCGGTTGGCTGCGCGCTCTATGTAAGATAGGGCTGTTTCCTTATGGTAGCTTTCTGGGTTTGCTTTGCAACCCTTTTTGGCTCACTCAGGGATCCGTAGCTCCTTCTCCTCAGCTGTTCCTTGTCCAGCTCTCCCAACCTCCTTATATTCCCCTCTCACACTTCTCTGGTTGCCAGATATAGAGCTTCCTGCCTGGACTTCTATACTGACCCACTGGAGCTGTGTTGCTGCGTTCTCAGATTGTTGGTCTAGAACGTTTCCCTCCGGATCCCTGTTGGACCTTTGTGGTCTGCTGTGGTCGCCCACCTGGGTTTATGTGTTTGTCTGTATTGTCTGTCCTCTCCCTGGTGTTTCCCTCTTAGTGTCAGTGGTGCAGACTAGCGATCCCACCGTCCCGTTCACTATCTAGGGCTCATTTTAAGGAAAGCCAGGGTTTAGGCACGTGATCGCCGCACGGGTGAGGAACCCGTCTAGGGACATCAGGGCAGTCAGGTGCCAGCCGCAAGGTGAGTCAGGGGTCACCACCTTTCCCTCTCCCTTGGGCAGGGCTTTCCCTTTTCCCTCCCTGTGCGTGACGCCGGTCATTACACCCCCGCAGCAGTCCAGAAGTGGAAGCCAAACTCCCACTCCGGTAACAGCGTTCCCCGGCTGAGATTGTGGAACCTGTTACATTATACTATTCCCGCCCCTTTACGATCCCTGAGCGCGGGAACAAGATGCATTGGTGTGAGGAACCTATTTAATGTGTGAGTCTGTTTGATTTTATGTATTAGTGAATACCTTGCTCCTGAGGAAGGGGTTTTGTATAACCCCGAAACGCGTAGAGCTCTGTTTATTAAAGTATTTGAAGAAACTTATTTCAAGATTGGAGGTACTGATTTCCAATTTGGAGACCACGAGAAGCAGACTCGGCAGGGGGGGGTACTGTCTCAGGTAACTTACACTACACCTGCTTGGCAGCACCCCAGTAAAGTGAGTAACAACTGCCTTACAAGATTTACTTGTTTCTTCAAGTGAATTCCAGTGACCCTGGCCAGGGGGGTTTACTGTCCTAGGTATTTGCGACCACTGACCTATGTGACAGCCCCCCCTAGTGAAGTGAGTAGTCCAGTTCACTTCAGGTTACAAACACTGACTTTTACGTATTTGTGCTTCTTTCCTGGTAGCCTTGCTTGGGGGGGGTCACTGGTCGCAGGTGCTTTTATACCTGCTTGACAGCCCCCCATTGAAGTAAGTCATTATTTACGGCTATTGCTGATTATTCGTCTTTTCGTTCCTTTAGGGATATTGCTACATCTAATTGCGCTTATATACTTCGTTAGTTTTATGTTTGTGGGGATTAGGCGCTATCTATGTGTATCTAGAAGTTTTGAAGGTCATTAACACTATAGACCAAATCCTACACATATATTTTTTACATTATACTAATAGCACAGTTTAGTGTCATCTGCAAAAATGCATATTTTATTGTGCAAGCCTTCTACAAGATCATTAATAAATACATTGAAGAGAATACTGACCCCTGAGGTACCCAACTATTGACCCAGTGCAATTGCATGTAATAAAAAATTTTATTATAGCTACTGAAATATTCACTGAATATTCAAGAATAGGCATTTCTATAAGCGGTGGCCCGTTCCGATTATTGTGGAACGCACACGGACGGCATCCATGTTTTGCGGATCTGCAATTTGCAGACCGTAAAACATGGCTCAATTGTGTGAATGCGCCTTAACTCTTCTAAATCTCTGGGTCATGAGTGGCTTTAAACAAGGAATTTGAAAGTTAAAACACATGTCCTGAATACGTCTGTGTGGAATGGCCTTTTTTTGACAATACTTTCAAGGCTGCAGTTATCCATGTTGCTCCTGTAACTTTTTCTACCATACTTTTTCCTTCTATTCAACTTTTTATTAAGGCTACTTTCACACTAGCATTTTTGCTTTCCGTTTGTGAGATCCGTGCCCAACAGCTGAAACAAATTTATCTTCATTTATGCTAGTTTTCTGGTGCAAATGAAGCCACAATTCTATGGCAACTCTAAGCTGTTATAGATTACTGTTTAGGCACATAGACTTCCGGAGGATGTGACCAATATATGACAAGGCCTGTGTCTCGTCATACATGTGGTGCATCCTCTGGCAGTGCACAAGGTGCCGGTCTTTATAAATCTCCCCCATTGAGTCTACAAAATTGAACTTTTTCACAATGTTCTAATTTTCGGATACTGACTTTTGGGTTTTCATTAGCTGTAAGCCTTAATCATCAACATTAACCCTTCTGATACCAGCGCTGTATATGTACAGCACTGGAGCGATAGGCAAGCATGGCAAACATCAAGTGAGATCACGGCATCTAAATGTGCAAAAACCTGGACGCTCGTGATTCTGGGGGTGTTACCGACATCCTCTATGATCAGTGAGGATGCCGGTAATTGATTTGAATGTGCTCAGCCTCGCAGAAAAGGCTGACTGCATTGAAACTGCATTCAACATAAATTAACAATAGACAGTAATAAAGTCATTTTAAAAATACATGATTGTACAAAATAAAAAAATTGATTTTATAGGCTCAAATACGAGCTTCAAAAACATTACAAAAAAGTTAAAATAAACTGTTAAAAAATATATTAAAAATGAAAAAAAAAATAAAAGTTTAAATCAGTCACGGTCATTTTATTACAATAAAAAAATGGCAAATTTGCAATTTTGACCCTTTTTCTGTTACGCCAATTGCCGTATTGGAAAAATATTTTAAAAGCATGGGCGTTTTCGGTCGTGGTGATACCCATGATGTTTACATTTTTGTTATTTAGGTATTTATTTTTTATTATATGGAAAGGGGGTTTCCATATAATAAAAAATAAATACCTAAATAACAAAAATATAAACATCATGGGTATCACCACGACCAAAAACGCCCATACTTTTAAAATATTTTTCCAATACGGCGATTACCGTAAAAGAAAAAAAGAGTCAAAATTGCAAATTTGTAATAAAATGGGATCAAAATTCGCACACACTCCAAAATGGTATCACTAAAAACTACAGATTCTCCCGCAAACAAAATTGCCCCACAGGCTCAGTAGATATAACTATAAAAAATTTATGGGGGGTCAGAATAAGGTGATGTAAAAGAAAACTTTTTTTCAAAGTTTAAACTTAGTTTTACACTATTTTGACCTAAAAGACCTATACATATGGGGTACCGTTGTAATCGTACTGACCCAGAGAACGAAGGGCATGAGACACTTTGAGAACAAAGCCCGTAAAAAAGTGGAGGAAATGATGGTTTTTTTTTCCAATTCCACCACATTTTTTTACCACTTCCCACTACATTGTATGCCATAATTAATGGTGGCATTAGAAAGTACAACTTGTCCCGCAAAACATAAGCCTTCATACAGCTATGTGAACAGAAATATAAAAAAAGTTATGGCTCAAGGAAGATGAAAACGCAAAAATGAAAAAAAAAAAAAACTCTGGTATCCTAAGGATTAAAAGAAATAAATGTTGAAATAGGTCTCTCTGTGTGTAATGAATCTATAGAATATGAGTTTCCCTTTTTGAATCGATTACTGAAATTAATTAACTTGTAACTAATCACTGATATTCTAATTTATTGAGATGTAACTATAGAACCTGTTCCAGAATAATGCAGAACAACATGTTGCGTTAAAAATGGCTATTGGAATAAGGGATGAGCCTTATATTTCAGCAGTATAAACTTGCTTCCTTTGAGATCATATTTTTAGCAGTTAAATACAAATAGCTATGCCACGTTTCAGAATTTTTATGTTGTTCACATACACTTTTCTTTTGCATGGACATATCCTTTCAACAGCTGGGCACATTGTGTATTTCCACAATGTATATTCTATCATTAGCAGTAAGCTTACTGTACATTTCAGAGAGCATCAATCATTGTAACTTTCTGTAATGCAATTCTGTACATCAAGTGCAGTGCTTACCAATACAACATGTACTCTTCCTTATAAGTGCTTCAATCTAAAAGATAACATACCTATTTTCACAGTATATTATATTGAGGTCCATATTGACTCGTGTTACAAACATGTGGCAGTCAATGCGGACTTCATTGATGGTTGGAGGAGGGAGTGCATGAGCCACAACCACTAAGCCCATGACCTGTCCAGTACCAGAGCGAGTATGAGATAGAGATACACGGAGACGCAATCGTCCAGTTACATGAATCACCTAGAAAACACAGGAAAATAAGTCAGTCAAAATTGACAACAACTATATTCTAAATTATTTATTAAATACATGCATTTAAAGGGGATGTGTCATCAGAAAATTACCTATTGCTTAACAAAAATTTTAACCCTTTCTCTACCAGTGCCATACATGTACGGGGCTGGAGTGATGTGCAAACATGGCGCTAACTGCGGGTCTCAAACAGCAGAGGCCTGCGGCTAATGACCGTGACTGGAAATAATGTTGATCGTGGTCATTACATCCTTTAGATGCCATGATCAAGTGTGATCATGGCACCTAAACAGTGAAAAACTGGCACCCATGTGTGGCCAATAATGATGCCGGCAATTCACAGTAAGAGACCCAGTGTATTAGATCTGCAAGTGGCAGGCCAACATAAGAAATCAGCAACTCACATATAACCATGCAGCTGTATGCAATACGGTAATACTGAGTAAAAAAAAAAATTTATGAATGTGGTAGCCTCCTACACTGGCTACAAAATCATTAAGAAAAATTTAAAATAATATTAAAAAAAAAAATAAAAAAAAAAAAATTTAAATCACCTCTTTCCTTAGAATAAAAAAATAAATACATAAATAATAAAAAATATAAAAATATTTTCCCAATGCGGTGAATGGCGTAGCAGAAAAAAGTATCAAAATGGCCGATTCGCCATTTTTGCAATGCTGTACGGACTATACCCGTGAAGGAATTGTGTTTTTCTTTCCAATTCCACACCACTTGGAATTTTTTCCCGCTTCCCACTACATTGTATGCCATATTAAATGGTGGCATTAGAAAGTACAACTTGTCCCACAAAAACAAGCCCTTGTATGGATAGGTGAATGGAAAAATAAAAAAGTTAGGGCTCCAGGAATATAGGGGGAAAAATGAAAAACTTCCGGTATCCAATGGGTTAATGTTAAACATTAAAATTTTGGTGATTATTTTTACTTTTCCATGTCACTACCAACATTTAGAATAAAATCCTGCAATTTTTGCACTGGCCACCAAGCCTAATAATAGGCACTCCTTCTTGGACTGTGCAGACCACTTTTAAGGAGTCATCTCATTATCATCACAGGCAGTATTACAACGGCAGATATCATTTAAATACAGTATACCGGTAGCTAACAAAAGAATTCACAATAGATGACTGTAATGAAATCCAAAGTAAATAAACAGATAGATAGATCTCATATTCATAGACTTACATTATCAATAGCTAATTATATAGCTAATTGATCTATTAAGCAAATGACAATAGTGCCTCTCGATGCCAGCCCGTCTGAAGACTAGGTGAGAAACTCCACATTCTCAGAGGAAGCCCCCATTTAGCACAGGCCTGCTAATTGAAAACCATTTGGGCGTCATAATGAAGACCTGGGAGGGGGATACTTAAAATGCACAGCCACCCTAGACATGTTGGCTGCTAGACCAGTGGGTGGTCTAACCCATTCAGTAGATGAATGAAATAATATCAGAAGCCATAACTCCGACCTCATGGCACCCACAGCCTCAGAACCCTAATAATTGTGTTCAGCCTGACATGGCCTTCGGGCAGAGTCTATGCGTGCCATTCTGGACAGAAGGCATTTCTTGGAATTCAGGATCTGGCCTTCTGGAATTCATAACTCAATCACATTTGGTGTCTGTATGACCGGGACGAAGCGACTCAGATTATGGGATCATACCTGTACCCGCAGTCCCTGTCATACAGCGAGGAATCTCCGTGATTTATATTGCCACCTCAGTCAGTCTTCTGGGAAGGTGGGGCAGAAACCTGAATAATATCAGACGTCCCAGAAGGCCGGACCGAAAGGAGGGAGGTTCCCTCACAGCCCACCCCTCGGCTGAGGGAGGGATACAAATGGGTGTTTGGGAACAGGTAATTGTCAGCCATTTTGGGGATCCACATCATTTGGAGTGACTGTCCAAATCTTCAGCTGTCCCCATAGCCGGAATATAACTGCTGCTATTCCGTATTTTACCCCTTTTATTTTATCTGTTCACTGCATTGTTATTGTATGTATATTTAGTTTTTATCTTTTATCTGACACTTTCTTTTTGTATTGCACTGCACTATTGTGTTTTAAATTTAAGTCCTTGTGGTCTTATAGAACTTGCTCCTTCGGAGGGAATGACGTTACCAGTAGTGTTTCTGGGGATTTTAGGTCCCATATTGATAACCTGTGTTACTGTGTTCAATTTGGGTTGAGAGAATATCTGAGTATAGTCCCTATTGCCTTATAGTATAGGTGGTGGCAGCTATTGTGATAGAAAATATTGGGGTGTTAGAATCTAGGGGAGTAAGTTAGCATAATTCTGTCATCTAGAATAGGTGGGTGGGAATTTCTGTGGTAACGTGATGAGCTCACAAGTATAATTCACCCCAGTGACGTGACCTATTGAATAGGGATCGTGACAATGACTGTCAAAGAGCTTCTCGTGCCTTGTAAGATTTCTGCACAGGTCACAGAAAATACCTAGAAAAGTCTACCATAGAAGTCCCACCCAGTCCATTGTGCCTATGGCCCATGGTAGTTGCTGTAACAGCTCAGGCAAAATGGCTGCCCTCAAATTCATGTTCAGGAAATCTGAATCTACAGCCAGAAAATAAAAAAAAATCATATCAATAGGAATAGAATAGTAAAATCAAATAAGTTTGTCACTGCTGCTTTGTTAGAGGAGTTATCACACATATCTTGGTTGAACTTGATGGACTTATGTCTTTTTTCAACCATATTAACTATGCAACTATAACCAATCCAGGAGTTATCACAAGTATCTATCATCTATCCAGGAATTATCACAACTATCTCTCACTTATCCAGGATTGGACTGGCCCAGTCTCTGATACCATAATGGACTCCAAAGATCCAAAATCTGCATTATGGATGATATTGGGGTTGGGGCATTGAGAAAAAAACATTCCTCTCACGGGCCCAAGGAAGCCCAGTCCAACATTGCATATATCCACAGGATAATTGAAAAATATCATATTGTTGGGGGTCAACTGACCACTGGGACTTCCAGCAATCCTGAGAACAAACGGTCCCTGAGTCAGTTGTACGAGTGGAGCAGAAATGTGTATGTTGGTCTCCCGCTCCATTCACTACTATGAGACTGACATAGACAGTAAAGCAGTAGCATGACATGCACAATACTGCTCCAGTCAGAGAGGAGACTGGGGACCTCCTGTCCTAGGGATCGCTGGGGGTCCCAGTGGTCGGAACCCTGACAGTTTGCCACTTATCACCTATTCTGTGGATAGGTGATAAATACTGTATGTATTTAAAAAAAGATAGATTAATACTTTAAATATGTTTTTGTGTATAAACGTAGATAGATACACAGATGAAAAATAAAATTCACATACATGAGAAAAGAAAGGTACAGAAAGGTAGGACACTAAAGCTTTATATAATCAAGGCCGAGATGATGGCAGACAGTGGCCATTAAAAGACAAATACAAGAAGTAAAGAAGCAAAGCTTGCAGCAACAAAAGAAACACTAGACCTGCAAGTAAAAAATAATAATCTGAAAATAAGGATGTAAAGAAGGAAAAAAGAAGGGCTGGCCAGTGGGAGGCAGGATGCCGCAGACTAAATAATCCAAAGACTAGCAGAGTACGGTAAGTAGAATCCTCTCTGACACATATTGGGAGTTTTGCTGCTGGATTGCTCGTGGCAATAAAAGACATCAGAGACTCCTGTGGTACTTTCATATATTTCAGCAGCTAAATCTACTATGACACTGAAAGCAGGGGGAGCTGAGGTACATACAATGTCAGGAGCAAACTCCCCTTCCTATGACCTTAATTGATATTAAGGACAGCATTGTTAACTGCTCTACAACCAGCAAGATGTATTAGAAACATTAAATGGTTAATACATTAGCATTGGGATTCTATGTAACACTGGTCCGACTTCATAGTCAAATCTTGCGAGCATGCGACTTTTCTTACTGCTAACAGTTATGAAAAAGCAGCACTGTGCATTACACTTTTGTGCATTACACTCATTTTTCTCTATTGATATTCGCTGAGGTCCCTTAACCCCTTCAAGCAACAGCCAATATTTCAATCTGACATGTGTCAGTTTATTTGGTAACAACAATGGAACGCTTTTACTGCGGCCCGCAACGCACTAACACAGTCCGTGGGGAAGCTGCAGCGGATCGCGGACCCATTCACTTTAATGGGTACACAATCCGGCCATTCCGCAAAAAGATGGGACATCTTTGTATTTTTTTGAGGAACGGAAGTATGCGACGAAACCCCACGGAAGCACTCAGTAGTGCTTCCGTAGGGTTCCGTTCCTCACTATTCCGCATCTCCGGATTTGCGGACCCATTCAAGTGAATAAGTCCTCATCTGTGATGCGGAATGCCCACGGAACGGGACCCATGTATTGCGGATCCGCAAATGCGGTCCGCAATACGGCAACAGGAAGCACACGTTCGTGTGCAGGGGGCCTTATCCAAGTCATTCTGAGATTGTTTTCTCGTGACACATTATACTTCATGTTAGTGGTGAATTTGAGTTGATGCGTTTTACCTTTATGCATTAAAAAATCCCAAATTTTCTGAACATATAGAAATATTAAGCTATTTTCAAAACTAGAATTTCTCTGCTTTTAAGGCCTCATGCACACGACCGTTTTTTTTTACGGTCCGCAAAAACGGGGTCCGTAGGTCCGTGATCCGTGACCGTTTTTTCGTCCGTGTGTCTTCCTTGATTTTTGGAGGATCCACGGACATGGAAAAAAAAGTCGTTTTGGTGTCCGCCTGGCCGTGCGGAGCCAAACGGATCTGTCCTGAATTACAATGCAAGTCAATGGGGACGGATCCGTTTGACGTTGACACAATATGGTGCAATTGCAAACGGATCCGTCCACCATTGACTTTCAATGTAAAGTCTGGAGTCTCTTTTATACCATCGGATCAGAGTTTTCTCCAATCCGATGGTATATTTTAACTTCAAGCGTCCCCATCACCATGGGAACGCCTCTGTGTTAGAATATACTGTCGGATATGAGTTACATCGTGAAAACTCATATCCGACAGTATATTCTAACACAGAGGCGTTCCCACGATGATGGGGAAGCTTCTAGTTAGAATATACTACAAACTGTGTACATGACTGCCCCCTGCTGCCTGGCAGCACCCGATCTCTTACAGGGGGCCGTGATCAGCACAATTAACCCCTCAGGTGCCGAACCCGAAGGGGTTAATTGTGCGTATCATAGCCCCCTGTAAGAGATCAGGGGCTGCCAGGCAGCAGGGGGCAGACCCCCCCCCTCTATTGCTTTAATAACATTGGTGGCAGTGTGCGGCCTCCCCTGGCCCCCCCTCCTTCCCTCTATTGCATTAATAACATTGGTGGCAGTGTGCGGCCTCCCCGGCCCCCCTCCCTCCCTCTATTGCATTAATAACATTAGTGGCAGTGTGCGGCCTCCCCCGATCCCCCCTCCCTCCCTCTATTGCATTAATAACATTGGTGGCACTCAGCTCTGAAAAAGCTTTTATGCAGACGGATCTTCAGATCTGTCTGTATGAAAGTAACCTACAGCCACGGATCACGGACACCAATCTTGTGTGCATCCGTGTTCTTTCATGGACCCATTGACTTGAATGGGTCCGTGAACCGTTGTCCGTCCAAAAAATAGGACAGGTCATATTTTTTTGACGGACAGGATACACGGATCACGGTCTCAGATGCAAAACGGTGCATTTTTCGATTTTCCACAGACCCATTGAAAGTGTCAGCGAAAAAAAACTGAAAACGGCACAACGGCCACGGATGCACACAACGGTCGTGTGGATGAGGCCTAAGGCAGATAGTGATACATCATAAAATAGTTACTACTTTACATTCCCCATATGTCTACTTTATGTTGGTATCATTTTCTAAATGTCATTTAATTTTTTTTAGGAAGTTAGAAGGCTGAGAAGTTTATAAGAAAATTTAAGATTTTTAAGAAAATTTCCAAAACCCACTTTTTTGAAGACCAGTTCAGTTATGGAGTCACTTTGTGGGACTTTCATAGTAGAAACCACCCATAAATGACCCCATTTTAGAAACTACACCCCTCAAGTTATTCAAAACTTATGTTACAAATTTTATTAACCCTTTAGGTTTTCCACAAGAATTAAAGCAAATTGGAGGGGAAATTTTCAAATTTCATTTTCTTGTTCAGATTTTCCATTTAAATCCAATTTTGCTGTAACACAGCAAGATTTAACTGCCAAAGAAACCGCAATATGTATTACCCTCATTCTGCAGTTTACAGAAACCCATATGTGGTTGTAAACTGCTTTATGGGCACACGGCAGGGTGCAGAGGGGGAGGAGCGCCATATTGTTAATGGAGGGCCGATTTTGCTGAAATAGTTTTCAGGTGCCATGACACATTTGAAGAGACCCTGAGGTACCCCTAGAAAGAAAACCCCCAAAAAGTCACCCCATTTTGGAAACTACACTCCTCAAGGAATAAATCTAGGGGTGAAGTGAATGCTTTGACCCAACAAGCGCTTCATAGAATTTAGAGACACATGGCTGTAAAAATGAAAAATGTACTTTTATTTTCAATATACAGTTGCTTCCTCTCAACCCTATGGATGCTGCGGGCGGCTACTGACCGCGGCATCTATGGGGTTAAACGGCACGAGATCGGTGCCAGCACCAATTTTCGGCCGTTGCAGCAGGGTGTTAGCTGTAAGTTACAGCTAACACTCTCTGCTGATGGCAGCAGCTCAGGAACGGAGCTGCTGCCATTACACTCACTGCATGGGGGCATCATGGGGGGCAATGGCACAATCAGGGGGCAATAGCACAATATAGGGGCATGATTAGGGGCACAGTGGGGGTCATTAGATTACCTGGGGCACTGGCGGCACACAGGGGGTCATGCCTAATTTCAGGCTGTGATCTCCAGCGTGGAGATCACAGCCTGAAACCGGCATTTTGTCACTGAAGCACTCTGATTGGTTAGTCTGCAGAGACTAGCCAATCGGAGCGCTTGCCAGCAAGGCACCACTCTGATTGGTCCCTTGCCGGCTTCCCTGGTGTCTCTGCTCTCAGGGAGAGCGGAAACTCTGGGGCCGTGACACTTTATAGTGTCACAGCCCCGGTAAGCAGTTTGGACGTCACTGTATGTAAAAATGCAGTAAGTCACTTGCAATTTGGACGTACAGTAATGTCCAAATGTGTGAAAGGTTAAAGGGATTGTCTCTATTTTGATTAAGCACTTTACCAGTGATAATGTTGAAAATATTCCTACTGGGCCAGAGCTGAGCTCCCCAGAGTAATGACATTGCAGGCACTCTCTAGATCACGTACCGTACATTCGCCACATGATTTTAGCCTGGTTACAACCCGCACTGGCTCGGTAGGAATATTTTCAACATTATCACTTTTGGTTTGCTTACAACTTTCAGCCTTTCACCACCTTATTGTCGCCTTGGATGTTTTTGCCTGTGCCTGCTTCGCTCCTGCATCGCATTGTTAATCTCTTGTCCTGGCTGGTCGCGGGATCCAGGATTAAACTTTAAATCTCCCTTGCTCCCTGTGAATGCTGCTGCATCGTTTTCTCTCCTTTCCCTCTATGTTTAACCATCGACCCCCCTTTTTGTGATTAACTCCTCCGCCTCCTTGTTCCTTGTTCTTCATAATACCATCCTAAATTTCCTGTCTCAATCTTGCCTCTCCATGTTTTTTCTTATGTATTCTGAAATCTAAGACTGGCTACACTGTGGATTGTGGTGGATGAATGATTATAATTGGTCTTTGGCATTTACCTCCCTACTAGTCCACTCTCTCTAGTGAAATAAGACTGTCTTTCATCTGGAGATAGTTCAGTCTTAGCAGGAGGGAGAGGCTGAGAATGATAAAATAAAGAAGAGAAGTAAATCCAGTAAAGTATGAAGTAAAGAGCAGAGAAAAGGAGGATAAGGGAAGAAAGAGAGAGAAATAAAGGATTTAAAATAAAAGGTGAAGAAACAAAGAAGTTCTTCAAGGGAAACAAGCAAAAGAAAATATAAATTATAAATAAAGAGGAAGGGGAGAAGGGGAAGAAAAAAAAGAGTGTGGAGAGGGAGAAAAAGAAATGAGAGAACTAATAAGGAAAGGAGTAAAAAAGAGAGGGGGGAAACGAAGGGGAAAAAATATATATACACTAAATATATATATATATATATATATATAAAATTAAAATCAAAACAAAACAAAAATAAATGGCTCCTCAGCAAAATAAACCATCAGCGGAACATTCATCCTCAAAAACAGGGCAAAAACCGCTAGAATCTGCCAAAATGTAACAATTTTGAAAGCCCCCAAGTGTAACCACCAGGGCAGGACAAAAAGGAACATATGAATTGATTACTAAAAAATCCGCTGGTCTTGGTGAGGAAGGAGCAGTACTGGAGGTATGTGAGGAAGCAAATGATTTGGTGAACAATGCACCATCCCCACTAAATGAAATCCTTATGGTAGTAAAAAAAAACGGGGACTTAATACAAGACATCTCAATGCAGCTCGGAGTAATTCAATCTGATGTGGCCCTGATAAGGGATGATGTTATAAAGATAAGGGACAGAGTCACGACCATAGAAAAAACTGTTGTAATATTAGAAAAGGAGGTTAAAATTCTCAAAACTGAAACCCCCACTTTGAGATCGGAGACTAATGTTTCTCTCCATTATTTTTTGTGGAAAGAGCACACCGGGTCACATGGGGTGAACCAATTCCTGGAAGGCAGCCACGGACACTCCTTGCTAAGATATTGGTTTCGCGAGATAGGGACATGATTTTGAGAAGAGCAAGAGAGTGCCCCCCTATTGTATATAATGGGAACAGATTTTTCTAAGGATATTCAAGATAAGAGACGTAGCTATATGAAAGTGAAGAAACGTCTCCAGAAATAAAATATGGAAATACTCATTTGTCTACCCGGCTAAACTGTGGATAATTATGCACAGTGACAACTTCTTTTTTGACACACCATATCTTGTGGTGGACTGGCTTGATTGGAATAATATATGAGTGGCCTCTGGCGTGGGTGGTAGGAGGACGGAGAGAGGTCTTAGTTTAGAGATCTGTTACAGGAATGTGGCGGATCAATAAGTGTGGGAGGGGGGTGGATTGCGATCCGTCTCCCTTTGGGGGTGGGGAGTTAGGAAACCTGAGTCATTTTATATTTGACCATCTCACGGGTTGATTGATGATGATTAGAATATTAACCTGGAATGTTTGGGGCCTTGGTGATAAGATAAAAAGGCAGACTGTTTCCGATTTGCTTCAGAGACACTTACCTGTGAATGTAAGTTTGGTGGAGACTCATTTTACTCAAGGCAAGATCCCTCGACTTGGTGGGGGTTGGGCTGCACAGGTCTATCACTCCACTTTTACTAGTTATTCTAGGAGTGACAGTATTAATTCACAAACAGATACGATTTTTTATGTTTGGCATCCTCTATTGATAAGCAGGGGAGATATGTTTTTCTTTATGGAAAGCTCGACGGGAAATTATGTATTCTGGCCTTTAACTATATTCCTCCTCCTTTTTCTATTCATTTACTTAATTGTTTGATGGATTTTATGGATCAGTCGCCAGACTGTCCGTCTATAGTGAACGGGGATTTTAATTGTGTTATTAATCCAGAGATTGATAGGATATCGATGGGAGGTAATATTTGCACCCCTGTTCAAGGGTCCCCGCTGGCTCGTTTTTGCCAGGAGCCTATTCCTGTGTTATTAAATCTGGAAACTCTATGTCCAGAATAGATCTGGCACTGATAAATAAAGGCTATGTGAGCTGTATTAAATGGATGAAACATGAGGGTTCGTCTTTATTAGACCATGTACTTTTTTCGTTGGAGCTATGTATGGTTGATAACAATTATAATGTGAAACCCCCTTTAGATTGAACCCCCATTGGTTATCAATAATGGATAATCATGAACTGATAAAAAAATTGAATATTTCCTTTTGGGCATAGGAATTATGGATCAATGAAGTCCCACTATGTGAAGTCCCACCATTTAAAGCCTTTATGAGGTTTTTTTTTATTAGTAATATTTCTAATCTGAGAAAATGTTATGCTATAAAGGAGAAGGAATTGGAGGAAGCAGCTGTTGCCGGAATGGATAATTTCACCAGGAGCAAAACAGGGAAATTATGCAGAAGACAAGTCAGGCTTTTTCTGACTTTCTTCTGGATAAGGCCCGACAGAGGCTTTTCTTTAGAGGACAAAAATATTTTTCCGAATCGGATTGTCCAGAACACACAGGGAGTACTGTGTACAGTTCTGGGCTCCTGTAAACAAGGCAGACATAGCAGAGCTGGAGAGGGTCCAGAGGAGGGCAACTAAGGCAATAACTGGAATGGGGCAACTAGAGTACCCTGAAAGATGATCAAAATTAGGGTTATTCACTTTAGAAAAAGGGGAGATCTAATTAATATGTATAAATATATCAGGGGTCAGTACAGAGATCTCTTCATCTATTTATCCCCAGGACTGTGACTGTGACGAGAGGACATCCTCTGCGTCTGGAGGAAAGAAGGTTTGTACACAAACATAAAAAAGGATTCTTTACGGTAAGAGCAGTGAGACTATCAAACTCTCTGCCTGAGGAGGTGGTGATGGTGAGTACAATAAAGGAATTCAAGAGGGGCCTGGATGTATTTCTGGAGTGTAATAATATTACAGGATATAGCTACTAGAGACAGGTCGTTGATCCAGGGAGTTATCCTGATTGCCTGATTGGAGTCGGGAAGGAATTTTGGCTTCTACCGTTATATAAATCAGAAAATGCGCTCTCAGATGATGCGATTGATTCATATTTGGACTCCATTTCTCTTCCAGCTCTTACAGATAATCAAAGAGAATCTCTTAAGATGGATCTCTGTCTTCAAGAGATGGAGGATGCAATCAAGGCCTGTTCAGGAAACTTTTCTCCTGGATCGGATGGACTCCCATATGAATTTTATCGCAAGTATAGGGAGGTTACCCTACCCTGTTTATTGAGGGTATTCTCTGATTCAATAGAGGAGGGTGCCCTTCCAGAATCAATGACACAAGCTGTGATCACAGTTATATTGAAGAAGGGTAAGGATCCTCTTGATTTGGAGTCTTATAGACCTATTTCTCTTCTTAATACTGATGTTAAGCTTCTCTCAAGGATCCTTGATACAAGTCTTTCTAAGGTTATAATATCAATTATACACCCAACCAAAACGGCTTTATTACTAATAAAGGGACTCATTATAATCTTCACCGGCTCCTGGGGGGGTCTTACTGTCCATCCTGTCTCTAGATGCCTCAAAGGCCTTTGACAGGGTGGAGTGGAGATTCCTTTGGAGAGTGTTACAGAAGATGGGATTTGGCACTAGGTTTATTAATATGATCAAGCTTTTGTATAGCTCTCCTACCAAAGGACTTAATATAAATGGGGTTCTTACAAGAAGTAGCTCTATGAGCAGAGGCACCCTGTCAGGGATGCCCACTCTCCCCGCTTTTATTTGATATTTATTCGGAGCCTCTTGGGAGCCTCTTGCTTCTAGGGTTAGACAATATCCTCAGATTTTCAATTTTTTTTATTTTTTATGTGGCATAGGTAGTGGGGAATGGGGATATATTTTCATTTACAGAGTTAGTACAAAGAGAAAATGTATGGAATTTATCTTGGTTTACGTATTTTCAGTTAAGATCTGCACTTTTGAGTGTTAAAAAAAAGATAGGTTTGAAATAGACACTTCTACACATTTGAATGATTTGATAGGGAATTTAGGGCAAAAGGTTAAGATTTCTCAACTCTATAAAGTTCTACTTAAAACACGGTTTGGTGATATATGTTCTTCGGGACAGAAGGCTTGGCAAATTGATTGTCCAACGAGCCATCTCAAAGACTGGGATAATATATTTGCAAATTTAAAATTATTTACTTATAATTTTAATCACGTTTTGGTCCAAATTAATATCTTACACAGAATTTATATTACACCTGTATGGCTCAATAGATGTGGTCTAAGGAACACTCCCAACTGTCCATGGTGTGATGCACCCGAGGCGGACTATTTGCATATGTTTTGGTCTTGTGTAGAATAGAAACATTATTGGGTTGCAATCCATAAATGTATTACACATAAATTGAAAGTTGTGATTCCATCTACGGTGGAATGTTGGCCATTGAGTGATCTCTACAAGGTGGGATGTCATAAATATAAAAGAACCATTCTGATTAAAATAATGTTCTTGACGAGACTCCTGATAGCACGGTCTTGGTTCTCGCGAAATGCTCCAAGTATGAATACATGGTTAAATCTTGTCGATATGATTAAAAGATACGAAAATATCTTACATAAGCAAAGAGATACTGAGGCTAAATGGACTAGAATCTGGGGAGAATGGAAGTTTTAGGGTTTTCCTGCCTCTATTCCCTCATTATCACCTCTGTCTTGTTGTCGCAGAGGATGGGAGACACACTGCAAATGGGAGGGTTGTTTGGGGGGATTTAGGGGACTAAGGGATATTAGGGAGAAGAAGAAAATAATAATGTAATTGGTTATAATGAATGTAATTGCTTGAATTTCCAATAAAATTTTATATACGTTATATAAAACAAAATATATTAAAATAGACAAATCACCAGGACCAGATGTCAAACACCACCGTATCCTAAGAGAATTAAGTAATGTCATAGGACTCTATACTGACAGGGAGTGTTCCTACAGGATTGGTGAATAGCAAATGTGATGCCAATATTCAAAAAAGGCCCAAATACAGAGCCGGTAAACTATAGGCCGGTAAGTTTAACATCTGTCGTGGGTAAACTGTTTGAAGGTTTTATAAGATATCCTATCATGAAGTACCTCAATGAAAATAAGCAAATAGTGCCATATCAGCATGAGGGATTGGTCATGTCAAACTAATTTAATCAGTTTCTATGAGGAGGTAAGTTCTAGACTTGACAGCGGCGAATCCATGGATGTCGTGTATCTATACTTCTCCAAAGCATTTGACACTGTACTGCATGAAAGGTTAGTATATAACATGAGAATGCTTAAACTGGAAGAAAATGTCTGTATGTGGGTAAGTAACTGTCTGAATGATAGAAAACAGAGGGTGGTTATTAATGGTACACACTCAGATTAGGTCACTGTCACTAGTGGAGTACCTCAGGGGTCAGTATTGGGCCCTATTCTCTTAATAATATTATTGATCATCTTGTAAGAAGGCTTGCACAGTAAAATATCAATATCAACAGTGGCAAATGTAAGGTTATGCACATGGGAAGGAATAATGCAAGTTACCTGTACATACTAAATGGTAAAACACTGGGTAACACTAACATAGAAAAGGACCTAGAAATTTTAGTGAACAGCAAACTAAGCAGTAGAAACCAGTGTCAGGCAGCTGCTGCCAAGGCCAATAAGATAATGGGTTGCATCAAAAGGGGCATAGATGCCCGAGATGAGAACATAGTCCTACCATTTTACAAATCACTAATCAGACCACACATGGAGGACTGTGTACAGTTCTGGGCTCCTGTGAACAAGGCAGAGCTGGAGAGGGTTCAGAGGAGGCAACTGGAAGAATAACTGGAATGGGGGACTACTGTACACTGAAAGATTATCAAAATTAGGGTTATTCACTTTAGAAAAAAGTGAGAGGGAGGTCGACTGAGGGGAGATCGAATAACTGTATAAATATATCAGGGGTCAGTACAGAGATCTCTCCCATCATCTATATATCCCCAGGACTGTGACAAGGGGACATCTTCTTCATCTGGAGGAAAGAAGGTTTGTACACAAACATAGAAGAGGATTCTTTACGGTAAGAGCAGTTAGATTATGGAACTCTCTACCTGAGGAGGTGGTGATGGTGAGTTCACTAAAAGAGTTCAAGAGGGGCCTGGATGTATTTCTGGAGTGTAATAATATTACAGGCTATAGCTACTAGAGAGAGATCGTTGATCCAAGGGAGTTATTCAGATTGCCTGATTGGAGTCAGGAAGGAATTTTTTATTCCCCTAAAGTGGGGAAAATTGGCTTCTACCTCACAGTTTTTTTTTGCCTTCCACTGGATCAAATTGCAGGATAACAGGCCGAACTGGATGGACAGATGTCTTTTATCGGCCTTATATACTATGTTACTATGTTACTAATAACACACAGTGGCTATAACTGCCTGTCATTTAATCACTTTCTAGCAAAGCCAGCAGGATGCCCAGTTTATGTTCCTGCAGCGTTGATGCCAGGTTTCTCCCACATACAAACAAGTATGACTGTGCTCTTTTTTTTTTTTTTATCCTCTTCCGCCTCAGGAGAGAGGAACCATCATGATTTTTTACACTGATGCTCTTCAAAGACACCTTTAGATTGTTGGCAGCCTGGGGGGGAATTCTCTCCCAGACAAAATTTGGAAGCAATATAAAGCCCTTGAAGTTGAAAAGCAAAGAAAAGGTAGGACAGAGAGAGCAGGGCAGAGAAAGGGGTGTGTGGGACAAAGGCTGAGATATTTTTTTAGCTTTCCCCTTCACTCTCCCTATAAGAAAAAAAAATCACATTCCGGGAACTACAGGATTACATGTGACAGAAAAGAGGAAATCCTTAATCTTGCGATAGTTATAGCCTGCTTTATAATTTAGGAGACAGTATAATGGAAAAAGATGGAATCTACTTAAACACACATATGTACTCGAAATGGAAAAGGGACAGTGGCAGGGGTATATTGAAAATTTGGTACCCAATGGCACATGCCACTCTACCGCTCTGCAAAGACAAAGCAGCAGTAACTAATGACCAGGACCAACTCTGTATCTACTACAGTGCAAGAGCTGAAGGACCTGTAATGACAATAAGTCATGTGATCAGTGCAGGAGGGTCAAAGCTTAGCAGAGGAGAGAAGTGGTAGTGAAGGACCTGTGATGATGTCACCATTATATGATCAGTACAGGAGGGGGCATAGCTCTGCAGAGGAGAGGAGAGGTGGTAGTGAAGGACCTGTGATGATGTCCCCATCATGTCATCAGTGCAGGAGGACCAAAGCTCAGCAGAAGAGAAGTGGTATCGAAGGACCTGATGCTATCACCATCATGTGATCAGTACAGGAGGGGCAGAGATCAGCAGAGGAGTGGAGAAGTGGTCACGAAAGACCTGTGATGATGTCACCATCATGTGATCAGTACAGATGGGGGTGGAGTTCAGCAGTGGAAAAGTGAGAAGCATGTGAAAACTTGGACGTTGTAGTCCTCTCCTTTTATACTCCCTCTCTGAATTGTCCTCTGATATCCTATAATAACAGCCTAGTTATGATGAGAATTGTAATCCTCTTTTCTAAACCTTCACTGAAATATCGTCTCTTATCCCTTAATGTGGCGTGGACATGCTGGAAGTTGTAGTCCTCTCCTCTTATACTCCCTTCCTGAAATATTCTCTGACATCTCATAATGGTGTAGACATGCTGGGAGCTGAGGTTCCCACCTCTAATACACCCTCCCTGAAATGTAGTCTGATATTCCATAATAACACACTAGACATGTTGGCAGTTGCAGTCCTCTACTCTTATATCCTTAGTCCTCTCTGAAATGTCCTCTGATATCCGATAATAACGACCTGAACCTGCTGGGAGTTGTGGTCTTCTCCTCCTATATCTCCTCTCTGTAATTACCTCTGTCCCAGGTATGGTGTCCTCCATTTGGGGGTAAGTGGTCACCCTGCCCAGCTGGAAGCCTGCCAACTTGTGAGCGTTGCCGCTACCTCTTGCAGTCCATGAGCCTAGACTACAATGTATGGCAGCTCGGAGCTGCCGTAGATTTCAGTCTTCTTTTACGCCCAAAAAACTAGTGGAAAGATAAATGTGCTGGGGCCACAGGTCCCACCTCACCCATTTCTCATAAAGTGGTGAGGGTGACATGCAAACGCCATTTACACCTAGATTTAGACTTGGTGGCTCTTAAAAAGTACACAAACATAGAAGAGGATTCTTTCTGGAGTATAATAATATTACAGGCTACAGCTACTAGAGAGGGGTTGTTGATCAAGGGAGTTATTCTGATTGCCTGGAATTTTTTAATCCCCTAAAGTGGGGAAATTTGGCTTCTACCTCACAGTTTTTTTTTTTTTTTGCCTTCCTCTGGATCAACTTGCAGGATGACAGGCCGAACTGGATGGACAAATGTCTTTTTTGAGCCTTATGTACTATGTTACTATGTAAACACAGGGTATGTGACTTTTTTTTACACCAGTAAACTGATGTAGGATGAATGATAAATTCCCCCCATAGTCCTATGTATTAACAGAAAGCTCACAGTTGCTATGACCTTATTATGCAACCAAATTCTCTAACTTACCTTGTACCCCGAGGATTTAATATGCACCCCTCTCTTAGTCAGAGTTGACTTCATCCGAATGAAGAAAGACCTTTCTAGAGAGTTGTCCTGAGGGAGGATCCCGGGGCTGGAGGACTCCACTATAAAAAAAACATGGACAATGTCAACACAGAGGAAAGCTATGGGTCTAATTTCATTTACATCAGCACCTTAAAATTATGAAGTACATTTATAATTAAAGTCCTACATTTTGCTGTCCCTAGCGTTAACACCTTTCTGCAAAAATAAAATAAAAATTATATATATATATATATATATATATATATAATATACACACACACACTCTCACCTAAAGATATATTAGGAACACCATATTAATACGGTGTTGGACCCCCTTTTGCCTTCAGAACTGCCTTAATTCTACGTGCCCATATTGATAGGATAGCATCTTGCAGTTGATGGAGATTTGAGGGATTCACATCCAGGGCACGAAGCTCCCGTTCCACCACATCCCAAAGATACTCTATTGGGTTGATATCTGATGACTGTGGGGGCCATTTTAGTACAGTGAACTCCTTGTCATGTTCAAGAAACCAATTTGAAATGATTCGAGCTTTGTGACATGGTGCATTATCCTGCTGGAAGTAGCCATCAGAGGATGGGTACATGGTGGTCATGAAGGGATGGACATGGTCAGAAACAATGCTCAGGTAGCCCGTGGCATTTAAACGATGGCCAATTGGCACTAAAGGGCCTAAAGTGTGCCCAGAAAACATCCCCCACACCATTACACCACCACCACCAGCCTGCACAGTGGTAACAAGGCATGATGGATACATGTTCTCATTCTGTTCACGCCAAATTCGGACTCTACCATTTGAATGTCTCAACAAAAATCGAGACTCATCAGACCAGGCAACATTTTTCCAGTCTTCAACAGTCCAAATTTGGTGAGCTCGTGCAAATTGTAGCCTCTTTTTCCTATTTGTAGTGGAGATGAGTGGTACCCGGTGGGGTCTTCTGCTGCCCACCTTTCTTTCCCATTCTGACATTTAGTTTGGAGTTCAGGAGATTGTCTTGACCAGGTCCACAACCCTACATGCATTGAAGCAACTGATTGAAGCAACTGCCATGTGATTGGTTGACTAGATAATCGCATTAATAAGAAATAGAACAGGTGTTCCTAATAATTCTTTAGGTGAGTGTATATATACACACAGTTGCAAGAAAAAGTATGTGAACCCTTAGGAATTATATGGATTTCTGCACAAATTGGTCATAAAATGTGATCTAATCTAGGGTTGTTGCGGGTATCAAAATTTCGATACCCAATCGATAATTCTGTCACGGTATTGATACGATACCGGGATTTCCGTTTTTTCGATACTGGGCTGCGCTTCTGCACAGTCTAGTATCTCTGAACATGAGCGCACTGCTGTCGGCGCGCTCATGTTCTCTCAGCAGCACGGGGAAAAGGAAGCTGTCCTCCCTCCCCCAGTGCTTTTGTTGCCACCAATGAGAAGAGAGGGGCGGAGGAGGGGTGGGCGCACTGCGCCACCAATGAAAAGAGAGGGGCAGGCGCACTGCGCCACCAATGAGAAGAGAGGGGCGGGCGCACTGCGCCACCAATGATAGGACTATTCCCACACAGAGCGGCGCCCAGCGATGTCCCAGCACTCACCATTATTCCTGGGTGCCGCTCCGTTCATCCGCAGTGCCCCATTACTGTCTACTCTCCTGCTCCATATGCTGATTACTATCGGTGTTCCTTCTCCCTGTGCTGCTATTGGACAGCGCTACAGCCAGGGAGAAGGAACGCCCACTAGTGAAGCTGATGTCTCCTCCCCATCGCTCCGATAGTAATTAGCATATAGAGCAGGAGAGGAGACAGTAATGGGGCACAGCGGGCAAATGGAGCGGCACCCAGGAACAATGGTGAGTGCTGGGACATCTCTGGGCGCCGCTCTGTGTAGCCTGATACTTAGTCTGGACCCAGGAAAAGTAGTCAGTCAGTCTTTAACACATAATACAGGGGGTGGGTGTCGGCAGCAGAATCGCATTGCCGACACCCTGCCCCTGACAGGGAGCTGTGATCGGCGGCAGTTAACCCCTCAGGTGTGGCACCTGGGGTGGTTAACAGCCGCTGATATGCTGCCAGTACTCGCCTCCTGTATTAGGGGTCATTATCATTGGTGGAGCAGTGTGCCCCCCCTCAACCGCCCATCCCATTAAAATCATTGGTGACACAGTGCGCCGGCCCCTCTCAACCCCCCAGTATAAAAATCATTGGTGGCAGTGGCCACAGGGTCCTCTCCCCTCCCCATCATTGGTGGTGCAGTGGCAGCTTCTGATCGGAGCCCCAGCTGTGTAAGGGGGTATAAATCACCCCCTTTTCCCAATTTCACATATAAAATATATAAATAATAAACATATTACATATCGCCACGTCAGAAAAGTCCAAACTTAAAATATTTAAAAAAAATCTATGTGGTGAATGCCGGAACAGAAAAAATAAATAAAAACTGCGCAATTCGCCATTTTTTAAAATGCGGAATGCACGTGGATTTTTTGGTTTATTTTTTCGCGTGGTATCGAATGGTATCGAGTATCACAATACTTTTTCATGATATCGAAACCGAATCAAAAATTTGGTAACGCAACAACTCTAATCTAATCTTCATCTAAGTCACAACAATAGACAATCACAGTCTGCTTAAACTACTAATACACAAAGAATTAAATGTTACCATGTTTTTATTGAACACACAATGTAAACATTCACAGTGGAGGTGGAAAAAGTAGGTTTAAGCAGACTGTGATTGTCTATTGTTGTGACTTAGATGAAGATCAGATCACATTTTATGACCAATTTGTGCAGAAATCCATATAATTCCTAAGGGTTCACATACTTTTTCTTGTAACTGTATACATACATATACACACACACAAATTTCTGGTGAAAATGATTCAAGAGTATATAATTACAATTATGCAGACGCTACTTATAATATTTAAATAACTGATTATGACCAATAAGCCATTTGCTACAAAAAGCACCAATCTGTTCTTCGAGTTAGTGTCTTTATTCTGGCAAGGAAGAGGTTAATAGAGAAAAAGCGTTAATGCCATGAATTGGGGTTAAGTATCATCACTACACCAGATAATTCTCTTCTCTAATCCAGTGGAATCAAACCTATTTCTTTTATCACAGGGCTCCCATTTTGAATTAAACAAGCTCATTAGTTCTAATCAAAAGCTTCAAGATCAAAAACTGGAGTGTCGGCTTCAGATCCAGCTGGTTCTAGGATCCGATGCTCAGCTTCACCAGAGAACAGGATCACAGAAGCCTCACGGTGGGGTGGGCCAGGAGAGATCGAGAAAACATTGCACGTCCTAACTAGTGCAAGAGGACTATGTTCAGTATTAGGTGTCAGATCTGCCTTTATCTTCAGTGCACTGAGAACAGGTCCTCGCACTGCTGCTATTTGTGCATACTGTGAAGCTCTTAATGGCAGTTAAAATTTTGCCTTCTTCATGGAGCAGATTGTGAGGAAAACGATATACATTGTAAGAAGGTACAAGGAATCATCGTGGATGATAGGTACGTATCACCGAGATTCCTGGCCTCGGAGTAAGAGATGGTTTTTATGTGTCAGCAGCAGTTGTTGTTTGACACCTTGATACTTAGTATGACTATAATAGATGATCCGGGACCGGCTCTTACTGGGAGTAGTAAAAGTGCTGTGTGGGTGACTACTCCCCATGTTCCAGGCCGGGTTTTGCCAAGCATAAAAAACTACCAGCACTGCCAGGTGGAGAGGATTACCTCCGTCTGACAGTGGAGCTCAGGAGGTCTGTGTGCTGGGATCTGAGGGCTGGGTTGGGATCTGCGCTTGAGCCGGGCTGGAGGGCTCAGATGCCTGTGAGGGCGAACAGGCCGCCTAACGCCTGCCTGTGGACTTGACAAGGCAGAACTTCCAACAGGGTGTGAGGTAACACCCAAGAGAAAAGGTGACTGTTTTATATATGAACTTTTCATGTGCGTGAACGATCACCAAGTAACTTGCGTTTTTGTTTTGCTTTCACTTGTGAATAAACACAGATGTTTTGAACCAAGAACTTGTACTTTGCCTCTTTGCTGCACCCGCTAATCCTAACTACCAGAGCGAATCCCCACAACATCTTGACCTTGAATTGATCACAACAGTGGAACATAAAGAAAACCCTAACGGTACTTCGTAAAGGTTAGTTCAGTTATTGCTTTCCTCTTATACCAAAGCAGTCCTTCATATTAAAAGAATGGTTAAAATGCCTGTACCCACTGTCCTGGTAACCAGCCATCAAATATATTGTGTGGAATCTCTGACCTGACATTGTGAATGAGTTGAGTTTCTGATATTCTAAGCCCCAAGCACATGGAGACATTATAGCTCCATTTTTATGGATGTGCAAGGTGTTTACATAGAAATGAGACAAAAATAAATTGTGGAGTTCACATTGCAAAGGCATTCTACCTTAAAAACTCTGCTTTTAGGTGAGAATATCGACAATACAGGCACTTGATTATTATGTGGCCCTGTAGTACGGGGTCACACAGAAATTTGTGTGCCACTACACAGTCTCTTGCATACAGCTCTACAGTGTCCTTGAAGCTTTAAGGTTTACTTGAGTTTTCCAAATAAGTTTGCATAATCACTATGCTTCGTTGTACAATCACAACTGTGAAGGAACAGTTATGTTTGGGCTTCCCTAATTTATTTTCCGTCATATTATTCCCTGTTTCAGCTGCACAGCTAGATGAATTTCACTCAGAAGCAGGGGGTGTCTACCTTCTGCCAGTATGTACTACTGTGACATCCGTTCCCTTACTTCCCATTATGTTTTCCAGCTGTGGACCTCACAGAACAGATAAGGAGGGGGTGGGATCACACTTACAGAAAGGCATGAGGCTACTGTGATCTTCAGAAGCTGCGTAGGAGCAGTTATTTTATCAGGCTCAGGATCTTAGCAAGCTTTGACATGCCCTCACTTCCTCCCAGTTGTCTTCTGAACCTCTCCAACTTAGTGGTCATGACTTCAGGTGGATGCAGGCATATTTTTTAAATGAAGTGTTTTAGAAATTTGCTACTTACACCATTCTCTATTGAATGTTGTGAACGTAATCCTGCTTATGACATTACAAGTGATGGAGTATTTCCTTGGGTCTGCAAAAATTCCTAACCCTAACATTATACTCTGACTGGTAAGTATAACTCAGCCATTTTTTATTTGTAAGCACAAACTCTAAAATTTATCATATATATATATATACAGGGAGTGCAGAATTATTAGGCAAGTTGTATTTTTGAGGATTAATTTTATTATTGAACAACAACCATGTTCTCAATGAACCCAAAAAACTCATTAATATCAAAGCTGAATATTTTTAGAAGTAGTTTTTAGTTTGTTTTTAGTTTTAGCTATTTTAGGGGGATATCTGTGTGTGCAGGTGACTATTACTGTACATAATTATTAGGCAACTTAACAAAAAACAAATATATACCCATTTCAATTATTTATTTTTACCAGTGAAACCAATATAACATCTCAACATTCACAAATATACATTTCTGACATTCAAAAACAAAACAAAAACAAATCAGTGACCAATATAGCCACCTTTCTTTGCAAGGACACTCAAAAGCCTGCCATCCATGGATTCTGTCAGTGTTTTGATCTGTTCACCATCAACATTACGTGCAGCAGCAACCACAGCCTCCCAGACACTGTTCAGAGAGGTGTACTGTTTTCCCTCCTTGTAAATCTCACATTTGATGATGGACCACAGGTTCTCAATGGGGTTCAGATCAGGTGAACAAGGAGGCCATGTCATTAGTTTTTCTTCTTTTATACCCTTTCTTGCCAGCCACGCTGTGGAGTACTTGGACGCGTGTGATGGAGCATTGTCCTGCATGAAAATCATGTTTTTCTTGAAGGATGCAGACTTCTTCCTGTACCACTGCTTGAAGAAGGTGTCTTCCAGAAACTGGCAGTAGGACTGGGAGTTGAGCTTGACTCCATCCTCAACCCAAAAAGGCCCCACAAGCACATCTTTGATGATACCAGCCCAAACCAGTACTCCACCTCCACCTTGCTGGCGTCTGAGTCGGACTGGAGCTCTCTGCCCTTTACCAATCCAGCCATCTGGCCCATCAAGACTCACTCTCATTTCATCAGTCCATAAAACCTTGAGATATCAGTCTTGAGATATTTCTTGGCCCAGTCTTGACTTTTTAGCTTGTGTGTCTTGTTCAGTGGTGGTCGTCTTTCAGCCTTTCTTACCTTGGCCATGTCTCTGAGTATTGCACACCTTGTGCTTTTGGGCACTCCAGTGATGTTGCAGCTCTGAAATATGGCCAAACTGGTGGCAAGTGGCATCTTGGCAGCTGCACGCTTGACTTTTCTCAGTTCATGGGCAGTTATTTTGCGCCTTGGTTTTTCCACACGCTTCTTGCGACCCTGTTGACTATTTTGAATGAAACGCTTGATTGTTCGATGATCACGCTTCAGAAGCTTTGCAATTTTAAGAGTGCTGCATCCCTCTGCAAGATATCTCACTATTTTTGACTTTTCTGAGCCTGTCAAGTCCTTCTTTTGACCCATTTTGCCAAAGGAAAGAAAGTTGCCTAATAATTATGCACACCTGATATAGGGTGTTGATGTCATTAGACCACACCCCTTCTCATTACAGAAATGCACATCACCTAATATGCTTAATTGGTAGTAGGCTTTCGAGCCTATACAGCTTGGAGTAAGACAACAGGATGATGTGGTCAAAATAGTAATTTGCCTAATAATTCTGCACGTAGTGTATATACTGTACCCACAATGACATATCACAATCTGATAAAAGAATACTGTGAATTGTTCAGTCGGCACTCTGTTAATAACATAGTGCTGGCATCTAGGGAAGGCATCCAGTGCAGCAATGAAGAAAGCAGTCCGGCACTCACTGCCTCAGTTGTAATGCACTTTAGTTTATTGTCACATTAGATACATACATGTGACACATTTTCAAATGTGATAACACCAAGGAGCACAGGGTTGGCCCGAGTGGAATATTTTCAAAATTATAGCTGACAAAGTGCTTAATCACATAAAGGGGGGACCATAAAAAAAAAATTGCAGATAACAACTTTAAGGGACCTCAGCTAACATATAGTTAAAATTGAGTATAACGATGCTGCTTTTTCTTATCTATTGCCAATAAGTCACATGCTTGCTAGATTTAACTATGAAGTCGGAGCAGTATTTTGTAGATTCCCAATGGTAATGCATTTTTGGTCCACATCCAATCTGCATTTTTTACAGACCCATTCATTTTAATGGGGCCGCAAAAAATTCGGACAGCACACTTGTATGCTGTCTGTATCCGTATGTCCATTCGACAGTCTCGCAAAAAAGATAGAACATGTCCTATACTTGTCCGTTTTGTACACAAGAATAGGCATTGTTACAACGGGTCCACAAAAAATGGATGCAACACGGATGTGATCCCTATTTTTTCCTCATTTTGCGGATCACAAAATACATACAGTCGTGTCAATGCACCCTTAGTCTCATAACATACACTGCTACCAGTGGGTGACACCACAGAGCATCTAGTGAATGCTACAGTGTTGAATGACTGGAGATGAATGTTGCTGTACATCCCTGTGAAAAATGGTCGATCATGCTGAGCACCAAGTTATAGAGCAGGAGGAGCTGAGCAGATTGATATATAGTTGTGTAGGGAAAGATTCATTAAAACCTGCAATTTATCCATTTATATCTTTGCTTTTTCCACTTCCTGTGAACAGCTATCGGTCCAGGAGGGAGGGGTCATCAGCGACTGGCAGCAATCACTTATCTACACTTATCTACATCTCCCTCCTGTACCAATAGCTGTTCGTAGGAAGTAGAAAAAGCAAAGATATAAATGTAGAAATTACAGGTTTTAGGCCTGTATTACAGCTACAGATTATCTGACCAATATCTGTCCAATCAGACCAATAGTTGGTTGGTATAACAAAAGATCTGTGTGTGTAACTGGCCATCTGACCAATGATTGGCCGGATAATCTCTTGGTGTAAACTATATCAATCTGTTTGGCTCCTCTTTTTCTATAACATGATGCTTTCAGATTGCATTGGACTTTGTGGTGACATGTCCTCTTTAATCTAGTGATTTGATAAAAAGGGGAGAAAGTTGAGGCAGGAAATGTTTTCTTGCCAAACATCTTCTTAACCCTGCAAGGATGGTTCTATTCTGGGGCTTAAACAGGTTCTCTGGGAATTATTTAAAACATCCGCCAACAACCCGTCCTTTAATTTGAGCAGGACTGGTTGACTGAATCTGCAGAACAGCCTAGGGGGTGAGGGGATGGGACCTCACTACACATTAAGCTCTGGGACTTACATGTCCACCAGGTGGCTGACAACCAGTACTGCTCACATTGTAGGACAAGCTACTGGCAGCAATTTTAAATAATTCACGGACAACCCCTTTAAAGATTAGACCAAGCAAATTTTTTTTCATAATTTTCAATCCAATAGCCATAACTTATTTTTCTGTCAATCAGATTAGATGGGTTTTACAGTATAACAGGTCCACTAGGTCAGGGATGGGCAAACTGCAGCTCTCCGCCTGTTGTAAAACTACAAATCCCATCATGCCCTGCTGATGGGAATTTTGTGAAAAGGTTCAATATTCTAGGCTCAAAGTGTCACACTCTAGTCAGCTAATTACCGTATTTTTGCCCTATAAGACGCACCTGGGTTTTTAAGGAGGAAAATAAGAAGAATTTTATTTTTTTTACCAAAAGGTGTGGGTTTTGAACTACAGTAATGGTAGTCTGTGGGTGACACTATTATGGGGGATCTGTGGATGGCACTGTTATGGGGGCATCTGTGGATGGCACTGTTATGGGGGCATAGGTAGATGGCACTGTTATGGAGGCATATGTGGATGGCACTGTTATGGGGATCATTGTGGAGGCATCTGTGGATCGCACTGTTATGGGGGCATCTGTGGATGGCACATATATAGCATCTTATGTGTCATCCACAGATCCCCCATAACAGTGACCCTGTGTAGTGAATGGGGGCCGGCATCTGTTTCTGTAATGGCAGCGGGGCCCGGTGCAGTCACTGTATTCTACTACACCGGGCAACGCTCTCTGTAGTATAGGGTAATCATATCTAACTTGTGGGTATTGTTAAAGTATTCCAATCATCTTAAATCCAGCGCTGTACTACTTACTACTAACTCCGTAGAGTACTAAGCTCGTAGGTAGGCCTCGTAGGCCTCCTGACTGCCAAGAAGTTAGTAGTAAGTAGTACAGCGCTAGATTTGAGATGATTGGAATACTTTAACAATACGCACAGGTTATACATGATTACAGTATACTACAGAGAGCAGGGCCCGCTGTAGTAGAATACAGTGACTGCACCGGGCCCTGCTGCCATTACAGAAACAGATGTCGGCCCCCAGCCCCTCCTCCCTCTCAGCATATTCACCGGATGGGGGGGGGGGGTAGGGGAAGGTGCGTCTTATAGGGCGAAAAATACGGTATCCATACCCCCTGAGCAAAGGGTACCTCAAAATTGTGACTTTGGAGTTTCATATGCTATAAGCCATAATCATCCAAATTCTAACAAATAAAATCTTGAAATATCTCGCTTTGCATGTAATGAGTCTATCTCATATGTTAGTTTCACCTTTTAAGTTGCATTACTGAAATAAATGAACTTTGCACGATATTCTAATTTTTCGAGTTTCACCTGTAATATTCCATATTTTAAGAATCCTCTTGAATTCAGTAAGTATCCCAAATGGACCAGGCAACATCAAACGATTCAACTTGTTGCTCAATATAGTCATTAGGGTCTCCATATTCCTAACTTCTTTAACCCTGGCATATAGATCCATGGAGGAAGTAGATGACCGATTTCTTTCAATGTTTAGTGATAACATATCTGACTACAGTGAGTAAATAAAAATGCAACTTTGCCATCTTACGGCCGAGTAAAAATGGAAGGACATTAAAAAGATAAAACAATAAATATAATGGTGTTTCCAGGTAAAAAATCCTAGAAATTAAAATACAAATGTATGACCAAAACACATGGACAAATGGACCAAGTCCAAAACAGATGAGGTAATGTCAAGCCCTCTCCCCAAGTGAGCTGCCCCTTAAGAAAAGCTCCAAAATTTCCCAAATTAACCCATGGAGGAAAGATGGAATATGGTATCAGAACATTAAACAGCTTATACTGGTTTTCTTTATAGGCAGCAGGACACAAAGAGGCAAATATCTTGAAGATAACGGGCCACTGAGATAGGACTCTCATCTGTCCCTATACGAGCGACTAATAGTCTAGGCCAGAACAGGATCTATAAAAATGTTATATATAGAAATTAGATCCCCTATGGAAGTAGCTGCCTTGCATAGCTTCTCAAACAGATGGAGAAAAGTGTTTTTTACAAAATGTTACTGTTTTTCTATGTAAAGGATCTGTGAAAAAAGCAATAGGCAAATGCATGTGTCAGTTGGTCCTATGGTCAGTGCAAAAACAAGGTTATGGGAATAAACACACTTAAATCAATAGATCCATGTGCTATCCGTGATTCACTAACGTGTGAGATAGGCCTCAAGCAAACAATCGTATCCATTTTGTGGTCTGCAAACTGCAGATTTGCAAAATACAGATACTGGTCATGTACAAGGACAACACCTGCATGGAGTTTGTATGTTCTCCCTGTGTGCGTGGGTTTCCTTCAGACATACTGATAGGGAACTTAGATTGTGTGCCCCAACGGGGACAGCTTGATGCTAATGTCTGTAAAATGCTGCGGAATATAAGTGCATAAAATAAAAAAATAAAACAAAAATAAATAAATGTGCATGCTGTAGTTTTCCTTCTAGAACAGTTTTTTCTTCTCTGCAAAACAGACAAGAATAAGACATGTTCTATAAATTGTGGGAAGGCCACACAGATGCGGACAGCAAACCGATGACATCTATGTGCTAAGCAAGAAAGGACCAACCAGGCCAAATATTCATGACACCTAGATTACAATGTACTAGTGTAGTAACCATAGTACCAGCTTAAAAAACTGCAAACAACATACATACTTTAGAAGGAATATCAGCCCAACAACGTACCAAACTGCATATGTTGGACATCACCCTGATGAAGGCACGCCGAAACGTGTGTTGGGGTTTGCGTCCACCACTGACCACTGTTACAAATGGGGGAGTTTTAAATATTGCAAAAGTTTTTTTACCTCTGGCCATGATACAGTTACTTTTTTATCTGGTATTACATCCAGTTTAGCTGTTTACAGGGTGATGTCCAACATATGCAGTTTGGCCAGTATTCTCAATTTTTGTATATTTTAAATATTTACCCCCATGTGTTAATATGTGATCTCTGGAGGATGTTTTTTCTGCCACCTAGCCTTGCATCATGTGAATTTTTAATATGACTTTTTTTTTATCTTATTTGTATACACAATAAAGTTTAATTATATTTTATGGATACATTTGTGGGCTCATATTCATATTCTTTAACATCCATGTGCTGCCTGCATTTTTGTGGAGACAGAGAAACAAATGGGTCCACGGGCAACCCGCAAAAAATGCAGATCGAAAGTAGACCGAAACTGCAGTTGTGTGCATGAGGTCTAAGCCCTAAGGCCCCTTTCACACGGGCGAGTATTCCACGCGGATGCGTGAGTTGAACGCATTGCACCCGCACTGAATACCGACCCATTCATTTCTATGGGGCTGTTCACATGAGCGGTGATTTTCACGCATCACTTGTGCGTTTGCGTGAAAATCGCAGCATGCTCTATTTTGTGCCTTTTTCACGTAACGCAGGCCCCATAGAAGTGAATGGGGTTGCGTGAAAATCGCAAGCATCCACAAGCAAGTGCGGATGCGGTGCGATTTTAACGCACGGTTGCTAGGAGACGATCGGGATGGGGACCCAATCATTATTATTTTCCCTTATAACATGGTCAAAAGGGAAAATAATAGCATTCTGAATACGGAATGCATAGTAAAATAGCGCTGGAGGGGTTAATAATAAATAAATAATAATTTAACTCACCTTAACCACTTCAGCCCCGCTAGGTGAAACCCCCTTCATGACCAGGCCACTTTTTACACTTCGGCACTACACTACTTTCACCGTTTATCGCTCGGTCATGCAACTTACCACCCAAATGAATTTTACCTCCTTTTCTTCTCACTAATGGAGCTTTCATTTGGTGGTATTTTATTGCTGCTGACATTTTTACTTTTTTTGTTATTAATCAAAATGTAACGATTTTTTTGCAAAAAAATGACATTTTTCACTTTCAGCTGTGAAATTTTGCAAAAAAAACGACATCCATATATAAATTTTTCGCTAAATTTATAGTTCTACATGTCTTTGATAAAAAAAAAATGTTTGGGCAAAAAAAAAATGGTTTGGGTAAAAGTTATAGCGTTTACAAACTATGGTACAAAAATGTGAATTTCCGCTTTTTGAAACGGCTCTGACTTTCTGAGCACCTGTCATGTTTCCTGAGGTTCTACAATGCCCAAACAGTAGAAAAACCCCACAAATGACCCCATTTCGGAAAGTAGACACCCTAAGGTATTCGCTGATGGGCATAGTGAGTTCATAGAACTTTTTATTTTTTGTCACAAGTTAGCGGGAAATGATGATGATTTCTTTTTTTTTTTTTTTTTCTGACAAAGTCTCATATTCCACTAACTTGCGACAAAAAATAAAAAATTCTAGGAACTCACCATGCCCCTCACAGAATACCTTGGGGTGTCTTCTTTCCAAAATGGGGTCACTTGTGGGGTAGTTATACTGCCCTGGCAATTTAGGGGCCCAAATGTGTGAGAAGAACTTTGCAATCAAAATGTGTAAGAAATGACCGGTGAAATCCGAAAGGTGCACTTTGGAATATGCGCCCCTTTGCCCACCTTGGCAGCAAAAAAGTGTCACACATGTGGTATCGCCGTACTCAGGAGAAGTTGGGGAATGTGTTTTGGGGTGTCATTTTACATATACCCATGCTGGGTGAGAGAAATATCTTGGCAAAAGACAACTTTTCCCATTTTTTTATACAAAGTTGGCATTTGACCAAGATATTTTTCTCACCCAGCATGGGTATATGTAAAATGACACCCCAAAACACATTCCCCAACTTCTCCTGAGTACGGCGATACCAGATGTGTCACACTTTTTTGCTGCCAAGGTGGGCAAAGGGGCACACATTCCAAAGTGCACCTTTCGGATTTTGCAGGGCATTTTTTACACATTTTGATTGCAAAGTTCTTCTCACACATTTGGGCCCCTAAATTGCCAGGGCAGTATAACTACGCCACAAGTGACCGCATTTTGGAAAGAAGACACCCTAAGGTATTCCGTGAGGGGCATGGCGAGTTCCTAGAATTTTTTATTTTTTGTCACAAGTTAGCGGAAAATGATGATTTTTTTTTTTTCTCTTTTTTCCTTACAAAGTCTCATATTCCACTAACTTGCGACAAAAAATAAAAAATTCTAGGAACTCGCCATGCCCCTCACGGAATACCTTGGGGTGTCTTCTTTCCAAAATGGGGTCACTTGTGGCGTAGTTATACTGCCCTGGCAATTTAGGGGCCCATATGTGTGAGAAGTACTTTGCAATCAAAATCTGTAAAAAATGACCGGTGAAATCCGAAAGGTGCACTTTGGAATATGTGCCCCTTTGCCCACCTTGGCTGCAAAAACAGTGTCACACATCTGGTATCGCCGTACTCAGGAGAAGTTGGGGAATGTGTTTTGGGCTGTCATTTTACATATACCCATGCTGGGTGAGAGAAATATCTTGGCAAAAGACAACTTTTCAAATTTTTTTATACAAAGTTGGCATTTGACCAAGATATTTTTCTCACCCAGCATGGGTATATGTAAAATGACACCCCAAAACACATTGCCCAACTTCTCCTGAGTACGGCGATACCAGATGTGTCACACTTTTTTGCTGCCAAGGTGGGCAAAGGGGCACATATTCCAAAGTGCACCTTTCGGATTTTGCAGGGCATTTTTTACACATTTTGATTGCAAAGTTCTTCTCACACATTTGGGCCCCTAAATTGCCAGGGCTGTATAACTACGCCACAAGTGACCCCATTTTGGAAAGAAGACACCCCAAGGTATTCCGTGAGGGGCATGGCGAGTTCCTAGAATTTTTTATTTTTTGTCACAAGTTAGTGGAATATGAGACTTTGTAAGGAAAAAAGAAAAAAAAAGAAAAATCATCATTTTCCGCTAAATTGTGACAAAAAATAAAAAATTCTAGGAACTCGTCGTGCCCCCCACGGAATACCTTGGGGTGTCTTCTTTCCAAAATGGGGTCACTTGTGGCGTAGTTATACTGCCCTGGCAATTTAGGGGCCCAAATGTGTAAGAAGTACCTTGAAATCAAAATGTGTAAAAAATGGCCTGCGAAATCCGAAAGGTGCCCCTTTGCCCACCTTGGCTGCAAAAAAGTGTGACACATCTGGTATCGCCGTACTCAGGAGAAGTTGGGGAATGTGTTTTGGGGTGTCATTTTACATATACCCATGCTGGGTGAGAGAAATATCTTGGCAAAAGACAACTTTTCCCATTTTTTTATACAAAGTTGGCATTTGACCAAGATATTTTTCTCACCCAGCATGGGTATATGTAAAAAGACACCCCAAAACACATTCCCCAACTTCTCCTGAGTACGGCGATACCACATGTGTGACACTTTTTTGCAGCCTAGATGCGCAAAGGTGCCCACATTCCTTTTAGGAGGGCATTTTTAGACATTTGGATCCCAGACTTCTTCTCACACTTTCGGGCCCCTAAAAAGCCAGGGCAGTATAAATACCCCACATGTGACCCCACTTTGGAAAGAAGACACCCCAAGGTATTCAATGAGGGGCATGGCGAGTACCTAGAATATTTTTTTTTTTTGCATAAGTTAGCGGATATTGATTTTTTTTGTTTTTTTTCTCACAAAGTCTCACTTTCCGCTAACTTAGGACAAAAATTTCAATCTTTCATGGACTCAATATGCCCCTCACGGAATACCTTGGGGTGTCTTCTTTCCGAAATGGGGTCACATGTGGGGTATTTATACTGCCCTGGCTTTTTAGGGGCCCTAAAGCGTGAGAAGTCTGGAATATAAATGTCTAAAAATGTTTACGCATTTGGATTCCGTGAGGGGTATGGTGCGTCCATGTGAGATTTTATTTTTTGACACAAGTTAGTGGAATATGAGGCTTAGTAAGAAAAAACAAAAACAAACAAAAATGTCCGCTAACTTGTGCCCAAAAAAATGGCTGAATGGAGCCTTACCAGGGGGGGAGTGATCAATGACAGGGGGGGTGATCAATGACAGGGGGGTGATCACCCATATAGACTCCCTGATCACCCCCCTGTCATTGATCACCCCCCCTGTAAGGCTCCATTCAGACGTCCGCATGATTTTTACGGATCCATGGATACATGGATCGGATCCACAGAACGCATGCGGACGTCTGAATGGAGCCTTACAGGGGGGTTATCAATGACAGGGGGTAATCAGGGTGATCACCCCCCTGTCACTGATCACCCCCCCTGTAAGGCTCCATTCAGACATCCGCATGATTTTTTACGGATCCATGGATACATGGATCGGATCCACAGAACGCATGCGGACGTCTGAATGGAGCCTTACAGGGGGGTTATCAATGACAGGGGGTGATCAGGGTAATCAGGGTAATCACCCCCCTGTCACTGATCACCCCCCCTGTAAGGCTCCATTCAGACATCCGCATGATTTTTTACGGATCCATGGATCCATGGATCGGATCCACAAAACGCATGCGGACGTCTGAATGGAGCCTTACAGGGGGGTTATCAATGACAGGGGGTGATCAGGGTAATCAGGGTGATCACCCCCCTGTCACTGATCACCCCCCCCTGTAAGGCTCCATTCAGACATCCGCATGATTTTTTACGGATCCATGGATACATGGATCGGATCCACAGAACACATGCGGACGTCTGAATGGAGCCTTACAGGGGGGTTATCAATGACAGGGGGTGATCAGGGTAATCAGGGTGATCACCCCCCTGTCACTGATCACCCCCCCTGTAAGGCTCCATTCAGACATCCGCATGACTTTTTACGGATCCATGGATACATGGATCGGATCCACAGAACGCATGCGGACGTCTGAATGGAGCCTTACAGGGGGGTTATCAATGACAGGGGGTGATCAGGGTAATCAGGGTGATCACCCCCCTGTCACTGATCACCCCCCCTGTAAGGCTCCATTCAGACATCCGCATGATTTTTTACGGATCCATGGATACATGGATCGGATCCACAGAACGCATGCGGACGTCTGAATGGAGCCTTACAGGGGGGTTATCAATGACAGGGGGTGATCAGGGTAATCAGGGTGATCACCCCCCTGTCACTGATCACCCCCCCTGTAAGGCTCCATTCAGACATCCGCATGATTTTTTACGGATCCATGGATCGGATCCACAGAACGCATGCGGACGTCTGAATGGAGCCTTACAGGGGGGTTATCAATGACAGGGGGTGATCAGGGTAATCAGGGTGATCACCCCCCTGTCACTGATCACCCCCCCTGTAAGGCTCCATTCAGACATCCGCATGATTTTTTACGGATCCATGGATCCATGGATCGGATCCACAAAACGCATGCGGACGTCTGAATGGAGCCTTACAGGGGGGTTATCAATGACAGGGGGTGATCAGGGTAATCAGGGTTATCACCCCCCTGTCACTGATCACCCCCCCTGTAAGGCTCCATTCAGACGTTCGCATGATTTTTACGGATCCATGGATACATGGATCGGATCCGTAAAAATCATGCGGACGTCTGAATGGAGCCTTACAGGGGGGTGATCAATGACAGGGGGTGATCAGGGAGTGTATATGGGTGATCACCCGCCTGTCATTGATCACCCCCCTGTAAGGCTCCATTCAGACGTCCGCATGATTTTTACGGATCCATGGATACATGGATCGGATCCGTAAAAATCATGCGGACGTCTGAATGGAGCCTGACAGGGGGGTGATCAATGACAGGGCGGTGATCAATGACAGGGGGGTGATCAGGGAGTTTATATGGGGTGATCAGGGGTTTATAAGGGGTTAATAAGTGACGGGGGGGGGGGTGGGGGGTGTAGTGTAGTGTAGTGTGGTGTTTGGTGGGACTGTACTGACCTACCTGTGTCCTCTGGTGGTCGATCCTAACAAAAGGGACCACCAGAGGACCAGGTAGGAGGTATATTAGACGCTGTTATGAAAACAGCGTCTAATATACCTGTTAGGGGTTAAAAAATTCGGATCTCCAGCCTGCCAGCGAGCGATCGCCGCTGGCAGGCTGGAGATCCACTCGCTTACCTTCTGTTCCTGTGAGCGCGCGCGCCTGCGCGCGCGCGTTCACAGGAAATCTCGCGTCTCGCGAGATGACGCGCCGATGCGTCCAGGAGGAATAAATCAACCACCTCCCGGACGCATCGGCACGTTAGGCGGTCGGGAGGTGGTTAATCCACTTGCTCGCGTAGCCCGGCATCTCCTGTCTTGATCTTAGCTGTGTGCAGTAACAGGACCTGTGGTGACGTCACTCCGGTCATCACATGATCCAACACATGATCCATCACCATGGTAAAAGATCGTGTAACGGTTACATAATTATTATTTTTTTAACCCCTCCAGCGCTATTTTACTATGCATTCTGTATTCAGAACGCTATTATTTTCCCTTATAACCATGTTATAAGGGAAAATAATACAATCTTCAGAACATCAATCCCAAGCCCGAACTTCTGTGAAGAAGTTCGGGTTTGGGTATCAAACATGCGCGATTTTTCTCACACGCGTGCAAAACGCATTACAATGCTTTGCACTACGCGTGTTCCTGCAACGCGCCCACACATTTTTACGCAACGGCCGTGTGAAAAAGACCTAAGAGTGTTACTGTGGAGTACTAACATTTTGAAACCAGGCAATTTCTAATTTGTGACCGCAAAGGCAGCACTAAGCCATGGTGGAAGGAAATGGGTTAATCAGCAGTCTGCAGGCGCCAGCTCTGTGTAAATGCACTGCGTTGTGTGTGTATATTTCCTGGGGCTGTATCTTTTTGCCTTTCTTGTCTCTCTCTGTCTACTCTCTCTCTGTCAGTACACCCAGTGGATTAGCAGACTATTGAGGATTCTTTTTTAAAAGGAGCTCTTTTAAAAGGGTCAGATAAAGAGAGAGAGCGAAGGGAAGAGAGAGAGACTGTCAAAATGAGCCTTAGACAAAGATTTATTATAAACGATTTAAAGGGCTTAATGTATGTATCCCCAATGAGGCCTTGCAGCTATGAGAGGAGAGAGATAGATTGCAAAAGACGGCTGAGCGGAGGAGGGGGCTGTTTCGCTGTTGCACCCTCTAACACCCTTTTACACACACACACATGCACACAGCATGAGACTGGAAATGCATTCAATGTTTTAAAACAGGAATTATCCCTGTGTCACAGTGAAGCTAATAACTGATGAGGTATGTATCTTATAAATATATTGTGGTGATGAGTGAAGGCTATGTACACGATGAACTTCCCCCAGAAGCAACATTTATTATAAATGTAAACATTTTTTGAGCTATAGGGAGAGTTATTATGCATATGGATTCTGGTGTATAATTATTTTTTGACTAAAGGTTCACATCAGTTTCAAACAGTGTTAAGTGTACTGTTTAGAAAAAAGACGACTGAGGGGAGATCTAATTACTATGTATAAATATATCAGGGGTTAGTACAGAGATCTCTCCCATCATCTATTTATCCCCAGGACTGTGACTGTGACGAGGGGACATCCTCTGCATCTGGAGGAAAGAAGGTTTGTACACAAACATAGAAGAGGATTCTTTACGGTAAGAGCAGTGAGACTATGGAACTCTCTGCCTGAGGAGGTGGTGATGGTGAGTACAATAAAGGAATTCAAGAGAGGCCTGGATGTATTTCTGGAGTGTAATAATATTACAGGATATAGCTACTAGAGAGGGGTCGTTGATCCAGGGATTTACTCTGATTGCCTGATTGGAGTCGGGAAGGAATTTTTTATTCCTCTAAAGTGAGGAAAATTGGCTTCTACCTCACAGTTTCTTTTTTGCCTTCCTCTGGATCAACTTGCGGGATAACAGGCTGAACTGGATGCACAAATGTATTTTTTCGGCCTTATGTACTATGTTATGTACTATGTTTGGTGATAGATGCCTGCCAAACCTATTTGACTGTGCTATCTATGTACAGGATATGATTCTCTGTTCTTTATAGTAGGGAAATTTATAAACCATTTCACTGTATGTACATACAGTATACGCTATATGAAGATGTATCTCACATCAGAGCAGCGACTAGTGATCGCTACAGCGATGGTTTGCCCCTACAGAGAATCATTTCTCTGGGCTGCAGAACCCTGTTTACACAGGGAGATCTGCTCCAAAGAAAATTATTTTTGGTCCTGGTTGAAAAAACACAATAACCTGATGAATGAGCATTAGCTCATTCATCAGGTGAATGCTGGCACCTTTCCAATTAGCAGAAAAGAACATTATTATTGAACATAAAAATTCAGAAAAGTTTTCAACTTGCAGTCTGCATGTATTCTGCTACATATCAGGCTGCAGAATGCAGTTCACTGTGAAATCCGTCAATCAGACTATCTGACGGCAGCATCTGTAATATCCTGAATGCTGATCTACGTATGTTCAATTATGATTTAGGATTTCTAGCCCAAAATGCATTGAATACATTTTAAATAAGATGTCCAGGGAGCCAGGTGCACGAAACAAGTGACTGGGCCTGCGCAGAGGAGGACAGTGATGCATGTGTCCTGATAATATGTTAGTAAGAGGACCTCTATTTGTGTAATCTACATAAGCTACAAGCTTTTCTTTGTGTGAGGGATACCACCCCTCGTGCCCGCTTGACGTCAACTACGTCGAGTTCACGAGACGCGGTATGGTCCCTGGTTAATAAAGCTTGTAACAGTGCTCTAGACAAAAACAACTATCAAGGAGCCATTGGCTCCTAATCTGAAAAATTTAGGAGACAAATGAAATTTTTTGTCGCCAATGTTTTGTTGTAAAATAAGGGTCAGAAACAGGGTTTTATTAAACCTCTTGGCTATTAGTTTTTCCATTCATAAACCTTCACATTGAGTTCCCAGCAGCAGATAGAAGCCTGCAGGGCACGCTGGCACTTCTGGTATGACATCACCTGGGCACATGGTCTTTGCTCAGCAGAGGTTCCGTTCCCGCCATGCTGTCCTTGGCACTTCATGAGCAGTCAGCAGTGGGGCGTGCTCCCCTGCTCCATAAATGGCAGCGAAATTATCGTGCGTATTCATACGCATTAGACATTTTTTTATTATTGTGACTAGGGATTAGCGAAGTCGATTCGCATAAAACTTTGTTCCCTAATTGCGACCTCTCCCGCTCACCATGTCTGCGATACTGCATGTCCTAACCCTGCTGTTCTGTCGAGACTCCACCTGAAGCCTGGCAGGTAACAGCCAAATTTTAATGAGGAGCGCTGTTGGACCTCTCCTGCACATCAGCCATACTGTGCATACAAAAAGGATGGACTAAGTGCAAAAAAAAAAGAAGAAGGGCGTAAAGTGGTTGTTCCAAATGGCAATTTATTACATAACCACAGGTTAGATAAGCCTGGGGCTACATGGTGACTTTGTCCCCTTGCAGCCGAGCATTACTCCTGCAGTGAGTCCGCAACACAGCACCCAGCCTGACCTCCCCATTCACTGTCACAATCTGAATCCCTGCACTACACTACGATGATTGGTCGTGTTGGCAAAAGTGCATTCCTTTCTTTTTATTTAGCACATAGACATAAAGTGCACCAGGCCCTGTGACAGAATTGCGTAAACCAGCTATGGAATCAGTTTCATCTGCTAGTGTAAGGAGACATAAAGCCCAGGGCCGTCTTTAACAAGGGGCAAAAGGGGCAGCTTCCCCGGGCCCAGTTGCTCCTGGGGGGCCCAAGGCAGCTGCCTCTTGAGCCCTGCTGACCACTGCCCCGAGTATCAGGCTATCAACTACATAAGGGGGTGCTGCCATGCCTGCCTGCCGGCACTCCAGGCAGCATACTGTGAGAGCTGTGATTTTCTAGGACCTTAGATGACATCATCACCATGTGACCAGTAACCTAGCAATATTACTGGTCACATGGCTATGAGGTCATCATAGGTCCTGTCTACCAGGAGTGTTGCTGCAGGAGAAGTTTCCCATAATTGTGGAGCTTTTTTTTTTTTAGAAGATTACATCAGGAAAAGGTGACAGGGGCTTTAATGCTAATATACTGTAAGCTACTGTATAGTGGGGTGCTATACTGCTCTACTGTATACTATGGGAGTGCTGTATACTGTGGGGGGCTGTATATTTTGGGGTGCTGTATACTGTGGGGTACTGTATACTGTGAGGTGCGGTATTCTGTATAGTTTGGGGTGCTGTATACCGTGAGGTGCTGTATACTGTGGGTGCTGTATATTGTGGAGTGCTATACTGCTCTACTGTATAGTGTGGGGGGCTGTATAGTGTGGGGTGCTGTATACTGTGAGGTGCTGTATACTGTGAGATGATGTATACTGTGGGTGCTGTATATTGCAGAGTGCTATACTGCTGTACTGTATAGTATGGGGGGCTGTATAGTGTGGGGTGCTGTATAGTGTATAATTTGAGGTGCTGTATACTGTGAGGTGCTGTATATTGTGTGGTGCTATACTGCTCTACTGTATACTGTGAGGTGTTGTATACTGTATAGTGTGGGGTGCAATACTGCATAGTGTGCGGTGCTGTATACTATAGGCTACTACACTGCATACTGTGGGTTGCTGTATACTATAGGGTGCTATACTGCATACTCTGTGGTACACTGTAACACTAGGGCGAGCCGAGCCCTGGTCTCCTTCCTGCAGAGCGGTGCCCACTTCCAGCCTGAGCCCAACTGCCCAGAGCACAGATCCTGAGCCGCTGGAGTCTTCAGAACTGGAAGTATTTATATCACTGTACTCTACCAGGTGTGTGGATTTTTGTGTGTGTGTGTGTGTGTTGAGGTGGAGGCCGTGATTGCATGCTAGGGTGTGGAAAGGCGGGTTCCAGGGGGCCCAAGTAAATTTTTGCCCAGGGTCCAATCAATATTAAAGACGGCCCTGATAAAGCCCAGCGTTACTCAGCATTCTGTGTGCGGCTGAGTGCACTGCAGCTGTCCACCATCATTGCTCTCTCTTATCCACCACTTTCCCCTTACATGGGGAGCACAGGGCACCCTCAGCACATGATGCAGTGTACGCACAACGCTCACCTCCGTGCGCTGCATGACGGAAAAATCTGTGTACTTTAGCTGCCCCTTGTCTATGGAGCAGTTGGCAGTGAGTGCGCTGAAAAGCAAGCTGCTGTGTTCAGCGCAGCAGAAGGGGGGTGTGAGAGGAGCAGCCAATGGTATGGCAGCACGCTGATACTGACAAATCATCAGCCTCCTCACTAATAACAGAGCTCTGTTATTGGATACTGTGTGTCTGCTGGATGCAAGACCTTTCTTCTTAAAGCGGCAGAGCAGCGGAGGGTCTAGGCGCAAATGGCGACAAGACTACAAAGTCTTGTTGCCATTTTGCAATTCTAAGTCGCACTGACGACCAATTTGGTCACCATCTGGAGCCCTGTGTTAGGTCAGCTTGGTACAGTTTACACAGCCACCTCCTGTCCACGCGGGCACAGAGAGGCAACAAGCTGAGAGAGCCTTTCCACTGCTGCAGTGAAAACAGTGCTGTCTCAGCCCGGGAAATCTGCCACCAGCTTCTGCCACCGGTCTGCTAGCGGGATTATATAGAGTGAGAAACTAACCCGCGGTAGCTTATTAGTAGGCCGAAACACGGACGTGGGGATTCGATGTCCTGGCTGCTTACACAGGTGGCAAAGTCGTGGTTCCCCCACTGACGTGGAAAGTGTAGCAGGGGATGGTGCCCACTTGAGCCTAGGGGCAGAGGTAGCAGGTGCAGCGTGTCTCTTACCCCCTCTCTATCTGTAAAAAATGGCCAAGGAGAGAAAAAGGCGCTCATAGGGTAAATAAGTTAAAAGCCGAGCCTCCAAAGTAACAGGAAGAGTGGTACTGCTCACCTGTTGTTGATGCACCTATTGTTCGGTGCAACTGAACTGGAGGTGAATAGGAGTGATTACGTCTCACTGGTTGATGCTGCCGATTCCGACCGCGTCCCCCTTTGGCGGGGGCCAGGCCGCCGTCTGGGTCGATGAATAGGGTATATTTCCACTGGACCGGGGGTCGAGTGGAGGGGTGGACCGTAGGCGAAAAAACGCAACCAGAGTATTTTTAAAAACCAATGTTTTTTTAATTTATTATTATTATTGTTATAGTGACCCGGTCACTATAACAATAATAAAAAATAAAAAAACACTGGTTTTTAAAAATACTCTGGTTGCGATTTTACGCCTACGGTCCACCCCTCCACTCGACCCCCGGTCCAGTGGAAATATACCCTTCCTCAATATGTGAGGAATACCACCACTTGTACCCGCTTGACGTCAACTACGTCGCGTACACAAGATGCGGTATGGTCCCTGGTTAGGCCCTCCTGGAGGAGAATGTAAGGTCAGCTTGGTACAGTTTACACAGACACCTCCTGTCCACGCGGGCACAGAGAGGCAATAAGCTGTGAGAGCCTTTTCACTGCTGCAGTGAAAACAGCGCTGTCTCAGCCCGGTAATCTGCCACCAGCTTCTCGTTTGATATAAGCCAGGTCTGCTAGCGGGATTATATAGGATGAGAAACCAACCCGCGGTAGCTTATAACTAGGCCAAAACACAGGCGTGGGGATTCGTGATCGAGATACAAGACAGCACAAGATTAAATTATATATTTAATTGCCTTAAGGGCACCCTAGATATAACACTATACACAAAGAATATATACGGTGGTCTGAGGTTACAAATACAGGAAATATGGTACACACAGGATTACACAGAGTACAAGTCAGTTACCGGGTAGATGAATGTTCTTTTGGGTTAGGATGGTGTAATAGTCCTTGGCTGCATTCAAGTGGGGGGCAGTGATGTCAGCTGTTTCCAGGTCTCTCCAAACACATGGCACAATGTGACCCCCTTTTAGAAAAAGACACGCCTGCTTGCTGGCACAAGCTTTTCAACCTGTAGCCGGTCCCTCCCCTCCCGGCTGCAAATGACCCACAAAACCCTTTAGGGTTCATAGCTCCAGGCCAGAAGGTCACAGGGAGATGGTTCTGGGACCAACGGATCCACCTGGGTTACGGCTATAAGTAGAGTCCAACATGGTACCGTTATTTGGTTTCTTTTGGGAGATATGTATACCTCCCCTCCCGGGCATCCTAGAATCAGGCCAGGACCATGTGGAGGTTCGGCTTTGCCCCAGGATCGCAAAAAGATAACCGAATTATGCCTGTGATGGACGGACGATTCATAATTCCTTATAAATCACCGGTTCCATGCTGTCTGCTAGGTTTGATTGAACTGGGGAATGGCTTAGACCCCCTGCAGGGAGGTTTTCCTGCAGGATCCTAATGGAGGTGTGAAATGTAACCAAATATGACCTGCTAGGAGTTTTCTGCTATCTGGCTGGGGCTTTGAAGCAGGGCCCTCCTGTGGAGTTCACTACCTCTGCTAGATGACAGCTGATGGCTGGTGTGGGAACTTGGCTGACATGAAATAATAATCCATATTCCTCACACTCTGCATAAATGGAGTAGCTCAAAGACAAAAATGAAGATGGTGCTCCATGTCTGGAAGTGCTACACAAAATTTGAAAAACAAAGATACAATGTCGTATGTACTCAACTTGTTTGGTTGTGTTATGAGTGCATAACTCTTATGATAGCTTTACACTGGTTTCAGTGTAAAGACCACAGGACAGCAACCATATCTGACTTCCTTATACAGGTCTGGTAAGCAATAATAGAGTTCAAAGTAGGAAACCTGGGTTTATCCATCAGCACCATCCCTCAAATTTCAAAGATCAAGAGGTTGTTTCTTGTTCCAGCATCAAAGCAATGAATTATAAATAATTAAAAATGTATGTAACACAGGCAACTACTGAACAACATGTTTCATTACTGATCTAGTCACTTTGTGGGTTTAAGTATTGTCCATCCAGTCAAACTGATTTGCCATATTGTCTACTGCATCAAAAACAGGATCCAGAAGATCTTGGTTTCTTTTACAATGAGAATCTTGGCATCTTAGGCTACTTTCACACTCCCGTTTTGGGCGGATCCATCATGGATCAGCAAAAATGGATCCGTTACAATAATACAACCGCATGCATCCATATTATCTATAACATAGCCAAGATGGGTCAGTCATGAACGGATCCGGTTGTATTATGTCTTCTATAGCCATGACGGATCCATCTTGAACTCCATTGAAAGTCAACGGGAGACGGATCCGTTTTCTATTGTGCCAGATTGTGTCAGAGAAAATGGACCCTTCCCCATTGAATTACATTGTGTGCCAGGACAGATCCGTTTGGCTCAGTTTCGTCAAGCAGGCAGCGTTTTGGAGTCCGCCGCCAGAGCGGAATGATCAGAAGCAAACTGATGCCTTCTGAGCTGATACTTTTCAATTCAGAATGCATTAGGGCAAAACTGATCCGTTTTGGACCGCTTGTGAGAGCCCATAATGGATCTCACAAATGGAAAGCCAACACGTGAGTGTAAAAGTAGCCTTATTTTTAAACATACGTCTTATTCATAAAATGTGTGTGGGGGGGGGAAACCATGGACAAGCGACAAAAGTATTGTGTACACTGTATAATGACATTCTAAAAGTAGGGTCATCAAACTGCCTTACAGATGACTAATGTAGTTCTCACAATATAATTGCTTCCCAAACACATAGTCATTCATGTACCTTAATAATGTGTAGAAGCAGTGAGCTGAGCAACTTAGATGAAATACCATTTATGTACGACACTTCCCTTAGGGAACAGTAGGGTTAAATTAAATTGATAGAGCAGTGAACTAAACTCCCCCTTGCCTCCTCTTAACAATTCCAACGAGTTTTCGGATAGTTTTATCCTTTCTGACTACCGAAAGCTCTGATACACGCCTGTCACGTCTAATTGTAAAAAAAAAAAAAAAAAATAAAAAATTGAAAGGAACAAATTAATATGCAAATTTCATCAGCTTTGTAATAAAAATGTCCTTGGAAAAATGCAGAATAAAAAAAAAAGAACAGGAAGAAAAAAAAGAGAAGGTACAGGACCCGTGAGGTTTGGGGTTTGAATTATCATGGCCTCTCGATCCAGGATGTTGTTTGGAGAGAGAAAGAGAGAGAGAGAGAAGGGCCCGTTAGGAAATCAGGGAGGAGATCTGACTTGGAAATAATTATGATAAAGAAAAAGTGCGCATGCAGGCAGAATAAATGGTTCATCTCCTCGCAAGGTCTCTGCTGCTTGCTATTCACTCAGAATTATCAGGATTTGTTAGGAGGGGGACATTTATGGACAACTGAGCTGCTCTATAAAGAAAAAGTTCAGTGGAATGGTTTGATAGTGTAGGGGATTTCAAGTTTAGGTTATACATTGACTTTTAGTGTGTTGCTGTTTGTAGGTGTAGTCACTAACCTGTGATCCCCATCACTGCAGTTCTGTCACCCCACTAAACTCTTCTATTTTTTTGGTGGGGGTGGGGGGGGGGGTACTTATAATCCCTATACTGCAATATATCTATACATTATGTTATTAATCATTTTCGTTCAGTAGATAATGCAAAAAACATACTTTTTAATATGCTAATTACCTGTCTACCAGCAAGTAGGGCGGCTACTTGCTGGTAGCCGCCGCAAAAAACCGCCCCCTCTTCTTGTTGATTGACAGGGCCAGCAGCAATCTCCTCCTCCGGCCGGCCCTGTCTGCATTTCAAAAATCGCACGCCTGTCTTGATTCGGTGCAGGCGCTCTGAGAGAAGGAAGCTCGCCTCCTCAGCACTCCCTCAGTGCGCCTGCGCCGATGACGTCACCGAAAGAGAAGACGTATGGCGCAGGCATGAGACTTAGAACGCAGACAGGGCCAGCCAGAGGACGAGAGCGGTCGCTGGCCCTGTCAATCAACAGGAGGAGGGGGCGTTTATTTGAAAGGAGGATGCGGCTGCTATGAGCAAGTAGCCGCCCTACTTGCTGGTAGAGAGGTAATTAACGTATTATAAAACTGTGTTTTTTAAAGAAACTACTGAACGAAAAAGGGTATGAGCACTATATATTGATAAATCGCAGTATAAGGTTTTTAAGTCGCCCAAAACTGAAAAAAGACTTTAGGGGGGTGACAGAAGCCCTTTAAGACATACAGTTCTATTATGTCATGTTAAAGAACGCGTAACACTTAAAGGGCTTCTGTCACCCCCCAAAACTAATTTTCCATTTTTGGGCATATTAAAATCCTTATTGGACGACTAATCCCTATATAGGGCTCTTACCTTGTTCTGTGGCTTGGTTTCACTAAAAATCGATCTTTTAAAATATGCAAAAGACTTCACTACCAGCAAGTAGGGCGTCTACTTGCTGGTAGCCGCCGCATCCTCCTTAAAAAAAAAACGCCCCCTCCTCCTGCTGATTGACAGGGCCAGGGAGCGCTCTCCTCCTCCGACTGGCCCTGTCAGCAATTCAAATCCTGTGCCTGCACCTCATTCGGCGCAGGCGCTCTGAACCCGACTGAGAAGACGTCATCGGCGCAGGTGCACCCGAGGAAGCGCTGAGGAAGCGAGCGCCGAATGAGGTGCAGGCGCGGGATTTGAATTGCAGACAGGGCCAGCCGGAGGAGGAGAGCACTCGCTGGCCCTGTCAATCAGCAGGAGGAGGGGGCGTTTTTTTTAAAGGAGGATGCAGCGGCTACCAGCAAGTAACCGCCCTACTTGCTGGTAGTGAAGTCATTTGCATATTTTAAAAGATCGATTTTTAGTGAAACCAAGCCACAGAACAAGGTAAGAGCCCTATATAGGGAATAGTCGTCCAAAAAGGATTTTAATATGCCCAAACATGAAAAATGAGTTTTGGGGGTGACAGAAGCCCTTTAAATGATCATAGAAAATAGTGCCTTTTAAACAAGCAACACATATCATATTACTATTGTATGGAAATACTGGTTCCAAGTGTAAATTACATACAGTGCATGTCACATCTTGGTGTGTTATAAAGAATTACTTCAGATACTATATTTAATTGCAAACAGTTACAGAATTGTTGTCGTCTTATGGTGTTTGTGGCCTCTGTAACACCTAATATCTTGGTTGAAAATTTCTAATTTCGACACCATTAACACAAGAGCTACCTGTATGTCTGGTACAGTGTAACGGATTTATCAGAAAAACATGGTACACATTTTTAGTGCAGTCCTTAACCCCTTAAGGACACAGCCTTATTTCACCTTAAGGACCAGGCCATTTTTTGCAAATCTGACCAGTGTCACTTTAAGTGGTGATAACTTTAAAACGCTTCGACTTATCCAGGCCATTCTGAGATAGTTTTTTCGTCACATATTGTACTTCATGACACTGGCCAAATTAAGTAAAAAAAATTAATTTTTATTCATAAAAAAATACCAAATTTACCAAAAATGTGACAAAAATTGCAAATTTACAAGTTTCAATTTCTCTACGTCTATAATACATAGTAATACCTCAACAAATAGTTATTATTTTACATTCCCCAAATGTCTACTTCATGTTTAGATCATTTTGGGAATGATATTAAAATTTTGGGGGATGTTACAAGGCTTAGAAGTTTAGAAGCAAATCTTGAAATGTTTCAGAAATTTTCAAAAACCCAATTTTTAGGGACCAGTACAGGTCTAAAGTCACTTTGCGAAGCTTACATAATAGAAACCACCCAAAAATGACCCCATTCTAGAAACTACACCCCTCAAGGTATTCAAAACTGATTTTACAAACTTCGTTAACCCTTTAGGTGTTGCACAAGAGTTATTGGCAAATGGGAATGAAATTTCAGAATTTAATTATTTTGTCAAATTTTCAATTTTTACCAATTTTTTTCCAATAACAAAGCAAGGGTTAACAGCCAAAGAAGACTGTATCTTTATTGCCGTGACTCTGCCGTTTACAGAAACACCCCATATGTGGCCGTAAACTACTGTACGGCCACACAGTAGGGCGTAGAGGGAAAGGTGCACCATATGGTTTTTGGAAGGCAGATTTTGCTGGACTGGATTATTTACACCATGTCCCATTTGAAGCCCCCCTGATGCACCCCTAGGGTAGAAACTCCCTAAAAGTGACCCCATCTAAGAAACTACACTCCTCAAAGTATTCAAAACAGATTTTATATACGTCGTTAACCCTTTAGGTTTTGCACAAGAGTTATTGGCAAATGGGGATGAAATTAGAGAATTTCATTTTTTTGCCAAGTTTTCCATTTTAACCCATTTTTTCCAGTAACAAAGCAAGGGTTAACAGCCAAACAAGACTATCTTTACTGCCCTGACTCTACCGTTTACAGAAACACCCCATATGTGGCCGTCGACTACTGTAAATGTGGTTTTTGGAGGGCTGATTTTTATGGACCGGTTTATTTACACCGTGTCCAGTTTCAACCCCCCTGATGCATCCCTGGAGTAGAAACTCCCTAAAAGTGACCCAATTTTGGAAACTACGGGATAAGGTGGCGTTTTTCTGGGGACTATTTTTAGGGTACATATGATTTTTGGTTGCTCTATATTACATTTCTGTGAGGCAAGGTTACCAAAAATCTAAATTTTGAAATTTCATTTCCATTTGCCATTAACTTTTGAGGAACACCTAAAGGGTTAATAAAGTTTGTAAAATCAGTTTGTTTTGAATACCTTGAGGGGTGTTGTTTCTTAGATTGGGTAACTTGTAGGGAGTTTTTACTCTAGGGGGGCATCAGGGGGGCCTAAAAAGGGACATGGTGTCAATAAAAAAGACCATCAAAATCGGCCTTCCAGAAAACATGTCGGTCCTTCCCTTTTGCGGCCTCCCTTTTACTGATACAGCAGTTTATGACCACAAATGTGGCGTTTCTGTAAACTGCAGTATCAGGGTAATAAATATTAACTTTTGTTAAATATTAACTGCTGAATGACAGTTTGTTTCCATAGGAATCAGCAGCAGGTGGGCAGAGGAGTGGCTATAGCGCTGAATTAAATATACGCTAGACTTGATGACCTCACGCTGGACTCGAATCAGCTCATTAGCATAAGGCATCTTTGTGTGTATATTATGAGGTAACCATCTGTCACACCAGTAAGTGAATACATCTAAGGTACTTTTTAGTAGTTAATGATTGCATATAATTAGTTCGATTATAATAAAATATCCACATGACAGGTTCCCTTTAAGTCCGCCTCTTTCTGCTGACTTTGCCGTTATTTTCCTTCTGGAGTTCTATACTGGTTTGTGGATCCTCTACATCCCGCTCGTCTCAAGGTAAGTCCTCCTGTTTTCTCCTTTGTGCGTGTGTTGCTTCTAGGTCTCAGGGAGACGCTGGTCCCTTCACGGTGGAAGGTAACGGCTGTCTCATTCCCAACTCCCTAAGTTAGTGTTTGCTTCAGTGTCAGCAAGGCTTAGGTTCCAGCGTATGAGTTTGTTCACCATCACGCCTTGCTCATACTGTCAGCAGTCAGGGAGAGGCTCAGTGATTGTCAGGAGGTTACCATTCCCTCCTCCCTAGCTTTGGGGCCTAGTCTGTTTACCTGTTGCTGTTTGTTTACTTGGTGTCCCTCTTATCCCCACTTGCCATGACACCTACACTTTGTGAATTGTACAATGACAAGCCCATACTACTTGATTAACATTATTTATCCAGTCATTGTGCCTCTGCATGAACAACACAGGTCTAATTTCATCTTCATGGATGACAATGTGCCAGCTCATCGAGGTCACATCTTAGGAAACGGCTGCTGGAGACTGAAGAACCTCGAATGGACTGGCATGCACTTTCCCCAGATCTGAATCCAGTTGAAAACCTTAGATCAACTGAGTAGAGGCATGTAACTCTGTACCCCAAAACCTTAATGACCTGAGGGCTGCCCTTCAAGAAGGCATGCAATACCTCTAAAGACAATGAGTCGACTTGTGAACAGCATGAAACATCGTTGTCAAACTGTAATTGATGCTCAAGGCCACATGACAAGTTATTGAGACAGTGACATTTTTTGTGGGGGTATACCCACTTTGTTTTTGGATTTTGTTTCAAAATATTGTTTGAGATGGGAAGATCATGAGTGCATGCTTCTACTTAAATGCCCTACTTTCATGATATCATTTCACTGCAGCGTGAAATTTTTACATTTTCCATAAATTTCACCCAAAAGCCAAATATCCATAACTTTTTGTGAGTAATGTAGGAGAAGCTCTGGTAGGCAACAGGGTAGGATTTAGTATGTAATAGGATAGATATTCCTGGAGGGATTAGTAACATGGAAAAAGATCTAGCTTCTCTGGATAAATGGTCCAAACAATGGAAACTGCAGTTCAATATGAAATATAAAATATAGCACTTAGGGAGAAGGAACCCTCTATCTGAGTAGTATTTTGGCAGTTCTGTATTAGCCAAAATGTCAAAATGGAAGTATCTAGTGTACCTGATATCAGACAGCTTGAGTGCAGAGTGTGAACGGGCAGCTGGGAAAGCAAGTAGGATGCTTCACTGTATAGCTAGAGGTATAGCCATTAGGAAGAGAGAGATTGTGATCCTGCTGTATAGAGTACTAGTGAGACCACATCTGGAATACTATGTCCAGTTCTGCAGACCTCACCTACAAAAAGATACAGATGAAATTAAGTCAGTGCAAAAGCGTGCAACAAAAAATGGTGGAGGGTCTAAAGGATAAAACATATTAGGAGACACCTAAAGAACTTTAAGGCTATGTACACCTGAAGCAATTCTTTTTGTATTGCATTTTTTATTAATTTTGGGCTAGAAATAATTTTTTCAATTGGTCATTATTAAAAATATTGAGCCGTTCTGTCATAAAGGGTTAACTGTTTTTCTAGCCACTTTTAAGCCACATTCTTATCAGTAAGATAAGAAGCAGCTATTTCATAAGATTGGAGGATTGAGATAAGGAGCCCATCAGTTTTCATTCCTGATGGAACTGTGAAAATTCAGATCCTGCTCCTATGAGAAACTCAGCCCTGTACAAAGAAAAGGGCTCCAAAATTTAAATAAAGACAAATTGAAATATTTTTTTTAACTCAAAATGAATGTGGGGGGGGGGGCCGCATCATTCATGCTGCAGTTGTCCTAATATGATGGCTTCTTTCAAGGGCCTGAGTATCTACCACATGTCCCTGATGATCTACTACTGCCTGAGCTCAAAACATCACATGCTCCTAACCTTTACTGCTTTACACAGTATGTATGTACAGATGGTTCAGCATATGCAAGGTGGAATACCAGCAAGTTGGAAAGTTGCAGAACAAGCAATGCAAAAGCAGACTGTTCTATCTCTGCACATCCACATAAAAATGTATCAAATGTGAAGAAACTATCCTGGACGTGGCCAACACCTTGTGCAATCCAATATATCCTGTTAAAAAGCGACACACCACCAAAATAATCACATACAGTCATGTGAAAAAATTAGGACACCCTTTGAAAGCATGTGGTTTTTTGTAACATTTTTAATAAAAGGTTATTTCATCTCCGTTTCAACAATACAGAGAGATTAAAGTAATCCAACTAAACAAAGAAAACTGAAGAAAAGTCTTTTCAAGATCTTCTGTAAATGTCATTCTACAAAAATGCCTATTCTAACTGAGGAAAAAGATAGGACACCCTTGCCCCTAATAGCGAGTGTTACCTCCTTTGGCTCAAATAACTGCAGTGAGACGGTTCTTGTAGCCATCTACCAGTCTTCGACATCGGTCTGAGGAAATTTTACCCCACTCCTCAATGCAGAACTTTTTCAGCTGTGAGATGTTTGAGGGGTTTCTTGCACGTACAGCCCTTTTCAAGTCACCCCACAGCATCTCAATGGGATTCAAATCTGGACTTTGACTTGGCCATTCCAGGACTCTCCATTTCTTCTTTTTCAGCCAATCTTTGGTTGATTTACTAGTATGTTTTGGGTCATTGTCATGTTGCATGGTCCAGTTCCGCTTCAGCTTTAATTTTCTAACTGATGGTCTCACATGTTCTTCAAGCACCTTCTGATACACAGTAGAATTCATCGTGGATTCTATGATGGTGAGCTGACCAGGTCCTGCTGCAGCAAAGCAGCCCCAAACCATGACACTTCCACCTCCATGCTTCACAGTTGGTATGAGGTTCTTTTCTTGGAATGCTGTGTTTGGTTTACGCCAAACATGTCCTCTGCTGTTGTGTCCAAATAATTCAATTTTGGACTCATCTGTCCAAAGAACATTATTCCAGAAGTCCTGGTCTTTGTCAACTTTATCTCTGGCAAATGTCAGTCTGGTCTCGATGTTTCTCTTGGAAAGCAAAGGTTTCCTCCTTGCACACCTCCCATGCAAGTTAAACTTGTACAGTCTCTTTCTGATTGTAGAGGCATGTACTTCTACATCAACAGTAGCCAGAGCCTGCTGTAGTTCTCGAGATGACACTTTAGGGTTTTTGGAGACCTCTTTTAGCATCTTGCGGTCTGCTCTTGGGGTGAACTTGCTGGGGCGACCAGTCCTGGGCATGTTGGCAGTTGTTTTGAAAGCCCTCCACTTGTAGACTATCTTCCGGACAGTGGAATGGCTGATTTCAAAATCTTTTGAGATCTTTTTAAATCCCTTCCCAGACTCATAGGCTGCTACAATCTTTTTTCTGAAGTCCTCTGACAGCTCTTTTGCTCTCACCATGGTGCTCACTCTCACTTCAACAGTCAGGAGCACACCAAACTAAATGTCTGAGGTTTAAATAGGGCAAGCCTCATTCAACATGCAGAGTAACGATCTACTAATTATGTGCACCTGGTGTGATATACCTGTGTGAGATCTGAGCCAATTTAAGAGGGAATACATGTGAGGGTGTCCTATCTTTTTCCTCAGTTAGAATAGGCATTTTTGTAGAATGACATTTACAGAAGATCTTGAAAAGACTTTTCTTCAGTTTTCTTTGTTTAGTTGGATTACTTTAATCTCTCTGTATTGTTGAAACGGAGATGAAATAACCTTTTATTAAAAATGTTACAAAAAACCACATGCTTTCAAAGGGTGTCCTAATTTTTTCACATGACTGTATGTGGTGCTAATATTCAAAAAGGGCCCAAAAACAGAGCCTGGAAACTATAGGCCGGTAAGTTTAACATCTGTTGTGGGTAAACTGTTTGAAGGTTTTCTAAAAGATGCTATGTTAGAGCATCTTAACGGAAATAAGCAAATAACGCCATATCAGCATGGCTTCGTGAGGGATCGATCATGTCAAACAAATTTAATCAGTTTCTATGAGGAGGTAAGTTCTAGACTTGACAGCGGCGAATCAATGGATGTCGTGTATCTGGACTTCTCCAAAGCATTTGACACTGTACCACATAAAAGGTTAGTATATAAAATGAGAATGCTCGGACTGGGAGAAAACGTCTGTAAGTGGGTAAGTAACTGGCTCAATGATAGAAAACAGAAGTGGTTATTAATGGTAAATACTCAGATTGGGTCACTGTCACTAGTGGAGTACCTCAGGGGCCAGTATTGGGCCCTATTCTCTTCAATATATTTATTAATGATCTTGTAGAAGGCTTGCATAGTAAAATATCAATGTTTGCAGATGACACTAAACTGTGTAAAGTAATTAACACTGAAGAGGACAGTATACTACTACAGAGGGATCTGGATAGATTGGAGGCTTAGGCAGATAAGTGGCAGATGAGGTTTAACACTGACAAATGTAAAGTTATGCACATGGGAAGGAATAATGCAAGTCACCCGTACTTATTAAATTGTAAAACACTCGGTAACACTGACATGGAAAAGGATCTAGGAATTTTAATAAACAGCAAACTAAGCTGCAAAAAACAGTGTCAGGCAGCTGCTGCCAAGGCAAATAAGATAATGGGTTGCATCAAAAGGGGCATAGATGCCCATGATGAGAACATAGTCCTACCACTTTACAAATCATTAGTCAGACCACACATGGAGTACTGTGTACAGTTCTGGGCTCCAGTGAACAAAGCAGACATAGCAGAGCTGGAGAGGGTCCAGAGGAGGGCAACTAAAGTAATAACTGGAATGGGGCAACTACAGTACCCTGAAAAATTATCAAAATTAGGGTTATTCACTTTAGAAAAAAGACGACTGAGAGGAGATCTAATTAATATGTATAAATATATCAGGGGTCAGTACAGAGATCTATCCCGTCATCTATTTATTCCCAGGATGGTGACTGTGACGAGGGGACATCCTATGCGTCTGGAGGAAAGAAGGTTTGTACACAAACATAGAAGAGGATTCTTTACGGTAAGAGCAGTGAGACTATGGAACTCTCTGCCTGAGGAGGTGGTGATGGTGAGTACAATAAAGGAATTCAAGAGGGGCCTGGATGTATTTCTGGAGCGTAATAATATTACAGGCTATAGCTACTAGAGAGGGGTCGTTGATCCAGGGAGTTATTCTGATGGCCTGATTGGAGTCAGGAAGGAATTTTTTATTCCCCTCAAGTGAGGAAAATTGGCTTCTACCTCACAGTTTTTTTTTTGCCTTCCTCTGGATCAACTTGCAGGATGACAGGCCGAACTGGATGGACAAATGTCTTTTTTCGGCCTTATATACTATGTTACTACTATGCTACTATAACCAGTGTCGGCCTGGGGTGCCTAGGGCCCACCAGTAGAAGTTATTTTGGGGGCCCACTATATGGATACATTCAGATATTACCTGCTCACTAGGGATGAGCGAACCCGAACTGTATAGTTCGGGTTCGTACCGAATTTTGGGGTGTCCGTGACACGGACCCGAACCCGGACATTTTCGTAAAAGTCCGGGTTTGGGTTCGGTGTTCGTCGCTTTCTTGGCGCTTTTTGAAAGGCTGCAAAGCAGCCAATTAACAAGCGTCATACTACTTGCCCCAAGAGGCCGTCACAGCCATGCCTACTATTGGCATGGCTGTGATTGGATAGTGCAGCATGTGACCCAGCCTCTATTTAAGCTGGAGTCACATAGCGCCGCCCGTCACTCTGCTCTGATCAGCATAGGAAGAGGTTGCGGCTGCGACAGTAGGGCGAGATTAGGCAGATTAACTCCTCCAAAGGACTTGATTAATCGATCGATCTGCAGCTGTGGATCATTGAGCTGCTGATACTCAATTGCTCACTGTTTTTAGGCTCCCCAGACCGTTTGTCAGTCAATTTTTTCTGGGGTGATCGGCGGCCATTTTGTGTCTTGTGGTGTGCCAGCACAAGCTGCGACCAAGTGCATTTAACCCTTAATGGTGTGGTTGTTTTTTGGCTTATTCCTACATCAGTGTGAAGCTGTCACACCAAGTGCATGTAACCAACAATAGTCTGGTTATTTTTTGGCCATATACTACATCAGGGGCAAGCTGCGCCTGTCACCAAGTGCATTTAATCCTCAATGGTGTGGTTGTTTTTTGGCTAAATCCTACATCAGGGTGAAGCTGTCACACCTAGTGCATTTAACCAGCAATAGTCTGTTTATTTTTTGGCCATATACTACATCAGGGGCAAGCTGCGCCTGTCACCAAGTGCATTTAACCCTCAATAGTGTGGTTGGTCAAGCTGTCACACCAAGTGCATTTAACCATAAATAGTGTGGGTATTTTTTGGCCATATCCCAGTCTAATTCTGTCAGTAAACCTATACCTGTCACCCAGCGCCTAAATACTAGGCCTCAAATTTATATCCTGCTAAATCTGTCGTTACTGCTGTACTGTTGTGGCTGGGCAAGTTATTTAGTGTCCGTCAAAGCACATTTTTTGTTCTGGGTTGAAATACAATTCCCAATTTAGCAATTTCCTAATTTAGTGGTTTCTGCTGTATCAGAGCTATTTGAAATCTATCCCTAAAAGGGTATATAATATTCAAGGTGCACATAGGGTCATTCTCAATAACTTCACACACACGTTACTGTGCATATCCCAGTCTAATTCTGTCTGTAAAACGTATACCTGTCACCCAGCGCCTAAATACTAGGCCTCAAATTTATATCCTGCTAAATCTGTCGTTACCGCTGTACTGTTGTGGCTGGGCAAGTTATTTAGTGTCAGTCAAAGCACATTTTTTGTTCTGGGTTGAAATACAATTCCCAATTTAGCAATTTTCTAATTTAGTGGTTTCTAGTGTATCAGAGCTATTTGAAATCTATCCCTAAAAGGGTATATAATATTCAAGGTGCACATAGGGCCATTCTGAATAACTTCACACACACGCTACTGTGCATTTCCAAGTCTAATTCTGTCAGTAAACCTATACCTGTCACCCAGCACCTAAATACTAGGCCTCAAATTTATATCCTGCTAAATCTGTCGTTACTGCTGTACTGTTGTGGCTGGCAAGTTATTTAGTGTCCGTCAAAGCACAGTTTTTGTTCTGGGTTGAAAACCAATTCCCAATTTAGCAATTTCCTAACTTAGTGGTTTCTGCTGTATCAGAGCTATTTGAAATCTATCCCTAAAAGGGTATATAATATTCAAGGTGCACATAGGGTCATTCTGAATAACTTCACACACACGCTACTGTGCATTTCCAAGTCTAATTCTGTCAGTAAACCTATACCTGTCACCCAGCGCCTAAATACTAGGCCTCAAATTTATATCCTGCTAAATCTGTCGTTACTGCTGTACTGTTGTGGCTGGGCAAGTTATTTAGTGTCCGTCAAAGCACAGTTTTTGTTCTGGGTTGAAAACCAATTCCCAATTTAGCAATTTCCTAATTTAGTGGTTTCTGCTGTATCAGAGCTATTTGAAATCTATCCCTAAAAGGGTATATAATATTCAAGGTGCACATAGGGTCATTCTGAATAACTTCACACACACGCTACTGTGCATTTCCAAGTCTAATTCTGTCAGTAAACCTATACCTGTCACCCAGCGCCTAAATACTAGGCCTCAAATTTATATTAAGCTAAATCTGTGGTTACTGCTGTGCCTGTATTAGTAGGGGTGCACCGAAATGAAAATTCTGGTCCGAAACCGAAAATTCAAGATGCCCTTGACCGAAAACCGAAACTGCCTTTTTGCCCAAATACTTTTAAAATACTTTTTTTAAGTAAAAAAAAAGGAAAGTGAATTAAAATATAAAGTTAAACAGATACATAGATATTATACACACAATGCCACCCAAAGTGGTTATTTTAAAAAAAATGTCACTCTCCCCCCCCTCCCTTCCTTGTCACTCTCCCCCTCCCTCCTTTGTCACTCTCCCCCTCCCTCCCTGTCACTCTCATTTCCCCCCTCCCTTGTCACTCTTATTCTACCCCCCTCCCTTGTCACTCTCATTCTACCCCCCCTTGTCACTCTCATTCTACCCCCTCCCTTGTCACTCTCATTCTACCCCCTCCCTTGTCACTCTCATTCTACCCCCCCTTGTCACTCTCATTTTACACCCCCCTCCCCCTCCCTTGTCACCTCTAGTGTAGCCTGTGTAGCGTGGCCGAGCTCTGTTCGGTCCGCGGTACAGGAGCATTTGTTTCTTGTACCCGGCCGGACTGAAAGGAAGTGCACACTAAGTGAGCACTTCCTGTCAGTCCGGCCGGGTACAGGAAACAAAAGCTCCTGTATCGCGGAACGAACAGAGCTCGGCCACGCTACACTAACAACAGCAGTAGCACAGAGCAGACACAGCAGGCTGCGCAGCACTGAGCCGGAGATTCTTTAGAGCGGCAAGCGTTTAGGAGGCACAGCATGAGGGGCGCCGCCCAACCATATTTTCTGCCGATATGTACCAATATCGGCCGAAATGGATTAGGCGCATTTTCGGCCGATATTTTCGGCCGCCGGAATTTCGGTGCACCCCTATGTATTAGTGTAATACGGTACCTAAATAGATAGCCAGATAGTGTTAGGTGTCTGTAAAAAAAGTCCTGAATTTGAATTCAATACATTGGGCCAAATAATATTTTTGTTGTTGTGGTGAACGATAACAATGAGGAAAACATCTAGTAAAGGACGCGGACATGGTCGTGGTGGTGTTAGTGGACCAAGACTGGGTGGAAGACGATGCAGGGGACGATGAGGTCCTAGACCCCACATGGAATGAAGGTCGTGCCACTGACTTTCACAGTTCGGAGGAAGAGGCAGTGGTGAGACCGAGCCAACAGCGTAGCAAAAGAGGGAGCAGTGGGCAAAAGCAGAACACGCGCTGCCAAGAGACTCCGCCTGCTACTGACCGCTGCCATCTGGGACCGAGCACCCCAAAGGCAGCTTCAAGGAGTTCCCTGGCATGGCACTTCTTCAAACAATGTGCTGACGACAAGACCCGAGTGGTTTGCACTCTATGCCATCAGAGCCTGAAGCGAGGCATTAACGTTCTGAACCTTAGCACAACCTGCATGACCAGGCACCTGCATGCAAAGCATGAACTGCAGTGGAGTAAACACCTTAAAACCAAGGAAGTCACTCAGGCTCCCCCTGCTACCTCTTCTGCTGCTGCCGCCTCGGCCTCTTCTGCTGCTGCCGCCTCAGCCTCTTCTGCTGCTGCCGCCTCGGCCTCTTCTGCTGCTGCCGCCTCGGCCTCTTCTGCTGCTGCCGCCTCGGCCTCTTCTGCTGCTGCCGCCTCGGCCTCTTCTGCTGCTACCGCCTCGGCCTCTTCTGCTGCTGCCGCCTCGGCCTCTTCTGCTGCTGCCGCCTCGGCCTCTTCTGCTGCTGCCGCCTCGGCCTCTTCCTCCACCTCTGGAGGAACGTTGGCACCTGCCGCCCAGCAAACAGGGGATGTACCACCAACACCACCACCACCTCCGTCACCAAGCATCTCAACCATGTCACACGGCAGCGTTCAGCTCTCCATCTCACAAACATTTGAGAGAAAGCGTAAATTCCTACCTAGCCACCCTCGATCCCTGGCCCTGAATGCCAACATTTCTAAACTACTGGCCTATGAAATGCTGTCATTTAGGCTGGTGGACACAGACAGCTTCAAACAGCTCATGTCGCTTGCTGTCCCACAGTATGTTGTTCCCAGCCGGCACTACTTCTCCAAGAGAGCCGTACCTTCCCTGCACAACCAAGTATCCGATAAAATCAAGTGTGCACTGCGCAACGCCATCTGTGGCAAGGTCCACCTAACCACAGATACGTGGACCAGCAAGCACGGCCAGGGACGCTATATCTCCCTAACTGCACACTGGGTAAATGTAGTGGCAGCTGGGCCCCAGGCGGAGAGCTGTTTGGCGCACGTCCTTCCGCCGCCAAGGATCACAGGGCAACATTCTTTGCCTCCTGTTGCCACCTCCTCCTACTCCGCTTCCTCCTCCTCTTCTTCCACCTGCTCATCCAGTCAGCCACACACCTTCACCACCAACTTCAGCACAGCCCGGGGTAAACGTCAGCAGGCCATTCTGAAACTCATATGTTTGGGGGACAGGCCCCACACCGCACAGGAGTTGTGGCGGGGTATAGAACAACAGACCGACGAGTGGTTGCTGCCGGTGAGCCTCAAGCCCGGCCTGGTGGTGTGTGATAATGGGCGAAATCTCGTTGCAGCTCTGGGACTAGCCAATTTGACGCACATCCCTTGCTTGGCGCATGTGCTGAATTTGGTGGTGCAGAAGTTCATTCACAACTACCCCGACATGTCAGAGCTGCTGCATAAAGTGCGGGCCGTCTGTTCGCGCTTCCGGCGTTCACATCCTGCTGCTGCTCGCCTGTCTGCGCTACAGCGTAACTTCGGCCTTCCCGCTCACCGCCTCATATGCGACGTGCCCACCAGGTGGAACTCCACCTTGCACATGCTGGACAGACTGTGCGAGCAGCAGCAGGCCAGAGTGGAGTTTCAGCTGCAGCACGCACGGGTCAGTCGCACTACAGAACAGCACCACTTCACCACCAATGACTGGGCCTCCATGCGAGACCTGTGTGCCCTGTTGCGCTGTTTCGAGTACTCCACCAACATGGCCAGTGGCGATGACACCGTTATCAGCGTTACAATACCACTTCTATGTCTCCTTGAGAAAACACTTAGGGCGATGATGGAAGAGGAGGTGGCCAAGGAGGAGGAGGAGGAGGAGGAGGAAGAGGAGTCATTTTTAGCACTTTCAGGCCAGTCTCTTCGAAGTGACTCAGAGGGAGGTTTTTTGCAACAGCAGAGGCCAGGTACAAATGTGGCCAGCCAGGGCCCACTACTGGAGGACGAGGATGAGGAGGATGAGGATGAAGCATGGTCACAGCGGGGTGGCACCCAACGCAGCTCGGGCCCATCACTGGTGCGTGGCTGGGGTGAAAGGCATGACGATACGCCTCCCACAGAGGACAGCTTGTCCTTACCCCTGGGCAGCCTGGCACACATGAGCGACTACATGCTGCAGTGCCTGCGCAACGACAGCAGAGTTGCCCACATTTTAACGTGTGCGGACTACTGGGTTGCCACCCTGCTGGATCCACGGTACAAAGACAATGTGCCCACCCTACTTCCTGCACTGGAGCGTGATAGGAAGATGCGCGAGTACAAGCGCACGTTGGTAGATGCTCTACTGAGAGCATTCCCAAATGTCACAGGGGAACAAGTGGAAGCCCAAGGCCAAGGCAGAGGAGGAGCAAGAGGTCGCCAAGGCAGCTGTGTCACGGCCAGCTCCTCTGAGGGCAGGGTTAGCATGGCAGAGATGTGGAAAAGTTTTGTCAACACGCCACAGCTAACTGCACCACCACCTGATACGCAACGTGTTAGCAGGAGGCAACATTTCACTAACATGGTGGAACAGTACGTGTGCACACTCCTCCACGTACTGACTGATGGTTTGGCCCCATTCAACTTCTGGGTCTCCAAATTGTCCACGTGGCCAGAGCTAGCCTTTTATGCCTTGGAGGTGCTGGCCTGCCCGACAGGCCAGCGTTTTGTCTGAACGTGTATTCAGCACGGCAGGGGGCGTCATTACAGACAAACGCAGCCGCCTGTCTACAGCCAATGTGGACAAGCTGACGTTCATAAAAATGAACCAGGCATGGATCCCACAGGACCTGTCCATCCCTTGTGCAGATTAGACATTAACTACCTCCCCTTAACCATATATTATTGTACTCCAGGGCACTTCCTCATTCAATCCTATTTTTATTTTCATTTTACCATTATATTGCGAGGCTACCCAAAGTTGAATGAACCTCTCCTCTGTCTGGGTGCCGGGGCCTAAATATATGCCAATGGACTGTTCCAATGTTGGGTGACGTGAAGCCTGATTCTCTGCTATGACATGCAGACTAATTCTCTGCTGACATGAAGACAGATCCTCTGTTACGGGACCTCTCTCCTCTGCCTGTGTGCTGGGCCTAAATATCTGACAATGGACTGTTGCAGTGGTGGCTGACGTGAAGCCTGATTCTCTGCTATGACATGCAGACTGATTCTCTGCTAACATGAAGCCAGATCCTCTGTTACGGGACCTCTCTCCTCTGCCTGGGTGCTGGGCCTAAATATCTGACAATGGACTGTTGCAGTGGTGGCTGACGTGAAGCCTGATTCTCTGCTATGACATGCAGACTGATTCTCTGCTGACATGAAGCCAGATCCTCTGTTACGGGACCTCTCTCCTCTGCCTGGGTGCTGGGCCTAAATATCTGACAATGGACTGTTGCAGTGGTGGCTGACGTGAAGCCTGATTCTCTGCTATGACATGCAGACTGATTCTCTGCTGACATGAAGCCAGATCCTCTGTTACGGGACCTCTCTCCTCTGCCTGGGTGCTGGGCCTAAATATATGCCAATGGACTGTTCCAATGTTGGGTGACGTGAAGCCTGATTCTCTGCTATGACATGCAGACTGATTCTCTGCTAACATGAAGACAGATTCTCTGTGACGGGACCTCTCTCCTCTGCCTGGGTCCTGGGCCTAAATATATGCCAATGAACTGTTGCAGTGGTGGCTGACGTGAAGCCTGAGTCTCTGCTATGACATGCAGACTGATTCTCTGCTGACATAAAGACAGATTCTCTGTTACGGGACCTCTCTCCTCTGCCTGGGTGCCGGGGCCTAAATATCTGAGAATGGACTGTTCCAGTGGTGGGTGACGTGAAGCCAGATTCTCTGCTATGGGACCTCTCTCCAATTGATATTGGTTAATTTATTTATTTATTTTTATTTTTATTCATTTCCCTATCCACATTTGTTTGCATGGGATTTACCTACATGTTGCTGCCTTTTGCAGCCCTCTAGCCCTTTCCTGGGCTGTTTTACAGCCTTTTTAGTGCCGAAAAGTTCGGGTCCCCATTGACTTCAATGGGGTTCGGGACGAAGTTCGGATCGGGTTCGGATCCCGAACCCGAACATTTCCGGGAAGTTCGGCCGAACTTCTCGAACCCGAACATCCAGGTGTTCACTCAACTCTACTGCTCACACATCAGCAAAATGCTACCAGATGACTGAATATGGGGGTCACTGCAGCAACTTTGCGAAGGTAGGTCCTAGGGGAAAAGAGTATACTGGCTAGCTTTCCTCTATACCTAAAAGTCATCTAAGCTATCTGATTGTGTCTATAATAGTAAACTGGGGAGTTTCTTTAATAATCTATCAAGTTTTTATATGAACATAGGCTGGTTGAGGTGCTGTGTACACTGAATATATGTATATAGTGCAGTAAGTCCCCCCCCAATACCTTACTATGTATTTGCCCTGTGTGCCACTGCCACAACGGCTACCAGTACACCATGCCCCTAATAGCATCACCAACACAGCTATGCATTTCAGTAATCATATCTTCCTCCATCTCTGCCTCACAGCAGTTCAAACACTGACACGTGTAAGGACTGAGTGTGCATCTGCGTTTCAGCATTCCCAAGCAGTACCAGCATATACTGGTATAATATAAAAGACAAACACTGGACTATCTAACACCTGGGGGAGATAGGAGCTGTAAATAGGGGAGCCCCCCCCCCCCCTTCTGAGGATACCATATATTCATAAACTGTCTAGTCAGGTGTCAGACCATTATCATCTGCTGCTACATACTAAAGGGATACTGAAGCCTCTCCAGTGAGGCCACCATGTGTATGTGCCGACAACATTATCAATAGCCCTCCCTGTAGCTTAAAACATTGGATATATACTAGAGGACCTAGTCTCCCCTTATGGAAATATTTGGAGGCTCTGACTTGCCCTGGATGCAAGGGATGTACTGATTGCCAGGATCATTTGACCACCTCACCTGGGACTATTTATCTACAGGGACTGCAGAATTATTAGGCAAATGAGTATTTTGACCACATCATCCTCTTTATGCATGTTGTCTTACTCCAAGCTGTATAGGCTCGAAAGCCTACTACCAATTAAGCATATTAGGTGATGTGCATCTCTGTAATGAGAAGGGGTGTGGTCTAATGACATCAACACCCTATATCAGGTGTGCATAATTATTAGGCAACTTCCTTTCCTTTGGCAAAATGGGTCAAAAGAAGGACTTGACAGGCTCAGAAAAGTCAAAAATAGTGAGATATCTTGCAGAAGGATGCAGCACTCTTAAAATTGCAAAGCTTCTGAAGCGTGATCATCGAACAATCAAGCATTTCATTCAAAATAGTCAACAGGGTCGCAAGAAGCGTGTGGAAAAACCAAGGCGCAAAATAACTGCCCATGAACTGAGAAAAGTCAAGCGTGCAGCTGCCAAGATGCCACTTGCCACCAGTTTGGCCATATTTCAGAGCTGCAACATCACTGGAGTGCCCAAAAGCACAAGGTGTGCAATACTCAGAGACATGGCCAAGGTAAGAAAGGCTGAAAGACGACCACCACTGAACAAGACACACAAGCTGAAACGTCAAGACTGGGCCAAGAAATATCTCAAGACTGATTTTTCTAAGGTTTTATGGACTGATGAAATGAGAGTGAGTCTTGATGGGCCAGATGGATGGGCCCGTGGCTGGATTGATAAAGGGCAGAGAGCTCCAGTCCGACTCAGACGCCAGCAAGGTGGAGGTGGAGTACTGGTTTGGGCTGGTATCATCAAAGATGAGCTTGTGGGGCCTTTTCGGGTTGAGGATGGAGTCAAGCTCAACTCCCAGTCCTACTGCCAGTTTCTGGAAGACACCTTCTTCAAGCAGTGGTACAGGAAGAAGTCTGCATCCTTCAAGAAAAACATGATTTTCATGCAGGACAATGCTCCATCACACGCGTCCAAGTACTCCACAGCGTGGCTGGCAAGAAAGGGTATAAAAGAAGAAAAACTAATGACATGGCCTCCTTGTTCACCTGATCTGAACCCCATTGAGAACCTGTGGTCCATCATCAAATGTGAGATTTACAAGGAGGGAAAACAGTACACCTCTCTGAACAGTGTCTGGGAGGCTGTGGTTGCTGCTGCACGCAATGTTGATGGTGAACAGATCAAAACACTGACAGAATCCATGGATGGCAGGCTTTTGAGTGTCCTTGCAAAGAAAGGTGGCTATATTGGTCACTGATTTGTTTTTGTTTTGTTTTTGAATGTCAGAAATGTATATTTGTGAATGTTGAGATGTTATATTGGTTTCACTGGTAAAAATAAATAATTGAAATGGGTATATATTTGTTTTTTGTTAAGTTGCCTAATAATTATGCACAGTAATAGTCACCTGCACACACAGATATATATCCCCCTAAAATAGCTAAAACTAAAAACAAACTAAAAACTACTTCCAAAAATATTCAGCTTTGATATTAATGAGTTTTTTGGGTTCATTGAGAACATGGTTGTTGTTCAATAATAAAATTAATCCTCAAAAAAAAAACTTGCCTAATAATTCTGCACTCCCTGTATAAAGCATTTCTTTGTTTTATTTCTAGCATCAATTTGAACTATGCTTATAACAGCCCTTATTTTTCTCTCTTTTCATTTCTATGTTTTGTTAGTCTGTGGGCGTTTGTTATTTTATATATAACTAATATTAAAGGCTACGTTTTATAGCAGGAGGTACCCTGTGACTTAACAATTATACATACATACTACATGTGATTATTACTCCCTCTGACGGGATATTGTCTTAGTTGTGATTTCTATGCCTATAACATGCTTGTCATGATTATTATATATCTATTGTGATAGCATTGTCCGCTGAGAAACCCGGACACCTGGAGGGGGATGTTATCTTGCAGTAAAGAGCCCCCTAACAGGAACCTTTTGTACTGTAAGTCTGCACCTTATGTTGGGGATTATGGGTGATATTTAGGTCCTGTTTTTGTATATAGTTATGAATCAGTACAGACACTTCTTTGATACTAAAACTGTGGTTGTGGACAATATTTACTGTGGGTGATCTTCACCACTTACACGTTATTAATTATCTTTGGGACTATCGTATGTATCACTGGTCTTAATAGTCTGACACTTCTGGAGGAAGGGGGGGAATGACCAGCCATGGCAGCATGAAAACGTGCTCTCTGAGAGCTCCGCCACTTATCCTCTCTACGATGTGGCAAACTGCTAAAAAAAAAAGCCAGGTCCCGGGCTCCCTCACCATTACTCCACAGGTAGATAGAGCAATAATCCTCTGACCTCGTCCTTGCCTCGCCAGCCGACGTGCATCCAAGATGGCCTGCTGAATCATATCCTTGCTTGAACGCTCCATCCAATTTCTTGATAACGCTTCTATGGAGAGCACAATCACCTCTCTGCCTTCTGGCATGCTGATCTTGAGGACGCACAACTGACAGCTCCAACCATGGCTACAGTCTCACCTGGACAAGAGGAGGAGGTAGGCCCACTGGTAGCTGTGAATCCCGCTGCCACCTGTAACCATGGGTGTTGTATTCCTGCCGAGTGTATGGGCAGCCCTTCCACTGGGCATTAAAATAGGGGCTCTCCTTCCCAACTGACTTCAGCCCTCCATGCTTCCTCATCTAAACAGCCTGCAATTGACATTGCTTCCCCACAGGGGATTTTGACCATGGGAGGCAAAAATCAGTCACCCCTTGCTCCATGCCCATCTCTTGTGGTATATGGAGGCTTATGTCATCAAACTTATCTTTAGAAGCATCCTAAAATCTCATTGTGAGAGGTACATACCGTATGGGAATAAAAGGTTAAGGAACAAAAAGAAACCAATGTGGATAAACAGAACTGTAAAGAAAGCAATAAATGACAAAAAGAAAGCATATAAAACACTAAAACAGGAAGGTAGCACGGAAGTACTGAAAAACTATAAGGAAAAAAATAGAACATGTAAAAAACAAATAAAAGCGGCCAAACTAGAGACCGAGAGAGGGGGGCAGACCCCTTCCCCTCCTGCATTTAACTTATTGGTGGCCAGTGCGGCCCCCCTCCCTCCCCAGTATTAATTGTAACCAGTGCGGCCCCCCTCCCTCTATATTCATCGGTGGCCAGTGCGGTTCCCAGTATTAAATATGACCAGTGCGGCCTCCCCCTCCCTCTATATTCATTGGTGGCCGGCCAGTGCTGATTCCAAGTATTGTGACCAGTGCGGCCTCCCCTCCCTCCCCCCCATCATTGGTGGCAGCGGAGAGTACCGATCGGAGTCCCAGTTTAAATCGCTGGGGCTCCGATCGGTTACCATGTCTTGGCTGCCATGGTTACTTGGCAATAAATACAAGGATTATACTTACCTGAAGAGCTGCGATGTCTGTGTCCGGCCAGGCGCTCCTCCTACTGGTAAGTGAAAGGTCTGTGCGGCGCATTGCCTATAGCACAGACCTGTCATTTACCAGTAGGAGGAGCGCCCGGCCGGTCAGACATCGCAGCTCTTCAGGTAAGTATAATGCTTGTATTTATTGCTAGGTAACCGCACTGGCCACCGATGAATATAGAGGGAGGGGGGCCGCACTGGCTACAATTAATACTGGGGAGGGAGGGGGGGGGCCGCACTGGCCACCAATAAGTTAATTACAGGAGGAGGAGGGGTCTGCCCCCTGCTGCCTGGCAGCATCTGCCAGGCAGCAGGGGGCAGTTATGTACACAGTTCTCACCATGGGAACGCCTCTGTGTTAGAATATACTGTCGGATCTGAGTTTTACGATGTAACTCAAATCCGATGGTATATTCTAACATAGAGGCGTTCCCATGGTGATGGGGACGCTTCAAGTTAAAATATACCATCGGATCGGAGAAAACTCCGATATGATGGTATATTAATAGGGACTCCTGACTTTACATTGAAAGTCAATGGGGGACGGATCCGTTTAAAATTGCACCATATTGTGTCAACGTCAAACGGATCCGTCCCCATTGACTTGCATTGTAAGTCTAGACGGATCCGTTTGGCTCCGCACGGCCAGGCGGACACGAAAACGCTGCAAGCTGCGTTCGGGTGTCTGCCTGCTGAGCGAAGGCCAAACTGATGCATTCTGAGCGGATCCGCATCCACTCAGAATGCATTGGGGCCGTACGGATCCGTTTGGGGCCGCTTGTGAGAGCCTTCAAACGGAACTCACAAGCGGAGCCCCGAACGCTAGTGTGAAAGTAGCCTTAGCTGCAAAAAACTGTGTCAGGCAGCTGCTGCCAAGGCCAATAAGATAATGGGTTGCATCAAAAGTATAGTCCTACCACTTTACAAATCATTAGTCAGACCACACATGGAGTACTGTGTACAGTTCTGGGCTCCAGTGAACAAAGCAGACATAGCAGAGCTGGAGAGGGTCCAGAGGAGGGCAACTAAAGTAATAACTGGAATGGGGCAACTACAGTACCCTGAAAGATTATCAAAATTAGGGTTATTCACTTTAGAAAAAAGACGACTGAGAGGAGATCTAATTAATATGCATAAATATATAAGGGGTCAGTACAGAGATCTATCCCATCATCTATTTATCCCCAGGACTGTGACTGTGACGAGGGGACATCTTCTGCGTCTGGAGGAAAGAAGGTTTGTACACAAACATAGAAGAGGATTCTTTACGGTAAGAGCAGTGAGACTATGGAAGTCTCTGCCTGAGGAGGTGGTGATGGGAAGTACAATAAAGGAATTCAAGAGGGGCCTGGATGTATTTCTGGAGTGTAATAATATTACAGGCTACAGCTACTAGAGAGGGGTCGTTGATCCAGGGAGTTATTCTGATGCCTGATTGGAGTCGGGAAGAAAATTGGCTTCTACCTCACAGTTTTTTTTCCCTTCCTCTGGATCAACTTGCAGGATAACAGGCCGAACTGGATGGACAAATGTCTTTTTTCGGCCTTATGTACTATGTTACTATGTTACTATGTTACTATGTTAAACTTCCTCCACAATCTCTGGAACTGTGGCATACCAACACCTGAACTGTCCTGCTACATACAGATAGATAGACTCATTACATGCAAAGCGGGATATTTCAAGCTTTTATTTGTTATAATTTGGATGATGATGGCTTACAGCTTATGAAACCCCAAAGTCACAATTTTGAGGTACCCTTTGCTTAGGGGGTACGGATTAAATAGCTGACTAGAGTGTAACACTTTAAGCTGCATTAATGCAATTCCTTTTACTTTGCATTACTGAAATAAATGGACTTTTGCACGATATTCAAATTTTTCGAGTTTCACCTGTATATGGGTGACTGACTGCATATCTCTTCTACCCGCACCTACTATTACAGGTAAGAGGCCCACCATCTCACCAAAGCGCCTCCATTTTGCCTACTAATTGCCATGCATAGTCTGAGGTAACAGTTGGAGCACACAATGCACTATCCATACGCCAAACAGCATGGGGGACACATTCTCCTCCTCTGCATGCTCCACAGAATCCTTCTGACCGATATTTAAACTACACGGGCTGCAATAACACTGCGGTTGACTCATCTAACATGGCAGACTTCAGTATAATTTTGCAGTCCTTACCCACCAGGATAAGATATCTCTCACTTTGCTAAAACTATTATGTAGGAATGTTGACAGAAGTTTATGATGTTGCACAATTAATTTCCCTCAATCACTGGTAAGGTGGACTCTCCTGCAGTCTTCCACTCTCCCTCAGACGTTCCTAGGTTTCTACAGGATCTGGACTTGCCATTAGTCACGACTGGATCGTGGGCCTCCCTGATGTCTCCTCAAGTACACTTCTGACAGCTGGGATCTACAACTCCTCCCGCCGGACGCTGAGATGGTCTCTCACCTAGAAGTCCCAAGCGTAGATTCTGCTCGACGGCCACACGCCTCATGTCCATTTCATCCTCAATTACCTGAACTTTCAGTGTCTCTGTGTGTCCATAGATTTCTGTCTACTTTGAGAAAGCCAAAGTATGTGGACCAGTACCTGGTTATACTGCTCTATAATTTGCACTATTATTTTTAGCATTAATAGCATTTTGATCCCTTATTCAGAGTCTCAACTAGGGGATCCCAGTTTTTTGGATGCCTTATTTTCACTTGCTTTTTCCTATATTATCAAGAGAGGTGATGGCTCACATTCCTGTCTATCATTTTTCCCCCACTAGCCAGAGGCTATGATTGGATCTTGTATCCAGTTTCTACTGAGAGTTATTTAGGTTCTTGATGCAGTTAATCTTTAAACTCCTTTTTTTTTAGTGCCCTCGTCTGATATACTCTATCCCTGTACTCTCCTCTTCTACCTGATTCCCTTCACTGTTTCCTTTTCTCCTTTACCTTCTGGGGTCAATGGGATTTATATACCTCCTACTCTGATTTTTAACTCTACTTTCTGTTTTGTTGAGGTCAGTCTACTCTACCCTTTTTGCCAGGATGTCAGATCTTAATATCGCCTCCTTCAGCGATTTGCGACAGACACTATGTCTTCAAAATCTCTCAGATAGGGATTACAGTTTTTATCCCTCTTTTTTATATTTCTTTTTATTCCTCTCCACATAACATATTCTTCTACAGTATAATGCCCCTCCATGGTTGGTCTGTACTTATATTGGGAACATTTTGTGGTTGGATCACGTGCACATTTCCTGTACTCCCAGGAAATAAGGAATCCCACGAAATTGACCCACAAACGAGCTCTTATCCACCTCAGTTCTGAGAGAACTGCAAGTAGCTTGCTTGGATATACGTTGCCTTTTAGACCTTTCACTTAAAAAAATAACTTCAGATTTGTTGTAGCCATTTTTATGAATATAGCAATACAAGTAGGCGAGTGCTAGCTGAGTCACTCGGAGGATCCATGACTCAATCTTACATTCTGAGTATTCTGTACATGCCACCCCGGAGATAGCTAACACCTTTCATTCGTTTTATGTGATTTGTACCATCTTCCCACTCCATTGCAAACCCCCTGACTTCTACCACTCCCCTCCCCAAATCATCATCCTCCCATTCTTTAGCCTTGAAAGATCCCTTCATTGTCGCAGAGCTGTCTATAGTGATCAAGAATCTACCTGGAGGAAAGAGCCCTGAGCCTGATGGTTATACCTCTCTCTCTCTTTTTTAAAACCCTGCTGGACACTATGGTAAGTATTTTGCTTAAAGACTTTAACGCAGTGTTGCAGGACTCTCTTTTTACCTACTAGACTACTTTGGCACATGTTCCTAAACCCGGGAAGGATCCCCAGGTCTGCCCTAGTTACAGATCTCGTTGTTGAATGCTGACCTCAAAATGTACGCCAAACCTTTGCCAAATAGACTACATCCACACTTACCCTCACTTATTCATCCCCACCAGGCGGGAATTGTTCCTGGGAGGGAGGCCCGTGATAAGGACCTTAGATATCATGTATTATGCCCAGAAACATTAGATACCCCTCATGATTCTGCGCCCTCTCAGAATCCTTTCATATACACAATAGTACTGAACAAGGCTGCCTACTTTCACCCCTTTAATATATTTTAATTATGGAGCATTTTTTGGGGGCCATTCGGACCAGCCCAGATATGAAGAGAAATCTCCATTGGATGGAAGTATTATATGTATTGATATATCTCTCAAATGTCAAGTTGATGCAACTTCAAAATCAATCAAAATCGGAGGCTCTGAATGTATCCCTTCCACACCACATAGTCTCCTTTCCTTCGGATGTCCTTCTGTTTCAAATGGCCCTCAGATGGCATATCTTATTTGGACATTAAGCTCCCCATCAAACTGTCTCAGTTATTCAACATGAACTTCATGTCGCTCCTGACCCGATTTCGTAAGGATTTAGACATGTGGAACCGAAGAGATTTTTCATGGTTTGGTAGGGTCAGTATCCTGAAGATGACTCTATTACCTAGATTGCTCTACCTAATCCAGACCATACCCATTCACATTCCTGCTTCATTTTGACACAGACACAACGTTGCTTTGCATTTTTTGTTTGATCCCCTTGGAAACCCAAGGATCAAACGCAAGATTTTTTTACGCACAAAGGATGCAGGTGGGTTTGGCCTTCCTGATTGCAAACTATATTTTCACTCTGCATCTTATGCTCAATTGCTAGACTTACTTCATAATGACAGCTCCAAGGCTTGGGTAGGACTAACTCATGAATTATATATATGTTTGGACTTGGCCACTCCCATCCCTGGACTCATGTATTACCTTTTCTATCCAACACACCTTGTCTATCACACAGTTAACACAGAAGTCTGTGTCCTTGGTAGACAAGAAAGGACGTCTACTTCCTATTGCAGAAATCTCACATTCCCACCTGGCCTCCCTACCTCTCTGTTTTTAGGGGACATAGGTCTGAGACCACTCCGCTTTCATCATATACTATCAGCATCTTCCCTTCAATCCCTATCCTCCCTAATGCCTGCTCCCACATTAAGAACACTGTATTTAAAGTAATTGTAAAGGTTGCTGGGGCCCATATTCCTAAACACCCTGAGACAGTCTTGTTCTTTAACATAACTGATCCTAACTTTAAAAAATCTCTTACTCACCATCCCCTCAATCATCCCCTGACACTCAACAGTTGCCCCCAGTTTGGAGGAGTGATTTCAAGAAATAGCCTAAATTCAGCGGATGGAGGAGCTCATTGCACCCCTGCAGACAATTCTAAATTTATACAAACTTGGGCTGCTTGGGATTTATTTCATCCGTCTGCCTGCTATCTCTCCATCCAATCTTAAAAGGGTTTGTCCAGGTTCAGAGCTGAACCCAGAAATACCCATATTTTCACCCAGGCAGCCTCCTCCGCACTTCATGCTCCGATACTCTCCTTTGCCCTGCACTGAATTGCGCAGGACAAAGGCATTTTCAGGAGATCCGGTGATGTATCAGGCTCTCCTTAGGGCTGCCAGGCAGAGGCTTCCACCTAGCAGTGAGCCCCGTGACATCACCAGCCCAACGGCTAGGGCAGCGCTAAAGCCGGCCCATCAGAGCACTGACTGCTGGGTGGAAGCTTCCCCCCGGCAGTGTATTATTGGGGCAAGGGAGGGCATCGCAGCATGACATGCTCCGATGCAAACATCAGGGGGACTGCCTTGGTGAAAATATGGGTATGTCCCGGTTTAGATCTTCTACCATATTCCTTATTGTTAAAGCTAGTTCATATTTTCACATCATATTTGGATTAGAGTACCTAATATTACTTTCCTTTTTTCTGTGTTTCCATATTATATTAAAATAATAAAACTTTTAAATGAGATATAGTCTGTCTTTTCCAATGACTTTTTTATATAGGGTATGTTCATACAAATAAAATCCACCACGGATTTCATTGCAGAGAACAGACATTTTTTGCTGTCAAATCTGCCATCAAAACACTATCGATAGCTTTTCATTGACTTAGAAAAAAAGTCACTATGTGCACATTCACAAATTGAGATCCGCTTCTGAAGGGTCAAGTTATTTCTTAGAAGCAGATTGTATTGAAGTCAATGGGGAAGCTGAAATAATGCTAGGGATTATAGACGGCTTCTTTAAAGGGGTTGGCCACTTTCTGGCTACTTGTGATTAATGTATATGTAAGATGACTATATGGCAATTGCTAATATAGCCTATGTTAATATTTTGTGCAATGTGCAATATTTCATAAGCTATTCCCTCTTGTTAGACAAATCTTGACCCATGTGTTTGTAAGATGACTATATGGCAATTGCTAATATAGCCTATGTTTGAATTCTGCACCATTTTCTGTATTTTATAAGGTATGCCCCCTTGTTTACCACGTCTATAGTGCTGTCCACATAGAGGTCCTATCCATAAGATGGCTGCTGATGGAGGGTCATGTGATCAGGAAAATCATCTCCATGTGATGTCTCCTCTACTCAAACACACTGCACCTGCAATAAACTCCCAACATTTCAAGGGCAGATATCAACTGTGGTGTATTTGAATGGAGGGGAGATCACTTGGAGGTAATTTTCCTGGTCACATGACCCTCCGTCAGCAGCCGTTTTATGCACAGGACCTCTGTGTAGACAGCACAAAAGGCTTGGTAAACAAGGGCGCATACATTATGAAATCCCAAAAAGGGTGCAGAATTTCATCAAAGGCTGTATTAGTAAATGCCATATAGTCATCTTACAAACACACTGGTTAACAGAAATCAGAAAGTGGTCAACCCCTTTAATTATATCCTAAGCAAAAGCTGGATAAGAAAAAAAACGGTGGCCAAACCAATTTTAAATCCTCTTCTAAATACTATTCCAAATCCTCTAACACATATTCTTCTAAAACGCTTGCAATCCGGCACCAAATCTGCCACCAAACACAACCTGATTTCAGCTAGTAATCTGCTACAGATTTTTCTGCTGTGAATTTTGCCGTGTGAACTTAGCTTTTACAAATCCGAATCACTGTCTGCACACATGGCAAATTAAATGCACACAAGCATGCAGATTTGCACACAGGTTTGCATTCTCTTAAACCCACAAACCCTAACATTTACCATATTACAGGAGTGGTGAGGTTGAATTTAACTGCATAAACATATTTTAAGTAGGCTGTCGTATTTCTTGTCAGACGGGGCCTTTTCTTCACCAGAGACTCACTATCTCTCATCTCTGTAATTGAATTGCAAGCAAGCCATGAGAGACAGCAGCACACACCACTGTGAAAGGAGGAGAGAATGCTAGTGCAGAAGAAAGGAGGAGGGGAGAAAAAATGAAAACAATATGGAAATATACATAACAGGACGAGAAGAAGGGAGACGCAGAGATAATCCGGAGAGGAAGGAGCGAGTGAGCTACACAAGATATGGGAAGGACGAAAATCCTTTAAAAAAGGACAACGCTCCAGTTCTTCATGCTGAATATGGTTTTTTTTCCAGCCACCACATGCACCAGAGCATGCAGGCTATTATATTGGTAGATGTTTATCCGGTTGATTTAGTATATAGGCAGCATAGAAAACAGCACAACCAGGGATGAAACAAACTGTAAAAACCGGAAGTAATGGTGGAAAATCGTGTAGAGCGAATTTCAGGGAAAATTCGATAGGCTGCGAAGCCGAATTTCCTCATGCTTTGTGGTAGGAAATGGATTCTCCCTGAAATAATAGTAAACAATAAAAAAAATCATACTTACCTCATCCATTTGAGCGTGAAGAGCCGTCCGCCACCATCTTGATTAAAGATCCCACAAAAAATCTGATGATGATTCTGCACTAGATCTTCAATCAAGATGGTGGAGGCCGGCTCTTCGCGATCAAATGGATAAGGTAAGTATACATAGTATATAACATAAGGCCAAAAAAAGACATTTATCCATCCAGTTCGGCCTGTCATCCTGCATGTTGATCCAGAGGAAGGCAAAAAAAACTGTGAGGTAGAGGCCAAGTTTCCTCACTTTAGAGGAAAAAAAAATTCCTTCCCGACTCCAATCAGGCAATCAGAATAACTCCCTGGATCAACGACCCCTCTCTAGTAGCTATAGCCTGTAATATTATTACGCTCCAGAAATACATCCAGGCCCCTCTTGAATTCCTTTATTGTACTCACCATCACCACCTCCTCTGGCAGAGAGTTCCATAGTCTCACTGCTCTTATCGTCACAGTCACCGTCCTAGGGATAAATAGATGACGGGATAGATCTCTGTACTGACCCCTGATATATTTATACATAGTAATTAGATCTCCCCTCAGTCTTCTTTTTTCTAAAGTGAATAACCCTAATTTTGATAATCTTTCAGGGTACTGTAGTTGCCCCATTCCAGTTATTACTTTAGTTGCCCTCCTCTGGACCCTCTCCAGCTCTGCTATGTCTGCCTTGTTCACTGGAGCCCAGAACTGTACACAGTACTCCATGTGTGGTCTGACTAATGATTTGTAAAGTGGTAGGACTATGTTCTCATCATGGGCATCTATGCCCCTTCTGATGCAACCCATTATCTTATTGGCCTTGGCAGCAGCTGCCCGACACTGTTTTTTACTGCTTAGTTTGCCGTTCACTAAAATTCCTAGGCCTTATTCCATGTCAGTGTTAGGCTACATGCACATAACTGTGCCGTTTTTTGTGGTCCGCAAAAAACAGAAGCCGCCCCTGTGCCTTCCGCAATTTGCGGAACGGACCGGGCGGACCACTGTAGAAATGTCTATTCTTGTCCGCAGAACGGGCAAGAATAGGACATGTTCTATTTTTTTTTGCGGGGCCATGAAAAGGAGCAATGTACGCGGACAGCACACGGAGTGCTGTCCGCATATTTTGCAGCCCCATTGAAGTGAATGGTCTGCATTCGAGTCGCAAAAACTGCGGCTCGGATACGGACCAGAACTACAGTCGTGTGCATGAGGCCTTTCCCAGTGTTTTACCATTTAGTATGTACGGGTGACTTGCATTATTCTTTCCCATGTGCATAACCTTACATTTATCAGTGTTAAACCCCATCTGCCACTTATCTGCCCAAGCCTCCAGTCTATCCAGATTCCTCTGTAGCAGTATACTGTCCTCTTCAGTGTTAATTACTTTACACAGTTTAGTGTCATCTGCGAAAATTGATATCTTACTATTCAAGCCTTCTACAAGATCATTAATAAATATATTGAAGAGGATAGGGCCCAATACTGACCCCTGAGGTACCCCACTAGTGACAGTGACCCAATCTGAGTATGTACCGTTAATAACCACCCTCTGTTTTCTATCATTCAGAACCAATAATGCAAATGCTTGTATCCATTAATAACAAATCCTTTTGCATTATTAATTCAAAAAAAGTCAAAATGGATCCGTCTTGACTTACATCAAAAGTCAATGGGGGACGGATCCATTTTCAATTGCACCATATAGTGTAAGTGAAAAACGGATCCATCCCCATTGACTTACATTGTAAGTCAGGACGGATCCATTTGGCTCCGCATTGTCAGACGGTCACCAAAACGCTGCAAGCTGCTTTTTAGTGACCATCTAAAAAACGCTACGGAGACCAAACACAGCCAACTTGATGCATTCTGAACGGATCCTTATCCCATCAGAATGCATTGGGGCTGAACTGATCCCTTTTGTGATAGCCCTGAAACGGATCTCACAAGCGGACCCAGAAACGCCAGTGTGAAAGCCTTACCTCCTCATAGAAACTGATTAAATTAGTTTGACATGACCGATCCCTCATGAAGCCATGCTGATATGGCGTTATTTGCTTATTTTCATTGAGGTACTCCAAGATGGTATCTCTTACAAAACCTTCAAACAGTTTACCCATGACGGATGTTAAACTTACCGGCCTATAGTTTCCAGGCTCTGTTTTTGGACCCTTTTTGAATATTGGCACTGCATTTGCCATGCGCCAATCCTGTGGGACATTCCCTGTCAGTATAGAGTCTGCAAATATCAGAAATAAGGGTCTGGCTATGACATTACTTAATTCCCTTAGTATGATTTAATATTTTTTTTTATGTAGTATCAATGTCAGATGCCACGATCAGCTATGAATGCGACATCTGAGGGGTACAATGACGGGGATCGGCACAATCGCATCTTCTTGTCATTGCACTCACTACTTGCACTAAGAAATGCGCTTTGTGACAAAGGAATACTTCGTTTATCAGTCTGAACGAATGTAACCAATTCATAATTGTCAATAGGTAACAGTCATTGACTAAGAAAGAAAGAAAAATAGAGCGGAAATGGTATGGGTTCAACAGGCGGGGATGTGAATTGGAAATGGGTGTGAAAGAACCCGACTTCTCCACATTTACATACGTACTGCTAATGTTATTTAATTCTAAGCATTCAAGTAAACCTTTTTTGAAACAGTCAACTGTCCTGATATAGACTATGCCACAGATTCACAGTTCTTATGGTGAAGAAGCCTTTTCGCCTCTGGATCCGCATCCACTCAGAATGCATTGGGGCTGTACGGATCTGTTCGGGGCCGCTTGTGAGAGCCTTCAAACGGGACTCACAAGCGGAACCCCGAACGCAAGTGTGAAAGTAGCCTTAGGCTGTATTCACACGTCCGCAATGTGTTTTGCGGATACACGGAGACACGGATCCGCAAAACACGGAAAGCGGCAATGTGCTTTCCGCATTTTGCGGACCGCACATTGCCGACATAATAGAATATGCCTGTTCTTGTCCGCAATTGCGGACAAGAATAGGACATGTTCTATTTTTTTGCGGAAACGGAAGCACGGATGCGGAAGTGCGGATCCGCAAATGTGGATGCGGACAGCACATTCCGTCCCCATAGAGAATGAATGGGTCCGCACCCTTTCCGCAAAATTGCGGAAAGGATGCGAACCCATTTTGCGGACGTGTGAATGGAGCCTTAGGGACAAATTTTTTAAGACAGGCGAAAAGTTGCAGATAGCAGCGCAACTACCCGCTGCGCCACCTTCGGTGCATGAAAAACGCCTAATTTAGGTATATTTCAGATTAATAAATGACCCCATTGTATTAACTTTCTCTACATTATAAATGCAACTTACTGAAATGAGACAACCCCTTTAAATGGCTGAAGGTTCTTATAGATGAGTCCTGCAAAAATGTTTCCCAACTGTTATAAACTTTTGGCTTGCCTGGGATGGAATGTCTTTATACTACTTGCAGACTGTTGGAGGACTCAAACTGTCTGGTGGTTCTGCATGTAACCATGCAAAGATGCTCCTGATGCCCACTCAATCTGCAGCTGTACAGATATTGTACAGCCGTAGGAGCAAAGAGTTGGTGTCCGAGACAGCTGGACTCCCCATAGAGAAGAGACAAATGGTTTATTACGGTCTCTACCTTTTTGGATAGCTGTATAGATGTTGCACAAAGTGCACTGTGCATACGGTTCAGGAAGTGGCAATACACATCCTGTTCCAGCCCCAATACACATGATCACCGTTTAACTGCAGGAACTACTGGACCCATATCAGCTCTATAATAAATCTCCATTAAAATAAAAATTACAAAAATAAGCCTGATGTATGACTGGACAAAAAAAGAGAAAATATTTGGATCACCAAATCAAAAAAGCAAACAAAGTGCATTTAAACTGCACGTGCAAAAAAAACAACAACTTAAAATTCCTTTGGTTCTGAATGCTGGAAAATGGCCTTGTCTTCAACTGATTAAATATCACTCCTGAACTCATACATAAAATAATTTCTGTCTACTTTTGCTATGCAAGTTATAAGTAATCTGTTTTCTTCTGAGCAGACATTTTTAGACTGTGGAGAGGAGGCCAGATGCACACACATAAATGGAGCATATGTTACCAATCTACAGTGCACTGGTAAATACGCATAAATACAGATACAACTAAAAATATGACTGAATAAGAATACGATGATTTTAAATCCTGAGTTTTGCAGTATTATATTAACAGTGGCTTTGATATCTGTTGGCCACAAACATTCATTAGTATTTTGACTTCATCAAACTGTTAAAGGCTATGTACACCTTCGGGAAACATTTTTTTATGATTGCATTTTACTCATCTTGGGCTAAAAATATATTTTTTTAATTGGTCACCAAAAGTTGCAAAATTTGGCCCAATGTCACAGAAAACGCCGTAATCGAGATGATGTGCGACATTTTTAAGTTACAAAACTGACGTATCTGATTTGATATAAGTCCCCCATAAACTGTAAATATAATACCCTTTTAACATAATATGCAGCCATTGTAACCACTTAGTAACAACAATGGTGATATATCCATGCCGATTTATGTCCATACAGTGTTATTCAAACAGCTGAGCTGCATACAAAAAAGCTAAAAATGTAGTGTGTATTCCACAAGGAATGTAAAGATGAGCAAACTAGTTTGTAATAAACCAGGTTTGTTACGAACTTTGCTATTTTTTTGTCTGACAGACAAAACCAAACCTCTTCAGGTTAGTTTCAGATGAAGCCATACAAATTGCACGTAGCATTGCCGTGCATTGCGATCCACAGCACAGGCACGGACAAACCACATGGTTTAATTTTTTTTTGGGGGGGGGGGGGGGGGTTGCTGAAATTATTAAAACCAGCATACAGGTGATTAAGTGTCTTACAATACACAGGGTAGCACACAAAATTATCTGTGAGTGATACCGTGGCATCAGGCCTCAATCTGTTGCTGCTTATTTCTATCTCCACACGGTTCAAATATTATATATATTTTTTTTTAAGGGGGGAAGGTTGTTGAAATTATTAAAACCAGCATATATGTGATTACTGCACTAATACACAGGGTAGCACATAAAATTATCTGTGAGTGATACCGTGGTATCAGGCCTCAATCCATTTCTGTTTATTTCCATCTCCACATTGATCCAAATTTTTTTTTGGGGGGGGTTGTTAAAATTATTAAAACCAGCATATGTGTGATTACTACACCAATACACAGGGTAGCACACAGAATTATCCGTGAATGATAACATGGTATTAGGCTACAATCCGTGTATTTCTGTCTCTAGGCACTTTCCGTGTTAGCAGGAGGGGGGGGGGGGGCATTAATACTTGCATAGTAGTTTGTCAACTTGTGTTTTACAATGGAGATTTTTTTTTTTTGCAGAAGATGATGGGCAGAAATCTGTAAGTGGCACCGAAACTGCAGTATTTCCAAAGTCAACTGTCAGTGGTAATGTCTTCAGTGTGTTTGTGTAAAGGGAAGGATATTGAACCTGCTTGTCTTTCATTTCCAGAAGGCTGATTTGCAAACTATTCCATACTTTGTGTGACTGCGTACACTTTGGCCCAGAAATGTCAGGGTTATGGAAGGGTTCCGAATGGAAGACCCAGAGCCAGAATGTGGGCAGTAGCACCAGCTATCTGGCCAGAAGTAGTAGTAGTAGGCTGCAGTTGTCCCTGATCGCTTTGGAAAGGCGCAACATTATCATTTAGGGGAAAGAGGATGGGATTGTGGTTTGGATAGCTCACTTCTCATCTCTGTCCCAGTAGGAACGACGTAAGGTGACTTCCATATCACAATACTGTGAAGCCAGCGGTCATAGTGTTCCTCTTGCTCCTCCCCTTTGCAGCCCCAGAGAAAGCTTTCAGTGGAATCCTCTTAGTCTTTACTGCCCCTTTCACATGGGGTGCATTCCTTTATCCTAAGAAGTGGCAAGATAGTCAATAGAGACTTGTGTGAGAGCAGTCAAGGTTTGTACTGCCCTGAGGAAGAGGTTAAGGAGGAGGCTGCAGACCCCAGGCATAGCTGTGTTGTTGGTGGTAGTAGTGGCATCAGTAGCCTTGGTATTGACGTTGGGGACAGCAACAGTGGCAGTCAAGGCAAATGCCTCTAGCTCTGAGTATCTCCCATCTGGCAGTTTTTCTCCACGCTGCTGGAAGACAGAAGCATTGCTCTGTGCAAGCTGTGCCAGGACAAAATAAGATGTGGGCAGGCAAACACAAATGTAGGCACCACAGCTCTATTGAACAACATGAAGTAGCATCACCCCGTCCCGTGGGCAAGCAAACGTGGCAGCCAGCTATGGCAACAGCAGTTCCCTCCTTCTCCCAGTCCCCCTTGTGGTAGCCAGGCTGCATCCATGGGCAGTACGGTGTCTTTCACATCGTCATAATCACTTTCCACAGCTCACACTAAGACTCCTCATCCTCTACTGCATTGTCAGCTATTGAATAACGGAATGCGTGGCCAAGAAACAACTCTACACACCCAGCAATCCGCTGGTGCGCAAGCTTAATTCACACCTGCCCAAGTTCCCACCTGGTGGTGCAGGTGCTGCCGTACCATTTAGTTGAGTCTGTTGCCTTTAGGGAGCTGATGTCATACACTCTTTCTTTCTTCATTCTGGCCTTGCCCAATCTTGCCACTGTTGCTTTCTGCCTGCCATCCTGCCTCAATCATGTCATTGCTGCGGCCTGCCGACCATCATGTTCTATATGGCTGCTGCTGCCTCCATCACTCCATTGCTGTCATCACGCCACTGCTGCTGCCTGCCTATCATCATCTTCCATAAGGCTGCTGCTGCCTCCATCATGCTGCTGCCTGCCAACATGTACCATATGGCTGCTGCTGCCACCTCCTTGCTGCCAATCCCCCTCTGCAACTACTATTAATGTTACACATCTGTCAGTACTACCATTACTGCTACTACTACCCACAGCCGATCCACTGCCTTGTATGCTATGCTGCTTCTGCTGCCTCTACTATTGCAGCCACATGCCTATTGTTACCCTGCCCTTTTCCACATCCACACTCTACTGCTGCCTCTCTTAAAAGGGTGAATTATTCTAGGCGCTCGTTAAGAATGATACACTTTTTTTCAGACAATCATCACTTGCATGTGTTGTATAGGCAGGCATTCTGACCTTTTCAAGCATAATTTTTTTGGACGCTTGGTCCCCTAAGCCACTTTTTTTTTAGCCATTTTTGATTTTTTTTTCCCATAACACCATGTTTGTTTAAACATCATCTGCCTCCAATAAGGGACAATTTTTGGAAGCTTTGGAATGTGAAAAAGCATAACATGTGGCGGCACAGTGTATATAAAATCACACTGTATGATATCCATAGCTATGTATGTCAGTGTCATTCAGACATCATTTACTATTGTTGTCATTGTGTTCCAGAGCTTAAGGGGGAAGGGAAAAAGAAAAAAATCATAAAAAATAAACAAAAAGAGATAACAACTTTTCTAAGTTTCTATCCCATGATACTAAAGAGTGTATATAAAATTTTCATGGTAATTGAGCCACTTTGGTTCGATCTGAATCGATTTGGGTCCGAACTGAACGTTTTTTTTATTTATTTTTATTCGGTGAACCAGAACCGAACCGAATTTTTAGTGGTTTGCTTATTTCTAGTCATATCTTTTCAACAATAGTGTTCAGGAAAACATTTCCCGTCTGTCAGATACTGTGGCCTTATCTGGAAAGTCATTGTACCTATCAAAAGTATTGTAAATTGAATATTTGTATTAATTTCAAATACATATACTGACAACAGAGCATGTAAAAAGTGTTGGGTGATTTTCTATTTGGCTGAAAGAAGCATACCTCCACTTGTAAAGGAGCTAAACAAACGGAAGCTCCCAGGCCCCCTCAATTCCAAACAGTGAACAAAAAAAAACCAAAAAACAGCTTCCAGCATTTCTCGAGAGATTAATAGAAAGAGAAAAATCACAAGACAAAAAAAGTACAATGAAAAAAAACAAAAAAAAAACACAAACGTGGAACTTCAATTAATTTAGAGCTTCAATCAGTAAAGGATAAATCCGTCACAGATCTAATTACTAAGGCTCTCGGAAGGCCAGGGACAAGACGCCAATCTCGTGGCTGTTTGAACAGCGTGATGAACTGGGGGACGATGGATATCAAGTCATTTTGTTTAATTTATAAATGGATTTTCCCCTAATGCATGAATTATCGTCGGAGCACAATGAAGAAGAGGGGGAGCACAGGGCTGTGTTTGATCCATCTTTACTTTACCATTTTCTGGGATGGAAGCAATGAGCTTTAAGCTTATTTAGAGTATTTCACAGAGATGTCTTAAGTATTAACTTAAAAATTTCCACTGGCCAAGTATAAACTTATTAAAAGACTGCTGTCAAAATCAGAAGGCTCACATTAAAAACTATTAACATGAAACCCTCTGGCAGCTTTAACACAAATTGCGTCCTTTAGGCCTCTTTCACACGGGCGAGTATTCCGCGCGGATGCGATGCGTGAGGTGAACGCATTGCACCCGCGCTGAATCTGGACCCATTCATTGTGTGAAAATCGCAGCATGCTCTATATTGTGAGGTTTTTGTGAGTTATTTTGCAACGCAGGCCCCATAGAAATAAATGGGGCTGCGTGAAAATTGCAAGCAAGTGCGGATGCGGTGCGATTTTCACGCATGGTTGCTAGGAGATGATCAGGATGGGGACCCGATCATTATTATTTTCCCTTATAACATGGTTATAAGGGAAAATAATAGCATTCTTAATACAGAATGCTTAGTAAAACAGGGCTGGAGGGGTTAAAAAAAAATATATAATTTTTTACTCACCTTAATCTACTTGTTCACGCAGCCCGGCTTCTCTTCTTTCTTCTTCTTTGCTGTGCAGGAGGAAAAGGACCTGTAGGTGATGTCACTGCGCTAATCACATGCAGGTACACCCCCCCCCAACTGGTTACCTCCCCTCTGTACCCTTACTGAAGACTAATAGCAATTAATTCATAACTTCTAGTAGAAATAATAAAGGAATGGCACAACATAGAGCCATAAGAATAGATGCTCCAGAACTGTTATTACATGGGAAATGTAGCTATTAAAATAGGCATGTCAGGAGCGGAGAAAGGTCCTCTCTTTAAGCCTGATGCAGGACCTGAGGGGCGGTGCATGATAAAGGGATTCAAAGAGCAAAAAATTTGAATCCTTTTGTCATGCTCCACTCTCTTAGGCCCTGCACATAGGATATCACTTTTGGCTGGGGGGGTCCTTTAAAATGTACAAAGAAATTTTACAAAATTTTACAAAAGAAAAATGATTATAGTCCAGTATTTTTCTAAATCACTGCATTAGTGTATTTTGGAGACGGTCTTTAGCGTGGATGTTAGTGCAATGATGTCCTGCTCTGCCTCAAAGTCTACCAACTTCAATGTTGGAGACTGCACTATTTTCAGTAGTGCACAGTGCCAATCTGTGTGCATAAAATCTGCATCAAAAACGCACAAAAAAAATCTGCACTATTTATCACAGTTTTGGTGTGGATTTTCATGCGGTTTTTCTGTTTATGTAAACAACCCCAGTGAAGTCTATAAGGAAAACCACTCTATAGAAAAAAATTGACAAGCTGTGGATTTTAAAATCCACACAACAGGTCAATTTCCGCAAATAAGAAAAACAGCTAAGTGTACATGAGATTTGTCAAACCGTATTTACTTTGCTGGTACTGTATTACGCTCCAGTTTTTCTGCACAAATTCCACGCAGACAAACCGCGAGTAATCCGCATAGTGTGCAGCCACCCATTAATGATTTATTTCAGATAAGAGACAGCTTTGAGAGGTAGTGCCACATCCCATAATGCTTCTAACTATGAAATACAAAATCTAGCATGTGGACCAAGAGTCACCAGCAGCTGACCCACTAAACTACTATTTTAAAATTTACCGTACATTAAAGGGGTTGGCCACTATTTAAGTACTTTACACAACATTGTAAGAGGCAGGGTAAAAATGAGTTTCCAAATATATTTTATTTCAAAATCTGTCTGAAAATCTTTTTATAGTGAGCCATGACCCCTGAGCCCCGCTCTGCCGTGCAGCCAGTTCGTTCATGGCTGCACGCGACATGGAGACGCTTTAGAGAAAGCTCGTCTATGCCTGTAGTGTAACTGCACATGCGCTGCTTTTCCTCATCTTCGGAGTGGGGAGATTAGTAGGAGCGGGGAGATTAGTAGGAGCGTGCCTGATCCCCTGGCCGTAATTTACAAACTCCAGAGCCCCTGTAAAGCAATTTTTTGTAAATATATACATGTATATATGTGTGCGTATTTATACATGTGTGTGTATATATACATGTATACATGTGTATATACGTTTATGTATATATGTGTATTATGGTGTATATAAGTGTGTATATAGAAATATGGTGTATATATACACATCTATATACACTCACCTAAAGAATTATTAGGAACACCTGTTCTATTTCTCATTAATGCGATTATCTAGTCAACCAATCACATGGCAGTTGCTTCAATGCATGTAGGGTTGTGGTCCTGGTCAAGACAATCTCCTGAACTCCAAACTGAATGTCAGAATGGGAAAGAAAGGTGGGCTACAACAGCAGAGGACCCCACCGGGTACCACTCATCTCCACTACAAATAGGAAAAAGAGGCTACAATTTGCACGAGCTCACCAAAATTGGACTGTTGAAAACTGGAAAAATGTTGCCTGGTCTGATGAGTCTCGATTTCTGTTGAGACATTCAAATGGTAGAGTCCGAATTTGGCGTAAACAGAATGAGAACATGTATCCATCATGCCTTGTTACCACTGTGCAGGCTGGTGGTGGTGGTGGTGTAATGGTGTGGGGGATGTTTTCTGGGCACACTTTATGCCCCTTAGTGCCAATTGGCCATCGTTTAAATGCCACGGGCTACCTGAGCATTGTTTCTGACCATGTCCATCCCTTCATGACCATCATGTATCCATTCTCTGATGGCTACTTCCAGCAGGATAATGCACCATGTCACAAAGCTCAAATCATTTCAAATTGGTTTCTTGAACATGGCAATGAATTCACTGTACTAAAATGGCCCCCACAGTCACCAGATCTCAACCCAATAGAGCATCTTTGGGATGTGGTGGAACGGGAGCTTCGTGCCCTGGATGTGCATCCCTCAAATCTCCATCAACTGCAAGATGCTATCCTATCAATATCGGGCCAACATTTCTAAAGAATGCTATCAGCACCTTGTTGAATCAATGCCACGTAGAATTAAGGCAGTTCTGAAGGCAAAAGGGGGTCCAACACCGTATTAGTATGGTGTTCCTAATAATTCTTTAGGTGAGTGTATATATACAGACATATTAGGAATCGCCGCATCCATACCAACCAGCTCTATAAAAATATAGCATGATCCAACCCCTCAGGTGAACACCAAGAAAAAAAAAAAAAAATTTTCAAAAAAAGCCATTTTTTTGTCACCTTACATCACAAAAAGTGTGTTACCAAGCAATCAAAAAGTCATTTGTACCCCGAAATAGTACTAATCAAACCGCCATTTCATCCTGCAAAAAATTAGTTTACACTAAAACATTATTTTTTTTTACAAAAATGCTTTTTTTGTGTAAAACAGAATAAATAAATAAATGACATATTAGGTATCGCTGCATTCATAACAACCTGCTCTACAAAATAATCACATGATCTAACCCATCAGGTGAATGTTGTAAAACAATAAAATAAAAACTGTGCCAAAAATAAATACATTTTTGGCCACCCATAAAGAGTAATATTAAATGATCCAAAAAGCATATATACCCCAAAATGGTACCAATAAAAATATCAACTCTTCCCGCAAAATAATTAGCCAATGCACAAGATGATTGGCAGAAAAAAAATGAAAAAGTATAGCTTTCAGAAAATGGTAACACAAAAAAAAAAACATGATTTGTTTTGTCTGGCCAGGTATGTCATGTGACCACTCTGAAGATGCTTGCTGTGATGCATGCTGGGATTTTTACTTTCACTTTGAAGCTGCTCCGCCCACACAGCCTCTCATCAATGGGAGCATGCTATGCTGAACACATTAGAAAAATGATATGTACACAGTATATCTCATGATACAAATATGCGTATGGTGGCCAACCCCTATAAATATTGAATGGTTTTAATATATACATACAGTACATTGCTGCCACATATGCAGTGTAAATAGGGTTATAACTAGGGTTGCAGCTATCGACTATTTTTGTAATTGAGCATTCTATTGATTAATCCAACGATTTATCGAGTACTCTAAAAACAAAAAACTAAATAAAAGAACGTTTTCTTTATATAAACTCATCAGCCCCTGTGCCATCAGCTTCTCCCCATGCCATCAGTCCCCCCCAGTGCCATCATCTGCCCCCCCAGTACCATCAGGCTCCCCCCAGTGCCATCAGCTACCCCAACCAGTGCCATCAGGCTGCCCCCCTAGTGCCATCAGCTACCCCAACCAGTGCCATCAGGCTGCCCCCCTAGTGCCATCAGCCTCTCCTTCTCCGCTTGCTGCACAGTCCTCCTGACGTCACACAGTGTCAGGTCATAGTGCATGCTTACGTGCAGTGCGGGGGGTTGGGTGTGTGCCCATGGAACGGTGAGTAATAGTAAGAGCTTTACTCATGCTTCGTGGTCACATGACACAAGCGAACCCTTTTTTGTCGAGTTACTCGATTCAATCGAGTAATCGTTTTAGGCATAGTTATAAAAATTCAGCACCCCATTTTGTCAGCACAAGTTAGTGAATGATTTTAATGGCTCTACTGAAGTTCAATGTGTTCTTTAGCTCATTCACATCTACCTGATGCCATTGTCAAGTAGTACAAAAAAATGTGGTAAAAAGAGAAAATTACAGGTTTATAAATGGAATCATGTCTCATGTTTGGGATTGTTAGTAAACTCACCTGGCTCTGGGGTCTCAGACTGTGAGGATGATGAAGCTGAGCTGGCTCCATCATCATTGGCACTCTGTGAGAGAAGTCCACGCCCTGGGGGAAGTTTCATGCCAAGTTGCTCTGCCATCTCTACATGGTCGCCTGGATGAACATAGTCAAAAATGCTGCTTCCTGTCAGCTCCACCTGAAAATGATAATAAAGATTTTGCAATAATTAATCAAAACGTGACACACATTGAAAAACAGCTCATAAAAATGAACCCTTCAGTTATTTAACTCAGGAGAAGCACACAGTGTCAGCTCAATGCAAAACAAGGTTGGGATGGAAAGTTTATTTTGTACAAAGGCTAATAGTACTGGTATAATGAGAATTGCTACATATAAGATAGTATGTGAAATTAATCTTTTTTGCAATTTATTTTTTAATCATTTTTATTACTGGTCTAAATGGGATCTGTCAAGAGATTCATAGTAACATAGTACATAAGGCCGAAAAAAAGACATTTGTCCATCCAGTTCAGCCTGTTATCCCGCAAGTTGATCCAGAGGAAGGCAAAAAAAACCACTCTGAGGTAGAAGCCAATTTCCCCACTTTAGGGGAATAAAAAATTCCTTTCTAAATCCAATCAGACAATCAGAATAAATCCCTGGATCAACGACCCCTCTCTAGTAGCTATATCCTGTAATATAGCTACAATAAAGGAATTCAAGAGGGGCCTGGATGTATTTCTGGAGTGTAATAATAATTACACTCCAGAAATACATCCAGGCCCCTCTTGAATTCCTTTATTGTACTCACCATCACCACCTCCTCAGGCAGAGAGCTCCATAGTCTCACTGCTCTTACCGTAAAGAATCCTCTTCTATGTTCTATGCCACTGAACCATACACAAATAGGCCTATAAAGCTGAGCCAGACAGAAAGAAGCTGGCAAAGAGCTGCCTAGATGACTCTTCTCCCTGTCCTGACTCATATTCAAGTTATGTTTGCAACCAAGGAGGTTTTTGATATGTCATGCAGATTGTGGTTGGTTCAGCCTGAACCTTCTAAAAGTTTTAAAAGGCAAATTAAGGATTTAACAAATACATGTATGGCAAAACATCAGGGGGAACTGAGAACAGAAATCAGAAGGGTATAGGCAACTCAACAATCCCCTGCATTTTATAGTAGTTACGTCTACTGAAGAGGCAGAAGGCTCATTGGACTCTCTCAGATCTGAGGCCCAGACATGAATACAACCTCTACATCTAATGTAGTTACTCTCCTGTCTGAATATATCCAGTGGGATGTAGTTAAATGGAATAGGACTACATAGTAACATAGTTTATAAGGCCGAAAAAAAAAGACATCTGTCCATCCAGTTTGGACGGTTATCCAGAGGAAGGCAAAAAAAAAAAACGTGAGGTAGAAGCCAATTTTCCCCACTTACAGGGAAAAATATTCCTTCCCGACTCCAATCAGGCAATCAGAATATGCTATATGTTCATATAACATTTCAAGACAAGCACTGTGTATAAGCTACAACAGAACTCACGCAGTTAACCTCTCCTTGTCACTTGTGATTTTCCTTGACTTCCATTATTTGGGTAAAGTTGAGCATCATGTTTTTAACATTGGAACTAGGGGGTTAACTCTAGTGAGACATAGTAAAAAATATTTGGTGTATTAAGAAATCAGTATGACGGTCCTTTCTCTACTCCACCATCCTTTATTTGGTCTGCATGTTTCTCCTCTTGGTTTGTAGTTATTAATTTACAGAATCAACACTGGGAACAGCTCTTGTGATCTCATATTAAATTTCCCCCTGAATCCACCCCGTGGCAAAAATTACTCACATCGTTAAAAAATATTTAATTAGGCTGCAGTTTATAGCAGGCTCACTAGGGAGATGCCAGAGTTAATGTGATTTGCATGAATTCCAGGGCCCTTTTTCCCTGGCGGAGAGGAGCTGAGATTTTTTTTTTATTGAGGTCGCTGACACAGACAAGGATGGAGGCTTCTGAAATGCACAGAACCACCAGAGAAGGAATCCCACTGCAACAAGGGCTCAAACAACAGATTACAGGCCTCATCCCACCCGACTCCATCTTCACCTTTTATATATTGCTTTGCTACTTTCTGCATGCTGGTTCTGTCCCTACATCTAGTAGGGATATTTAACCTGATGCTCCATTGTTAAAAAATCAGAGTAGCATAAAATATATAGAATATAGAAGCTCAAATGATCCTTTTCGGCTTCTATCATGGCTCCAGTCTTAAAACCGGTCAACCTTTTCTGGCATCATCTCCAGCTATTAAAGGGGTTGTCCGGGCTTTTAATATTGATGACCTATCCTCAGGATAGGTCATCAATATCAGATAGGCGGGGATCCGACACCCGGCACGATCAGCTGTTTGAAGAGGAGGCGCACACCGTGCCAGCGCTGCCTCCTCTTCACTGTTTACGTTCTCGCCGTCACCTCTGCAGCGGTGAGCAGGTGTAATTAAACCTAACCATCCTATTCAATTCAATGGGACGGATCGTTCCCAGACACTTGTATAGGAGCGATCCGTCCCATTGAAATGAATGGAACGGCTTGGGTGTAATTACACCTGCTCACCGCTGCAGAGGTGACGGCAAGAACGTAGTGAAGAGGAGGCAGCGCTGGCATGGTGTGCGCCTCCTCTTCAAACAGCTGATCGGCGGGGGTGTCGGACCCTCGCCAATCTGATATTGATGACCTATCCTGAGGATAGGTCATCAATATTAAAATCCCGGAGAACCACTTTGAGCAACATTTGGGCAGAGAACATTTCTATATGACGGTATTTCCTACAGCCTTAGACTCTTAATTTATTAGCCTCTTCACTCTTTGCTCTGTCCATCTCAACCTATCTACAATGTCAGATTTACAATTTCTGCCAGATCTTTTTCTAAACCTTTGAGGTACACAAGGCACCTATTTTGTCCAGGCTGTAATATGTTCTCTTAAATAGATAATAATAAAGAATGAAATATGCAGACAATAGACAAACAGGAAACACAATCAGGACTGTTCTTTTATTTCTTTAAACAGACAATTAATGGCAAAGGAGAATTTGCAGAGTGCATGTGATCACCATACTTTGTGCTGATTTGTAAAGGAGAAAGGAGTTGCCTAGCAACCAGTAATAGAATAATTGAAGGAATATTCCTTCATCTGCTAAGCAGGTTTGGAACCTGATAGATTAAAACACTGGCTATGTATAAACATGAATATATATGTATCACAATTAGAGATGAGCGAATTTAATATTTTGAAATTCGTTCACGCTTTGTTTGGTGGTAAAAGCAGAATTGCGTTATGGATACCGTTACCACGGACCATCCTTTATGCATTTCGTCATAGAATTGTGTTATGGTCCGCGGTAATGGAATCCATAACACAATTCTACTTTTACCACCAAAAGAAGCTTGAACGAATTTCATAACATTAAATTTGCTCATCTCTAATCACAATCTATTAGTAATATATATAGCAACACTTAGGGAAGCTTCCATTTGATATAGTTTTACAAAAAAAAAATCCTGTAAAAAAATTATATAAAAATTATATCCTGTAAAAAAAAAATATAGCTTTAACTTTAAAACATAAGAAAAATAGGAAACCAGAACAGATGCAAACGTGTGAAAATGATTATGAAAGATGCCTTCAAGGTCACAGAGTTCTAAAATGTTATCTTGTTGTAAATCTTTCACTTAAGTGGCTACTTTCTTTAACAAGAGGCAATATCTTTTCCTCCTCCTTACCAGAGGTGTCAGGAGAAAAGTGTTGGAATGCAACCAAAAGGAAACATACATATTTCAAAAGCAGAGTTTCATTAGAAACCTCTTTTTGCAAGATGATTTATACTTGAGAGGGACGGAACCTGGAACTTGGACAAAGGCATCACGGGATGTCAGAGGATGGCAGTAGTCATCCTTCACTTGGGATGGACAGTGACACATGTGAGGACCTGACTATGACAAGGGGATTTAAAGCTCACTGACAGTCACCTCCCAACCCTTCTCTCAAATTAAGCTCTATATTGCCAGAAACATAAAAGTGCATCTCCCTGGCATTTAACTATGATATGATTCGGTGTATTCTAAGAAGAAAATAGAAGAAAATATTGGCAGATGGTGACAAGTGCCAGAAAATAAGTGGAACAAGGTGAATAACAGGTGTTTGGTAGGTACATGTCCTAGTAAATCAGGTGAGGGCTCATATTTCATAACATTTGCAACAGTTAGATCCCATACATTATGTGATACCTGCGCCTACATCAAAATGACAGATTATCTTTATGTATGATCACAAGTATGTATAATATGGACATAGATGAAGGACCCGCGGATTAATGCAGCTACACTGATTCCTCAGCTGAGCAGGGGTTGAACTGCTTGAGGACGCTCAAAGAGTCTTTTCTCTGTAGGCTGCATCTATTGACTCTGTTCTCGCAGACGTTTAGTAATCCACGCTGACTGTTTGTCTTAATATTGCTCTCCGTTTTGCAGTACAGGGGAATTATGCAGTTTAGATGTCTGTATATTAAAAAAGGATTTAATTAAATCTGGTGCCTTGAACACCCCCCAGCACACGCAGATTCAGGCTATAATTACAAATTTACTTCCTATTTATTACCATGCACTGGGGACATGCTAGCTGCCTCCTCTCGCTCCTAACTTTCCAAAATTCACATTCTCTGCATATTACCATAATATTCATTATCCCAACAAGACATAAAATGTGACTTCCCACGAGTGCAATACCTAATTCCTCAAAAAGAGACAAAGATAGCAACATAATCATTGAATTACAACCTTTTACATCTGTTCATTTTGTTGGAATATAAATTCTGTTGTTCTGCAGGAGACTGGGAGAGATTGGAAAGCACCATATAGTTGTAATAGCATTTTGTGCAAATCATCCTTGTACTAACAGTTGAATGTGTTGCTTTGTTAGCAGCAATTATAAATATTCTTGCATTAAGACAGTATTTATTTACCCCTTATCCATTGACAGAAAGTCAGGAACCCACCTATACACGTCAGAAGGTCGAATGGTTTCGCTTTAACACCAAAATTAGCTCATAAATATGTTGTGCGTTTTATTGTAAAAAGCAAATGTTGGAAACTGAACACTAAGTGGCTGCACGTGTGTTTCCACACAATGCCTATAGACTTGAAATGAGACAGCCAATGATCTGTTCCATTTGTATCTCTGTTCCTAAAATAAAGGGGGGCCAGGGGATCACTATCATTCTAATAGGTTGGGGTCCTATCAGACATTTATAGCTAACCTACAGATATAATGTCTTATATGGGAATGCCTCTTTACAAACCCTAATAAAACTAAGGCACTGAGTGCTGCTGCATCCACTGAGAGGCCTACCTAAACTCAGAAATGCCATATAATCTTTCACAATTTAATCAGGTGAGAAGAAAGTAACTGTTTTAAGTGTTAGCGCAGCAGGCACCATAACCACCGGGTTTCTGCTGTTTTAAACTGCAGAGGCCCAGAGCCCAGGGTAGTACTGATCGCAGACCAAAAGCATCTGTGAGTGCTAAAACCAGAAGCCACGTGCTTCCTGGCCTGTGTTGCCTTTCCCTGGCTGAGAATGGGGAAGGAAATCCCTACTAGTAATAGGCCTGAGCGTGAACAAGGCTTCCAGGCCGATAACTAGCATATTCCAATGCTGTCCTGCAGGTAGCAGCTTTGCACTGCAATATACTGAATCCAGTATTCTGCATTAGACCGAAATCCATTACAAAATACAAGTGACATCTAATGATTGCTTGATATAGTCACCTAGGGCGAATTAAAAAAATATAATAAAACCTTTTTAACCCTTACATGTACGGAGCTGGGAGGTTCTTTAAATATGGAAGCCACTTCTTTAAATATGGAAGCCACCCAAGTGCAGTTGGCATCATAGCCCAAAACGGCTAATGTCTGCAACTGGCAATAATGTCGATTGCAGGCATTTATCCCTTTAGATGCTGTGGTGACCAGGGCCTCTAACTGGCAAAAAACTTAGAAGGCACGCTTCAGGGTGAGGACCAGCTCCCCTGCAGTGCATTAGAGCTGCAGTTCCTATGGAGGCCTGCTAGCCTCCAAACTGAGCTTATACTGTATATATACACATATATTTATATTTTATTTATTTATTTTACGCATTTATATAGTGCTGCTATATTCCGCAGCGCATTACAGACATTAGCCTCAATCTGTCCCCAATGTGGATCACAATCTAAGTCCAATTAGGCTCACAATCTAATATACGCAAAAAGTTCAAATCACCTTCATTTCCGTAGAATAAAAAATAATAATTATGGGAATAAAAAAAATGAAACGGCCTGACAAGGCCTGTACTATTAAAATCTAAAATAAATTAAAATTATTCACAAATGGCGTTAAAGAAAAAATAAAAATGGACGATTCACACTTCCCCCAAAAATTGAAAAAAAAGTGATAAAAAGTTATATACACTCCAAAATGGCATCAATAAAAACTTATTGGACTTAATACTAACTAACAGAGCTGACAAAACAACAGACGTGCAGGTTGGGTGACACTTGGGAATAGTGACTGTTGGCCCTTTATAGATTGATGAGGGAGGAGTTGTACAGAGCAATGAAGAGAAAGCAAAGCTATTACATATTTTTTTCATCATTGTATTCACTGAGGAAAATGAACTGTCAGACGAAATGCTGAGTGTCAAAGTAAATTTCCCATTAAAAGTGGCATGTCTGACTCAGGAAGAAGAGCATCAGGCTTAACACTGACAAATGTAAAGTTATGCACATGGGAAGGAATAATGCAAGTCACCCGTACATACTAAATGATAAAACACTCAGTAACACTGACATAGAAAAGGATCTAGGAAGTTTAATAAACAGCAAACTAAGCTACAAAAAACAGTGTCAGGCAGCTGCTGCCAAGGCCAATAAGATTTGAATCAAAAGGGGCATAGATGCCCGCGATAAGAACATAGTCCTACCACTTTACAAATCGCTAGTCAGACCACACATGGAGTACTGTGTACAGTTCTGGGCTCCTGTGAACAAGGCAGACATAGCAGAGCTGGAGAAGGTCCAGAGGAGGGCAACTAAAGTAATAACTGGAATAGGGCAACTACAGTACCCTGAAAGATTATCAAAATTAGGGTTATTCACTTTAGAAAAAAGACGAGGGGAGATCTAATTACTATGTATAACTATATCAGGGGTCAGTACAGAGATCTATCCCATCATCTATTTATCCCCAGGACTGTGACGAGGGGACATCCTCTGCGTCTAGAGGAAAGAAGGTTTGTACACAAACATTGAAGAGAATTCTTTACGATAGAGCAGTGAGACTATGGAACTCTCTGCCTAAGGAAGTGGTGATGTGAGTACAATAAAGGAATTCAAGAGGGGCCTGGATGTATTTCTGGAGTGTAATATTATTACAGGATATAGCTACTAGAGAGGGGTCGTTGATCCAGGGAGTTATTCTGATTGTCTGATTGGATTTAGAAAGGAATTTTTTATTCCCCTAAAATGGGGAAATTGGCTTCTACCTCAGAGTGTTTTTTTTTTTTTCCTTTCTCTGGATCAACTTGCAGAATGACAGGCCGAACTGGATGGACAAATGTCCTTTTTCAGCCTTATATACTATGTTACTACGTTACCTATCTTAAAATGATTAAAATAGACAAATCACCAGGTCCAGATGGCATACATCCCCGTATTCTAACAGAGTTGAGTAATGTAATAGACAGATCCTTATTTCTGATATTTAAGGGCTATGTACACCTTCAGGGACAATATTTTTATAATTGCATTTTACACATCTTGGGCTGAATATATATTTTTTCAATTGTCTTTATTAAAAATATTCAGCCGTTTGGTCTGTTTAACTGTTTTACTAACTGTGTGACTCCTACTTTCACTTTGAGCCAATCATCTAATAAAGCTTATCTCTAAATTACTTAAAGATCATAAACACTTATTTAACCCACATTCTTATCTGTAAGAAAAGGATTGAGCTATGAGTGTTTATAAGGTCAGAGATAAGGAGCCTGACTGATGGAACAGAGAGAAAATTCAGATCCCGCCGTGGCAGGTATCTCAGCCGTGTACAGAGAAAAGTGCTCCAAATCTTTCGTATTCAAGAATTTTACTGCATTTTATAGTATAACAATAGTAAAATATACAATATAAGAAAACAAATGATGTCACAGTAGCAATATAACACACTGACAACATTATTACAGTGCTTTGAGAAGATAAGCCTATGTCCAGGATGCACAATTTCAGAGCATTTTTTTATGATAAACAAGAAAATCAAGGCATGAAGAAAATTGAACGTTAATATTAATTGAAACTGCATTAAGGTGTTAGACTGAAGAATATTGTGAAAGAGAGGGAAAAAAGAAAGATAGAAAAAGAAGGGCCAAGTACATCCCAGAGGTATGAAAGGAGTCCCAAGAACCCCAGGTTTTTGAAAAATGAATGATTCCTATGGGGTTTGGATAATCAAATCCTGTATCATCTGAAAGAGCGCAACTTCAGCAAACCACTCTAGGGTAGGTGGAGTAGAAGCTGTATAACCACCTAAATGAGGTACATGAGGACAGAATTTTTGTATACAGGAATGGTGAAATCAAAAACATATAGTAATGGGGATCTAGGGGTGTCTGGAACAGGGATCCCTGTCACTTTGCAGATAATCCTGTGAACAGAGTCCCAGAAGCTTGGTAAAGTGATACAGTGCCAACTATAAGGGCCCCACATTTTTAATAAAGATTTTTAGCTCAAAATGAGTAAAATGCAATAATAAAAAAAATTGACCCAAAAAGTGTACATACTGACCAAGAGAATGAAGGGCACGGGTCAGTTTTATCACATAGAAAATGCCATAAATATTGAAGCAGCATTCAGTTTTTTTCCCAATTACACCCCATTTAGAATTTTATTAGGCTTCCCACTACATTGTATCCAATAGAAAATAATGCCATTAAAGAGGACCTTTCACCTGGAAAAACATTGTGAACTAAATATCATGACATATGCAGCGGCGCCTAGGGATCTCACTGCACTTACTATTATCCCTGGGCGCTGCTCCGTTCTTCCGTTATGTCCTCCGGTATGTTCGGGGACTTGGTTATAGTAGGCGGAGTCTGCCCTTGTTCTGCTGGGCGTCTCCTCCTCCTAGGCTGTAGCGCTGGCCAATTGCAGCGCACAGCTCACAGCCTGGGAGATAAAAACCTCCCAGGCTGTGAGCTGTGTGCTGTGATTGGCCAGGGCTACAGCCTAGGAGGAGGAGACGCCCAGCAGAACAAGGGCAGACTCCGCCTACTATAACCAAGAGTCCTAAGTCTCCGACAACTATTACCAAGTCCCCATATGTCATGATACTCAGTTCACAATGTTTTTCCAGGTGAAAGGTCCTCTTTAAAAAGTACAAGTTGTTCCACAAATAAACCTTCATATGGCTATGTGAACAGAAAAAAAAAAAAGTTATGGCTTCGCGAAGGCGTGGAGTAAAAAACGAAAACAGAAAATCACAAGCCCCCGAAAGTTAGGCCTCCTGCACATGAACGTGTGCATCCTTAGCCGTGCTGCGGCACGCAATGCACGAACACCGTCCTGATGGGGCAGCCGCAGCGGATCGTGGACCCATTCATTTCAATGGGTCCGCAATCTGCAAAAAGATAGGACATGTTCTATCTTTTTGTGAAACGGAAGCACGGGGCGAAACCCTATGGAAGCACTTCGTAATGCTTCCGTAGGGTTCGTTCCGCATCTCCGGATTTGCAGGCCCATTGAAGTGAATGGGTCCGCATCCGTGATGCGGAATTCCCCACGGAACAGCGCCCGTGTATTGCAGATCTGCAAATGCAGTCCGCAAGACAGTAACGGGCAGTCCACGTTCATGTGCAGGAGGCCGTAAAAGAAGTCTCAGTATGTAAGTGTAAAGTAGCTCATCTTAAACACTATAGAGAGAATAGCAGATATATCAATTGTTCAACACAGCTTCATTACTAGAATTGCTTCCTTCCCAAGCAGAAGTGTTCTGACTACATCCCCTGCCTGCTGTAGGCACAAGCAGTTTGATGAAAACACTGTAAAACAACAGTGTGTGCTGACAGAGAAAATACAAACCTCTGGAAATAAGGAAATAGTTCCAGAGATCTAAAAAGTAGAAATTATATTGACTTTCAAAGTATCACACAGGCAGCTAAAAAGGAGTTTTAACAAAAATGTACGCAGACATTATGATAATAGTGATACGTTAATGTGTACATGTATAAAGTATATGCGCAGACATAAATCTACGGTAAACTGATTCATACATATGGCAATTCTGTGTTATGATGGATGATATATCTGTACAGATCTGTCTCTGGCTGGCAGTCTGTTTGTTTTCACATGCTGGGCTAGGTATAATATTCTCGGCATGAATCTTTATTACCCATATGGCACAGCCTGTGCCTAGTATCATTCATTCCATTTACACAAGGAAATATCAGGGCTGAGCACTCACTGCACAGGGGGTGAGACTGCCACGCCTTCCGTCTACTGTGACTAAGAGCCATCGTAGGAGTAGGCCAGGACATCATGTTTTTATGTATAGATCTATGAAAATGTTCTCTTAATTTCTGATTGAAATTGTAGTATACCAATCAATAAGCACTGTTGAGACCAGTGGCGTAACTACAACTGACATAGCCCCCACAGCTAATTTTTGAAGGCTCCCCCCAGCAACCCTCCCTCGTAAGCTACCCTAACTCAAGCCAGGCAGCCGCTCTGTCCATTACTTTCATGTATATACTGTATGTCATGTTACTGTATATACTGTCTCTGTATATAATGTTATTGTATAACACTGTTGAGTGGGCCACTGTCAATAAAATCATTCATCCTTCCCCCGGACAGGCCTTAAGGTTTGGGCCCTGTAGCAGACACTTCCCCTGCTTCCAATATAGATACGCCCCTGGCTGAGACAATAAAGCAAACAAATCAGATACTAACAGAAATTGACACTTTTAACACATCAAAAGGTTTTGGTTGAAAAGCTGTATTAAAAACAGTGTTGTACTGGGGTGCCTAGAGCCCACCAGTAAAATCTATTTTGGAGGCCCACCATACGGATACATCCAAATATTACCTCCTCACACAGTAGCAGACAGCAGCAGGACGCTATAAGATGATTGATTATGGGGGTCCCTGCAGCAACTTGGGTCCCTGGAAAAGACACTGGTTGTACTGCCTCTGTACCTAGAAGTCAGCTCAGCCACATAAATGTGTGTATAATAATAAACTAGGGAGTTTTTATACCCCTTATGGACCTTACCATTTTTCGCAAATCTGACATGTGTCGCTTTATGTGGTGATAACTTTAAAACGCTTTTGAGATTATTTTCTGAGATTATTTTCTTGTCACGTATTGTACTTCATGACAGTGGTAAAATTGAGTCAAATTATTTCATTTTTATTTATAAAAAAATACCAAATTTACCCAAAATTTTGAAGAATTTGCAATTTTCTACATTTCAATTTATCTACTTTTAAAACAGATAGTAAAATAGTTAGAACTTTATTTTTCCCATATGTCTACTTCATGTTTGGATCATTTTGTAAATTACATTTTCTTTTTTTGGAAAGTTAGAAGGCATAGAAGCAAAACCCACTTTCTAAGGACCAGTTCAGGTCTGAAGTCACTTTGTGAGGCTTACATAATAGAAACCAACCATAAAGCCCAATTTTAGAAACTACATCCCTCAAGGTATTCAAAACTGATTTTTAAAAACTTTGTTAACCCTTTAGGTGTTCCACAAGAATTAAAGGAAAATGGAGATGACATTTCAGAATTTCACATTTTTGGCAGATTTTCCATTGTAATACATTTTTTCCAGTAACAAAGCAAGGGTTAACAGCCTAACAAAACTCAATGTTTATTACCCTGATTCTTTAGTTTACAGAAACACCCCATATGTGGTCGTAAACTGCTGTACGGGCACAGGGCAGGGTGCAGAAGGAAAGAAATGCCATATGGTTTTTGGGAGGCAGATTTCACTGGGATAATTTTAAGTCACCATGTCACATTTGAAGACCCCCTGATGTACCCCTAGAGTAGAAACTCCTAAAAAATGACCCCATTTAGGTAACTACGGGATAAGGTGCCAGTTTTGTTGGTACTATTTTAGGGTACATATGATTTTCGGTTGCTCTATATTACACTTTTTGTGAAGCAAGGTAACAAAACATAGCTGTTTTGGTACCATTTTTATTTTTTGTTATTTACAATGTTCATCAGACAAGTTACATCATGTGGTATTTTTATAGAGCAGGTTGTTACAGACGCAACAATACCAAATATGACAATATTTTTGAAAAAAATGTTTTTTTGTGTCTCCATATTCTGAAAGCCAGATTTTTAGTTTTTTGTTTTGGGACGACTGTTTTATGTAGGGGCTTATTTTTTTCAGTATGACATTACGGTTTGATTGGTACTATTTTAGGGTGCATATGACTTTTTGATTGCTTGGTATTACACTTTTTGTGTTGTAAGGTGAAAAAAAATGGCTTTTTAGATTATTTTTTTTACGGTGTTCATCTGAGGTGTTGGGTCATGTGATATATTTATACAGCAGGTTCTTATGGACGTGGTGATATCTAATATGTATACTTTTTTATTTATTTAAGTTTCACACAATAACAGCATTTTTAAAACAAAATAAAATTATATTTTAGTGTCTCCATATTCTGAGAGCCATATTTTTTTTTTACTTTTTGGGCGATTGTCTTACCCAATTGTCTAATTTTTTGCGGGATGAGATGACTGTTTGAGATGACGGTTTGATTGATATGTTTTTGGGGTGTGTATGACTTTTTGATCACTTAGTATTACACTTTTTGTGATGTAAGGTAAAAAAAATAATTTTTTACACCTTTTTTTTTTTTTTTACTGTGTTCACCTGGGGGGCTAGTTCATGTGATATTTTTATACACAATGTTCTTACGGATGTGGCGATACCTAATATGTATACTTTTTTATTAAAGTTTTACACAATAACAGCATTAAAAAAATAATCTAAATCATGATTTAGTGTCTCCATATTCTGAGAGCCATAGTTTTTTTTGTTTTTTTGGGGTGATTGTCTTAGGTAGGGCTGAGATGATGGTTTGATTGGTATGATTTTGGGGTGCGTATGACGTTTGATCGCTTTTTGTGATGTAAGGTGACAAAAAATAGCTTTTCTGACACAGTTCTTATGTTTTTTTTTTTAACAGAGTTCACCTGAGGGGTTAGGTCATGTGTTATTTTTATAGATCAGGTTATTATGGATGCAGCGATACCTAATATGTCTCTTTTTATGGGAAATGGGCTTTTTTAATTAAAACTTTTTTATTTTTTATTGTTAAAAACACTTTTATTGCACTTTTAATATTTGGCACTTCAACATTCCAGGGTCTGAGCCCTGTTTCAATGCAGCACAATACATCTGTATTGTACTGCATTGACTATCAGTATATTACATAGTGTAATACACTGATAGTTTGCCTATGAGACCCAGCCTTGGGGCTGGAACTCATAGGCCTCCGTACATGCCAGGCCCCAAGGCCTTGGAATGGCTTGGGGCTGCCATGGCAACCATCGGGTCTCCGCCACCATTTTCGGTGGAACACAGGGCAGGCCAGGTTACAGGGAAACGCGGATGCCCTGTCCCGGGTTCACTGTCTGGCGCGTGTTCACCCCCTCAGGGTTGAACAAAGCGGGGGTGGGGTGGTATGTGACACAGTCCACAGTACCGGACCGCATTGTAAGTGCCGATCCAGGTTTTGGCAGCACCTGCTATCCTTAAATAGCCAGCTGGGCTCAAAAGCCAGGTCTCTGTGTTGGAATCTGGGAGCCTTGTGTCTGGATGAAGGCTTGTTACCTGGGAAAGGGGGGATTTAAACTTAATATTTTAGGGTACTTTCACACTAGCATTTTTCTTTTACGGCACAGAGTTCCGTCACAGGGGCTCTATACCGGAAAATAACTGATCAGTTTTATCCTAATGCATTCTGAATGGAGAGTAATCAGTTCAGGATGCATCAGAATGTCTTCAGTTCAGTCATTTTGACTGATCAGGCAAAAGATAAAACCACAGCATGCAACGGTTTTATCGCCGGCGAAAAAAAATGGAAGACTTGCCTGAATGACGGCATTTTTTCCCATAGGAATGTATTAGTGCCGGAATCGGCATTCAAAATACCGGAATGCCGGCATGCGCAGACCGGTAAAAATGTGTAAAAAGATACACGACGGATTCGTTCTTGCAATGCATTTGTAAGACGGATCCGCATCTGGATGCGTCTCACAAATGCTTTCAGTCACATCCAAATCGGCTGATCCAGCAGGCAGTTCTGACGACGGAACTGCTTGCCGGATCACACTGCCGCAAGTGTGAAAGTAGCCTTAGCCCGGGGGGGAATGTTGCCAACCCTGCGCGAGTAGGTAAGCAATTGCAGTCAGTTTTGACTGCGATTGTGTTCCGTTGCTCAGTTTTTATCAATGTGTTTTGCACGCGCGTGATAAAAAACTGACTGTGGTACTTCTTCACTGAAGTTAAGGTTTGGGTTCAAGGCTGTGTAGATGTAATTATTTTCCCTTATAACATGGTTATAAGGGAAAATAATAGCATTCTTAAAACAGAATGCTAAGTAAAATAGGGCTGGAGGGGTTAAAAAAAATTAAATAAAAATGACTTGTGGTGACGTCACTGTGCTCATCACATGGTCCATCACATGATACATCACCATGGTAATAGACGATGTGATGAGCTCAGTGACGTCACCACAGATCCTTTGACAGGTCCTGAAGAAAGAACAGGAGAGTGGCAGCTACGTGATCAATTGGAGGAGGTGAGTTAATTTTATTTTTTAACCCTCATTGGCACTGCGCCACCAATGTTTATTATACTGGGGTGTTGGGGATGGGGGGGCCCACTGTGCCACTAATGAAGATAATTGACCTGTTAATACAAATACAGGAGGCGGGTGCCGGAATCAAATAGCCGACACCCAAACTCTATGACACTGAGCTGCTATCCGGTGCAGTTAATCCCTCAGGTACCACACCTGAGGGGTTAACTGCAGAGGATCGTAGGTCCCTGTCATAGAGGTCGGGTGACCTCTGTCACCCCTCCCCTCCTCTTCCTGTCTCTCTTCTTATTGGCGGCGGCGACAGCAGCACAGGGGAGAGGGAGAGACTTCTTCTCCACTACACTGCTGAGAAAAACATCGGCGGCGGGGCAGAGAACTATCATCTCCTGTGCCTCGCTGCTGTATTTAACTGCAGAGCTGCGGCGGCGGGTCTAGTCGCAAATGGTGACAAGACTAAAAAGTCTTGTCGCCATTTGTAAATTCTAAGTTGCATTGGCACCCATTATGGTCGCCATCTGGAGCCCTGAAATAGTGACATCTACAGTACCCTGCCCCTTTAACAGTGACCTCCACAGTGGCCTGTCCCCTTAACAGTAACATCCACAGCCCTCTCCCCTTAAACAGTGACCTCCACAGCAACCGCCTCTTTATTAGTGACCTCCACAGTACCCCGTCCCGTTAACAATGATTTCCACAATAACCTGCCTCCTTAACAGTGACCTCCACAGATCTCCATTCCCTTAAAATGTGACCTCCACAACATCACGCCCTCTTAACAGTAACCTCTACAGCACCCAATCCCTTAACACTGACCTCTATAGCGGACCATCCCCTTAACTGTAAGCTCCAGTGCCTGCCCCTTAAACAGCGACCTCCACAGCAGCCCACCCCGTTAACAGTGACCTCAACAGCATTCCACCCCCTTAACAGTGAACTCCACAGCAGCCCACCCCTTTAACGGTGACCTCCAAAGCGGCCACCCCTTTCTCAGTGACCTCCACAGTACTCCATCTATTTAACAGTGATTTCCACAACACGCCATTCCCTTAACAGTGGCCTCTACAGCAATCTGCCTCTAGGGTGGCCAGAGGTCCGGTTTTAGGCGGGACAGTAAAGGCTTCCAGACTCCCTGTCCTACGTCTGGGACAGGACCTGGATGGACCCAGGGATGTCCTTTTGAACAGCTCACTCTTAAACAGCACCCTCCCTTCCACCTCTGCAGCTGACAGAACCAGATTTTTACCTTCATTTTTTAAATCCCCGTCGGCTGCGGAGTGGGAGGGAGCGTGGCCTAACCAAGTCAGGGGCATGGCTTAGCGGGACCTGGGGGCGGGGTTTGTTTTTTGAGGGTGGCCTGAATGGCCACCTTACTTTCCCCCTTAACTGTGACCTCCACAGCACTCCGCTCCCTTAACAGTGTCATCCACAGTGCCCTGCCCCTTTAAAGCTGACCTACAGCAGTGAAGAAAAATGTCTGGGTTGCTATGGAAACTTGGTGTAAAACTATGTGCATGTGGAGACTAAGGGCCTGAGAGCTTCTATTGGCTGATAAGGGTCATGTGACCACACTTCTATTGGCTAATAGATTTTTGGGGAATATCTCAGGAACGATAGGTGCTAGAGAGCTGACACCCGGTCTAAAACCTTCATGTACATCTGATGTACCTGTGTGCCAAATTTCATGATTGTAAATGCAACGGTGCAGATTGCTTTAGCGGACATACACACATACACTCAGCTTTATATTATATATATATACAGACGTGGACAAAATTGTTGGTACCCTTTGGTCAATGAAAGAAAAAGTCACAATGGTCACAGAAATAACTTTAATCTGACAAAAGTAATAATAAATTAAAATTCTATAAATGTTAACCAATGAAAGTCAGACATTGTTTTTCAACCATGCTTCAACAGAATTATGTAAAAAAATAAACTCATGAAACAGGCATGGACAAAAATGATGGTACCCCTAACTTAATATTTTGTTGCGCAACCTTTTGAGGCAATCACTGCAATCAAACGCTTCCTGTAACTGTCAATGAGACATCTGCACCTCTCAGCAGGTATTTTGGCCCACTCCTCATGAGCAAACTGCTCCAGTTGTGTCCGGTTTGAAGGGTGCCTTTTCCAGACTGCATGTTTCAGCTCCTTCCAAAGATGCTCAATAGGATTGAGGTCAGGGCTCATAGAAGGCCACTTTAGAATAGTCCAATTTTTTCCTCTTAGCCATTCTTGGGTGTTTTTAGCGGTGTGTTTTGGGTCATTGTCCTGTTGCAAGACCCATGACCTGCGACTGAGACCAAGCTTTCTGACACTGGCTAGTACATTTCTCTCTAGAATTCCTTGATAGTCTTGAGATTTCATTGTACCCTGCACAGATTCAAGACACCCTGTGCCAGACGCAGCAAAGCAGCCCCAGAACATAACAGAGCCTCCTCCATGTTTCACAGTAGGGACAGTGTTCTTTTCTTGATATGCTTCATTTTTTCGTCTGTGAACATACAGCTGATGTGCCTTGGCAAAAACTTCGATTTTTGTCTCATCTGTCCACAGGACATTCTCCCAGAAGCTTTGTGGCTTGTCAACATGTAGTTTGGCATATTCCAGTCTTGCTTTTTTATGATTCGTTTTCAACAATGGTGTCCTCCTTGGTCGTCTCCCATGTAGTCCACTTTGGCTCAAACAACGACGGATGGTGCGATCTGACACTGATGTTCCTTGAGCATGAAGTTCACCTTGAATCTCTTTAGAAGTCTTTCTAGGCTCTTTTGTTACCATTCGGATTATCCGTCTCTTAGATTTGTCATCAATTTTCCTCCTGCGGCCACGTCCAGGGAGGTTGGCTACAGTCCCATGGATCTTAAACTTATGAATAATATGTGCAACTGTACTCACAGGAACATCTAGTTGCTTGGAGATGGTCTTATAGCCTTTACCTTTAACATGCTTGTCTATAATTTTCTTTCTGATCTCTTGAGACAGCTCTTTCCTTTGCTTCCTCTGGTCCATGTCGAGTGTGGTACACACCATATCACCAAACAACACAGTGATTACCTGGAGCCATATATATAGGCCCAATGGCTGATTACAAGGTTGTAGACACCTGTGATGCTAATTAGTGGACACACCTTGAATTAACATGTCCCTTTGGTCACATTATGTTCTGTGTTTTCTAGGGGTACCATCATTTTTGTCCATGCCTGTTTCATGAGTTTATTTTTTTACATAATTCTGTTGAAGCATGGTTGAAAAACAATGTCTGACTTTCATTGGTTAACATTTATAGAATTTTAATTTATTATTACTTTTGTCAGATTAAAGTTATTTCTGTGACCATTGTGACTTTTTCTTTCATTGACCAAAGGGTACCAACAATTTTGTCCACGTCTGTATATATATATATATAAATATAAAATATAATAAATGGCTGCACCAACCTTGGAATATATTGGAATAGCTCCAGTGGGAATAGCGTCCCAGGATAATATCAATGAAAAACAGAGCAGCGCTCCAATAAGGTGAAAAAAAGAAAGCTGTTTATTCACCCAGTGGTGACGCGACGTTTCAGCTCCAACATGAAGCTTCATTTTGGAGCCGAAACGTTGCGTCACCACTGGGTGAATAAACAGCTTTCTTTTTTTCACCTTACTGGAGTGCTGCTCTGTTTCTCATTGATATATATATATATATATATACACACACACAGTATACAGTACAGACCAAAAGTTTGGACACACCTTCTAATTCAAAGAGTTTTCTTTATTTTCATGACTATGAAAATTGTACGTTCACAATGAAGGCATCAAAACTATGAATTAACACATTTGGAATTATATACATAACAAAAAAGTGTGAAACAACTGAAAATATGTCATATTCTAGGTTCTTCAAAGTAGCCACCTTTTGCTTTGATTACTGCTTTGCACACTCTTGGCATTCTCTTGATGAGCTTCAAGAGGTAGTCATCTGAAATGGTTTTCACTTCACAGGTGTGCCCTGTCAGGTTTAATAAGTGGGATTTCTTGCCTTATAAATGGGGTTGGGACCATCAGTTGTGTTGTGGAGAAGTCAGGTGGACACACAGCTGATAGTCCTACTGAATAGACTGTTAGAATTTGTATTATGGCAAGAAAAAAAGCAGCTAAGTAAAGAAAAACGAGTGGCCATCATTACTTTAAGAAATGAAGGTCAGTCAGTCTGAAAAATTGGGAAAACTTTGAAAGTGTCCCCAAGTGCAGTCACAAAAACCATCAAGCGCTACAAAGAAACTGGCTCACATGCGGACCGCCCCAGGAAAGGAAGACCAAGAGTCACCTCTGCTGCGTAGGATAAGTTCATCCGAGTCACCAGCCTCAGAAATCGCAGGTTAACAGCAGCTCAGATTAGAGACCAGGTCAATGCCACACAGAGTTCTAGCAGCAGACACATCTCTAGAACAACTGTTAAGAGGAGACTGTGTGAATCAGGCCTTCATGGTAGAATATCTGCTAGGAAACCACTGCTAAGGACAGGCAACAAGCAAAAGAGACTTGTTTGGGCTAAAGAACACAAGGAATGGACATTAGACCAGTGGAAATCTGTGCTTTCGTCTGATGAATCCAAATTTGAGATCTTTGGTTTCAACCACTGTGTCTTTGTGCGATGCAGAAAAGGTGAACGGATGGACTCTACATGCCTGGTTCCCACCGTGAAGCATGGAGGAGGAGGGGTGATGGTGTGGGGGTGCTTTGCTGGTGACACTGTTGGGGATTTATTCAAAATTGAAGGCATACTGAACCAGCATGGCTACCACAGCATCTTGCAGCGGCATGCTATTCCATCCGGTTTGCGTTAAGTTGGACCATAATTTATTTTTCAACAGGACAATGACCCCAAACACACCTCCAGGCTGTGTAAGGGCTATTTGACCATGAAGGAGAGTGATGGAGTGATGAGGTGCTGCGCCAGATGACCTGGCCTCCACAGTCACCGGACCTGAACCCAATCGAGATGGTTTGGGGTGAGCTGGACCGCAGAGTGAAGGCAAAAGGGCCAACAAGTGCTAAGCATCTCTGGGAACTCCTTCAAGACTGTTGGAAGACCATTTCAGGTGACTACCTCTTGAAGCTCATCAAGAGAATGCCAAGAGTGTGCAAAGCAGTAATCAAAGCAAAAGGTGGCTACTTTGAAGAACCTAGAATATGACATATTTTCAGTTGGTTCACACTTTTTTGTTATGTATATAATTCCACATGTGTTAATTCATAGTTTTGATGATTCAGTGTGAATCTACAATTTTCATAGTCATGAAAATAAAGAAAACTCTTTGAATGAGAAGGTGTGTCCAAACTTTTGGTCTGTACTGTATATATACGAGAAATAACATGATTGGCTGTGGCCACAATCAGTGTGAAATACTGGAATCAGATTAAATAATTAGCCTATAATGCGTAAGGTTACAGATTTAAGACACTAGTTTAAATTCAGCAACCCAATTAAGAGCTGGGTGCTTTGGAATATGATGCCAAACACGGCAATCATACACACGGGTCAACAAATAGACAAAATGGATTATACAAATCCATTTCATCTCTGAACTGGTAAATCAAATAAAAAATGTGGTATTAACAATGTCATCCATGTGTCATATTTGTCTATCTTTCAGTTTTTAACAATTTGAGTAGTATGAGAAGCCCATATACCCATGCTATACAATGTCAACCAATTAGTGACCAAGCAAGTTTTTGTATTGACACATTCCTATTTTATTCTGTTGATACAGCTGTGTGAGGGCTTGTTCTTTGTGGGAAAAGTTGTAGTTTTTAATGTCACCATTTTAAGTTACATAATACGCAGAATTCGGTTTGCAACATTTTTTTGTTGCATTGCCATATCCCAAGTTCCATAAGTTTTGTTATTTTTATAGCGTTCATCATGTGGGATAAATTACATGATCATTATATAGTCAGGTCATTACAGATGCTGTGAAACCAAATATGTGAAAAAAAATTCTATTGGATTTTTTAACGCAACAATTTATTGGTTAGTTCTTACTTAACCACTTATTAGTCCCATAAGGGGACTTTGACATGCAATAATTTGATCACTTCCATAATACACTGCTCTAATTAAAGGCTATGTACACCTTCAGGGACAATTTTTTGTATGATTGCATTTTACTAATTTTGGCCAAATTTATTTTTTTAAGTTGGTCTTTATAAAAAAATATTGAGCTGTTCTGTCACAAAGGGTAAATTGTTTTTCTAGCGGTGTGAACTGTACTTTTTACTTTCACTTTGTGTCGGTTGTCTAATAAACGTGATCTCTAAATTACTAAAAGGTCCTAAATACTTATTTAAGCCACATTTGTATCAGTAAGATAAGAATTAAGCTATAATGAGTGTTTATAAGATCAGAGATAAGGAACCCCTCAGGTGAGCTGCCTGATGGCACAGAGTGAAAATTCAGATCCTAATACTGGAGAAACTCAACCCTGTACAGAGAAAAGGGCTCAGGATTTTTAATAAAGACCTGGTTAAAAAAATATATTTAGCTCAAAATAAGTACAGTGCAATAATATTTTTTTTTAAAAGTGTCCCCAAAGGTGTAAATAGCCTTTAAGTTGTACAGTGTATTATGCTGTCAGTAGCAAACTGACAGGCAATCTAATAGGCCATGCCTCTAGCCTAGTCATAGATTTAAGGTAGATCTGGGAACCTTTAATGAATGCCTGCCAGCCATGTAAAGACTTGTAAATACTTTGGCACCCCATGAGCACAATCGACAATGGGTGACACGGGGAGCCCTGGACAGTGGAATACCTTGGTCACTAGTGTCATCTAAGGGATTAAACAGCCAGGCTTAGTTCTGATGATTCCAGCCATTTGAACATAAGTTTGGCTACCATAAGAGAGCTGAGCTCCTGCTCCTTTATGCATCACCCTGCAGTGCACAGACTAGTCAGCATAGCCTAAGGGCCCTTAGTGACTACTGTAATAAGGCATACCGGTGGGTTGAAAATGGCTCCTATTTTAACCAGCACATTTTCTAATAAATTAGCTTTTTTGTGGTACCCAGATTGTGTAAAGATCCCTTTACAAGGGACGATGTAAAAGATTGTCTGGAAGGAAGCATTCCTTCCCGTCATTCTGCTGATTGCTAGCGGAGGAGACCTCTGCATTTACATACACCGCTCTCCTCCAGAGTATGGGGAGCAATAGCTAATGCCATCACATCATCGGGTAATCGATAGTGCATTTACACCACCAGATCATCGCTAACAAGTGTTACTATGAACGTTTGTTAGCGATGATCTGTTCAATTCTCGAAGGCAGACAAAAAGACATGTTGATTCAGAAAGTACTGTGACATAAAAGGAAAATTAGAGTGTCACAAAAGGTTAATGAAAGGAGACAAAAAGTTAGAAAGTTGTAAAATGACAATGAAAGGTGAATAATCTGGTACCATAGGTGGAGAGAGGTGACGCAGGTGTGACCAGATTATATGAGGAGGAGACCAAAACAGAAGTAAGCAATGGCAGAAGGTGAAGGGTGGTGACAGTAGGTGCACAAGGTTTGATAGAAGGTGAAGGAATGATGACAGGAGGCAAGGGAGCATAGCGATAGAGAGGTGGGAGGAAAGCTGCTGCATTTGCCATTGAATGCGTGCAGCTGAGCTTTTCATTTCAGTGTGAGCCCTGCGGTCTGTTTAGAGCGGGTCGATACATTTGTCTGAGGCAGAGAATGGATTAGCACATCATTCATGAAGCAGGCGGGAGGTGCTGCTCAGGGCGAAAGGGACCAAAGAACTAAATTACAGAATGTAGAAGGGCAGAGGGCAAAAGGAGCAGAACACATGGGAGGAATGGGGACCAATGCTAAAAAAAATATCCTTTAACAGTCTGAGAATGTCCAACATGTACAGCCCTATTTATGCTAGTTCCCCACAGTCCCCATCCTAGCTTACTACAAATACCCCTGTTATTATTGCACAAACTACCATTAAAACCAGGCCGTGACTGGTGACACTATTGTACAACACAGCTCCTTCTTCGAATCAGAAATTAGAATTAACCCTCGGACTATAAGATTGCCTACTGTATCTTTAATTTGATATGTATGTTCTCCTCGTGCCTGTGTGGGTTTCCTCCAGGTTCTCTGGTTTCCTCCCACATGCCAAAGACATACTGATAGGGAACTTAGAGTGAAAACCCCAATTGGGGAAAGCAAGTAGTGATGTCTGTGCAAAAGCTTTTAGTTCTGACCAAAATTGGGATGATGCAATTTATATATTTAACATGAGTCTAAATAATTGATACATTGTGGTCATTCTGCAATAGTACCTGTCTTTCAAAGCAATAGATTTGTCTTTTACATTTTTAAATTTAAAGGAAAATAATTTTCCTGTGAGAACTGTGACACATAAAAGCAAAATGGGAATGATTTCATAAAAACATTTCCTATAGATACGACTTAGAATAAAATGCAGTATAGTTATTAAGCTATGGTGCTGAACAGGTTAATACCATGAGTTAGGCGATGCACAGTATTTGTCAGCACTGTACCCACATTGATGAAGAAGGCAGCTTCCTGTTGACATCTTTAATATTAGCCTCCCTAACTAACACCAATGATCAGTGGGTGTCACAGAGATGAAATATGAATTACTGCTACCAGTATGTGCTCATTTATCAAGCGAGGATGAAGAACAGCCCAGGGAGTGGGGGCTAGCAGGAACGGCATTTAGGAAGGGGGATGATAGGAAGCTTGTGCCTCTTCCAATACTTACAATATGTGTCAAAGCTTTTATTTTCCCATAGCCATAAAGGTTATTATCTGGTGTGAATGTTTCTATGCAAAATAATAAAGCTCCTAGTTGTAGTACAACCCCTTACTCTAGTGATACAAGACTTCACTGCCAGGGAATAAATTAAACAGAGAGTTTGGCTTCTTCATTTTGCAAATGTACTTAATTGTAATTTACTTTGCATCAATTAAATGAAGGGGTTAAGTTCCCCTGGCCAGCAATTACCCTCCCATAGTTGTGTTTATACTACATATATACCTGTCTCCACCCTTAAGCAATGGAAACATGGGAAGCTTGACTCTAAAAGTCAGGCCCTGCGCCGAGTGATAAGATTCCCCAGGGATCACTGGCATTATCTCTCTTCAGCACTTGGACAGCTCCCAGCCAGTGGTGGCCATGTGCCTGGCTTTCCTAGAGGGGAGGGGAGTCTTCCAGCTCCTGAGAAATCAATTTTCGCGTCTAGGTCCCCTATTTGCTTTTCAGAATGCCCTTGTCGGATGCGTAGTGAGACATCTGAACATGGCTCGCTGATAATACAGCCAGTGAATTGTGTCCTGGGAATTCTACGCCCCTCTTCCTGGATCTTACAATTTCCTCTCTCCTACTCAAATCTCTGCTCATCACTTCTTCTGCACTCTGCTAAGCTGCTGCATTGTATTTTACTTAAAAAAGGGAATAACTAAAACACTTTCCTGCTACATGGCCACACATTCAAATCGTAGTCTGAAAATGCATCCACACAATTCCTACTACATTTACTACAGCTTACGTTGTTCATTATAACACAAAATCTGGTGGAAATGATGCTAATATTTCTTATTCTCGGTATATTTTCATGGTTTTAAATCAATTCGCTAAAAGCACTAGATATTATGGAATACCGTTCATTGATTAAATGAATCCCTCCCAATCACTTTTACTGCCATGATGTGGAGATGGCCATCCTTACCAGACTGCTTCCCTCCACTTTTAGAATATCACCAACAGTTCTGAGACCTTAAATGGGTTTTCCAGATTATCAGTATCTGATCAGTGTGGGTCTGACACCCAGGACTCCCCACCAATCAGCTGTTTGAGAAGGTACTGGCACTCACTGTAGCCGCAGGCCTTCTCCTGTGCTTACCAAGCAGAGCACCATCCATTTGATAGCGGCCGTGCTTGGTATCGCATCTCAGATCCATTACATCACGTGGCCTAACTAAGCTAAGAGAAGGCCAGGGAGCTACTACGAGCACCATTGCCTTCTCAAACACCTAATGGGTGGGGGTCCCAAGAGTCGGACCCCCACTGATCAGATACTGATGACCTATCCAGAGTATAGGTCACCAACTAAAAAATGTCAGAAAACCCATTTAACCTCTTTCTGCCATTGGCATACTTACCAGCATGTAAAATGTAAAGTTCGGGGCATTTAAGCCCATCTTTCAGACTACCCTGGAAGGTCCTCAAAACACCGGGGAATGGCGACAATTTGCGAGGAAATTCGGCTTCATGGGGAATTGAATTTTTTCAGAAATTTTTATCAAAATCAATTTGTTGCACTTAGATTCGTTCAACACTAATTATTTTCTTAATAAATTTCATCTCTGTCCTCAGATCAGCAGTTTTTTACCCCGTTAAAGGGAATATGTCACCAGAATTCTGGACCATTATCGGCAGTAATACATGGTAGCACTTCGGAGAAGGAGTCAAGATCACCATTTATTTATTTTTCCTGCCCCTTGTTCCCCCATTGTCAGCTCTGAATGGGTCGCTGTACTTTTCATATGTCATAGGGACACATCAAAAGTTTAGTCTGAGCACTAAGACCCCTACAGATATTTAGAACGAGAGGAGAGAAGCACTCGCTTAGCTCGTTCTCTCTCCTTGCTGCAATACAGGAAGCAAGACGGACTTGATAGAAACTCTTTTGGCCCATCTCGTCCAGCTATGCACATGCTTCACCCCACTCGCTGTAGAGATTGGCGGGGATCTCAACACTCAAACCCCCACTGATCAAAACTTTTGATATGTCCTTATGAAATATCAAAAGTTTACTGAAAGTACAGTCACCCTTTAAAGGTATGGCTCAACTTGCAGGATAACAGGCTGAACTGGATCGGCGGATGTCTTTTTTCAGCCTTACAAACTATGTTACTACGGGTATGTGTGCTGAAATACACCGTCCGGACTGCTGTGCTGCACTAACATAATAGAGAGGACTCATGTGCGCATGCAAGGCAGTCCTCACAATATATTTCAGCACAGCTTCAAACACTGACAGAAAGGGATTCGGGGGCAATGAGAAAACAAGAAATAGTGATCTGAACTCTGTATCAGCTGCACTAATACACTGCTGTATTACTGCAGATCATAGGCCAAGATTTCAGTGAAAGATTCCATCTAAAGCACCCTATGTTCTGTCCATCAACGGGGGAAGGTAATTCCCACATATTCGTGTACCAAATGTCTTGTGATTGTAGGGCACAGAACAAATGATCACATAATTATAAATGCAGTATACTAGTCCTAATTCTTTGAATAGCATACAACCAGGGTGGATTTGATTTAAATCATAGTTTTCTACATATATAACTTATAATATGCAAGTAGATGAAGATTTTTAGAATAACAACTTTTCATATTAGTTTGATTAGGTTGATCCTGCATTCATAGGTTCGTAGAAGTTAGGATTAAGGTCTTTTTCTCAACTCAGTTCATGTTATAACATTTTGGCTGTGAAGAAGAGGCATGTGATCTCTGCTGAGGCAAATTCAGTTTTGAGAACTGCAAAAGTAAACCAAGCATCTGTGATAATATCTTGTAGGTGGAGAAACTGCCCAATAATCCTAACAAAAACCTCTGGAAGAGCATGACACTGTGAATGGATTAATGTAATTTATTTACCCCAAAAATTAAACATATACAGCCTTATTCTACATAATTAAAAAACTAATCTTTATTTCATGATGGAATAACCTTTGGATGGTAATATATTTTCCTCAAAAAGCATTTTCAATAAAAAAATATCTGATTTAAATAAAAAAAATCTGAATTTTTTTTTAATCAATGATTTTTATCCACCCTGCATACAACACAGTACATCATAGACTTCAACTAGCATAAGTAAAACTTGCCTCTCAGTTGTGTTTATTAGGCTACTTTCACATCTGCGTTTTTGCTGGATTCGTCATGGATGGACCAAAACGCTTCCATCATGACAATACAACCATCTGCATCCGTTATGAACGGATCCGGTTGTATTATCTCTAAAATAGCCATGACGGATCCGTTTTCTTTTGTGTCAGAGAAAATGGATCCGTCACCATTGACTTACATTGTGACTCATGACGGATCCATCTTTCTCCGCATCCCAGGATGCACTCAAAAACCTTGCAGTGCTTTTGTGTGTGTCATGGGAACGCAATGAAACAAAATGAAATGCATTCTGGTGCACTTCATTCCCTTCAGTTCAGTTTTGTCCCCATTGACAATGACTGGGGACAAAATTTAAGCGTTTTCCACCGCTATTGAGACCCTATGACGGTTCTCAATAGCAGAAAGGGAAAGCGAGGTGTGAAAGTAGCCTTAGCCAAATCATAGATGCGACTACAAAAAGCATCTCTCAAAATTGAAGATCCAGCATGTGTGTACACTACATGGAAAGGGCATTGATTTCAATGGGAATTGTGTAATGCTTTATTCTCAACCCCACAGATCCCATTTGTCTGCTAGGCTTCTAAACGGCCTGACAATGTATGATCAATTTATAATCTTCAGATTAACTAATATTAAGAGACTACCCAAAGCAGAAAATCCCTTTAATTAGCATACCCATCCATAATAGCCTACTAGAATTGGCAATCACCAATATTTTGATTTAGATTTGCTATAGAATTGGGACACATGCCCTATACCATACTTATTAAAGGTATGCGCCAGTTTTTGTCAACATAATCATTTATGAAGGTACTGTAGCTGTAATTTTGTAATGTCTTTTTTTTACCCTTATTGCTCCTATCTATTATTCTGGACTGTAGCTCTTTCTTATTTCCTGTGCTGTTATATATATATGAGCCAGTGTCGCTATAAACGTGCTGGCCATTGTTAGGGGTTGTACTGGAGCTGTGGCAGACGAAGGAGAAGTGCACCATGGGGTTGGTTGGACACAGCAACAGAAAATGCTACATACAGAATACAAACAGATCAGAGTGATTTTCTTACATGGTCAGGAGGGCACCAATAAGCTCAGGGAAGTTGTACATGAGGTAAGCAATTACATGAAAGGAGGCATGGTGTAAGATGTACCAAAATAGTGCCAGAATTTTGCGCAAACTAATGGGTGGTATATAAAGTCTAGATAGTCTAAAGATGCACCAGATTTAAGATCCGGCATCAACCACTGTGATAAATCTGGTGCATTTTTAGACTGTTTAGTCTAACGTTGTACTTAGTATCTATCCCAATATATCTAAAATATACTAATTACAATTGTGAGTACAGAGTGTAGTGTATTATATAAAACTGTTATCCATACATGTAATGTAAACTGCTGCAATATAAAAGAATATGCAGTCACTAAGTAATCGTATGCATCCATCTACAATACTGCTGTAATTACTACCATGTATTCAGCTATAGCTAATGTAATATCCAATAAATCTGGTTCACACATACATAAGTTTTACAATTAAAATGGATAAGATTTACTAATTATAATCTGACCTGACGAAAATTGAAGAAATCGAAGAACATGCATACATGTCACTAATCTAAATTATCAAGACATCATTTGGGTAGGGTGTCTACATCTATAAACCCTCAGTGATCTACTGTATGCCAATGATACTTAGATACTGGCAGGACATTCACTAAACTTCATGCACTCCATAAGGAGAATTACTACCATAGTAATATTCTTAGCATAGTGAACTGATTTTGCATAAGGTAGAAAACAAGTACATTATAATGTCCAAACGTAAAGGTGTTCTCCAGGCTTTTAATAAAAAATTGTTCTTTCTTTTAACCTGTGGAAGAAAGAGCAATAGTCTGTCACCCTGATTTTGGACTATTATCTATACTATACATGCATAAAACTGCAGTTAAGAAGTCCAGATCGCTTCTTTTTATTTTCCTACTGCCCCCTGTTCCCCCAATGTGCTGTTGGAGAGGACTCATGGGGCATGCACAGCAGTCCTGACAATGTGTTTCAAAGCAGCTCTGAGCGATGGTAGTGGGAGAACTGGGGCTGCAAAAAAGTAAAGAACTGTTATCTGGACTCCATATTTGCAGTACCACTCATGTATTACTGCAGATAATAGTCCATAATTGGGGTAACAGATTCCCTTTAACACTTACCTGTCCCTCACTCCCGACGATGTCACCGTATCGGCTGCACTCGAACAGGCTGCAGTGTAATGGAGATGGCAGCGCACGCATAGCAAGGAACGGGTAAGTATTAACCCAACAATCTTTCCTCCACTGGTTAGAAAAAAGAAAAGCTTCCTGGCAGCTTAGGAACTAGTCACCCACCTAGATATTCCAGATGTGTCAATTCCCTGAAAGCACAAGGCTTTCTTTGGGCATATGGTCTCTTGGCACATGAGCCTCTGCCTGTGGCGGAGACCCAGGAGCTGGTTCTGTGCTGGCCCAGGGAAGGCAGCAATAGTTTAGCAAGCTCCCTGAGCACACACGCTCTGCCATCTGTTCAACAAGGAAAACACACATGTCTCAATTACAGACAAATGCCAATGCACTGACAGGCAGGCTCGATCTGCATCTGATACCCAGACTATGGGACTGCTTTATTATCTTTCCCACTATTAGTCTGATGGACGGCCCTCATAGCTCTTACAGCAATAATCTAGTTGACCACTGCCACTTACTATAAAACACTGCACGCTGCATGATGTTCAACTGACATGTCTATTCCTCACCTTTTCACACAAAGTATAGAAAAGCTACGTTAATCTATACAGCACAGTATTAAGTTGTATTGACCCTGCATTTGTAAATGCTTTCTATATATGCATCTGACTTATACGACTATATACAGAAAAACCTATACCATGCAGTACACAACTGAATGACAAATTCAGCTCTGCTAACCTCATTCCTTGTTTATAGGGTGAGCCCTACTATTTTTCATGCATGTATATAAACCAGTTTTCAGTTGCACATAACCATGTGTATACATGCCGTATATTAAGTACACGTCTAGCCCCATCTCTACCATATTCAGCCACCAATATACTCGTTTTTAAATCTTGAGTACAAGCAAGCTTTTCCTACACACATTATTGATTCCATCCTCCTTCACTCGGTTTGACTGTCTTTCCAAAAGTGCAGTGCATCACTTAGAAGGACAACCATATTACCCATTCTCTAGACACTAATGGACTCCTTTATTACTGACCATCACACTAATGGACTTTCACTACTATGCCTGCCTAAATGACCCTAGTTCATTCTGTACAAGTTTGGAGTTCCTACAGAACAACATCACTTACAATTATGCGGAGTTAGGAGTCAGTTCACCTTTAAACAACATTTTATAGTTACCATACAGAATAAATCTACATAAAAAGTTGTTAACTTGCAAATATATAGCATTATTTATCTTGTACTTATCCTATTACAGTTTGTATCGTAGTCCGTAATTCCGTAGTTCTGTAGTAGTGTTGGGCGAGCATGCTGGCCGAGTCTCCTCCCCGCACAATAAACGTGCGGGGTAGTACTGACACTCACTGTAATGCCGTAGCCATGATGGTTACTGGCATTACAGTGATTGGCTGTCTGGAAAGCGTCATCGGGTGCTTTATAGCCCCAATGACACGTGGTTCGGCTCAGTCTTAGTCAGGCAGAGCTGCAGCAGAAGGGACAGATAGTGCAGGGACAGGAATAGTTTTTTTTTTTTTAGGCAGGGTTTAGTGTTGAAAGGTGTTAGAGACCCAAAAGTCCTTTTAACCCTTATAACCCCATGCCAGTTTTCACATCCGTGCCCAGCCATATTTTGCAAATCTGACATGTGTAATTTTATGTGGTAATAACTTTAAAACGCTTATCCAGGCCATTCTGAGAATGTTTTCTCCTCACATATTGTACTTCATGACAGTGAAAAAATTTAGTTAAAATATTTCATTTTTATAAAAAAAAATACCAAATATACAAAAAAATGGAAAAATTAGCAAATTTGCTAATTTCAATTTCTCTAATTTTATAATAGATAGTAATAACTCCAAAAATAGTTATTACTTTACATTCCCCATATGTCTACTTCATGTTTGGATCATTTGTTAATGCCATTTTCTTTTTTGGGACGTTAGAAGGCTTAGAAGTTTAGAAGCAAATCTTGAAATGTTTCAGAGAAAATTTCCAGTTCAGGTCAGAAGTCCCTTTGTGAGGCTTACATAATAGAAACCACCCAAAAATGACCCCATTTTAAAAGCTACACCCCTTGAGGTATTCAAAACTGATTTTAATTTTTTTTTCCACTAAAAAAGCAAGGGTTAACAGCCAAACAAAACTCAATATTTATTGCCCTGATTCAGTAGTTTACAGAAACACCTCATATGTGGTCGTAAACTGCTGTATGGGCACACAGCATTGCGCAGTAGGAAAGGAACGCCATACGGTTTTTGGAAGGCAGATTTCACGGGGATAATTTTAAGCTGCCATGTCACATTTGAAGACCCCCGAATGCACACCTAGAGTAGAAACTCCCAAAAAATGACCCCATTTTGGAAACTACGGGATAAGGTGGCAGTTTTGTACTATTTTAGGGTACATATGATTTTTGGTTGCTTTATATTACACTATTTGTGAGGCAAGGTAACAAAAAATTGTTGTTTTGGCACTGTTTTTATTTTTTGTTATTTACAATGTTCATCTGACAGGTTAGATCATGTGGCATTTTTATAGAGCAGGTTGTCACAGACTGGACAATACCAAATATGACGATTTGGTACTATTTATTTAGTGTCTCCATATTCTGAAAGTCATACTATTTTAGGGTGCATATGTTTTTTGATTGATTGGTATTACACTTTTTGTGATGTAAGGTGACAAAAAAGGCCAGGTTTAGGTCATGTGATATTTTTATAGAGCAGGTTCTTACGGACGCGGTGAAACTTAATATATATACTTTTTTCAATTTATTTAAGTTTTACACAATAACAGCATTTTTTTTATTAAAAAAATAATGTTTTAGTGTCTCCAATTCTGAGAGCTATAGTTTTATTATTTTTTAGGCGATTGTCTTAGGTAGGGTCTCATTTTTTGCAGGATGAGATGACGGTTTGATTGGTATGATTTTGGGGTGCATATGACTTTTTGATCACTTGCTAATACATTTTTTGTGATGTAATATGACAAAAAAAAATCTTTTTTACAGGTTTTTTTACGGTGTTCACCTGAGGGGATAGTGCATGTGATATTTTTATACAGCAGGTTCTTACGGACAGGGAGATACCTAATATGTATACTTTATTTATTTATGTTTTACACAATAACAGCATTTGTGAATTAAGAAACAAATCATGTTTCAGTGTCTCCATATTCTGAGAGCCCAAGTTTATTTTATTTTTTGGGCGATTGTCTTAGGTAGGATCTAATTTTTTGCGGGATGAGTTCATGGTTTGATTGGTACTATTTTAGGGGGTGTATAACTTTTTGATTGCTTGTTATTACATTTTTTGTGATGTAAGGCTACTTTCACACCTGCGTTCAGTGCGGATCCGTCTTGTATCTGCACAGACGGAGCCGCACCTATAATGCAAATGCTTGTATCCGTTCAGAACGGATCCGTTTGCATTATTTTTTATTTTATTTTTTAAGTCTAAGTCAAAACGGATCCGTCCTGACTTACATTGAAAGTCAATGGGGGACGGATCCGTTTTCAATTGCACCATATTGTGTCAGTGGAAACGGATCTGTCTCTATTGACTTACATTGTAAGTCAGGACGGATCCGTTTGGCTCTGCATCACCAGGCGGACACCAAAACGCCTGCAAGCAGCGTTTTGGTGTCCGACCTCCAGAGCGGAATGGAGGCGGAACGGAGCCAAACTGATGCATTCTGAACGGATCCTTATCCATTTAGAATGCATTGGGGCTGAAAGGATCAGCTATAAACCGTTTGTGAGATCCCTGAAACGGATCTCCCAAACTGAATTCAAAACGCCAGTGTGAAAGTAGCCTAAGGTGACAAAAAAATGGCTTTTATGACACCATTTTTTTTATTTTTATTTTTATGGTGTTCACTTGAGGGGTTAGGTCATGTGATATTTTTATAGAGTAAGTCTTTACGGGCAGGGCTATACCTAATATGTCTACTTTTTTATTTGTATTTAAGCTTTACACAATGATATCATTTTTAAAACCCCCAAAAATTTTGGGGTCTCCATAGTTTTTCAGTTTTGGGGCAATTGTCTTAGGTAGGGTATCATTTTTGCAGGATGAAATGACGGTTTGCACTATTTTGGGGTGCATATGACTTTTTGATCACTTGCTACACTTTTTGTGATGTAAGGTGACAAAAATGGCTTTTTTTAAACCGTTTTTATTTTATCTATTTTACGGTGTTCCCTTGAGGGGTTAGGTCATGTGATATTTTTATAGAGGCGGTCGATACGGAAACAGCGATACCTAATATGTCTACTGTTCTTTTTCTCCCTATTTTTATAATTTTTACTTTATTTTGGGAAAATGACACTTTTTCTTTTACCTGAAACTTTTTTTTTTTTTTTTTTACAGTGTAATACACTTACAGCCTGCTTGCCTGTTCTAGGGGGCTGGATCTCACAGGCTGTCACTGAAGGCAGCCACGATGCCCAAGGAAGGCATCGGACTGCATCCTCTGCCACCGGGTCCCCATCACAGCAGCGCGGGGACCCGATGGCTGCTCCCTCCCTCTCCATACATTGCACGTGCTGCAGTCAACGCATAAAGCAGCGGTCCGTCTATCAGTCACTACCTGACCCCTGCCGCTGATGGGGCGGGCACAGCTCCTGCACCCGCCCGATCATCCCACCGTAATAGTATGGCGCTGGTAGGCAATTAACGTCCCGCTGCGCTGTACTATTACGGCGCTGGTCGGGAAGGGTTTAAGGACTATTGTTTTATCTGGCTGCAATATATATTATTAGCGCAACCAGCGCTAAATTGCGTGCAATTGTTACCTGCGCTACATCTCCTGTATAACGTTTGCACATCCTAAATATCTGTGACATTCAGTGTAATTATTTTTTTGCCGCTGGTAACAGCGACATTACCTGCACTACATCTCCTGTATAACGTTTGCGCATCCTAAATATATGTGTAACTTTTTCTTAGCCGCTGCTGACGACACTACCTGCGCTACATCTCCCATATAATATTTGCGCATCTTAAATATCTGTCACTTTCAGTGTAATTTATTTGCGCAAACACTACATGCGCTACTGTACGTGTGACATACTTGCAAGCATATATACCATTTATTATGCTTAAAGCGAGCAGTAAGGGACGGGGAAGTGGCCGTGCTGCAGATGGTGCACGCAGAGGCTGTGGCCCTGGGCGTGGTGAAACTGTGCCTGCTGCCAGAGCACATGAACACACTCATCCAGGATAACTAGCTTCATGTCCCAGTTTGCAGAGGGGCAAGGACACCACTCTCTAAGTCACACCAGCGCGACTAGGTGGTCGTTTGGATTGCAGCAGATAATGTTTCCAGTCAGATAAGCACCACCCTGTCTTCCACAAAGTCCAGTCTCAGTAGCCAAGAGTTGGGACAACAGAATCATCACCCCGATCCTCCTTCCTCCCACCATGGAGAATCTTGGTAAACAAGTGATCCCACACTCGGATATTCAGAGGAGCTCTTTTCAACGCTTGAAGAGGGACATGATGAGATCTTGTGCACTGATTCCCAAACTCTTGAGCATCCACAGTCAGAAGAAGATGACGGTGGGCAATGGCAATTAGTGTTTCATGAGGTGGATGATGATTATGAGACACAGTTGCCAATAAGTCAATGGCAATTAGTGTCTCAAGAGGTTGATGATGAGGATGAGACACAGTTGTCAATAAGTGAGGTTCTGTTAGGTCAACAAGTCAGGAGGCTGACCAGAATGAGGAAGTGGAAGAGGAGGTGGTGGACGATGAAATCACTGACCCAACCTGGAAAGGTGGCAAACTGAGCGAGGACAGCAGTACAAAGGGGGAGGGATCCGCAGAACCGCAACAGGCTGGAAGAGGCAGTGGGGTGGCAAAAGGGAGAAGGCGGGCCACACAAAACAGGCCCAGAACTGTTCGCCGGAGCACCTCTTTGCGGCAATCTCCCTTGCCAAGGGGTAGGTGTTCCGCAGTCTGGCGCTTTTTTTAGGAAAGTGTGGACGATAAAATAATTGTTATTTGCAACCTGTGCCGTACCAAAATGAGCAGGGGCGTGAACACTAGCAACCTGACCACCAACAGCATGATCTGCCACATGGCATCAAAGCACCCTAATAAGTGGGCCGAACGCCTGGGTCCACAATCAGTGTCTGCGGGTCACATCACTGCCTCCTCTTCCCCTGTGTTACGTGCTGGCCAATGCCCTGTCCAAGACGCAGGCCCGGATGCCTCCCGCCCTGCACCTGCACCTTCGCAAGAACCATCAGCGAGCACATTCACTTCTGTGTCCCAGTGCAGCGTACATATGTCCATACCCCAGGCCTTTGAACAAAAGCGCAAATATCCAGCCACCCACCCACAGGCCATAGCAATAAATGTGCACCTTTCCAAATTACTGGCCCTGGAAATGTTGCCAATTAGGTTTGTGGACACTGAGGCTTTACGCAGCCTGATGGCGGCAGCTGTCCCTTGTTACTCAGTCCCCAGCCGCCACTATTGTTCCTGATGTGCCGTCCCGCCTTACACCAGCATGTGTCCCGTAACATCACCCGTGCCCTGACCAAAGCAGTTATTAGGAAGGTCCACTTAACGACTGACACATAGACAAGTACTTTTGGCTAGGGACGCTACATTTCCCCTATGGCACACTGGGTGAACATTGTGAAGGCTGGGAGCCAGTCGTACCCTTGGATGGCACAGGTGCTACTGACGCCAATAATTGCGGGCCCTACTTCCATCAGGATTTCCGTCACCACCTACATTAGTGGCTGCAATCACCCCCTTCTCCTCCTTCTCATCCACTTCTACCTCTGAATTCTCATCTTGCAGCACCAGTCAGCCATCAGTCAGTAGCTGTAAGCAGTGTAGCACTGCAGTGGGGAAGCGGCAACAGGCCGCACTGAAACTAATTTGCTTAGGTGAAAAACAGCACACCGCCACAGAGCTGTGGCAGGGTATAAAGGACCAGACTGAGCTGTGGCTCTTGCCACTCAACCTACAACCAGGCATAGTTGTGTCTGATAATGGCCGTAACTTGGTGGTGGCTTTGGAGCTAGGCAAGCTCACACACATCCCATGCCTAGCCCACTTGTTCAAATTAGTGGTTCAGCAGTTTCTCAAAACCTACCCCAATTTGCCTAAGCTACTCTGGTGAAGGTGCGTTGCATGTGTGCCCATTCATAAAAGTTATCTACAGCTTCTGTCGGTCTGGCAACGCTACAGCAGCGCTTGCAATTGCCAGCTCACCGACTGTTGTGTGTCGTGAACACGCGCTGGAACTCCATGTTCAACATGTTGGCCAGGCTTTGTGAGCAGCAGAGGTCAGTAGTGGAATACCAGCTGCAACATAGTCGTTGCCTTTCCAGTCAGCTTCCGCTCTTCATAAGCGACAAGTGGGCATGGATGTCTGACCTCTGTGAGGTTTTGAGGAATCAACACAGATGGTGAGCGGCAATGCCGCTATTATCAGCGTAACATCCAACTTCTGTGTCTACTGAAACGCTCGCTGCTCACAATGAAGGTAAGGTATGCTCTGATTATTCTGTGTTCTTTTTAGTACTAAATACTGCCCAGTTACTTCATGTAGTGAGAATTGTTAGACATCTTGTCTGTTTCCAGTGCTGACCAGCACAATTCTGAATGCACACTGTCACTAAAGCTAAATTTGCAAAGTATATTTGCAAATTTGTAGCTAATAGAATGCCATTAAATCAGATTTTACAAACTCCCAGTCGCATGTGGCACAAAAAGCTGCCAAGCTTTAGAATCAGTGTATAATAAGTAATTTGTCACGAACCAGCGGGTGTGAACCCACTGTGCCACGTGTCCTACCTCCTCTAAGGGTGTTGTGAACTCCTTGATTCTTCACAATACCCCTGATGATGGGTATAGACTTTCCCAAGGGGAACACCAGGTCGCTACCTCTTGAGGAGGATAGGTACACGAGGCAGCTGGTCCAGACGGACCAGGAGGTACCTGAGAAAGGTACCAGAAGTACAGGAGTAGTCAGGCAGGCGGACTCATTACCAGAAGCAACAGTGCATGACCGAAGGTTGAAGAAGAGGCGTAGTTAGACAGGCAAAAGATCAGGGCAGGCAGCACAGGTACAGGTCAGGCAATCTGGATCGGCAACAGGAGAGTCAAGGCAAGCTGCCAGGGATCAGACGAGTAACACAATCCAGGAACGCAAGAACGAGTCAGGAACACACGTGAGTATCAGGATCTTTAGCAAAATACAAGGACCTTGACACTAAGGCATCTGGGAAGAAGGCTGAGCCACTTATGTATGCACATGAGGACTAGGATTGGTCAGCGAGGTCACATGACCTAACCCATAACACCCAGGAAGTGACGTGCGCTAGCCCTCAAGGAAGTGCTGCAAAAAAACTGCAGCAAGCATGCTGCGGCCAGGGCTGAGATGCTACTGTGGAGCAGGCCGAATTTTGTGAAGACTTTAGCTCCCCATATTCTGTCAAAGAGTTCGGAAATTAGCGGAAGAGGGTATCGATTCTTGACTGTTACCTTATTCAGACTCCAACAGTCGATACAGGGCTGTAACCATCTTTCTTCTGCACAAAGAAGAACCCGGCACCGGCTGGTGAAGTAGACTTCCGGATAAACCCCCTCTTGAGATTCTCCTTGATGTAATCAGACATTGCTTGGGTCTCAGGAAGTTAGAGTTGGTAGACTCGACCGCGCAGAGGAGTGGCACCAGGCAGAAGGTCAACCGGACAATCATAAGGACGATGAGGAGGGAGGGTCCTGGCCTCTTTCTTACTGAAGACATCTGCAAAACTGACATACCCCTACAGACGTCCAGGTAGGTCTTCAGGTACAGTAGGCGAGGAAGCAGGTCGGACCTGTGATAAGCAGGTAGAAAGAACCCCAATGCAGAATCTGACTGGAGTGCCAGTCCAGAACTGACGCAGATTCTTCACAATACCCCTGATGGTGGGTATAGACTTTCCCGAGGGGAACACCAGGTCGCTACCTCTTGAGGAAGATAGGTACATGAGGCAGCTGGTCCAGGCGGACCAGGAGGTACCTGAGAAAGGTACCAGAAGTACAGGCGTAGTCAGGCAGGCGGAGTCGTTACCAGGAGCAACAGTGCAGGACCGAAGGTTGAGGCAGAGGCATACTCAGACAGGCAAGAGGTCAGGGCAGGCGGCACAGGTACAAGTGCTGCAAAAAAACAGCAGCAAGCACGCTTGCCAGGGCTGAGATGCAACTGTGGAGCGGATCCTCAGAATCACAGCACCTACACAAACAGAGCCCAGAGCTGCAGCGGTGAATGGCAAGCTCTGGCCACAGATCACGGCGCCTTGGAACGTGGTGGTAAGCAGGGGAACAGTGGCACACATACCCCCTTTAAATATTGCCTACTGAAGGCGACATTGAGCAGTATGGATGAAAAGAGGCTTTACTCAGAAAGAAAGTAACACTGTTTCAGTGGTCACTTGGTCGGTCAATAAGTCTACTATTGGCATACTCCACTCGTGATCTCACTACTGCATTACGATAAACTCACATTGCTGGATTCTAATCTGCTATCATATTTCTGGATAACCCACCATATTGCTGGATTATAATAAAACATGCCCATTATGATATTTCTGGATTATAACCTGCTTACTATCTTACAGCAAGATTATAAGATATCCCATTGCTCTTATGCAACTAGTTTATCATTACATTGCCACATTATAACGTCACTTTCATGGGCTACTAAAAATGATGTTAAGACATTTTCTTAATTTATGCACTAGAAAAGAGAAGCAAACAGTGAGGACCACCAGGGCTGTTACCAGAAGTTGGGGTGGTCACCTCAAACAGTTGTATTGGAGGCCCAGCACCCTGTGGAGAGTATCTATAGAACCACCACAGCGGCTGCTGTCATGCTGAACGTTAGATCCAGGAATATGTAGAAAAATCGTAATGCTGTCGGTGGATCAGAAGGACCAAACTGAGTTGAATAGAATTAGAAAATCTTTATAGGCAGGAATTATGCATTTCAGGGCCATACTGGACCCTTCATCAGATTAAAAACCAATATACATGCCAATATATACAGGGGGTACTACCATTTTCTATATGTTCCCGGTACTAAATTGTTGAAACTGCTGAAATAAAAGTATGCCATAAAAATGACATTCAACAAATAGGAATAGTATTTTTTGTATATTGGCTGGTTATTTGGGGGAAATAATTTAGGAGGATGTAACAAAATTATATCCAGTCAAATCTGTACAACACAGAAAAATGAGTTTTTATCTATTCTGTGAAAGTGTCTAATGCGTCGTGATGGTTCAGAACATGCTTTGTCCTTAGAGAAACAAACTGACCAAACACAAGAATAACAATATAATATATATAAGGTACATTACTTGATATGACAATTGTTGCGCCTTACCAAGAAGCTCATTACTACTTCATATTCCTATGCACACAAAGCATCTTTCAGAAAGTGGCAGACTGGCAGACTATTCCACACAACCTAATTGAAGATGGTTCTTATTTTTCCTCAGAGCAATACTCCAGAGCACTCCATGGTGTGTCAATGCATTAGAGTTAATGGAAAAACACCAAATGACAATTATGTAAAATGACAATACAAAGAGGCAGAAGGGACTGAAATATCATCCAAATATTTGACTATAATCTGTATGTGAATAAATGCTCGTTCCTGCATGAACTGCAGAGAAGCAGGTGGGACCTATTTTGGTATTTTAGTGATATTAAAATGCACCACAGACACCTCTCTACCCACTCTTATTTAATGGGATAGGTGAGCAGACAGCAGTGACCGTGTCAGATCCCACAGCACACAGCTTTACTAGGAACAGCCAATAATAGGACACCAGGGACAACTGGCTAAGACTTTGCTGCCCTCTCCCAGGTCACACCAGGCAAAGAGCAAGAACCCACTGAGACCAAGCAAGCAGTAGGTTAAATAGGGGTAGAGCCCACAGCACCACCTTTCAGCTGCTCATCACTATGAGATAATCACAAACATAACAGTGATGAACAAAGGGTAAGTAACAATAGGTATGTATGGATACATACAAGTACAGTGTGGATACATGGAAATGCACAATGAAAACACAACATTTTGACAGCAATCGAAATGAGTAATCTTTAAAAAAAAAAATTGCAAAGTCAGCTTGGAACTTAGCCATGAGCTAAAAAGTGCACGTAGTCATTAATGAGACAACAAAGGCACATGTGAAAAAGCGGAATGCTAAAAACACTGAGGGCGCATTTATATAGCACCAATGAGCCGACAATTGTCAGAAAAGAAGCATTCCTTCCTGACAATTGCCTGCTCGTCAGTGGAGGTTACATGCAGCGATCACCTCTACTGCCATCATTCATCCTCATCCAGATTCATTGTACTGGACAGCAGAGAGTGGTTCACACAGCACAATCTGCTGATTCCGATGTCTGCACTAACAATCATTGCACCCGATGAACAAGCCTTTCGTTCATTCATCGGTTTATGTGTGACACCTTTACATGGGCGAATTATCAGGAATGAGCGTTGGTATGAACGTTCGTTCCAGATAATCGGCCAAAACACTGGAGAACCACCATGGGGTTTTACATAAAACTGGTTATTTTCTGGACCAAACTTTCTGTTCATAGTTACACAGGTTGAAAAAAGATATAGCTCCATCAAGTTCAACCTTCAACAATTCTATAAACCAGTTATTCTTAAAGGGGTTAGTCTCATTTCAGACAATGGTCGCATTGGTACTCATTAGTGCCATTATTGCCAGGCCAGTAAATGCCATGCAGACACACATTTCGTTCTGAGGTGTAAGTTAGCAAATTTCCTTGTCAGTAAAATCGCAGTAATTGAATTATACTCCTGCTATTCTCTTTTTCTGACCCATAGTTCAACATATGAATATTCATCTTTGGGGTTTCCCCATGGAAAAAGGTTTAGGAAACCGTACCACAGACCTTACTGGCTCCATACTTAATAAAATGATAATCTGCAGCCTCATGAATATTAATTCAGCCCAGAACACATAGGCCCCTTTCACACGGGCGAGAATTCTGCGTGGGTGCAATGCGTGAGGTGAACGCATTGCACCTGCACTGAATCCGGATCCATTCACTTCAATGGGGCTGTGCAGATGAGCGGTGATTTTCACGCATCACTTGTGCATTGAGTGAAAATCGCAGCATGTTTTATATTCTGCGTTTTTCATGTAACGCAGGCCTCATAGAAATGAATGGGGATGCGTGAAAATCGCAAGCATCCGCAAGCAAGTGTGGGTGCAATGCGATTTTCATGCATCGGTTGCTAGGAGATAATGTTAGTAAATTGATAAAAGTCAATTTACTGTATTATTTTCCCTTATAACATGGTTATAAGTGAAAATAATAGCATTCTTAATACAGAATGCTTAGTAAAATGTGGCTTCAGGGGTTAAAAAATAAATAAAAATTAACTCACCTCACCTTGTTGTTCGCACAGCCGGCATCGTCTTCTTTCTTCATCTTTCAGGACCTGCAAAAGGACCTTTGATGATGTAATCGCGCTCACCACGTGGTGAGCGTGATGACGTCAGCGCAGGTCCTGCTGAATGAAGATAGAAGATTTATATCTTCATTCAGCAGGACCTGCACTGACGTCACTGCGCTCACCACGTGGCGAGCGCGATTACATCATCAAAGGTCCTTTTACAGGTCCTGAAAGATGAAGAAAGAAGACTATGCCGGTTTCAGTGAAAAAGTCCGGGTTCGGGTCTGGGTACCACATTGAGTTTTTTATGACGCGCGTGCAAAACGCATTGCACCCATGCGATAAAAACTGAACATCGGAACGCAATCGCAGTAAAAACTGACTGAACTGAATTGCGTGCCAACTTGTGCGGTTATCCTGCAATGCACACCCGACGCATCTGGAGCAAATCCGGGACGCCCGTATACCTCCAGTTGGCATAGGTGACAGATCCATAGTTGCAGATTATAGTAAATAATTACTATTACTTTTATGAACTTGGTAACTGTAATGTTTCAGATGCACTTCCCATTTTTTGCAAAAATAAATAAATAAAAATAATTTGACAGGTAGGTCGTGATGCTCTAAGCGTGAAGAGACAGATGAGGGACACTCACCTGAGACAAGCCAAGGTAGATGGACACAGTCTCCGAAATGTACAAAAATTTTCCTTCCTGGTTTAGTGCAAATACAAATCCGTCCAGAGACTGCAGGGAAAAGAACAAGAGACAGTCACAAACGGAGAGGCAGGGAGGAAACAGGCAGGAAAACAGGAAGGAGACAGCCAAACAGAGGAAAAGAAAGGGGAATTGTGGTACACAAAAGGAAAGTACAGTTATACAGAGACAATGCACACAGTCACTGGAGGAGCAAAGACAGTAATACATAGAGAGACAAATGCATAAAACCATTAAGCTGAAAATGAAATTTTAGACAGTTCTGCACATAATCAGAAGAGGGAGCACAAGCAGAGAGAATGCACAAAACTGCTGAACATATTAGCAATTAGATCAGATTCTGATGCAGGGGCAAACCAGACTCCAACAAAAAGCACATATAGATTAAAGGTGTTGTGTGAGATCATCAAAAATCTCAGACATCCCCTACAATGTCATACATAATATACTCGCCCCTTTCTCCAGCACCATTGTCTGTGGTGCTCTACAGTGACGGGCTGCAGTGGTGAGGTGCCAAATCACCAACTACTGTGCCACGCACCCCAGCACTATATCACTGTCCTCTGATGTAGACAACTGAGGGCAGTGATTGGCTGTAGTGGTCACGTGCCATTGCCGCTGCTGTTTGGAAATAGAGTACTGAAGGAATGCTGCAGACAACAACGCTGGAGTAAAGAGGGAGTATACTGTATGATATTTTTGTCTTAATCATCTTTAAATTATCTTTATTTACCTTGGACAATCTATTGCTTTTAAAATACATTTTTGGCAATATGACTACCATTACAGATCCTATAGGAGCTGTTCCTCAGCTTTGCTACTGTTGGAAAGCAAAATACCTCTAGTTATTAAGTGATATAACTACTGTTTTCTACACTGCACTATAAGTATGCAAATTTGCCATTCAGAGATCTAGGACTGCGGTAAAAAGTCCTTATAAGAAACCTATGCACACTGTGCTATGACAGCATCACCACTAATCCATCCGAGAGCAGGGAGATTGTCCCAGACTAGAAAAAAGAGCACCGTCTATTGGGTAGACTGACAGCTGGCAGCCATTTCAAGTGAACGCAAGGAGAACATAAAATCGGCTCATCCGTGGCAAAATGAATACAAGGGCACCATATAATTTAACTATGCATTCCCTCTGTTACGTACAGGTTTTAGGATAAAATGGAGGCTTGCTTTAATAGTAAGACCCCTTTCACACAAGCTAGTTTCCTGCGCAGGTGCGATGCGTGTAGTGAACCCACACTGAATCCTGACCCATTCATTTCTATGCCTCTGTGCACATGAGCATTGTTTTTAATGCATCAGTTCTGCTTTGCGTGAAAATCGCAGCATGTTCTATATTCAGTGTTTTTCACGCAGCCCTGGCCCCATAGAAGTGAATGGGGCTACAGTGAAAAACGCATTGCATCCAGACAAAATGCGTTTTTCATGGATGGCTGCTAGGAGATGTTGTTTGTAAATCTTCATTTTTTTTTTTTTTTCATGCATGTGAAAAACGCATCTAAACTGACTGCACCCATGCGGGAAAAAAGCAAACCCTGAACACAATTGCAGATTGAATTGACTGAACTTGCGATTTTTCACTGAATGCAGCCGGACACAATCCATATCGTTCGTGTAAAAGGCCTTTAAGAGCAGATATGGCAAAAGTCAATATGAAGATCTGTCTAATGATCTTTTCATCTGTTAGCCCGTAACCATGACAAGTGAACATTCATAAGGGCTACAAGAAAGAACAGTATGAAACTTCCGGCACCTAGTGCTATGAACATATGGGTAAAAGATCTTTATAGACTTTATATGGTGAATTAAGGTGTAACAGTGATATTCTATCCAAAACTGGATGACTCTTTTAATATCTTAACACGTTAAGGACCCAGGACGAGAATGCTCGTCCTAAAATGCCAGTACTTAGTGCCCCAGGACGAACATTCTCGTCCTCCGGTCCTTCCTCCCCCCGCGTGCGGTGCTGCATCCACCAGCATCAGTGATAACGCTGATGCTAGTGGATTAACCCCTCATATGCCGTGATCAGCGCTGACCAAATCGTGCTCCCTCACCTCATCTATCGGGTCCACGCGCTGTGGCATGAATTAACCCCTCAGATGAACACCGTCAAAAAATAAAAATAAAAACTGTGCTAAAAAAGCAATTTTTGTCAACTTACATCACTAAAAGTGCAACACCAAGCGATCAAAAAGGCGTATGCCCCCCAAAATAGTACCAGTCTAACCGTCACCTTATCCCGCAAAAATTGAGCCCCTACCTAAGACAATAGCCTAAAAAATAAAAACAACTATAGCTCTCAGACTACAGAGACACTAAAACATGATTTATTTGTTTCAAAAGTGCTTTTATTGTGTTAAATGTAAAAAATAAATAAAAAAAAGTTGACATATTAGATTTTGCCACGTCCGTAACAACCTGCTCTATACAAATACCACATGACCTAACTCCTCAGGTGAACAATGTAAAAAAAATAAAAAAAAATGTCAAAAGCCATATTTTGTCACCTTACATCACAAAAAGTGTAATAGCAAGTGATCAAAAAGTCATATACACCCCAAAATAGTGCCAATCAAAGCGTCATCTCATCCTGCAAAAAAATCAGCCCCTACCTAAGACAATCGCCCAAAAAATAAAAAAAAATATGTCTCTACTATGGAGAAACTAAAACATGATTTTTTTATTTTTGTTTCAAAAATCATAATATTGTGTAAAACTTAAATAAATAAAGTATACATATTAGTATACATGATAGGTATTGCCGCATCCGTAGCAACCTGCTCTATAAAAATATCACTTGACTTCAGGTGGACACTGTAAAAATAAATTTAAAAAGTGTGTCAAAAAAGCCATTTTATGTCACCTTACATCACAAAAAGTGTAATGCCAAGCGATCAAAAAGTCATATGCACCCTAAAATAGTACCAATCAAACCGTCATCTCATACTGAAAAAAATTAGACCCTACATAAGACAGTCAACCAAAATTAAAAAAAAAAACTATGGCTTTCAAAATATGGAGATACTAAAAAAATAATTTTTTCAAAAATGGTTTATTATGTAAAGCAAACATATTTGTCATATTTGGCGTTGTTGCGTCCGTAACAACCTGCTCTATAAAAATACCACATGATCTAACCTGTAAATAACAAAAAATATAAATGTTGCCTCACAAAACGTCTAATATAGAGCAACCAAAAATCATATGTACCCTAAAACAGTACCAACAAAACTGCCACCTTATCCCGTAGTTTCGAAAATGGGGTAATTTTTTTGAGTTTCTATTCTAGGGGTGCATCAGGGGGGCTTCAAATGTGACATGGCAGCTTAAAATTATTCCAGTAAAATCTGCCTTCCAAAAACCATATGGAGTTCCTTTACTTCTGCGCCCTGCCGTGTGGCCGTACAGCAGTTTACGACCACATATGGGGTGTTTCTGTAAACTACAGAATCAGGGCAATAAATATTACGTTTTGTTTGGCTGTTAACCCTTGATTTGTTAGTGGAAAAAAATTATTAAAATGGAAAATCTGCCCAAAAAGTAAAATTCTGAAATTTCATCTCCATTTTACATTAATTCTTGTGGAACACCTAAAGGATTAACAAAGTTGGTAAAATCAGTTTTAAATACCTTGAGGGGTGTAGTTTCTAGAATGGGGTCATTTTTGGGTGGTTTCTATTATGTAAGCCTCACAAAGTGACATCAGACCTGAACTGGTCCTTAAAAAGTGGGTTTTGGAAATGTTCTGAAAAATTTCAAGATTTGCCTTCTAACTTCCCCAACAAATAAAATGGCATTCACAAAATGATCCAAAAATGAAGTAGACATATGGGACATGTAAAGTAATAACTAATTTTGGAGTTATTACTGTCTATTATATAAGTAGAGAAATAGATATTTTGAAATTTGCTACTTTTTCCAACTTTTTGGTAAATTTGGTATTTTATTTATAAATAAAAAAAAAACACTAAATTTTACCACTATCATGAAGTACAATATGTGACGAGAAAACAATCTCAGAATGGCCTGGATAACTAAAAGCATTTAACATTTATTACCACATAAAGTGACACATGTCAGATTTGCAAAAAATGGCTGGTTCTTAAGGTGAAAAATGACAAGATCCTTAAGGGGTTAAAGTGTATTCCTTGTGAAAAAAGTAATAGGAAAATAAATAAGAGCTTTACAGCACACTTATATCCTAATGTTAATGTGCAATGCCTTTCTAAAGCCCAATCCCTCTCAGTACTCTGATTCACCGCTAGAATCAGCACCACAGCTGCTGTCATCACAGGACCGGGAAAAATGGAGTTCTATCTACAGTATCTAATATCTATCTATCTAATAATAAAAAATAAAAAAAGAGGCAGCACACCGACATCAAGTGAAACAGGCGGTGACCCAATTTATTCCCAGGCTGGGAATATTGCCTGGGAATAAATTGGGTCACCACCTGTTTCACTTGATGTCGGTGTGCTACCTCGTTTTTTGGAATTATCGAGGAGTGGAAGATTTGCCTATCTTCCTTGAGGAATTGCAGCCTATCTACGTCCATCTAAGGCCTTTCACACGGGCGTCGCTTGTGAGGGCTGGATAGGATGCGGGTGCGACTGGAAAGCGTTTTAATGCGTTTTTGAACGTGCGTGAGAAAAATCTGCATGTTTGGTACCCAGACCCGAACATTGATTTATTTTTTTAACCCCTCCATCTCTATTTTACTAAGCATTCTGTATTAAGAATGCTATTATTTTCCCTTATAACAGAAAATAATAATGATCGGGTCCCCATCCCAATCATCTCCTAGCAACCATGTGTGAAAATCGCACCACATTCTATTCTATCTATCTAAAAAGAGTAGTCCATGACACTTCCACAAGTACAGTAAAGTAAAGATGTGACTTTATTCACCAAAGCTTGAAAAAGGTTCCAGTGTGCAGACTGAAACGTTGCTTTGGTGAATAAAGCCACATCTTTATTTTACTTGTGGAAGTGCCGTAGACTACTCTTTTTATGTTCTTGGAGACTGGCTAGCTCCTATAACAGCACGCACCCAACCTTTACGTGATTTGTTGTGCTGCTCACAAGCTTGGAATTATTTTGGTATCTGTCTATCTAGGTGGCTATCTATCTATCTATCTATCTATCGAATGTATCAGCAAGGAGGATGCAGACAGCTGGAGTAAGGCTACAATCAGCGTTATGCTGTACGGTTTTGAGATATGGCAGGAGATCTCGAAACCACAGCAAAACGTTTGAGTTCATATAATACAACTGGCTGCATCCGTTCAGAACAGATCTAGTTGTATTATATCGAAAATGAAGAAAATGGAAAACAGAAATGAAACTGGAAAGGAAAATGTTAATGTGAAAGTAGCCTAATACAAGTCTCCTACATTTCCTATATTGAATTGAAAAGCCTCTGTTGCCTGCAAGAGAATGAGGCTAGCAAACAGCATATAGCACTCATTTATTAATTCTAGATTCTAGAATTCTTGATATTTTTTTTTTAACACAACTGCATATCTATGAATACAAGCTACCAAAGAAATTAATATTTGTATCATCATTTTAAAATAGTTTTTCCAATGTGAATTTTCATATGCTTGACAAATGTTTTTCTCCTGTATTTGTGCCTAGAAATGCTAGTCCATTTCACAAAATAATCAAGGTCAATGGTGACTAGCATAAATATGCTGATGAAAAGCACCATTTATCATTCATGCACATTTTCAGTTCGACTTGCAATCATTTTCACCAACGTAGGTATCATTTATGATTTGGTTCAAAACACAGCAGCGAGGCATTAACACTTTCAAACTTGTCTTAGCCACAGGTATATTCACCGAATATCTACAGAAAGGTCTCACGTTTGGAGGTGACTTCCTCAACCTTAATCCTTCACAAGCAGCAAATGTATCAAATTCTTGCAGGAAATATTTGACACAGTATTGTGTGTGCTACAGGTGTCTTCAAATACCTCAGCCCAACAATGGTCATTACTGGTTACCATATTATTCCATAATTAATGTAAAAAATGAAATCAGACATCATACAGAACATGACAATCTCTTTCTAACAAAGCTAGAACCAGCCGTGTATCTCACATGGGTCTAGAGATCTGCCCATTTATTGCTCCAATTGTAATGCTAGATTAATATCAAGCAGACAGCTTCAGGGGTGTGTACTTTCTGCTGCAGCCTAGGGTGTGTGACCTTTCTGCTGAAGCTCTCTCCCTATCACAGTTCAGGGGGCAGTTTAAAGGGACACTGACAGGCCCAATTAGCATATTGAGTTATATATATCACAGTACAGGTCATATAAAGTGTATTAGAATCATGTAAGTATCCCCCCTGCCCACCTTATAAATACGGAAATATAAAGTTTTATAACCTGCTTGTCCGGTCTCCAATCTGCCCAAGGGGCGGCGTTTCATCTGAAAATGCGCCCAGCCAATCTTCTGCGCCTGCGCCCGCCGTGGTTAGATCGCGCCTGCGTACACACCCTGCCTGCGTCCCCGAGCCTCTGCCTCATGCGCATGCGCCAGACACTGTTCATAGCAGCAGCGCTTCAGGTGCATGCGCATGAGGCAGAGGCTCGGGGACGCAGGCAGGGTGTGTACGCAGGCGCGATCTAACCACGGCGGGGCGCAGGCGCAGAAGATTACACACGAACGATGAATATTGATGAGCTGGGCGGGGCTTCAGAACGGCAGTTGGAAGCGGCTGGCTGGGCGCATTTTCAGATGAAACGCCGCCCCTTGGGCAGATTGGAGACCGGACAAGCAGGTTATATAACTTTATATTTCTGTATTTATAAGGTGGGCAGGGGGGATACTTACATGATTCTAATACACTTTATATGACCTGTACTGTGATATATATAACTCAATATGCTAATTGGGCCTGTCAGTGTCCCTTAAGGGTGAAACGGAGCATCGGCCATCTCAGTGAGTCAGACAACAACAAAATAAGAAAGAAAAAAAACTAACAGCAGGTAGCGCAATACAGATACATTTTATTGAATACTAGCAGAAGGACCCGGCTTCACATGGGTATATTTCATCTATTTCATTTCATCTGTGTGTGTCGTTAAAAGATAATCGACAGTATCCCCCATAACAGTGACCTCTACAGCACCCCACCCCTTTAACAGTGAACTCCACAATCCCCCACCCCTTAACACTGATCCCCCACAGTGCCCCGCCACTTTAAAATGGGACCTCTACAGCAGCCCATGCCCTTAACTTTGACCTTCACAGCAGCCCGCCCCTTTAACAATTAGTTTCACAGCACCCCACTCCCTTGACAGTAACCTCCTCAGGGGCCAGTCCCTTTAACAGTGACCTCCACAGAACGCAGCTGCCTTAACAGTGACCTCCCCCAGCAGTTGTCACTGTAATAGTGGCCCCTGCCCTCTTAACAGTGACCATCACAGTGTCCGCCCCTTTAACAGTGGCCTCCACAGCAGCCTGTCCCCTTAACAGTAACATCCATAGTGAACGCCATTTTAACAGTGACCTCCACAGCGCCCTGCCCCTTTAATGATAGGGCTACATGACGACATATGTTGCGCAACATTTTGTCTCAAAATTTTTTCACGGCAGTCACAAAAAATCCTTCCAAGATGGATTTTTCTGTGAATGTCGCGTTGCAGCATGTCACATGTCGTGCAACACATGTAGCAGTGTAGTTGTGCCCTATGTGTAGTGCAACTTATTGTCACGCGACACATATCGTCGTGTAGCCCTAGCCTAAAGCTGACCTACAGCAGTGAAGAAAAATGGCTGGGTTGTTATGGAAACCTGGAGTAAATCTGTGTATGTGGAGACTAAGGTCCTGCGAGCTTCTATTGGCTGATAAGGGACATGTGACTGTGTGTATGGCAGTTGGGATATGAAGAGAAAGACTTGCAGGCTTGTATTGGCTAATGCAGGTCATTTGTTTTGAATATCTCAGGAACGGTACGTCCTAGAGAGCTGAGACTGGTCTAAAACCTTGCCGGACACCTGATATACTTGTGTGCCAAATTTGGTGAAGATAGGTCCAGTCTTTGGTCGCGCAAAAAGAACAGACAGACAGACATCGGGACAGACAAACTCATTGTGTACCGGTATATTACCTCCACAGTATCCTTTCCCAGATAGTAAGTGATATGTGTACCGAGTTTAGAAGAAATTGATGGACGAGTTTTTGAGTTACAGAGAAACATGTGTGTAGCAAAAACTGTTGGAGCATACAAACTCCATGCAGCTGCTGTGTAGGGGCGAATGACCCCCACAAAATTTATTTCCAGGTAGCAAGGGATGTGTATACCAAGTTTCATTGAAATCGATAGTTGCGTTTTTGAGTGATCGCGGAACATACATACACACACATATACTTTATATATATAGATCTCAGTGGCTATACTAAATGTTTAATTACATGCAATTAAAAAGTATTCAGATCCAGATGCTGGTTTGAAAACTGTAGATTTTTCATAGCAAAACCCCTTTAAGACCCCCTTGTTTTCGCTGGGTATGGCCAAAAATCGAATGATGCTGATGAAGACAAACACCTATATACTTTTTTTTTTTTTTAACTCGATTTATTGAACGAATCATCAGAAAAGTTCAAAGAAAATCAGTATACATGGTCAATAAGACATTTAAATACATAAACAGTACCATATACATACCAATATCAATAAAGGTAAGATGACAATTCACGTATGTAAAACTTGTACAGAGCAATCATATTTGACAGGACACATGTTTGTAGTGAGTGAAACACCTATATACTTACTTGGGATACAAATACAAATGTTTAGATGAGCTGTGCTACAATGTAACTGCAGAACTTCTATGGAAGGAGGATTAGAACCTATGCTATGTGTGACTATTAGTGTTGATCGAGCCAAACACTTCGGGATGTTCAGGTGTTCGACCGAGCACCCGAGTATAATGGAAGTCAATGGGAGAACCCGAGCATTAAACCAGGTACCCCCGGCTCCATTCGGCCTAAATAAAACCATGGAATACAGTCATTATTAATAATAACGGTTATGGAGCACACACCAGATAACCGACTAACAATCTCTACACCGACTGGATATATGTTCATACATCCATTTTTACTTTTTATTATTTTTATTTTATCTCTTTTTATTTTATTCTTATTCATATTTCTATCTTCAGTTCCATTATTTTCCTTATTACCAGGCAAATTCAGGTGACCAAACATGGGGAATAACCCAGGGGAATACCAATCAACAATCCTCCAATCTAATAATCCCACACATAAATGTAATTTAATCCATTCATGTATGTATCTAACAATTCATTTATTCATCTATTCATTCTTCCCTTTAAGGCCTTTCCCATTGGAGTGTGCATTTATACACGTATCCACTATTTATCTATTTATCTATTTATTTGTGAATGGTTCTGAACGTACTTGTGTCTATAAGGAATTCATATATGTTTGTAAATACACACACACTTTTTACAAGTATACTGTATGTATGTTGTTTGGGGGAATATCCTTTATGTATACCCTTCTCTTTCTTCCACCCCCCTTCAACAGGCCAATAGATTAAGTGGGAAATATATATTATTTATTATATATATGCGTATAATGCGTGGGTCGCAGGAAAGGCAGCCTAACATGAAGTCAGCCATGTGTGCCAGAGTACCAACTGTTAAGACTTCGCTGTCGTCATCAGGAGGATCACTCTCAATCTCCTCATCCTCTTCCTCCTCTTCTACCCACCCACTGCTGAACAGATGGAATTAAACTTCCATGGGTACTACCCTCTGTAGCGGAGGCAACCGTCTCCTTCTCCTCCTCCTCTTCATCGTCCAAGAAGACTAACTGAGGGTAGTCTAGCTATCACCCAGTGTAATGTCTTCCCACATTTCCACCTCTCCCACTGTATGGGGGCGACAAGGAGATGTTATACTGTATGGGGGCCTCAAGGAGACGTTATACTGTAGGGGGCAGGGGCCACAAGGAGATGTTGCTCATGTTTGGGGGACTCATGTGACTCATTATTCCCTAATGCCTGCTATAATAGATCAATGTGCTGACACTATTCTATGCTTTTTAGGGATCTCTCACTCTCTCCTGTTCCTCTGCCTGGACACTCCTCGCAGGCCAGGAGTCGGGCGAAGTGGCGAACTGTTGTGCGGAGGGAGTCTGGAGAGACTTTTCCCACTGCTGCCTCGCTTGTGTGCTCTGATTCTGACATGAGATGTCGGTGGGCGGAGATTTGAATATGGGAGCAAGGAGGAGGGAGAGCCGGGGGAGGCCGCTGCGGGAAGTAATACGTTTGCAATTTCTTCAGAGCACACGAGCAAGGCAGCCGCAGGAAAAGTCTCTCCAGAGAGGGAGGGGAAGTAATGTGTTTGTACTCAGCGCTATGCAAGGTGCAGGGACGGGCAGACGCAGATTTAGAAGCGGTCAGCTCACATGACCACTTCAATGACGTCACAAAATACTGCAGTAATTAGGAAACAGCGATATCGCCATATCGCGGTTTTTTTTATACCGCGGTATATCGTGAACACCTGTATATCACCCAACCCTAGGTGGAAGTGCAGAAAGGTTCTGTGAGGGGACCGAAACGTCACTGCTGTGTCATGTCAATAAAGACAAATTCACCGTTTACAGAAGGTGTGCCGTGGAATTCTTTTTATATTTATGTACCTGGAATTTCTGTATTGGAGGAGTGCTGCCCCACTTTGGAAGTTTATATATATATATATATATTCAATCATGGGCATGGACTTACTTGTGTGTGTGTGGTCTTGGGGCGTGGCTTTGGGGTCCGATCGCCAGTTTCTCAATGCGCTTTCACAAGGCTCCCGGAACTGGTATGCGCGATCCCTCACATGAGCCGGCCGGCAGCCAGATCAGAGAGAGGCGGGCGGGCCACAGGCTCTGACGTTTCGTGTACAGAACCAGGCCACTCCCTAGGGTAGGTTTAAGTTTGTACACAAAACGTCAGCACAGGAGCCTGGTGGAGGACGTCGGGGGTCACATGAACGCCATCGGCCCTACAGGAACACCGCATAATAAATAAAGACAGTAAATTACAAAAGTGTTTTTAATTAAGTTATAACCCACATTACCATAAGTACATATAACTTAGACAACCACTTTAAACAGGACTCGCATTATTATTTTATAGGGGTTGGCCACCTTTAGTCCACTTTTAAATTTACTTTTTAAGCTGACACAGCCACTATGCGTATTTGGTATCACTGTAATCGTACTGATCCAGAGAATAAAGTTATCATGTTTTTTTATGGCAGAAAATGAACTACTGCAAAATTTATAATGTAAAAACCCCTCTGCCGAAAGAGTTAATGAAAGTTAATCAGTTATGTGTTCCCCAAAATGGTCCTATTAAAAACTGCAACTTGTACCACAAAAAACAAGCCCTCATATAATTACATCGATTTTAAAAGATATAACTCTTGGTAGGCAATGATGAAAAATTGAAAAAAAAGAAGCTTGGTCATTAAGGAGTTAAGTAAAGTTATTGAAGTAGCAGTTGCAACAGTTGCTTCTCCTATAGCCATGCCACTGGTCCCTAGTCTAACTCCAATCCACACTGCAATTTTAGGAAAGGCAGTGAAAGGGAACTGATTGACAACTGTAGCAATGAGCATGATATCACTGGCCTAGGGTAATGTGCGAGAAAGCCCTCATAGGAGCACCACAACCTTCTCACACAGCTGATTGGTGGGGGTCAAAACCCCACCAGTCAGATACCTGGGGTCCTAGGTTTGAATCCGACCAAGGACAACACCTGCATGGAGTTTATATGTTCTCCCTGTGTGTGGGTGTTTCCTTCAGACATACTGATAGGGAATTCAGATTGTGAGCCCCATTGGGGACAGCTTGGTGCTAATGTCTGTAAAGCGCTGCGGAATATGGTAGTGCATAAAATAAATAAATAGGTCATCAGCTCCAATCCCAACTGTTAACCTTTTGATTACCATAGACTGTGAACACTACATGACCATAGGGGACTCCTCCTCTGGTTGGGTCCCAGCCATCAGCAGTCAGCCTTGGGGACCTAGAAAGAATTGCAGGGCTGTTGGTTCAGTAATCCTGCTGCCCAAGCCACAGCCTGTGCCCAGTGGCGTACATAGAGAACTAAGGGCCCCATAGCAAGGATCAAACCGGGCCCCTACATAGGACGGAAGGGTTTCTGTCTAAACCCTTTTCAATGACCCTTGGGCCATTTTTCCACTGCTTCATTTGCTAAAAGTTGTTTCTGTACAGGGTAGAGTCCTGACTCAAGTGTTCACCCCCAGTAGAAGAGGAGATGATCCCAACTAAGACTAGGCCCCCTCTTGCCCTGGGCCCCATAGCAGTCGCATGGTCTGCCGCTATGGTAGTTACGCCCCTGCCTGTGCCACAGAGACACAGCATCATTTATTAGATACAGGACTAAGCTACATCATAAGTATAAAATAATATTGTAATCAGTAATTCCTTATGGGATTCTAAAACAATGTAATACATTTAATTAATTTTTTATTTTTTTAAATTGAAAAAGAAAATACCTATCTTTCATCTATCTATACTTATTAGGTATCCCCATCAGTTTGAAATATATACACCTGTATATGTATACAGCCATGTCAATGAAAAAACTAAAAAGTTATGGAGAGGCAATAGGTTGAAAATATTAACTGGCCAGTAAGAGGTTAAAATTGCTTTATCACATTGTTACACTGACAGTGATTTACCACCTCTCACCTTTAAGGCCTGATGTACACAACCATATTTTTGGCGAGTGTCCGATCCTCATTTTTTGCAGTTCAGACACGGACCCTTTCATTTCTATGGGTCCACAAAATGTGCTGTCCGCTTTTTTGTGGACCACATCCGTGCGGCCAGATCCCTATTCTTGCCCATTCTGCGGAAAAGAATAGGCTTTTATACAGAGGATCCCGTGAAAATTGGGGGATGCAGATGGACCAAGTCCGTATTTTGCGGATCTGCATGGCCCAAAACTGGTACAGTTGTGTGCTGGAGGCACTTGCTCATGAACGTTTGCTCGTTCATCGGCTGATTGGCTACTCAATTTTACAGGCCAGTTATCGGGAACTAGTGCTTGTATGCCTGATAATTGTCCAGAAATCATGCAGTCTAATCGGGCCATAACATCCACCTCTAATTCTGTGTATACTGAGATCTACCAACAACTGCATTCATGTGAGTTATCAGTGAGCAGAACGCATTTGTCTAAGGAAAGACTATATGAAGATTAACTCTCAATCTTTATAACATCCCATCAGTCTGAAGTATGTAAGCTATGACAATCTTTTTAATTGATTGACTTGTTGATAGTGTTCCTGAAAGGCCCCTTTCACACGAGCGAGTTTTCCGCGTGGGTGCAATGCGTGACGTGAACGCATAGCACCCGCACTGAATCCTGACCTATTCATTTCAATGGGGCTGTGTACATGAGTGTTGTTTTTCACGCATCAGTTCTGCGTTGCGTGAAAATCGCAGCATGTTCTATATTCAGCGATTTTCACGCAAGCAAGTGCGGGTGCGATGCGTTTTTCACTGACGGTTGCTAAGAGATGTTGTTTGTAAACCTTCAGTTTTTTATCACTGAAGAACTGAACAACTGAACGCAATCGCAGACAAAACTGACTGAACTTGCTTGCAAAATAGTGCGAGTTTCACTGAACGCACCCGGACCTTATCCGTCACGCTCGTGTGAAAGAGGCCAAAAGTAAACTGAGCTGTGTAGCATGCAGCAGTGTGGTAACTGAAACTCTTAGCGCTTATACATTTAGTTCAACCTGCTTTGAGATTGTACAGATGGTTCCCAGACCTTATTTCTCCTCTCCCCATGCTCTGTTTTGCACTCACATTAATCTGTTTCTCATTGATGTTTCTGATCGCTGAAACTTTGAGCCACAACCGGATTTTTTAAGAGAGAAATAGCATCTTCTTGCTGGTTTGCACTTTAATCAGAGAAATGACTTTCCTTTATACCGATTGCTTGGTATACAAACTTTGGTGGCCAGTGGTACAAAGCAGATATATATATATATATATATATATCTACAGTACAGACCAAAAGTTTGGACACACCTTCACATTCAAAGAGCTTTCTTTATTTTCATGACTATGAAAATTGTAGATTCACACTGAAGGCATCAAAACTATGAATTAACACATGTGGAATTATATACATAACATAAAAGTGTGAAACAACTAAAATATGTCATATTCTAGGTTCTTCAAAGTAGCCACCTTTTGCTTTGATTACTGCTTTGCACACTCTTGGCATTCTCTTGGTGAGCTTCAAGAGGTAGTCACCTGAAATGGTCTTCCAACAGTCTTGAAGGAGTTCCCAGAGATGCTTAACACTTGTTGGCCCTTTTGCCTTCACTCTGCGGTCCAGCTCACCCCAAACCATCTCAATTGGGTTCAGGTCCGGTGACTGTGGAGGCCAGGTCATCTGGCGCAGCACCCCATCACTCTCCTTCATGGTCAAATAGCCCTTACACAGCCTGGAGGTATGTTTGGGGTCATTGTCCTGTTGAAAAATAAATGATGGTCCAACTAAACGCAAACCAGATGCTGCAAGATGCTGTGGTAGCCATGCTGGTTCAGTATGCCTTCAATTTTGAATAAATCCCCAACAGTGTAACCAGCAAAGCACGCCCACACTATCACACCTCCTCCTCCATGCTTCACGGTGGGAACTAGGCATGTAGAGTCCATCCGTTCACCTTTTCTGCGTCGCACAAAGACACGGTGGTTGGAACCAAAGATCTAAAATTTGGACTCATCAGACCAAAGCACAGATTTCCACTGGTCTAATGTCCATTCCTTGTGTTCTTTAGCCCAAACAAGTCTCTTCTGCTTGTTGCCTGTCCTTAGCAGTGGTTTCCTAGCAGATATTCTACCATGAAGGCCTGATTCACACAGTCTCCTCTTAACAGTTGTTCTAGAGATGTGTCTGCTGCTAGAACGCTGTGTGGCATTGACCTGATCTCTAATCTGAGCTGCTGTTAACCTGCGATTTCTGAGGCTGGTGACTCGGATGAATTTATCCTCCGCAGCAGAGGTAACTCTTGGTATTCCTTTTCTGGGGCGGTCCGCATGTGAGCCAGTTTCTTTGTACCGCTTGATGGTTTTTGTGACTGCACTTGGGGACACTTTCAAAGTTTTCTCAATTTTTTGGACTGACTGACCTTCATTTCTTAAAGTAATGATGGCCACTCGTTTTTCTTTACTTAGCTGCTTTTTTCTTGCCATAATACAAATTCTAACAGTCTATTCAGTAGGACTATCAGCTGTGTATCCACCTGACTTCTCCACAACACAACTGATGGTCCTAACCCCATTTATAAGGCAAGAAATCCCACTTATTAAACCTGACAGGGCACACCTGTGAAGTGAAAACCATTTCAGGTGACTACCTCTTGAAGCTCATCAAGAGAATGCCAAGAGTGTGCAAAGCAGTAATCAAAGCAAAAGGTGGCTACTTTGAAGAACCTAGAAACATATTTTCAGTTGTTTCACACTTTTTTTTATGTATATAATTCCACATGTGTTAATTCATAGTTTTGATGCCTTCAGTGTGAATGTACAATTTTCATAGTCATGAAAATAAAGAAAACTCTTTGAATGAGAAGGTGTGTCCAAACTTTTGGCCTGTACTGTATATATATGTGTGTGTGTGTGTGTGTGTGTGTGTGTATGTAAAATTCACAATCTTACAGGTGAATATTATGTCAGTTTGTATCTTATAAACATGCTATTTTATACAGGTGTGGTAGCTTATATTAATATAATAAAATGTAAAATCTTGCCGCTGTGGCCACAGTAAAATAATGCCCTAAACTTGTCCTAAACTATTTTGTGTCCACGGTCATATGACTGGTTCATCCAGTAACTACTGTACACACTGTAGTCACCAGGGTTGCCAACTGTCCAGAAATATCTGGACAGCCTGTAAAAATAGGCAACTTTTTTCCTGGGACCGTGAAAAAAAGAGGTGTCTGTTACTTTTTGGAGGCTACAGGTACTTGACTAGATTATTTTGGTGGTATTTATCATCATTTTACAGCTCACAGTAAATGCTGGTAATCAGGTGTTATCAGTATATTGAGCTATAGACATGTATTACTTCTAATCTTTATCATTCATCATGGTTTTCCCAATTGTCTGTGTAATAATTGTTGGCTGTCCGTGATTTTGGGATGTCTACTTTCATATTGTCACTGGTCACTCCCAGGCGAGGTGTTAGAAGATTGGAGAGGCTGTCTGCACGTGATGTCATCTGACAGCCTCTTTTAAAGGGGTTCTGCACTTTGTTTAAGCTGATGATCTATCCTCTGGATAGATCATCAGCTTCTGATTGGCTGGTGTCCGACACCCAGGGCCCCTGCCGATCAGCTGTTTGAGAAGGCAGCGGCGCTCCAGCAGCGCCACGGCCGTCTCACTGTTTACCACTGGCCGAGTGACGTCACGACTTGTATCAACTGGCCTGGGCGGGGCTAAGCTCCATTCAAGGGAATGGAGCTTAGCCGCGCCCAGGCCAGTGATACTAGTGGTGACGTCACTGGGCCTGCGGTAAACAGTGAGAGGGCCGCGGCGCTGCTGGAGCGCCGCTGCCTTCTCAAACAGCTGATCGGCGGGGGTCCCGGGTGTCGGACCCCCGCCAATCAGAAGCTGATGATCTATCCAGAGGATAAATCATCAGTTTAAACAAAGTGCACTTTGTTGTTGATGGTAATGACCACACCTCTAGTCAGGGGCAGCATAGTGGTCATTACTATTTAAGTCTGGCTACTCCCTTTACTCCTTGCGGTGTATAGCTTAATTTGCAAGTGGAAGACCTGGTGTGTGTAGTCTCCTCTGGTGTTCCTGCTCTTTCTCTACTTTAGGAGTTAAGTGTCTTGTTCCTTTGCATTTGTTTTGTGTTGTTTCCCCTGCCTTCTGCTATCTGGTCTGAGTCAAGACCCCTGTTCCTTCTGCTTAAGGAATGGGTCGTCTTTAGGACCTATCATTACCTAAGGGCATTACAGGGTTTGTCGGGCTTTAGGTTCCAGTGAATGAACGGTCCTACCACTGAGGTCCGTTCATTCAGTTAGCAGTCAGGGCTAGGGTTAGGATTCATTAGGTGTTTCCTCCCACACCTTGTCGTGACACATATGTGCGGCACAGCTATCCAGCAGGGTGTTCTGGAATAGATCTGTTTTTTAATATGTCTGTTAACCACTTTTAAAGTGGTCTTATAAAAAAGAAATGTATTGGGATGTATTGTAAGCTATCCATATGTGTTCTGCCAGCTAAAATCCCAATGGAAATGGCCCTCTCTTTGCCCTCACTGTTCAGTTGTGGACTTTGATAATTACATAATCTCTCAACTCATGTCTGACCTTTTGTCTCCAAACCAATTGAGCAGGATACCTGCCTTGTGACCTTTATAGAAAGAATGTCAGCAGCCCCTCATACCTCCTCTAGCTATGCAGCTGTCACCACTATCCCTCCTACACCACCAGTAGCATTTAAACCCTTTACATACAAAGGGATGAGCAGAATATCAAGCAATTTGACCACGTGTGAGGCCAAATCATGCTACATGCACCAGTCTCCCTGTGGAGGTATGTTCCAGACATATCACAGAGTTATGATGTTGTGCCACAACATGAAGGTCCCTTATGTCTCAGTAACCAGACTTTGCCGCAGCCATGCCTCTCCTGTGTGTCAGCTATTGGAGGAATGTTCTTTGACAGCTCTTCACTTTACCTGTACTCACAAACACATTTATCTGTCACATTATCACCTTGCATGGACAGACACAATGAGCCACAGGTCTTCTTTACCTTAGCCTCATAGTGTCTGGTACACATGCTGTGGCAATGACAGCCTCTTTACATCATTGTTGGAGAATACAATGAAAAACTCGACTAAGAGCATCAAACGGTGGAGAAAACCTAGCCAGAGCAAAAGAGACAAGTGATTAGCGCGATGGAAGAAGGGAAATTGCTGGAGATCCTATCAGCGAGGCCGTGTGGTGTGCTGCGCTGCCATTAGCCTTCAAGGTGCTTTTGAGATTCCAGAGAGATGTATGGGCCACTTAACCTGCATCAAACCCAAGACAAAGAGTACTCAGCTCCTCCGCTGGAGGATGTGTCAAGAGCAGCTCGCAGAGCAGACAAATGCCTCTCTGGTCCACTAAGTACTGCGTCTGTGTGATCCGTATCTCCTCATTCAGCCTGATACTGAGCTACAGTTGTAACCCTTCGCCTGCTGCTGTTCATTGCAGAGGAAGCGCAGGCTCATTACATTTCATCATATTAAACATTATTGGAAAAATGTTTTTTTTTTTTTATATATATATACAAATAAAAGCAAAATAGTGATTTTGTTTTAAATTTACTGTCTATCCTGTATGTCTGCAACACAAAGCTGATTGAACTGGATCACAACTGAGACTCCCACAACTTTATTGCTGTGGTGGTATGGTGGTACTGAGTATTGGTAGAAATAATGTATCAAGTAACCCTCTTAATCCAGAAGTATGTCAGTAGATAACAGGGGCATCACTGTAGGGGGTTCAGAGGTTGGAGTCCCTAGGGCCTTAACAGGGTACAGTAGCCACTCCGCCCTATAAGGGATAGCACTGTTTATCATCTCTGTATTCATTATCCTGGTATTATGATACTGTGTTTAGTATGTTCTGTGACAGTAGCACTTAGGCTACTTTCACACTAGCGTTTTGACTTTCCATTTGTGAGATCCGTTCAGGGCTCTCACAAGTGGTCCAAAACGGAACAGTTTTGCCCTAATGCATTTTGAATGGAAAAGGATCCGTTCAGAATGCATCAGTTTGCCTCCGATCAGACACTCGGACACTGCCTGCAGCGTTTTGCTATCTGCCTGACGAAGGGGAGCCAAACGGATCCTGGTACACAATGTAAGTCAATGGACGCCAAAAAATCTGGCACAACAGAAAACGGATCCGTCCCCATTGACTTTCAATGGTGTTCAAGACAAAGTATGCATGCGGTTGTATTATTGTAACTGAAGCGTTTTTGCAGATCCATGATCACACTAGTATCAAACTTTCGATACCCAATCTATACTTTTAGTCCGGTATCGATACAAAGGGGCGAGCTCCTGGTGGTGTCGGGCACGCGGCGCAAGCATGGAGGTGGAGGATCTGACTGAAGCCTAAAGACCAGACAACAAGGTAAACCTGCAGAAGAAGGTGACAGCGCAGTATGTGATGTATACATGTGTGTAATGTATGTAGTGCAGTGTGTGATCATCACATACTGCACTACATACATTACACACATGTATACATCACATGCCCCCTAACAGTAATAATGCCAAGATATGTGCCCTCTTCACAGTAGTAATGCTCACACATTCCCACTCACAGTAGTTATACCCAGATATGTGCCCCCTCACAGTAAAAATGCCAAGATATGTGCCCTCTTCACAGACATAATGCTCACATATGCCCCATCACAGTAGTTATACCCTGATATGTGCCCCCTCACAGTAGTTATGCCCAGATATGTGCCCCCTCACAGTAATAATGACAAGATATGTGCCCTCTTCACAGATGTAATGCTCGCACGTGCCCCCTCACAGTAGTCAGTACTGCTCCTCCTATATCCCGGCGCATGCGCAGACTGGCAAACCAGATCTGAGGATGCGGCAATTTCTGGAATACTTGGTAAAAGATCCGGCATTAATATATCTCTATGGAAATGAATGCCAGATCTGACATGTGCTGTATTGTTCTGGAATTTTGACTGGAAAAAATACTGCAGCATGCTGCGGTATTTTGTCTGGTCAAATCCCGTACAATGGACAGAACGGAAGTGTAGCTAGCTAAGACCTGTCATAGGTTGCTAGTATAGCTTATATGTGTATACAGCTAGACCTGCCAATAGCCTTAATACAGTTTCTATGTTTATGTGTTAAAGACAAAAGCAGAGTTATTTACTGTGACATCATGTTTTGGATGTCATATAACTGTTATATTTTGTGTTCACAGAAGCAGAAAAAGATAATATCCCTTTAAGATTCATTTTGTAATGTAAGATAAGCTCAGAGACACAACAGAAACAACAGAAAGCATATAGTGTTAATCTGTTGTTGCTGGTCAGAAGTCCAGCCAGCTTCTCACACAGCAAGAGTTTTCACCAATCACAGCCAGCCTCATATAAATATGATATAACTGTTCTAAATACCTATTTTGGCCTCTTGTTCCCATAAGACTGGACTCTGACTGGAACTGTGTGTCTGTTCAGCTTCTCTGTCTGGTTAGTAATGATTTCAGCTAGGGGAATTCCCCAACAGAGGGAGCTGCAGACACCGGAGCCTATACCGGGCGAACGGAGAAGCGCCCAGACATACTAGTAAGTGCAGGGAGACCCCTGGGTGCCGCTCTTAATAAAGAAGTTATTTCAAGCATTTGGTATGCTCTTTAAACCTACTGCTTCCATAGAACGGCGCTAGAGGAATTATAGAGTAATAGACAGTCTGGTTAGACTGTAGCATAGATATCAAAATTCTTCTAATGCCACAGCGCAAAAGGCACTTCATAGTGCTGCGCCTGCCACAGGAAGACATCCTGAATGCATACTGCTTTCCATTTAGAATGCATTAGGACAAAACTGATGCGTTTTTTTTCCGGTATTGAGACCCTTTACCGGATTTCAATACCAGAAAAGAATAACGCTAGTGTGAAAGTACCTCTAGGAAAAAATTGCAAAAGTATATTAATAAATAATATACACTGCTGCACTAAATTTTGATGTCCATTTGCCCCAGATCTCTGCAAAGGGTGAAATCTGCACTTAAAATCTTCCCAAATAATTGACATGCTACGGATTTCAAAATCCACAACGCAGGTCAATTTCCACACTGAAAATGCAAATCTCATCTATTTAGCTGGTACATGTGGATTTTCCACATGAAAATCATGTAATACACACTGTTCATGTTGCCTTGTATTTCCACTAAAGAGCAAGAGACCAGTAAAAGCTGACCATGGCTTGGTGGTACTATATTGCCCATCCTTTCTATATATTTCATATGATCCAGGGGTATAACTACCATAGTGGCAGACCATGCGACTGCTATGGGGCCCGGGGCAAGAGGGGACCCAGTCTTAGTTGGGATTATCTCCTACTGGAGGTGAAAACTTGGTCAGGACTCTACCCTCTAAATTTCTAAAAGAACAACTTTGAACAAATGAAGCAGTGGAAAAATAGCCCAAGGGCATTACAAACGGTTTAGAAAGAAACCCTTCTGTCCTGTGTGGGGGGCCTAGTTTGATCCTTTCTATGGGGCCCTTACTTCTCTATGTACGTCCCTGACGGGATCTAAGCTATAGAATACAGTGCGTTTGGATAAATTTGCAAACATTTCTAAAATTCAGTTTTTACTTTTTCATTATGGGGTATTCAAGTGCAGAATGATGGGAAAAGATTTAAACTTTTTTAATTTTGGCACAAGGCTGCAGCAGGACAAGATGTGAAAAACGTGTCTGAAGACTTTTTGAATACATGAATAATAATCCATAGGCCCCTGAGGGGTACTTCTATAAATATGTTTGTGACCCTGGTAGGAGAATCATGGGTACAAGGCTCTGAGCTTTCACTGGGGATCCAGAGGCCTCAGTTTGATCCAAGAGAGGAGTCTGGCAGAAGGTTCTGTGGTAAGACACATCTCATAACTCCAAAAGGAATTGTAGCATTGACTTCTTGTGTTTCCTGGATTTCCTATCTGAATATACTGTACATATATTTTTTCCTAAAAGATCATGAAGCACTTTTAATGCATATCCTGAGCTACCACATCAAAAGAGACATTTTTATTATGCTAGTTTAACAAACTGCAGAAGTGAAGGAAAACCAAGTTTTAGATGACCAAGTTTTAACCCCTCATAATAACACTATATAATGGCCAAATAATATCAGTACATCATGCCTACATATGATTAGAATGTTAACATCATACTGATACTGAGTAAAAAACACTATACCTAAACCAACATTATGAACAATAACACTATATAAGAGATAAATAATGCAGCCAAGACCATTGATATCTATTACCACTAAATTGTAACTGAATATTACACCATACACATACTGCATATTATACACTATACGAAGTCCAATATTACTACTAATACAGTGACCATATAGTGGTACATACAGGTTCTGAACAAGTGCACTTACTTACAGGTGATATCTTCTGTGACTGTAACTGAAGTCATTCTTTTTTTCTTAGCTATCCAGCCCAAACCACCATGACAATTTCTCCCAGTATTTATTGAGAGTGTCTAAGTATGCTTTAATTTCTGCTTGAAAACCCTCTGAGTTCTCTTGGGAAGGGTTCAAATTATAGAGGGATGAATAGTACTCCATAAAATTATCAGCTATACCCTGGGGGTCCATTATCCTCGAGTTATCTTTAGAGGATCTCAAGTGAGGGATTCTAGATTTGACTCTTTGGGTCTTTATTCTCTGGGCTAATAATCTCCCTACCTTGTTATTCTGGGAATAGTACTTAGCCTTGACTCGCTTTAAATTATTTTCATATCTGTACAAAAGACAGTCTTTAAGTTGGAGTCTTAACTCTTTTAACCGGTCCCCTAAAGTGTCCCCTAATGAATGCTTTATGCGCATTCCACAAGGACATAGGACAGGAGACTGAACCAACATTATGCTGGAAAAATTCGCCCAGGGCCTGTTCTAAGTCCTTTTTATATGTCGGGTGAGACAAGAGAAAATCACTACAGCGCCAGAGGCAAGGGCTTGGAGTCGTATACGATTACTGTATTGACATCGTAATGGCTGCGTGGTCAGACCACTTAATTAGGCCAATGGAAGATTCTGACGCTAACGGAAGTAATGATCTAGAGACCAGAAAAAGGTCAATGCGGGAGTAAGAGCTATGCGCATTAGAGAAGTAAGTGTAATCCCGTTCAAGCGGGTGATGGATGCGCCAAACATCAAACACCTCTTCCGCATGAGCCAAATTTCTAAGACTATCAACCCTGTGTCTAGAGGGATGGGAGCTATCCAGGTCAGACATAGGAGGAAGATTATTTCTCCCAGTATTTATAATGCCCTGTAATGCCCCTAGAATTTATAATGCCAACTGTAGTGCCCCCAGTATTTAGAGTTCCACCTCTGTAGTCCTTCCAATAATGGTGACAGATAAACATGAATTGTCACCTGAATAATGCTCCATGCCACCATCTGCGATCCAGACCAGAGTCCTGGCACAGGTTGTCACGATAAGGTGAACGTGCCACCTGCAGCCTGGCATGCTTACTATAAGGTGAACATGCCCCTTGCATCCTGTCAGAGGCGGTTGGGATGAAGTCACTGTGCCTTCTGAGAATCAGTACAGGCAGCTGCAATGATGACATTGCTTTGCAACTACCTGTGCCTACTGCCTTATAGGTTTCAGGCCAATTGAAATGTGGCCTATGAGCTTAAAGAGCGGGGACGGGAGCCTCAGTCTCCCATCTGGTGCCCCATAATGGCAGATGTGGCCCTGCCCAGCTCTCTTATAAACCGCAGGCTGGTTTAGGCCTACACCTAGCTCAAGTGAATGATGAGGCGACTGGTACCGGGCATCTACTGGTAGTTTACAGCCCCCACGCTATGCCACTGACTATGTGTGGTAAAAATTTTGCAGCATGAACCATTCTTGCCCGTTTTCTTTCCAAGTCATTCTGCATACAGACATCTATATAAATCTCTGTTTGCTAATGGAATTTAGAATGGCCATCTAAATCCAGCCTTAAAGGTACATTCAAATAACAGTGAAAAAAAAACGGCTGTAAAAAATGTATATACTGTCACTGATAGCCATTTTGCTTCCATGTGTGCATTCATTTTGTGACCGTCTGTCTATTTTTAACCTGTCACCGCCAGTTCTGTGAGAAGATCTGGCAGACGTTCTTCTCTACCTCTTGCATGACGTTCTTTGTTTTGGCTTCACTTTGTCATCTCCTTTCCTTCTCCCAGGTTTCACCTATTTAGACTAATTGTCTCCCTTTATATTCCCTCCCATACTGCCTCACTTTGCGGTTTATACTACTTCCTGGATGAGGTGTTCACTGCTGGAGGCTGCTGCTGCTGTTTGCTCAGATAAGTCTTTTTCCTTTATTTGTGTTTCCTTGCTGGCTTGATTCTAGGTGACCCTGACTCCGTCCGTATTATGTGCAGGGAGCCAGTGGTCGTGTCCCCTCACTATTATAGGGTTTTCAGGTGTCACACAGTCTTAGGTACGTGGTCATGCAATCGTCTACCATTGAGACCCTTGCATGGGCATAGCAGTCAGGGAGAGCTCTAGGAGTTTTACAGGGCTCACCCATATGCTCCTTAGTTTGGGATCAAGCCAGTCGGAAGTTTATTTATAAGTTCCAGCTATCTGCAACATCATCTGTGACATTAACACCCGCTTTACATTCATTTTGCATCTGTATTTAACAGCCATTAAAATATGCATTAAACACGGATGTAGTTCACTGTATAATTCATTTTTTAAACCCATCCTCTGCAATGCCCCAGTATACATAATGCCCCCCATAGTGCCTCCTGGACATCTAATGACCACCATAGTGTCCCAGTATATGCAAGTGCCCCCTCATAAGCCGCCCATCCCACCCCTGCTAAAGCTGACAGATCCTCTTTTTAAAAATAAAAACAACAAACACTCACCTCATCACGTGCAGGGACACTTGCTCTGCAGTGAAGGTGGCAGGACCTGAAGTTCTCAGAGTAATCATGGGACATCAAGACTATGGGAATATAAGGTCCTGCAACCCTCGCATGCAAGTGGAGAGGTGAATATTTTTTATTTTACTTTTTATTTTTAACCCTAAAAGGCCCCCCCCCCTTTTTTTTTTTTTACATATTTATATATTTATGTTTATTATTTTCTAATGGCTGTTAGAAGGGTGCATTCCTGTCTAAACAGCTGTTGAAAACAGGCCCATTAATTTCAATGGAGTCTGTCTGGCTGTGAAAACTGCCCCCATAGATTTTAATTGGTTCTGAAAACATCGTTTTCACTGTTGTGTGCACGTTCTCTAAGTCAAGGATTGCAAGCAGGAGTCTCAGGACCCCATATTAACCCCTCAATGATGTAGGAAAGTCATTATTGTTTGTGGTGTCTTAGTGGTTTAAATGCAATTATTAAACATAATATTTTTTAATATAGCAATACCAAGATACAATAGCAAAGTGAATTTTTTCATATACAATATGAATACATAGTCTAGTAAGTTTTAACAGCAAAATTATGGTTCAGAAGAGAATGATTGTGAACAGGTAGTTTGATTTTTTTGCTGAGAGTCGACTCTTTGTATCCTACTACCCAGTCAGTTGAAGCCTTGCTCTCATCCCCATGGAACTAGACTAATCTCAGTGACATGAAAACCTTGCCCATTCTCCGCCCATGTCACAAAACGGTTTAATTATAAAGGCAGACAGACCCCAGTGTCCCCCGGCTGTAAAGGCGCACAAATAAGCGTGCAATCAAAATCAGCAATTACCTCTGAAATTTAGTGTAAACAGACCTATAATCAGACAACAAACAGAGCTGTTTAGCATTCATCTCGCACTGCGCCGTGTGCGGGGCAATTTCCCTTTATTTATCTTCAGCTGCTCGGCAAAAAACTAGCAAGGGCATCCATGCAATTAGCATAATAACTACACATAGGCTGGATCCTGTGTGGATTCTTTCCCAGCTCTCTCGCCCCCTGCTCTGTGCTGCCCTTAGACCCCTCTCTTCTAACCTCCTCAACCTCTCCACAGCATCAGCACCCAGGAGCATCTCTTGGAGAACTGACGTTTGCCATGAGAGCAGTTGAGAAATCCTGTGTGATGGATGATTGGTTAAAGTGGAATGGACATAGAAAAGAGCTGTAGTGTAGAGAGTTATACTTTATTGAATGATGGCTGTAAATTTAGAGATCATAAAGCATGTAGAATAGTAGACATAAAGCAATTGGCAGTAAAAAAAAACAGAAAACAGACTACTGTGCAGGGGAAGAGGTTAAGATAATACGCAGACTTATCTTTAGAATAAACAGTAATGAAATTAGATCTAGTTTATGGATTTTTCCCGTTGTCTTTCAATTTCATTTATATAACTAAGATGTATTTTTTTAATTACTTAGCTTTTTTTTATAATAAAGTCATCTGCTACAATCTGGAAGACTGCTAAAATATATCAAATGCCTGCACACCCTTACTGAAATATTATTTTTCTGATGTTATGCTGTAAATTCATGATGAATTGATTTTTTTCCTTTGCTGTAAACAACCTCTTGTACTCACTGAAATGAAATTTAAAAATAGAAATTTTAGGTAAAATATCTGAAAACACAAAAAATACCCTTGTTGCACTTCTCAGCAATTAGAAGATTTTCCTTTGCCTTTTAAATACAGCTGGGAGTTTCTCTTCGTTGAAAGAGCGTATTCCATATCACGAAAAAAATCACAGAAAAAAAAGATAATAATGCACTAACACAGATCTGTTTTGATCAAAATAGATAGGCTAAGAGTCACAGATTTTATTACATCAGAGTGAGGGTTTGGTCCATATATAATGCTTGCATCTATTTTGTTGGTGCAAAAAAGTGTGAAACAACTGAAAATATGTCATATTCTAGGTTCTTCAAAGTAGCCACCTTTTGCTTTGATTACTGCTTTGCACACTCTTGGCATTCTTTTGATGAGCTTGAAGAGGTAGTCACCTAAAATGGTCTTCCAACAGTCTTGAAGGAGTTCCCAGAGATGCTTAGAACTTGTTGACCCTTTTGCCTTCACTCTGCGGTCCAGCTCACCCCAAACCATCTCAATTGGGTTCAGGTCCGGTGACTGTGGAGGCCAAGTCATCTGGTGCAGCACCCCATCACTCTCCTTCATGGTCAAATAGCCCTTACACAGCCTGGAGGTGTGCTTGGGGTCATTGTCCTGTTGAAAAATAAATGATGGTCCAACTAAACGCAAACCGGATGGAATAGCATGCCGCTGCAAGATGCTGTGGTAGCCATGCTGGTTCAGTATGCCTTCAATTTTGAATAAATCCCCAACAGTGTCACCAGCAAACCACCCCCACACCATCACACCTCCTCCTCCACGCTTCACGGTGGGAACCAGGCATGTAGAGTCCATCCGTTCACCTTTTCTACATCGCACAAAGACACGGTGGTTGGAACCAAAGATCTCAAATTTGGACTCATCAGACCAAAGCACAGATTTCCACTGGTCTAATGTTCATTCCTTGTGTTCTTTAGCCCAAACAAGTCTCTTCTGCTTGTTGCCTGTCCTTAGCAGTGGTTTCCTAGCAGATATTCTACCATGAAGGCCTGATTCACACAGTCTCCTCTCAACAGTTGTTCTAGAGATGTGTCTGCTGCTAGAACTCTGTGTGGCATTGACCTGGTCTCTAATCTGAGCTGCTGTTAACCTGCGATTTCTGAGGCTGGTGACTCGGATGAACTTATCCTCCGCAGCAGAGGTGCCTCTTGGTCTTCCTTTCCTGGGGTGGTCCGCATGTGAGCCAGTTTCTTTGTAGCACTTGATGGTTTTTGTGACTGCACTTGGGGACACTTTCAAAGATTTCCCAATTTTTCGGACTGACTGACCGACCTTCATTTCTTAAAGTAATGATGGCCACTCGTTTCTCTTTACTTAGAATTTGTATTATGGCAAGAAAAAAGCAGCTAACAGTCTATTCAGTAGGACTATCAGCTGTGTATCCACCTGACTTCTCCACAATGCAACTCATGGTCCCAACCCCATTTATAAGGCAAGAAATCCCACTTATTAAACCTGACAGGGCACACCTGTGAAGTGAAAACCATTTCAGGTGACTACCTCTTGAAGCTCATCAAGAGAATGCCAAGAATGTGAAAAGCAGTAATCAAAGCAAAAGGTGGCTACTTTGAAGAACCTAGAATATGACATATTTCAGTTGTTTCACATTTTTTTGTTAGGTATATAATTCCACATGTGTTAATTCATAGTTTTGATGCCTTCAGTGTGAATGTACAATTTTCATAGTCATGAAAATAAGGAAAACTTTCAATGAGAAGGTGTGTCCCAACTTTTGGTCTGTACTTTATATATATATATACAGTATATATATATATATATATGAAAAATGAGTTTCTGTCTGTCTGTTCTTTATGTGTGACCAAATGACTGGACCGACCTTCACCTAATTTTGCACACAGGTACATCAGGTGTACGGGAAGGTTTTAGACCAGGTCTCAGCTCTCTAGGACTTACCGTTCCTGAGATATTCCCAAAATAATTACCCACATTAGCCAATACAAGCTTCCAAGTCTTTCTCTTCAAATCCCAACGGCCATAAACAAAGTTTTACACCAGGTTTCTATAACAACCCAGCCTTTTTTCTTTACCGCCTAAAGGGGCGGGCACTGTGGAGGTCACTGTTTTTAAAGGGGCGGGCACAGTGGAGGTGACTGTTATTAAAGCGGCGGGCACTTTGGAGATTACTGTTATTAAATAGGCAGGCACTGTTGAGGTCACTGTTATTAAAGTGACGGGTGATACGAAGGTCCCTGTTAAAGGGGCGGTCACTGTGAAAGTCACTGGTAAAGGGGCGGTCACTGTGAAAGCCGCTGTTAAAGGCGCAGTCACTGTAAAAGTAACTGTTAAAGGGGCGGTCACTGTAAAAGTCACTGTTAAAGGGGTGGTCACTGTGAAAGTCACTGTTAAAGGGGCGGCCACTGTGAAAGTCACAGTTAAAGGGGCGGTCGATGTGAAAGTCACTGTTTAAGGGGCGGTCACTGTTAAAAGGGGGTCACTGTAAAAGTCACTGTTAAAGGGGCGGTCATTGTGAAAGTCACTGTTAAAGGGGCGGTCACTATAAAAGTAACTTTTAAAGGGGCAGGCACTGTAGAGGTCTTTGTTAAAGGGGCGGGCACTGTGGAAGTCACTGTTAAAGGGTCGTGCACTGGGAAGGTCCCTGGTAAAGGGGCGGCACTGTGGAGGTCACTGTTAAAAGGGAAGGCGCTGTTAAAGGGGCGGGCACTGTGGAGGTCAATGTTAAAGGGGCAAACACTGTGGAGGTCAATGTTAAAGGGATGGGCACTGTGGAGGTTATTGTTAAAGGGGCGGGTACTGTAGAGGACACTGTTATGGGGAAACTGTAAATATCTTTTTACAACACACAGAAACATGAAATTAAATAGATTAAATATACCCATGCGAAGCAGGGTCCTTCTGCTAGTGTATATATATATATATATATATATACACACACATACACACACACCGTGGTGATCAAAATAAGACAACAATTTATGAACACTTTTTCATAAACATTTTTTCATAAATAATGTAATCTACATTGATCATCATTTGAAAGATTTTTTGTAAGGGGTATACCATGCCATTAGAACAGTGTTTTCCAAAACAACCAAAGTATATCAACATAACACCTTTATTCTTTTTTTAAAACAGATGATCATAGATAGAGAACAGCAATGGCTGTAGCACAGAGAAAGATTCAAACTAGAAGTGTACAGGCCCTTGCTTTGAATGACTTCAGCACATCTGCGGCCACAGGACATCACTAGTCTCTCACACTGCTCTGGTGTGATTTTGGTCCACTCTTCTTCCAGTCTCTTCAACAGTTCTGTGACTGTTGTGGGTTTCTTGACAATAACTTTGTCACCAAGGATTTTCCAGAGGTTTTCTATTGGGTTTAGATCAAGACTCTGGGCTAGCCATTTCAGTGTTTCAATGTTTTCAGTTTCAAGGATTTGCTTTACCCGTTTTGCTGTGTGACAGGGGGCATTATCCTGCATGAAAATTGCTGGCTGATTGAGTGATGAACGCAAGAAAGGAACCATGTGTTGTTGAAGAAGGTTCTCATCCACACTCGCATTCACTCTGCCATGTAGCTGTATGAGAGGTCCAACTCCTTCTGCAGAAAACATTCCCCAAACCATGACACTTCCTCCTCCACCTTTCACTGACTTCTTTACACACTTTGGGTTGAGTCTTTCCCCACTTTGTCGACGAACATAATGTTTCCCATCAGACCCAAATAAATTAAACTTGCTTTCATCACTAAAATAAACTCTGGAGCACTTCTCCTCTGTCCACACAACATGCTCCTCAGAAAAGGCGAGTCTATCCTTTTGATTCTTTCTGCTAATGAGAGGTTTGGTCACTGCAGAGTGGGCTTTCAGTCCAAATGCTCTTAAACGTCGAGACCGTGTATGACGAGAGAGATCCTTAACCGGTTCAGTGCGGAACTGGCGAACAATTCCAGCTGCAGTGTTGAAACGATTACCCATGGAGATTCCCCGCATTATCCTGTCCTCTTTTGCATTTGTCTTTTGAGGGCGACCAGCCTTCTTGGGGCACTTGAATGAGTTTGTGATGTTGTAAAGATGCAATATTCTAGAAATCACACTTGGAATGACCAACTTCTCTTGCTATGGCTGATAGGGTCACCCCTTTAGCCTTCATCTGGACAACCTGCAGTCACTTTGGAACGCACACCATTTTGGCAAAGTTAGTGAAAACTGGAAAGTTAGGCTGCCAGTTAAATCGGGTTTGTCAGATCTTTAAAGGGCTTCTGTCACCCCACTAAAGTCATTTTTTTTTTGGGGCTAGTTACATTCCTTATAGTGCGATATATGAAAATATAATGGTGTTACTTACTTTCATTCAGCCGTTTCTTATAAAAACGAAGTTTTATAATATGTAAATCAGGTCTCTACCAGCAAGTAGGGCGTCAATCAACACGCTGCAAAAAACCGCCTCCTCGTCGTGTTGATTGACAGGGCCAGCCGCGATCTCCTCCTCCGGCCGGCCCTGTCAGCATTTTAAAAATCGCGCGCCTCTGTTCTGACATCACCGAAAGAGAAGACGTCATCGGCGCAGGCGCACTGAGGGAGTTCTGAGGAGACGAGCCTCCTCATCTCAGAGCGCCTTGAAAAGAGGCGCGCGATTTTTAAAATGCTGACAGGGCCGGCCGGAGGAGGAGATCGCGGCTGGCCCTGTTAAATCAACACGACGAGGGGGCGGTTTTTTGCGTCGGCTACCAGCAAGTAGACGCCCTACTTGCTGGTAAAGACCTGATTTACATATTATAAAACTTAGTTTTTATAAGAAACGGCTGAATGAAAGTAAGTAACACCATTATATTTTCATATATCGCACTATAAGGAATGTAACTAGCCCAAAAAAAAAAAAATGACTTTAGTGGGGTGACAGAAGCCCTTTAAGGAAATTAGCAGCAGTTGCCAGATTAACAGCAATAGCTTGCAGGTATCTGAAAGTGTTCTCTAATTTTTATAAGTGTTCTTTTTCAATTATCTAATTTACATTTTTATTCTGGATTTTGAATAAATACAATTTATGAAATAATATTAAAATACTGCTATTTTACTCATGTTAGGATATATTCACATAGGACTATACTATGACCTTGACATTTCAGAAATTGTGTGTTCTCTAATTTTGATCGCCACTGTGTGTATATATATATATATATATATATATATATATATATATATACACACACACACACACACACACACACACACACACACATACACCTATCTGCCTTTTTCAGCAAATTCATATTACCTGGTCACTCATTTTTTTCAATGATTGCTGAGTTCACTGCTCCAAGTAACACAGTTAGGCTACTTTCACACTGGCGTTCGGTGTGTGGATCCGTCTTGTATCTGCAGAGACGGATCCGCATCAATAATGCAAACGCTTGTATCCGTTCATAACGGATCCGTTTGCATTATTCATAAAAAAATAAAAAAAAGTCGGATCTGTCTTGACTTACATTGAATGGGGGACATAGGGGGACGGATCAGTTTTCAATTGCACCATATTGTGTCAGTGAAAACGGATCTGTCTCCATTGATTTACATTGTAAGTCAGGACGGATCCATTTTAGTTTTAGTGACCGCCTCAAAAGCGCAAAGGAGACCAAACACAGCCAAATAGATGCTTTCTTACCGGATCCTTATTCGTTCAGAATGCATTGGGGCTGAACTGATCCGTTTTGGGCCGCTTGTGAAAGCCCTGAAACAGATCTCACAAGCGGACCCAGAAACGCCAGTGTGAAAGTAGCCTAACATAGTTTGTAAGGCTGAAAAAAGACATACATAGACCTGGTTCAGCCTGTTATCCTGCAAAGTTGATCCAGAGGAAGGAAAACAATTCCATGAGGTGAAAGCCAATTTTCCTCGTTTTAGGGAAGAGAAATCTTCCCAACTCGAATCAGGCAATCAGAATAACTCCCTGGATTAACAACCCTTCTCCACAACTCTAAGAACTATAACCTGTCATATTATTACACTCCAGAAATACATCCAGGCCCCTCTTGAATTCCTTTATTGTACTCACCATCACCACCTCCTCAGGCGGTCTCACTGCTCTTACCGTAAAGATTTCACTTCTATGTTGGTGTAGAAACCTTTCCTCCAGACGCAGAGGATGTCCCCTCGTCACAGTCACAGTCCTGGGGATAAATAGATGATGGGAGATATCCCTGTACTGACCCCTGATATATTTGTACCTGGTTATTAGATCGCCCCTTAGTTGTCTTTTTTCTAAAGTGAATAACCCTAATTTTGCTCATCTTTCAGGGTACTGTAGTCCACCCATTCCAGGTATTACTTTAGTTGCCCTCCAGCTCTGCTATGTCTGCCTTGTTCACAGGAGCCTAGAATCATACACATTGTGGTCTGGCTAGTGATGTGTAAAATGGCAGAACTATGTTCTCATCACGCACATCCATGCCCCTTTTGATGCAAACCATTATCTTACTTGGCCTTGGCAGCAGCTGACTGACACTGGTTGCTACAGTTAAGTTTATTGTCAACTAAAATTCCTAAGTTCTTTTCCATGTCAGCGTTACCCAGTGTTTTATCATTTAGTATATACGGGTGACTTGCATTATTCCTTCCCATGTGCATAACCTTACATTTGTTAGTGTTAAACCTCATCTGCCACTTTTCTCCCAAGTCTCCAATCTATCCAGATCCATCTGTAGCAGTATACTGTCCTCTTCAGTGTTAATAACTTTACACAATTTAGTATCATCTGCAAAAAATGATATTTTACTAGTGCAAGCCTTCTACAAGATCATTAATAAATATATTGAAGAGAATAGGTCCTAATGCTGACCCCTGAGGTACCCCACTAGTGACAGTGACCCAATCTGAGTATGTACCGTTAATAACCACCCTGTTTTCTATCACAGAGACAGTTACTAACCCACATACAGACATTTTCTCCCAGTCCAAGCATTCTAATTTTATGTACTAACTTTATATTTGGCACAATATCAAATACCTTTGAGAAGTCAAGGTATATTAAATCCATTGAGTCAACTCCATCCAGTCTAGAACTAACCTCCTCATAAAAACTGGCTAGAGTAGCTTGGCAGGACTGATCCCTCATGAAGCCATGATGATGCACTGTTATACGCTTATTTTCATTGAGATACTCCAGAATAGCATGTATTAGAAAACTTCCAAACAGTTTACTCACAAAAGATGTTAGCCCCCCGCTGATCTGATATTGATGACCTATCCTAAGGATACGTCATCAATATCAAACTCCCAGAAAACCACTTTAATTCTCTTAGTATATGGGGGTGTATGCCATTTGGTCCCAGTGATTTGTCTATTTTAATCTTTTTAAGACGCCTCTGCACTTCTTCCTTGGTAAGACATGCCACATTTCATTTTCCTCAGTGAATACAGTGGAGAGAAAAAGAATACGCTCGCTTTCTCCTCAATGTTCTCATAACACTTTAAAGGGACAATACTTTCAAGTTTAACAGTTCTAACGATTTATATAATTGAAGAACATTTTAGGGTTAATGGCTGACTTTTATCTATTCTATTTTATGCTTATAGGTTTTTTTTTATGCTTTGCTACCTTCCTCTTTGATTAGATTAAGTGCTTTCTTTTTATCATTTATTGCCCCTTTATTATTATTGGTATTATTGTTTCTGACCTTTTTATTCTTAAAGGTATGTACCTCTGCCAATGAAATTTTAGGATGCTTTTAAAAATATTACATTTCGTGTCTGTATTTTTATTTTTGAGGAGATTGTCCCAGTTGGGAGATAACTGGCCTCTCTAAGTTGGTCAAATTTTGCTTTTTGGAAGTCCAGTGTTTTTGTCCTTCCCTGAAAAAGATAATTATTTTGAATTGGAAGTCTGGTTGTATTATGGTCACTATTTCCTAGGTGTTCCCCAACCTGCATGTCTGTTGTTCTGTCAGGTGTTTTGGTTAATCGGGTCCTGTAACACTTGGAAAAGATAATGGTCTTTATTTATTCACAAGAACCGGTTTCTTTTCTAAGATCCACATGTTTCAGTGTCCCAGTCTATATCTGGGTAGTTCAAAGGGAACCTGTCACCAGTTTTATGGTTTCCTAACTAAGGGCAACATAAATAAGTGACTGATTCTTTAATTGACCCAGTCAATCTGCCAAAATCTAGTATTGAAAAAAGCTCCAGCTCATAATGATGAGTCCTGAATACTCATGAGCTCCTGACTCTTCCCGCCTACCTGCTGCTGATTAACAGTTATTTTCCATATGAATCAGCAGCAGGTGGGCAGGGGAGTGGCTATAACTCTGAATTAAAACAACGCTGGACTCAATGACATCACACTGGACTCAAATCAGCTCATTACCATGCGGCATGTGGCATCTTTGTGTGTATATTATGAGGTAACCATCTGTCACACCAGTAAGTGAATACATCTAAGGTACTTTTTAGTAGTTAATGATTGTATATAATTAGTTAGATTATAATCAAATATCCACATGACAGGTTCCCTTTAAGTCCACCATAATAATGACCTCATTATGACTTGCCACCTTATCTATTTCTCTTAAGGTCCTATTACAGTGGCCAATTTTGAAGGCCAAAGTTGGGAAGGAGGCGTTCATTTCTAGAAAGCACCTGTTCGTCAGTTAAGGACACTGCTGCATTAACATGCAGCAATCCCCTCCACAGTATCACTAATGCCATAGCTCTTCCCCATACAGACTCATTGTGTGGCGGCAGCAGCAGATGTTTACACTGCACAATCGGTTTCCGGCTAACAACGATTTAGCTGCCTACACAAACAATCAAATTACTCAACGAACTAGCGCTTGTTAATCAGTGGCACCTTTACACCGCCAGATAGTAGTTCATAGGAATGCTCCTTAGCAATTATCCGGCGGACTCTTGGCCTGTGTTAAGGCCCATTAGTAATAGATAAGGTGGCTTATATATAAAAAAAAAAAATGTTAGTATTTTATTATTGGTTTTCCCACCATGTATTTCTACTCACAGTGACTCCACATGTTCATTTCTAGGGACGAGCGAATTGACTTTGGATGAAACATCCGAAGTCAATTTGCATAAAACTTTGTTTTAACACTGTATGGAGCGAGTGCTGTATTAAAATTTATTTGCTCCGATGACCCTAAGCTATTTCTTCGCTAAGTCTCGCGAGACTTCGCATAATAACTTTATAAATTGATTTCTACTGTAAAAAAATATTTCCTGAACTGGGGTTCGGTTCCAAGTGGTACTACCTTGGCATTAAGTGTTGAGTCCTGGACACCTGGGAAATAGTGACCATAAAACAATTGTCATTCAAAAGAGTGTTTCTTCAGGGAGGCACAAAAATACCAAAATTTAAAATAGCTCAATTTGACTGGGACAATTTCCTCAAAAATAAAAATGCAGCAACAAAATGTGATATTTTTAAAAGCATCCTAAACTCTAATTGTGAGAAGTACATACCTTATGGTAATAAAAGGGTGAGGAACAAGAAAAAAAAAGTGAATAAATGGAAATGTAAAGGAAGCAATAAACAGGGGTGTGGAAAGAAAAAAAACTACTTGTCGAAGGACTAAAGCAGGGGCTCGATCTACTTGTCCCTCATGACAATCTACTTGTCCTGATACAAAAAATAATTTTAAATCAAAACCATATTTCAATGTTTGGACTGGACTGGCATAATGTGCCTTGCGATCCTGTGTAGCCGATCGCATTGCAGCTGTTGGGCATGGTCACTTCAACAGACCACTACGCCCGCTCCTGCCCCACAATACAGTCAGCCGGCCGTAATGCGGTGCAGTGCATTCTGGACTGCCTGGTGTAAAACAGGCCTTAATGTGATCACAGCAATTAGTTTAGTGCACACTCTTGCTCTTAGCACATTACTACCCATTCACTTGGCTATTTGACCAATGAACATGATGTCACATGGTCTAGGAAAAGCTGTAGAAGGCCGCAGTGCTACTGTGAAAGCCTCTGCTATCTCAAACAGCTGATCAGCAGGGGTCCCCGGTGTCGGAACCACACTGATCAGAGGATGGGTCATCAGTAAAAAACTCCCTTTAATAAGAGTATGTAGACTTTTCTATAGTAGCCCTACACTTAAAACAATAAACATTTGGTAAACTTAAAATTTCTACGTATTATACAATTATGTTATTTTATGTCAAAATATCTGCATTTGACAACACATTTCTGTTCAGGGCTGGTTGAGCATGACATTGAAAAGTGTTCTGCTTACACTGTAGAAATTTTATTTTGGAGAAAATGTGAAAAAAAACAACACAATGTTGTTCTCTTCTGAGAATGTCAATGCTATTGAAATGGGCAATACATGATTTGTGGTGTTATACCGACATATTCAGCAGTCTAGGTATCATACAGCTGCCGCTCTTGGTACATACTATTTTCATTATAAGCAGTAATGTTGTTTCCTTTTCCTTTCCTGCCTAGCCACACTTTTGCAATATTCAGTTTTGTTTCCCTTTAATTTTTGTTTTAATGCTGATTTTATCAGCAATGAAAAAAATTGCCAAATGGCTTACTTCCCCCTATGTTGCCCCTTCTTTCAGTGCCTCTCCCCTGTCTGCTGCTTACCTACACATTACTGGTCAGTACAGCCACCCAAGGTGACTGTTATCACTTAATTAAATCCTTCCACGCTGAGATGAAAAAACAACAGTGCTCATTCATTCATAACCCGAGGAGAGAGGCCTGTCCTCCCTCCCTCTCTCTGCCTTATTCCTCAATTCCCTCCCTCGGTTTCTGCCTATCCCTTGCCAATTCGCTCTCTCTACCTCTTATTTCACTCTGGCAGGGAACCCTGTGCAAGGTTTTAGTTCTGAAGACATCATATGACACCTCCTGTCTCAACCTTTACCGTGTCTAATCATTCGTTCTTGTCTCTGTCCCATTGTTTTTTGTTTGCTTCTGTCACCCCCATCTCTTTCTGTCTTATTCTTTTTTATTATTAATATCTGCTAATCTCCCCATGCTGTTCTCTGCTCGTGTGTTGACTTGACATTCCTACCTCTTTTGTGAAGATCTTCTGTGTAGATATTTTTGCATCCACTTTATAAATCACATATGTACAGGCAATTTTCTCTCACAATATCTTGCAGCTTAAGCTGCTTGTTTGCTTGGTAATGTATAGCAACACAATTACAGTCACCCAGAATTGTGATGGGCATTCTGTAGATAAAAGCCAGCAGTAGTCACTAGTGTTGAGCGAGCATGCTCGGCCGAATACCAGTTCGGCTCGAGCATCGCTATACTCGGCACATGGTGGTACTCGGCCGAGTACCGCATGTGCTCGAGCGCCATGCTCGAGTCTCCTCCCCGCATGTTTCGCGGCTGCTAAGCAGCTAATAAACGTGCAGGTAAGTATTGCCCTCACTGTAATGCCAGTAGCCATGTTGGCTACTGGCATTACAGTGACTGGCTAGCTGGAACACATCATCGGGTGCTACATAGCACCAGATGACGCGTGTTCGGCTCATTCTTAGTCAGTGAGAGATGAGGAAGGGACAGAGAGTGTAGGGAGTGTAATCGAATATTAAAAGTGTACAAAAACATTTCAGAGAGTCCTTGTAAGGAATATTGTGTGTGACAGCAGCAACCTGCGCTAAATTGCTTAGTGTTAGGCCGAATGCACACGGCCGTGTTCCGTGGCCGAGATCGGTCCGTGGTATGCCGGGCTGGATTCCTGTTCAGAGCAGGAGCGCACGGCGTCATTGGTTGCTATGACGCTGTGCGCTTCATGCCGCCGCTGGACTACAGTAATACACTGGTATAGTGTATTACTGTAGTCCAGCGGCAGCATGAAGCGCACGGCATCATAGCAACCAATGACGCCGTGCGCTCCTGCTCTGAACAGGAATCCAGCCCGGCATACCACGGACCGATCTCGGCCGCGGAACACGGCCGTGTGCATTTGGCCTTAGGGAGAGCTGTGCATAGGAAGGGACAGACAGTGTAGGGAGTGTAATAGGAAGATTTTCATACAAAAAACTTTTCAGAGAATCAAAAGTTCTTTTAAGGACTATATGTGTGATATATATTGCATCCTGCGCTAAATACTGTGTAATATGCCGCTGCAGACAGTTGAATTATCCGCACCACATCTCTTGTTTAAAGTGTGCGCATCCCTAAAATATCACTGACATTCAGTGCAGTTTTTCAGTAGACTGTATCCGCTGCGGACTGTTAAATTATACGCGCCACATCTCTTGTGTAAAGTGTGCGCATCCCTAAAATATCAGTGACATTTAGTAAACTTTTTCCGTAGACGGTGTCCGCTGCGGACTGTTAAGTTATCCGCGTCACATCTCCTGTTTAAAGTGTGCGCATCCCTAAAATATCAGTGACATCCAGTACACTTTGTCCGTAGATGGTGTCCGCTGCGGATAGTTAAATTATCTGCGCCACATCTGTTTCAAGTTTGCGCATCCCTAAAACATCTGTGAAATTCAGTGCAGTTTTTTCCGTAGATGGTATCCCCTGCGGACTGTTAAATTATCCGCACCACATGTCCTTTTTAAGGTGTGCGCATCCCTAAAATATTAGTGACTTCCAGTGCAGTTTTTCCGTAGACACTGCAAACTGTGACATTTCCTGTGGTACCTGTCCTGTATAACGTTTCCTCATCACAAATACTGTTGTAAATTTTTTTGCACATCCACCTCCAAATCCTACGCTACTGAACGTGTGACATACTTTTAAGAATATATCACATTTAAAATGAAGAAGGCGAGCAGTAGGGGACGGGGAAGTGGCCGTGATGCTGATGTGCACGCAGAGGCCGTGGCTGCTGTCCTGACTAAAGAAAAACCTGATGCCCTGTGTGACCTGCATTTTATAGGTGAGGCAGATACTATCTGTATTAGTGTTCACACGAGCAGGATTTGTTTTACGTTTTTGTTGCCGAAAGTGTAAAGGCTATTTATTTCTGCTGTTTGTGCCACAATAAAGTGCAACCTGATTTGAACTTTATCCTGTTGTCTGCACCAGAATCTGTCTCTGCCGCACTGCTTCAGAGAGCAATCCCTGACTATATATATATATATATATATATATATATATATATATATATATGTATATACACACATATGTATAGTGCTGCCCATAATTATTCATACCCCTGGTAAATTTTGACTTAAAGTTACTTTTATTCAACCAGCAAGTAATGTTTTGACAGGAAATGACATAGGTGTCTCCCAAAAGATCATAAGACAATGTACAAGAGGCATTAATGTGGAAAAAAAATTACATTTCTCAGCTTTTATTTACATTTGAGCAAAAAGTGTCCAGTCCAAAATTATTCATACCCGATACGCATTGGGCATTTCTCATTCATCCAGGTCCACTGTACCAGCTGCTCACAGAGGGTTTGGCTTTCATCACTTGACCCTATTGTGGTCTGTTTTCATTTCTCTGTGGTCTTATCCTATTTTACATTCTCTGTATGTTATTTATTGATCCTTATCTTACATAGCTGGTATTGATTGTCCTTATCGGTGGACGCTGTCGGTCTCATTTCATTACCGACATGTCGCTTATATTGTATACAATTTTTTAATGTGTTTGTCTTTTGGTGCGATTCAATACATTTCATATTTTTTATCCACGATTGCTTTTGGATGTGCATTTATAGGGTGGTTCTTTTGACTCGTTCTTGGGTCTGTTTCTCCTTGATTATTTTAACCACCCCTTTGCACTCCTGGGATTATTTGTATCTACTGGTGTGCCCCCTCCTTTCATTTTTCATCAATGGGCTGAGGTCGTCGCTCCGTTCCTGGTGTCTGGACCCCAGCAGGTGTTTTTTGACCTACCAGATCAAGCTGCCGACTACTCAACTGTAAAAGGTGAGATTCTGGCAAGACTGGGGGTGAAATGTATTGGTCCAGGCCCAGCGGGTTCGTCAGTGGGAATTTAACCCGGCTGAACCCGCCAGACTGCAGTATTATGAGCTGCTACATCGGTTGCAAAAATGGCTGCAGCCTGACGTACTGAGTCCCACTGCTATGCTGGACCGTCTGTTGGGTGGATGTATTCTGAAGGGCTTTGCCATGCCCTCTCCAGCACTGGATCGGCCAGGTGTCTCCTGGTAATCTAGTAATGCCCTAAAGATGGTCGACCTGGTGGAGCGCCACCAGAAATGTACAGATGGGTTATTTTTTTATTTTTTATTGTTTTTTTTTTTTTGGGGGGGGGGGGGGGGCAGTTAAATCCTGGAAATCTCCACCCTCGCCAGCAAAACCTGCTCAGGATATATATGCCCTGGTGCGGCCCGCCGAGTATACTGGCCGAAAAGTCGGCATTGTGTGCATCCATGAAGACTTTAATGGACATGGGAACAACAACTCACACCGCATAAAAGTGTGATTAAGTATGTCACTCGGATGCAAGAACGGACGGAGACGGTGTTGCCGCTGGTTAAGGAACATATGAAGGCAGCCCAGTGAGCCCAGAGTAGGGTCTATAATCGCCAGGCTCGGGTTCAGAATTTAACCCGGGAGATGGGGTTTTAGTTCTGGTGCCGACGGTGAACAGTAAGTTCCTGGCTAGGTGGCAGGGTCTTTATGAAGTGTTCGAAAAAGTTGGGGAGGTAACCTACAGGGTACACCAGCCAGGGCGGAGAAAGCCGGAGCAGGTGTACCATGTAAACTTATTGAAACCATGGAAAGACAGGGAGACCAGTATGGCTTGGGCAGATAAGTGGCAGATGAGGTTTAACACTGACAAATGTAAAGTTATGCACATGGGAAGGAATAATGCAAGTCATCCGTACTTATTAAATGGTAAAACACTCGGTAACACTGACATGGAAAAGGATCTAGAAATTTTAATAAACAGCAAACTAAGCTGCAAAATACAGTGTCAGGCAGCTGCTGCCAAGGCCAATAAGATAATGGGTTGCATCAAAAGGGGCATAGATGCCCGAGATGAGAACATAGTCCTATCACTTTACAAATCATTAGTCAGACCACACATGAAGTACTGTGTACAGTTCTGGGCTCCAGTGAACAAAGCAGACATAGCAGAGCTGGAGAGGGTCCAGAGGAGGGCAACTAAAGTAATAACTGGAATGGGGCAACTACAGTACCCTGAAAGATGATCAAAATTAGGGTTATTCACTTTAGAAAATATATAAATATATCAGGGGTCAGTACAGATATCACTCCCATCATCTGTTTATCCCCGTGACTGTGACGAGGGGACATCCTCTGTGTCTAGAGGAAAGAAGGTTTGTACACAAACATAGAAGAGGATTCTTTACGGTAAGAGCAGCGAGACTATGGAACTCTCTGCCTGAGGAGGTGGTGATGGTGAGTACAATAAAGGAATTCAAGAGGGGCCTGGATGTATTTCTGGAGCGTAATAATATTACAGGCTATAGCTACTAGAGATCCAGGGAGTTATTCTGATTGCCTGATTGGAGTCGGGAAGGAATTTTTTATTACCCTAAAGTTTTTTTTTTTTGCCTTCGTCTGGATCAACTTGCAGGATGACAGGCCGAACTGGATGGACAAATGTCTTTTTTCGGCCTTATGTACTATGTTACTATGACAACAGCCCCCGGACGAGTTTTCTGGAGGTAGAGTTTCCAGTCCAACAGTCTGATACGAAGGAAGCAGTTCCCACAGTAAAGATTGCTGACAACCTTTCCTCTAAACAGACTCAGGAGGCCAGGGAGTTCGTCAGCAGAAACACAGATGTGTTTTCGGACCTCCCTGGACGCAATTCTATCATCCGACATGACATCACTGAGCCTCAGGCCAGAATCCAGTTGAAACCATACCGGGTACCTGAGTCATGGCGACAAGCCATCTCGGAAGAAGTGCAGCTGATATTACAGCTAGATGTCATCGAGGAGTCAAAAAGTGAATGGGTCAGTCCGATAGTCTTAATACCCAAGCCGGACGGGACGTTACGATTTTGTAATGACTTCCACAAACTTAATAAGGTTTCCAAGTTTGACGCATATCCCATGCCCCGAGGGGATGAGCTTATTGAAAAGTTAGGCCAAGCCCAGTATTTTTCTGTTTTGGACCTCACCAAATGAAACTGGCAGGTACCCTTGATGGAGGTTGCCAAGGAAAAAAACGTCTTTCATCACACCAGAGGGGCTGGTGAGCAAAATTGAGGAAAGTAAAGTAAAGTTGTTCCTGGGAATGGTGGGATACTATATGAGATTTGTCCCCCACTTTGATACAGTGGCCGCACCATTGACAGGCCTTTTGAAGGGACGCAAGTCAGTGACGGTCCACTGGAATGAGCAGGCGGAAAAGGCTTTCTCGGCCCTGTGTGTCCCCCCGGTTTTAGGGACACCCGACTTCAAAAGGGAGTTTATAGTGCAGACCGAGGCCTCCGCGGTAGGTCTCGGTGCTGTACTGTCTCAGGAAGTCAACGCGGAGGAGCATCCCGTTGTCTTCCTCAGCCGGAAGCTTACCCCAGCCGAGACCAGGTATAGTATAGTGGAGAGAGAGTGCCTGGCTATCAAGTGGGCACTTGAGTCTCTCCGCTATTATTTGTTGGGGAGAAAGTTTTGTCTGGTGACCGACCACTCCCGTCTCAAATGGATGAGCTAGGCCAAGGACAGAAATGCCTGGGTTACGTGGTGGTTTCTGTCTTTGCGAAATTTCAAGTTTTCGGTGGAACACAGGGCAGGCCGGTTACTAGGAAACGCATATGCCCGGTCCCGGGTACACTGCTTAATGTGTGTCCACCCCCTCAGGGTTGAACAAAGGGGGGAGGTATGTAGGAAGGAACAAGTGGTCGTCATTGATGTTCGATATGTGTCACCGACGGTGAGGTAAGAGCCGTTTTTTCTCAAAGTGTCAGTTTTGCAGATTGCAGTCTGACACTTCAGCTGTTTTTGTATGGCTGCAAAGCTAACCCGGGATGGCTCTTATTGAGAGTAGTCAAAGTGATGGGTGGGTGGCTACCCACGTTCTAGGGCGGGTCTTGGTTTGGTATATAAAACATAGGCAGTGGAGCGCTGCCAGTCTCTGTGTTGGCGCCTGGGAGTTTGGGCCAGGATTAAGGCCTGCTACCTTGTTTGTGTGAAAGCACGTGGATTCTGTTTTATACAAGGACTTCTGTGTTACTGTCTGGTGTGAACAAACACCATAATCAAGGTGATTTGATTTTTTTTGTCACCTACTTAGGCTACATGCACACGACCGTTGTTTTAGTCCGCATCCGAGCCTCAGTTTTTACGGCTTGGATGCGGACCCATTCACTTCAATGGGGCCGCAAAAGATGCGGACAACACTCCGTTCCGCGGTCTGCAAAAAAAAATATATAACCTGTTCTATTCTTAATATAATAAGCAGTTATATTAATGGTTGTCCGTACCGTTGTGCAAATTGCGGAACGCACACGAACGCCATCCATGTTTTGCGGATATGCAATTTGCAGACCGCAAAACACACAACGGTCGTGTGCATGTAGCCTTAATGTGTGAATAAACACTGAACTGTTTAAGTTAAAGACTTTGTTATTGCCTCTATACTGCGTCCGCTAACCTGTCTACCAGAGCAAATCCCCACAATATATATATATATATATATATATATATATATATATATATATATGTGTAGGGAGAGAGAGAGAGAAAGCAATATCTACATATAGTACATATATAGTTGATCGATATATATCTCTATATCTATAAATATGTATATCTTTATTTAGATGACATGACATTTGTAATTATCACAATGATCATGTTTGAATGTCTCTTTCTGAAAGGGCTACTTCATCTCTGAAGTATATGTAATATAGGAGAGAAGTGGTACTGTGTAGTGTCTGTATACACAGAATAAAAGCATATACTGAGAATTATACCCAGTGTACAGGACAGGAGAAGTGGTACTGTGCAGTGTCCATATATACAAAATAAGAGCAGATACTGAGAATTATACCCAGAATATGGAGGAGAGAAGTGGTACTGTGCAGTGTCCATATATACAGAATAGGAGCAGATACTGAGAATTATACCTAGTGTACAGGAGAGGAGAAGTGGTACTGTGCAGTGTCCATATATACAGAATAGGAGCAGATACTGAGAATTATACCTAGTGTACAGGAGAGGAGAAGTGGTACTGTGCAGTGTCCATATATACAGAATAGGAGCAGATACTGAGAATTATACCTAGTGTACAGGAGAGGAGAAGTGGTACTGTGCAGTGTCCATATATACTGAATAAAAGCAGATACTGAGAATTATACCTAGTGTACAGGAGAGGAGAAGTGGTACTGTGCAGTGTCCATATATACAGAATAAGAGCAGATACTGAGAATTATACCTAGTGTACAGGAGAGGAGAAGTGGTACTGTGCAGTGTCCATATATACTGAATAGGAGCAGATATTGAGAATTACACCCAATATACAGGACAAGAGAAGCTGTACAGTATAATATATATATATATATATATATATATATATATATACTTAATTCAATGCAAAGTCATCAACTGCAGCGCTCTCCTGTGGGCTTTCTCCTGGAAGCACGGAAAAAAAGTCCCGGACAACGACCATATAGCCTTCCACAAAGAAAAAAAATCGGATCCAGCTTCGCGTAAAAAAGCTTTATTTCCTTATAATAAGATCTCCAGACATCAAATACACAAACTTCGTCTACGCGTTTCAGACCTTAAATAAAGCGGTCCTTCATCATGACAAGGATGTCATGATGAAGGACCGCTATATCTAAGATCTGAAACGCGTAGACAAAGTTTGTGTATTTGATGTCTGGAGATCTTATTATAAGGAAATAAAGATTTTTTTATGGGAAGCTGGATACGATTTTTTCTTTGTGGAAATATATATATACACACTGTACAGCTCCTCATGGTTTGTATACTGTGTGCGACATATTCATTGTCTGTGTACGCTAGATGTATGATCACTTATTCACTCTTGTTCACAACCACAGTTACACAGCAAGAACAATACTGATATGCGCGTGCTGTGTCTATCAGTCGAAGATCTATACGGTATGTATTTGCAAGCAGTATACATGACACTATACCAGGCATCCTCAAACTGCGTCCCTCCAGCTGTTGTAAAACTACAACTCCCACAATGCCCTACTGTAGGCTAATACCTGTAGGCCAGGCATGCTTAACCTGAAGCCATCCAGCTGTAGTAAAACTACAACTCCCACAATGCCCTGCTGTAGGCTGGTAGCTGTAGGCTGTTCGGGCATAATGGGAGTTGTAGTTTTGCAACAGCTGGAGGGCCGTAGGTTGAGCATGCCTGCTGTAGGCTGTTCGGGCATGCTGGGAGTTGTAGTTTGCAACAGCTGGAGGGCCACAGTTTGAGGATGCCTGCACTAGACCAGTGTTGGTACAGTATTTACCATAAATGTATATAACTTAAACAGTATATATATATATATTCTGGGTATCTGCAATGTGACAGGAAGATCTTCTGACTGTGTGAGCTAGGACATGATCACGTGACTGTGTTTGTAGGCAAGGTTAGGTTGTGAAGACCAAGCAAGTGGTACGGGAGGACTAAAGTGGTACGGGAGGACTAAAGTGGTACTGGAGGACTCTGTTTCTCTCCTGCTGCCTAGAAGGAAGGAGTCATGAACCAAGCATTCACAAAACGCATATAATAACTTCATAGAAAAGAGGTCTGTAGACAATTAAAAATGACATTTTGTTTTCTACAATCAGTAGAATTTTTAAATTATGTTAAATATATGCCACGGAGACTAGCCTGCATCACAGCAAATGGGGCCTCATCCATTGTAAAGAGAAATATATTTTAGCTGGGAGTTTTAGACAAAGAAAGGTGAAAGTATTACTTAAAAAAATCTAACAGTCTAGCTGTGAAGCCCAGGCTGGAGAATAAACCACTTGTTCACCCCTCCTTCCTTTATTTCAAAAGGCTCACTTGGTATATTTGTTTAAAGTGCTTTTTTTTCCCCTGAGCAATTAGAAGGATACGCACCTTTAAATGGCATCCAGCAGGTAGAGTCAGAGCCCTGAAATAACCACGCAAGGCATCAAGTAATTGCATTAGAGGGTGAGGTGATAATTACACCGAGTTGAATAATTCATTATTTAGGCTATTTGTAATGCATGCTAATCTGCTGTCATTAGACACAGCTAGGAGCACGGTGTTAGGAAGGTGCTGGTATTTGAACCTTACATGGAAGAGCGAGGCATAGGAAAAAATGTGTGTGTGTGTGTGTGTGTAATATATATATATATATATATATATATATATACACACACAGTGGATAAAAAAAGTCTACACACCCCTGTTAAAATGTCAGGTTTCTGTGATGTAAAAAAAATGAGACAAAGATAAATAATTTCAGAACTTTTTCCACCTATAAAAATAATATGGTTGCATAAGTGTGCACACCCTTAAACTAATACTTTGTTGAAGCACCTTTTGATTTTATTACAGCACTCAGTCTTTCTGGGTATGAGTCTATCAGCATGGCACATTTTGACTTGGCAAGATTTGCCCACTCTTCTTTGCAAAAACACTCCAAATCCGTCAGATTGCGAGGGCATCTCCTGGGCACAGCCCTCTTCAGATCACCCCACAGATTTTCTATGGATTCAAGTCTGGGCTCTGGTTGGGCCATTCCAAAACTTTAATCTTCTTCTGGTGAAGCCATTCCTTGGTTGATTTGGATGTATGCTTTGGGTCGTTGTCATGCTGAAAGATGAAGTTGAAGATGAAGCCTGACGGTTTTGTGCCTATATTGACTGGTATTTGAAACTGTTCATAATTCCCTCTAGCTTAACTAAGGCCCCAGTTCCAGCTGAAGAAAAACAGCCCAAAGCATGATGCTGCCACCTACCATGCTTCACTGTGGGTATGGTGTTCCTTTGGTGATGTGCAGTGTGTTTTTTGCGCCAAACATATCTTTTGGAATTCTGGTCAAAAAGTTTAACCTTGGTTTCATCAGGTTGTTTCATAACAACCTTTCCCATATGCTTTTGGGAGACTTCAGATGTGTTTTTGCAAAATGTAGCCTGGCTTGGATGTTTTTCTTCGTAAGAAAAGGCTTTCGTATTGCCACTCTACCCCATAGCCCAGACATAGAAGAATACGGGAGATTGTTGTCACATGTACCACACAGCCAGTACTTGCCAGATATTCCTGCAGCTCCTTTAACCTCTTACGGACACATGTCCAGGTACTTAAAGACACAGGGCGTACCTACGGCACCCTGGGACAATGCCGAGGGGGGCCGGGGGGGGTCCTGTGACCCAACATATCGGCGATCGCTGCAAACCGCAGGTCAATTCATGGACCGCGGGGATCAGAAACTTCTAAATTACCTAAATTTTAATCCTCCCCTGCAGCCCTCATTGTTATCTGCGGGCAGTGCTGGGGGGGTGGGCTTGCAGGCGATCATCCCGCCCGCCCCCTTTCATTTCCAGGATGGCTGAGTGGTTAGCAAGCAGAGTGTCAGCACATTGCTGACACTCTGCTTGAAACGGCTGACATCAGTGCTGTGATGTCAGCCGTTTAACCCCTTCTATGCTGCGGTCTGTAGGGACCTCTGTATGGAAGGGGTTAACAGGGAGGGAGCTCCCTCCCTATCACCCGCTGCTCTGTTGTGTCAGCGAGTGACGGTTACCATGGTAACCAGACGCCTTCACAGGCTTCCGGATGTCCATGGTGCTAATCAGACTTCTGCTAAAGGCCATCCACAAAACACAGACATATATGGATGCTCATATGGTGGCTGGATACATGCAATTTTCTCCCAGACCCATCCACTTGAATAAATCTTGGAGGGAAATGGACAAGAATCGTGCATGCTCACAACGGTCCAAGTGGAAAAACTGACGGATCAATGTACTATGCGGGTGCAGTCCAGATAGCACAAAGACAGAAGAGAATCAGGCTTGGGGGTTATCCAGCTTTGGGACCTTTATAACCGTGGGTGCAAGTATGTTATACCTATTGAAAAAAATCATACTAACCTGCTTGCCACTGCTCTGTTCATTCTCCCTTCTGTGGTCTTCTGGTTCCCTGCCTGCAAACCTCTGGACGGAAGGGGTTTGCAGTGCCACTGCAGCCAATGACTGAGCTCAGCATAAGATATGTTCCTAAGTGGCACATGATGAGGAAAAGATGTGCCTCTTGTGGACACATCACTACTGAGGCCAGTCAATGGCTGTAGGGTGCATGTGACCATATCTGTTCAGTAGTTTACAAGACAGCAAGTGGAAGACTGCAGAACAGAACTAGAGAGCCAGAATGGGTCGACAGGGGGCAGGTGGGCATGATCGTTTTTCAAAAGGTAGAGGCACTACCGGCCACAGTTAAAAAGATCCCAAAGCTTGCAAACCCCTTTAAAGCTACGATTTGTAAAATATGAGAATGCTTTTTGCATTAGTCCAGTTATCAGGTGTTTGTCAATCTTGTCACAAGAGGAAGTCTTACATTGAATGGTTGGCAACAGCAGTTGATGTTTCCGTGAAAAGTCCCATACATGGACAGATGGAGTCAAATGTTTAAGGCTACGTTTACTTTCTGTTAGAAAAAAAAAACTGTCATTCAAAATGGCAAAGTGGCCCATTTTTAACAGTTTTTTTAATGGGTGCTTTCTAATAGATGGCGATTAAAAATGGGCTGCTTCAATTGTATGGGTCCTCGAAAACTGACAAAATAGGAAATGTCCAATAATTTGAAGCTTGTTTTTCACAGACCATTAAAAAAAGGGCCATGTGAATAGGCCAATAGACCTAAATGGTTCTGAAAATGGCTGTGTGATGAAAAGTCCTGAAAATGTAGCTTAGTAAAGTCCCCATACACTCAAGTGCACTATGGAACTACAATACTTCCATGTAGAATAGATCCTGAATACAAAGTTATGGCGCATGCACACGGCCGTTGGCATCTGTGCATTGAGGAACGCAATTTGCAATATCCGTACAGATTCCGCAGATGGATCCAAACAAAAAAATTGAACATATGAATGGGTTCACATCCGTGATGCGGGCTGCATGCGGCCGGTGCCTGCATATTGTGGACCCGCTGTTTGTGAGCCGCAATATGGGAATGGCTGGGCAATGGCCGTGTGCATGAGCCCTTAGGAGCACATTTATTAAAACCGGTGTTTTAGGCCCTGCACTGGCAGTGGATATTCTCATAATGGCATCCCCTGTGTAGTAATGTGCATGTCCACCTACTGAGGTGGTTGCACATGCCCAGTTCCATCTTTCAACTTTTTTCAACTTCCACCAGCCATATCAAAAGATGTGACACTTACAGGGAGAGAGCTGCATCAGTACGGACACAAACCCCCTAAGATGTGACCGGGTGAGAGCTACAGCGGAAACAACACACCCCATGAGCCTTAAAGAAAATCTAGCAGAGCAATTGGAACTATGAATAGGGAGCTCTCTGGATACATGTGAGGTTAAGGCTCCATTCAGACGTCTGTAATTTGTTTTGCGGATCCACGGATCCTCAAAACACGGACAGCGGCAATGTGCATTCCACATTTTGCGGACCGCGCATTGCTGGCACTAATAGAATATGCCTATTCTTGTCCACAATTGTGGACAAGAATAGGACGTGTTGTATTTTTTTCAGGAACGGAATGTGCTGCCCCATAGAAATGAATGGGTTTGCAATTCCGTACCGCAAAATGCGGAACGAAATTGCGGATGTGTGAATGGACCCTAAGGGCTGGTTCTAGCTTTGTTAGAGATTGTCATGTATTAGATTATGTCTGATTACATCAATCATGACATAATCCCTTGAATACTGCCCAAACCACTACAGCCTTCCTCATTATGAAGGGCTGTGTACACCCGGCACAGGGATTAGAGACCGGGCACAGGGCGAACAGTCCATTGCCCGGCTCCACCCTGCTTGGCTTGACTGACAGGTCTCTCTGTATTTGTATATTGGGAGAGACCTGTCAATCAAGCCAAACAGGCCAGTGCGACGCTGCATGACAGCCACAAGAAACTGATGACAGGTTTCCTTTAACAAGTTTGTCATAGTGACAGGTTTTCTTCAAGATGCAGTTTTTAGATGTTTGGTTGAGATTCATGGAAATGGTGACACATACAGTATGTGTGATAAATCATGTGGGCAGCTGTCACCTCCCAAACCCACCCCAAGCCGCCAGCAGTGTGTTTCTGATGATGCCTTTCTTCCTGAAGGCCGATGCAGCAAAAGTACTGAAAACATTGTTTTATCCCCTGCCCGGCGAAGGGGCAGGGAAGGAGGCGCGGTTACCGCTGCCCCCTTGACTAAGCATGTGTGGAGAAGCGTGCCGGGCAGGGGATAAAACAATGCTGGCAGTACTTTTGCTGCATCGGCCTTCAGGAAGAAAGGCATCATCAGAAACACACTGCTGGCGGCTTGGCATGGGTTTGGGAGGTGACAGGTTCCCTTTACATAGGAGTGTCTGAGATTGCTAGTTCTGTCCAGGCAGAAGTGATCCGGTATAAATATCTGGGAGTCCTCCAGTGTTGAGTCTTTAAGATATATATATATATATATATATATATAGATATATATATATATACACACACACATACACATTGCAGCATGTGCAATTGTTTCTTGAAGAGCGGTTCATACATGTGCATTTGTAGAATGAACATTGTCTCTGATGTACACGTGCTGACGTTCAGCCTCCTGCCGCATACACATTGCGCTGCCTGCTGATAAGAGATTCCCACGAGCATTGGGACATTAGGATTCTGTGAGAAGTCGCCGTATTTGTCTTCATTCTGTCTGACTGTCCTCGTGTGTTATTATTAGGGGCTGTCAAGCAGCTGCGTGGCAGAGAAAAAATGGCCTCACTTGGCTGTGAAGTTGAATGCAAACAGGCACTACAAGACATTAACCCTGTTTTGCAATGAGGAATAAGAAGTCATTATAATCATAAATTGGGGGGTGCAAACGACAGTCCAGGGGCGCTTATTTACTAGTAACATATTAGGTGCAAAATTTATAAACATCCCAATAAATAATTCGTTTTCATTTGTATGAACGTTAGACAATATAAAAATTGTCTGATGCAACGTTAGTAAGGTCAGATTTGCAATTTGTAATACGCAGTGAGGTCCGTAAATTTGTGAAAGACACAGACCTGGTGCCCAACGGAAACAACTGGGTTCAGTTATTTTTTGTTCTTTTTTTTTTGTTAAACTATGATTGTAGTAACTATGAGGACATCTCTTCTGAGAATATTGTGGACTTAGAACCAAGGCCAAGATAAGGAACGATTAAAGAGGAAACACTTTTTTCTCAAGCTTTTGTCACTTGTGTCACCCTAATTGGAACACATGAATTGTTATGTTTGAATATATTTATTATATTATTGAATCAATATTTAAGCGTACAATTATGTAGGCATTATTGTATTGTGTATACAACTGTCACTTCATTGACACATGGCATTGAAGTAACATATTTTTTAATCATGGTATATTTTGTCACGTGGCACTTTATTAGCATATATATTTTAGAATCATGGCTTATTATATAATTATATATCATTCATGTTTTCATCACATACATTATTTTGTTCTATTATTTTCACTATTATATGAAATGTTAACCTCCACATTGGGTAGTTGATTAATTGTGTGTGTTTGGTAGTGGTTTATATCCCTTTTTTCCTTTCTCTGGCCTCTTTTTTCCATGTGATACCTGGTCTGGTCCTATAGAGTCCCTTTTAGTATTTGTCTTATCTCTGAGTTCGGACACGTCCCGCGCATGCGCTGGGAGTCTGCATCATATGGTGCTCAGCTTCATTTGTCTCCAGGGTGACGGCCGAGGGTGTAGTCTCGCGTGTCAACACGTGATATCCACTTCCTGGATGTGCATGCGGAGTCACGTGGGCATGTCCGACGTGCGTCACATAGGGGCAACTTGGAGCGCTGATGTGATCGCAGCGTTCTAATCGTGGTGGGAACGCGACCTATATTGAACTCAGGTGCATAGTTAATTAATTATACCTCCGTTACCTCTACTTTATCCTTCCCTCCTGACAAAGCCAGTGGGTTGGCAAAACGCACGTCGGGGAAGTAGCCTTGCCAGGTGGACCAGACCATGTATCAATATGGATAATTGAATTTTCCACTATTTGATCTTGCCCTACATGTCATTATATGCTGCAGAGTTTACATCAGCTGATATTTGTACATATTGCCCGGATTATTAGATATTTTCTGACATTTTTTTATTTTTGGGTGTTTTGTGGATTATACCTTCTATTTTGCTGATTTTATATATAACCAAGCTAACTATTGGTAGGGTAGTGTGGCTGACTAGCCTTATATGTATTACTCTCTATATTAATTGTGTCTGGCCTATATACCTGTGCAGTTTCCGCTCTGCAGGGGTACAGTTATATTCTGTCCCCTTCTGTTTTTCACCTCCATTATATTTTGTGTAATTAGGTTTTAATAAAATATTTTGATATACCATATTTTACATAGAGTTTGGGCTACAAGTTTCTATTGACATGAGTCTTCTTGAGCTATATTGCTAGGCCATTATTTGTTAATATTTGGCTGAGGTACTGGTTGGTTTAATAAAACACATGTGGGTTCGTTTCAGTGTGTAGCACATTACCTGCACATTTTTCAATAATCCAGAAATAAAGAAGGAAAAACAAAGTGATAGAGCATAGTTCGTACAGAGTCCACAGTGGACCATTGAGATGTATAAATGCACAGAGACAGCGCATACAGCAATACAAATACCATGACTATGACTAATAATGTATCACAAAAAACTCAGGACACCGGATAAGACAACTGACAGAACACAAAGGGAAAGGGACGGATGCAGTCATCATCTATCTCTATGGGCAAGCTCATTCAAGACAGGGAGCAGTAGCACTCCCCCATTTTGGATACCACAGAAGTTTCCACCCAATGTCTCTGACATAGGCTTATTTCTTGTGTATGCAGAAATCTAATGGTGGGTTTACGTGGCACAATTGTCAATGACAAATGTTTCTATAAATGTTTGTTCCCGATAATCTGCCCGTCTAAAGGTGCAGCTGATCACCCGATGAACAAGCAAAATGCTTGTTCATCGGGTATTTGCAGACACCCAAATCATCGTTTCAGGGCAGCAGATCGTGCCGCCTACACAGGGATCTGCTGCCCAGAAACAAGGCGGCGCTATACCGCTCCTCCTCATACTGTGGAGGAGATCACTTCCCGTAAATGCAGAGCTTCACCCCCTCTGTGAATGAAGTGGAACAAGATGCACACAGTCATATATACAGATGTCTAGCTAAGACTTGCATTTGCAGGGTGTTGAAGTACAGTGGTTGACCTTTTTCGGGAACCTGTGCGGTTTTAGATTGTAAGGTTTTGTTAGTGTACTGTAATTTAGAAGCCTAAATAGCCATTTGCATATAAATTGCTCACATGCCATCTTTCTGAGCGATTACGCTAGTCGCACGCTCTCCATGTACATGTTACCATTTTCTAAAGCATTAATAAGTAACCAGTGTCCAGAGCATCTCTCTCCCTCCTCGATGGCTCATCTACTCTTTCTTCTCTTCAATAGCCGAACGATTAACCCTCCCCCTTTCACCTATTCTTTTTTGTAGGATTGGGGGGGTTATAATTAATGCAGCTATTCCATTTTGTCTTTCTGCATCCTTAATTCTTATATTCACCCCCCTTCTTTATACAAACACTGCCATGCTAATGTGGCTGGGCTGACAGACAGGATGCTCTGCGCTCTGAATATCATTTAGATAATTAAAAATGACAGCTGAATCTTGCCCGCTGCCGACCTCTGGACCCTCCCCCCTTTTCCTTCTTCTTTCTCAGGAGGCCATAGCCTGACTGATTGCTGTCAGTCAGAAGGCAGGGTGTTGGTGAAGGGAGGGGAGAGGATGGCCGCCAGCCGCGAACCCTGACCCTTGCCGTGGATCTGAAATAGATAATAACCTTAAAATGCTATTAGACTTTAAAAGCAGGCAGAGTTTGCGTGTGCAGGTCTCTCTGCTCCTCCCTGGGGGATCACATAGATCACCTCACCTCTGCTGCTCATTCACAGGTGAAGGGGGCGCGAACACTCAGAAGAGATGGGCTTTATGCTGCTATTTTGTCTGGCTGGTAACCCGTTCATTACAATGCATGTATGCAATGGAGGAACGAAAAGACAATTGTGCAATTATACTGGAACAAAAGTGAAAGATGCTGCAGGTACCTGTTACCTATCCTCTGGTCCTGTAATTATAGTGCTTGAGAAGCTGCTATATTGTTATTCCTCATTTCTTATATTTTATTCTTTATAATCTATTCCCAGTTTTCCGCAATTAATACAACCCGAACCGCTTAACGTACAGACTCCGTTCAGACTGAACTTTAAAGCTCTCTGTGCTGAAAGGTGTGCTATGTATGTCTATGCGGTCTATTGGATATATTGTTTTTGAAAAATTTACCTTTAAAAAGAAAAAAAATCCCCCGTAGAAACGATAGGCGAAATGTTCGGAGATTCAAACTTTAGCTGCCATGGACGATATGACAGCCACAGTGTAACTACCACCCGGTCGGCCCTTCTTCCCTCTCACACCTGCAGGCACAAACACACACATGCAAACTTGCAGCTCTTTTCAAGAGCTATGTATTTTCTAAAAAATAGACTAAGGAATCAAAGTTTGATTAAATATGAATAAAACATAACTTTTAATGCTGTGAACTTCTAAAAAGATGGCCCTTAAGATAAATCAAGATGATATAACAAACAAACAAAACATTATAGTAGTAGGAATAGTGGTGCACGGTGGCACACATAAATGAAAACCATTTGTCCTACCACACCATCGGTGGGTTCCAAGACTGTCCCTGGATTAGATGAAGATGCTGAATGTAAGACTGGGTTGGGATACAGAAGTCCCTAAAGTTGCCCTACATTAAGGGTGCTATGCTGGCCATGATAGCCTAGCCACATAGCATCCACAGCCACTGCACCTCAGTTTCCCGAGGCGGAACTTGGTTAGATCGTAAACCTGAAGGCTGCTTTATGTGTAGTGGCTGTGTGGCACATAGTACCATCCAGAGTGGTAAATCCTTTTACAGCACCAACTTACAACAATTTTTTTCCATTAGGGAGGTTATCAATTGTCGTACCCGGGGAGTAATTTATAAAATTACCTGTCAATGTCAAAAGGAATATATAGGAAAGACCAGACGGGAATTACGTAGACGCATAAGGGAACACTTACAGGATATTGAAAATGTGCAGGACATGGCTATGTCCAGACATGTTCATGAATGCCATCATTGCAACCCCAATATGTTAAAGTCATGGGTATAGAGGTGGTCTGACCCCCAAGTCGAGGTGGGACCGCACTCTTTTGCAGCATGAGGCTCGATGGACTTTTCTTCTGCATACAGTCTCTGTATTTAATTTACAGGCCTCGCCTTCTGACGTGTCATTAATTTCACAGGCATAGGTGTATCATAGGTGTATCATCAAGCCCCTTTTCTCTCTCCCCCCCTCTCCCTCATTCCATCTAGGGTTGAGCGGTAAACCGGTGTCAGCGATATACCGCGCTGTTTCCTAATAACTGCAGTATTTTTTGACGTCATAGAAGCAGTCACATGTGCGCTGACAGCTTCTAAATCTGTGTCTGCCCGCCCCTGCCTCCTGCATAACAGTACTCAGAACCACATTACTGCCCGCAGCGGCCGTCCCCGGATCCTCCTAGCTCCCCATATTCATGTCTCCGCCCACCGACGTCGGAATCGGATAACAGCAGAGGCAAGCACAACAGCCAGGCGGGAAAAGTCTCTCCAATTCCCACACACAGAGTTTGGCCTGCGAGGAGTGAGCGAGATGGGACCTTGAACATAGAATAGAACCGGCCCTGGTGTCATGCATAAAGATGCTATGTCTGTCTGTCTTCTGTGACCTGGTCCTTCCTGCCTGCAAGCTGCAGTCTGCGCACTGATCTATAATAGAAGGCATTAGGGAATAATGAGTCCTCGATACATGAGTAACATGACATTATTATACTTATTCGTTGTAAGTTGGTGCTGTAAAAGGATTTACCACTCTGGATGGTACTACGTGCCACACAGCCACTACACATAAAGCAGCCTTCAGGTTTACGATCTAACCAAGTTCCGCCTCGGGAAACTGAGGTGCAGTGGCTGTGGATGCTATGTGGCTAGGCTATCATGGCCAGCATAGCACCCTTAATGTAGGGCAACTTTAGGGACTTCTGTATCCCAACCCAGTCTTACATTCAGCATCTTCATCTAATCCAGGGACAGTCTTGGAACCCACCGATGGTGTGGTAGGACAAATGGTTTTCATTTATGTGTGCCACCGTGCACCACTATTCCTACTACTATAATGTTTTGTTTGTGGGGGGGGGGGGGGGGGTGTCAAAACTTGTTCATACAGTATAATGTCTCCTTGTGGCTGACCCCACACAGTATAACGTCTCCTTGTGGCTGACCCATACAGTATAACGTCTCCTTGAGGCTGCCCCCATACAGTATAACGTCTCCTTGAGGCCCCCATACAGTATAACATCTCCTTGTGGCTGCCCCATACAGTATAACGTCTCCTTGTGGCTGCCCCACACAGTATAACATCTCCTTGTGGCTGCCCCACACAGTATAACGTCTCCTTGTGGCTGCCCCCATACAGTATAACGTCTCCTTGTGGCTGCCCCCATACAGTATAACGTCTCCTTGTGGCTGCCCCCACACAGTATAACGTCTCCTTGTGGCTGCCCCCACACAGTATAACGTCTCCTTGTGGCTGACGCTATACTGTATGGGGGCTGCACTCATCTCCAGTTTTTTGAGTGCCGCGATGCCCAGTTACCATTATTATTATCGCTCATTGAATGCTATTATATTAGTGGCACGGCACTCTACCTGGGACCACGCTTCTGACAAGAGACGGGGACGCGTCCCGGTTGTCCGTCAACCTTAATGTAGGGCAACTTTAGGGACTTCTATATCCCAACTCGTCTTACATTAAGCATCTTCATCTAACCCAGGGACAGATTTGGAACCCACTGATGGTGTGGTAGGACAAATAATTTTCATTTATGTGTGCCACCGTGCACCACTATTCCTACTACTATAATGTTTTGTTTGCTTATTATATCATTTTGATTTATCGTAAGGGCTATCTTTTTAGGAGTTAACAGCATTAAAAGTTATGTTTTATTCATATCTAATGAAACCTGGATCATTTCCTTAGTCTATTTTTTAGAATTACAAGTGATCTTCAATACATCACTTTATCTTTTTCGGGTTATTTTGCTATGTATTTTTCTAGTTGCCATATGTAATGTAAATTAAAGGGGTTATCTGGGAAAAGATAGGATAGTTCATCATTGTCACATCAGTGAGGGTCCAAGTCCCGGCACCCCATAGATAAGCTGGTTCAGGGAGCTGCTGTGCTCACCGGAGCTCTTTATGAGTGATGCAGGCTCCCAGCAGCTTTCCAAGGACTTTCCAATACTATATTGTATAGTGGCAGTGCTTGGGGTTTCAGCTCAGCCCCATTGACTTGAATGGGGGTGAGCTTCAACTAGGTCCTGTGACCAATGTACAATGATGTCACTGGCCTAGGAAGAGGCTGCCGCACTCAAGGCTTCTTCTAACAGCTGATTAGTGGGGGTCCTTGGTGTCGCACCCCTGCAGTTCTGATACTGATTACCTTTTCCTGAATAGCCTCTTTCATAAAGCCCTAAATGTAACCTTCACACACTAGTTACTATATCAGTCTCCTACCTACAGTAGAATCCTAATTTCCATATTGCACACACGAAGGCCAATATCATAGAAAGTTGACCAATATATCCATAGTTTTAGAAGAGTGAGAAGAAATTTAAGTGGAAACCCACACAAACACAGAGCAAGACCCTCCAACCCCCATAGATAATGCCCTTGATTGCGTTGAACATATGGGCCACTACTTCAAAGCAGCAGTGCTAACTAATGTTGCTTAAAGGGGTTGTGTCATAACCTACTTTTCACTGTAAAGTTTATTTTTCATCAAATAGCCCAGCTCCCCTGCCTCTTTGGATATATTTTTAATTTTTTTTATTTACATCATTTGCAGTTTGCTGTTATCCCCATGCTTTAATCCTACTTCCTGGTTAGTCATGTGACTGCTGTCCCATCATGCCTTGGGGCAGCTAGATGTGTCCTGGTGTCAGCAGATCATGTGACACTAACCAGCTCATCTTCTACCTCCACGTATTACTGGATTTATAACAGACACAACTTGTGCTACTGTAGTGTCCATCATCTGTTCATGGTCTATTACCTATCTGCCTGTCCATCCATCCATCCCTGACATGTAACGGACACTGCGCACAGAGAAGGAAATGAAGCGCTGTGAGCATGTGTGTCCTGTATTACAAGACTCCACTAAAGGACATAACCACAGGGCATAATGGTAGGCTATTGAGAACATTTCACCTTATCAATAAGGTGCATGTGGCAAGCTAAATTTGCAGCGGGTCTTACACATTTCTCTTCCTTACACCAACTTACAGTCATAACGTAAACCATTATTCTCTACCTACCAATTGGCATACATCTGGAATTTAGCGACTTCTACAACTTAGGCTACTTTCACACTAGCGTTTTGGCTTTCTGTTTGGGAGATCCGTTCAGGGCTCTCACAAGCGGTCCAAAACGGATCAGTTTTGCTCTAATGCATTCTGAATGGAAAAGGATCCGCTCAGAATGCATCAGTTTGCCTCCGTTTCGTCTCCATTCCGCTTTGGAGGCCGACACCAAGATGCTGCTTGCAGCCAAAAGTTTTTACTGACACATCTGGCAAAATAGAAAGCGGATCCGTCTCCCATTGACTTTCAATGGTGTTTAGAACGGATCCGTCTTGGCTATGTTAGGCTGCGTTCACACGGGCGAGATTTCTGCGCGGGTGCAATGCAGTAGGTGAACGCATTGCACCTGCACTGAATCCTGACCCATTCATTTCAATGGGGCTGTGCACATGAGCGTTTTTTTTCATGCATCACTTCTGCAATGCTTTAAAATCGCAGCATGTTCTATATTCTGCGTTTTTCACGCAGCCCTGGCTCCATAGAAGTGAATGGGGCTGCGTTAATAACGCATTGCATCTGCAAGCAAGTGCGGATGCAATGCGTTTTTCACTGATGGTTGCTAGGAGATGTTGTTTGTAAACCTTCAGTTTTTTATCACGCGCGTTGCACCCGTGCGGAAAAAACTGAACAACTAAACGCAATTGCAGCCAAAACTGACTGAACTTGCTTGCAAAATGGTGCGAGTTTAACTGAACGCACCCTGAACGCATCCGGACCTAATCTGTCACGCTCGTGTGAACTCAGCCTTAAAGATAATACAAACTGAACGGATGCAGACGGATGTATTAACTGAACGGATCCAACACAAAACGCAAGTGTGAAAGTAGCCTTAGTAGTAGTGATGAAAAAGTTTAGAAAATCAATAGCAAATTTGGTGCATGGAATTTAATTTTTTCTGCAATTGGTGACAAACTTCCATAGCCACCTGCTCCTCCCTGCTCCCTTCTTTGGCTTTCTTCACTGGTTTTCCGGTCCCTATCTGTCAACTTCCACAAGGACAGGGTCGTGTGAATTGCTGCAGGCAACGATTGTCCTCAGTGTTGACACATCCCCAAGGCGGCATGTGACCCAGCAATGACATGCCGCTTGGAAACACGTCATCATTGCGAAAAATCAATTGCTGCTTCCATGCAGAAGTTGACAGTCGGGTACTGGAGGATCAGTGGACAGAGCGGCGGGGAGCAGGCGAGTATGGATTTCTCCACCGATACAGCTGACTCAGAAGGAAATTTAATTTGAGAAAAATCTGCGTTTTCCTTTCAGTTATTGAGATCTGTCATAGGATCTCAAAACTGGAGGAAAACGCTTCAGTTTTGTCCCCATTCATTGTCAATAAGGACAAAACTGAACTGAACTGAACGTTCCATTTGGTTGCGTTCCTATCCCCTACACAAAAACGCTACAAGCTGAGTTTTGTGTGCGTCATCGGATACGGAGCAAGATATATTTTGGGAAACAAAAGAAAATGGATCTTGTGCCCACTGACTTACAATGCCTGCCGTATCTAGCAAAAACGCATCCGATTTATTACAGTGGCTGATGCTAGATGATAAATCTGGCGCTCCTATAGACTGTCTAGTTTAAGTTTACACCACCTATTTACTGGCTTAATTTTACTCCGGAAATGTGGCAATATTTCGGCGCATTCTGGTGGAAAATGTCACTTTTAAACAATGCCTCTTTCTGCTAAACCATGCCCCCTTGCCAGGCGTATAAAAGTAAGAAAAATATCTTTTACATTTGATAAATGCAGTGCAAAACTTGTGCACCAGTTTTTTGGTGCCAAACAACTAATGTATCTTCAAAAGTAAATGTGCTTCATTAAGTGCAATCTGCTGTTGCCCCCTTTTTCTGTCTGCCTTTAGACTTTTGTCACACAAACCATAAACTAATCCAAAAAGCTAATGACAACTTACAGTAACTTATTTGCTTGTAATGGAAGAACAAAAACACATCAAAATATAATCCACATTCTGTAAGTGAATTGCATTGATTTTCAGAACCGTAAGGCCTCTTTCACATTGGCGTGTGTGGCCCGTTGCTTTATTGCGGCCCGCAAAATGCGGGCCACAATACACGAGCACAGTCCATGGGGCAGCCGCAGCGGATCGTGGACCCATTCACTTGAATGGGTACGCGATCCGGCCGTTCCCCAAAGAGATAGGACATGTTCTATCTTTTTACGGAACGTAAGTACAGGACGAAACCCCAAGGAAGCACTCTGTAGGGTTCCGTTCCGCCTCTCCGGATTTGCAAACCCATTCAAGTGAATGGGTCCGCATCCGTGATGCGGAATGCCCATGGAACGGCACCCGTGTATTGCGGATCTGCAAATGCGGTCCGCAATACGGCAACGGGCCGCACACACCAGTGTGAAAGAGGCCTTAATGTCAGTTTTTTATATACTCCCAAACAGTGCCAATCTTTTGTTGTAAACCAGGAGATGGCCACTTTATAATACTGCAAATACAACCGTACATTTATTTCCACTGTTTTCAAAACAAATAGTTTTGTTTTGAACTATATAAAAGCATTGAAATTGGCAAATAAGAATAAGAAGCAAAAACTCACAAAATGCAAAGAATACAATGAAAAGCTGCATGCACTATTTACTGCTTATGTGCTATACAGGAATGCATTACAGCTTGCTCACATTATACCATATTGGCACAGAACCTATGTATTTCTATCTATACTACCATCATAGCCAAGAAAATCATGTTTGTGAATAGATCTAATGGACTGGGATTCAGAAGATATACCAATGCTTGTGGGACCCTCTATTTGTAATTGTCCCATTGTCTACTGCAATCTTAAAGGGAGTCTGTCACCAAAATGTAACAATATAAACTGCTTACATGGCGCTCTAGCACAACTACACAAGATTCCAATGGTACCTTTGTTGTATTCTTCTGAGTTTCACCAGCTGAAAAAAAACGTCGTTTTATCTATATGCAAATGAGGGCTCGAAAGTCCCCAGGCTGCTTTGCCTTCTTTTCATATTACCCCTCGCCAGCACCTTGCTGGTCCCGACCTGTAAGGCCGTTTCATCATCCCAAGTACCATCCGAGATTCCGCGTGTTTGCAGTTCACCACCAATCAGTGCATGCGCAAAACATGAAGCAATGCCACTGCCCACAAAGAATGATTTCTACCATCTACCATGGTATATTGGCAACCAGTAAACTAAAAGAGCATTTGCCTGTGCTGTGGCCTGGGATTAGCAGAGGATGGGAGTGGTAATGGCTCTGATTGCAATAATCACTCACAGTGACAATCCTCACACCGATGCTCCCTAGGGCCAGGGTAGTGATAGGAGAGCACAACCTTTCTTTCCTTGGGTCACTTCAACCTGATGGTAGTTGGGGTGCCCTTGATGTTGTGGGTTTGGTGCAGGTGTAAGACAAGAGATGTAGTGGCAGTGGCCAGCGATTAGTGGTGGTGCAAGTAGACATCTCTCTTTACTAATGTGCAGAATAGGAGTTGTAGTACATTTAATGGTATCAAAACACAGTTCCAAACAATTTACAGTACAAATCTTCCCAGGCAGAAGTGGATGAATTTAGTGTAGGCCAGGATGGGGATTATAGTACTCCTTCCTCAAAGTCTCTCTCTCTCTCTCTGCAGAATCTAAGGCTGGCAATATTATTCTTGCAATGGTGGCTGTAATTCCCTGCTGAGGGGTACTAGATTAAAATATGGTGAGCCAGACCATGTCCAAGAGAGAAAGGTGTTTTAGCAATGTCCTTCTGACTGCAGTAAAATCTCCATCAGCCTTAGGGCTTTTTCACACCAATGGTAAAACAGATCCGGCAGGCGGTTCCGGCTGCGAACAGCCTGTCCAATCTGTCCTTGCTGGGGGCAGCAGTGTGCTGCTGGCAATCTGTCTGGCCCTATTGACTATAATGGGGTCTGGCGGAGATCCACCGGCAAATATGTCGAGGAGCGGCCGGACAAATGCCGCCGCATACATCAGTTAATCCCCAAAACGTGTTAGCTTTGTTTGGAATAAAGAATCAGGTTTATAAATATCATTGATGTCCAACACCAGTGTATTCAGCGGTTCCCCTTTTGGGGATATACTCAAACTATCCTCCTCACATGTTTGATGTTGGGAAGGCATTCATGATGTGGAATCCACACCGACAGCCATCCAAATAACCCTTAAATGCCATTATAGCAGTTGTGACTGTTCACAACCGTTAAAGTTGAGAGTAATACCCCCTAAAACATAACAAAACAAGCAAAAATAATAGGCAACACTTTCAACTCTCTCTTCTCTGTCCCCAGTACCCCCTCCCTATCCTCTCATCATAGCCGAGAACACTGCCACATACTTCAAACAAAGGACTGACAACATCAGAGAAAGCTTCAACCTACAGTCACAGCAGCCGCTCTACGGAATTTTTCAGTCCTCTTCCACCAAATATACTTCTCCACCATTACAGAGGGAAAACTCATCCTCAACTTTCCTAGAGTGTTTATCCCTTTCCTAACCCATCTCTTCAACCTATCACTAACCACTGGTATATTTCCCTCCTGGTTTAAACATGCAACCATCACACTCTCAAAAAGCCTTCCCTTGACCCATCTTGTTTGTCTAGCTGCCATATGCCTCAAAGCTACTTGAACAACATGTTCACTTTGAACTTTCCTCCCACTTCTCCTCCTGCTCCCTCTCTTTGAGCGGCTACACTCTGACCCAACCATTCAATTGAAACTGACCTTAACACCGTAATGTCTTAGTCACCAACAACCTGTGCTTTTAGTAGCACAGCTATGCTGACAATACACAAATGTACCTATCTCGTGCAGATATCACCTCCTTACTACTATATCCTCCTTCTCCTCTCGCTTTCTAAAACGTAACATGTCAAAAAAAAAGTTATCAACAGACCTATCACAGTAAATGGCTGCACGTTCTCCATGGTCAACCAAGTATGATGCCTTGGGGTAACCTTTAATTCTGCTCTGTCCTTCAAAACGCACATCCAAGCCCTTTTCACCTCCTGTTGCCTCCAACTCTAAAATATCTCTAGGATCTCCACATTTAAGTTGATTCACATAAAACTTTGTTCTTATACTATACGGAGCAGGAGCTCCGTACAGTATTAGAATGTATTGGCTCTGATGCACCGATGTTATTGCTGTTTTTTTACAGTACTAATTAATTTATGAAGTTATTATAAGTCGATTCGCTCATCCATACTCACATTCCTTAACCAGGAGTCTGCAAAAAATGCTCGTACACAAGGCTTTTTTGCCTTCCTGTAGATCAACTTGTAGGATAACAGGCTGAACTGGGTGGACAGATGTCTTTTTTCAACCTTACAAACTATCTTACAAGCACTCATCTCCTCCTGGACTACTGTAACATTCTCCTCTGTGGCCTCCCATCTAGCACTTGTGCACCCTTCCTTCCCCAAGCTATCCTCAACTCTGCTGCTGGCCGACTAATCCACCTCTCCCTCTTGACTACCATGTGTTTTCTCTTTGCCTATCCCTTCACTGGCTTCCCATTGCCCAGAGATTCCAGTGGAAAACACTATGACATGCAAAGATATCCACAGCCTGTCCCTTCCATATATCTGTGACCTGACCTCCTGGTACCTTCCCACACGATATCTCAGATCCTCACAAGATCTCCTTCTCTAGTACTCCACTTATTTGCTCTTCCCACTATCACCTACAAGATTTCTCCAGTGTATCTCCAAACTCTAGAACTCGCTACCACAATGTAACATGCTGAATTAGCATGGAAACCTTCAAAAGAAACCGGAAAACCCATCTCTTCAGACATTCCTACAACCTACAGTAACCCTGCAGCCACTGTACCTCCGTATGACCAGATTTACAATTACCTACTCTGTGCTTCCCCCATCCCTTGTAGATTGTAAGCCACAGCAGGCAGGGTCCTTTCTCCTTCTGTATAACTTTGTAACTTGTCCTGTTCACGGATATTGCAATTGTTTTATAATATGTATGCACACCCCTTATATATGCGCCATGGAATGAACGGTGCTAAAATAATCAATAATAAAGTGTTGAGTAGTGTATGGACACCAGCAAATGCTGTTTAGTGCTATATGGCATCAACCTCTAAACTGTACAGTGCCATGATCAAGGACTAAATCAATCACTTACAAATTCATATTGGTGCCAGCACCAGCGGAACAGACAACCGGACTGGAACCCAAGCAAACACAGGACATGGATGAGACAACGAGACAAACAGGAACCAGCACAGAAGCAGATGCCTGGACTCCATGCAGAATAAAAGCATGGCGGTCTTAGGCAGAGCTGCACACAGACACAGAGATCCTCCCTCCGGAGAACCCAGGGACCCTCTCACGAAGGCAGGACAAAAACAGGAACAGAATCAGGCTACTTTCACATTTGCGTTTTTCTTTTCCGGCATAGAGTTCCGTCCTAGGGGCTCTATACCGGAAAATAACTGATCAGTTATATTCCCATGCATTCTGAATGGAGAGCAATTCCGTTCAGGATGCATCCGGATGTCTTCAGTTCAGTCTTTTTGACTGATCAGGCAAAAGATAAAACCGCCAGCATGCTACGGTTTTATCTCCGGCACAAAAAACTGAACACTTGCCTGAATGCCGAATCCGGCATTTTGTTTACATAGGAATGTATTAGTGCCGGAATGCTGGATCCGCATACCGAAAAAAAGGTGAAAAAATAAATACCGGATCCGTTTTTCCGGATGACACCGGAAAGACGGATCCGGCATTTCAATGAATTTTTCTGACTGATCAGGCATTTTTAAGACTGATCAGGATCGTGATCAGTCTTACAAATGCCATCAGCTGGCATAAGTTTTCCAGCGACGGAACTGCTTGCCGAATCACTCTGCTGCAAGTGTAAAAGTAGCCTCAGTAAGGCACTGCAGGACAGACAAGGAACGGACTAGATCAGAAGCAGTAAGGCAGTGCAGGACAGACAAGGAACGGACTAGATCAGAAACTGTAGGCACCTGCCAGGCTGGACATAGAACAGGATCAGAAGCAGTTTAGCACTGCCAGGCATCAGACGCAGTTAGAGCATTGCAAGGCTAGACATGGAACAGAGTGGATCCATACAGACAACAGGTACAGAAGAACAGGCAAGGCATGTACTAGGATAAAAACATCAACATCATCACAGGACTGGTACAGAGAACAGACAAGCAACAACACCAATATTTTACGGGGCGACACCACACAAAACGGCAGATGGCAAAACCCCCTGGGTCAGCAGCAAGGGGCTACAACCAGCAAGGCCCAAGACAGACTGACCTCCTGGATGAGCAGCAATGTGCAACACCCAGCAAGGCAGAAGATAGACTGACCCCAAGCCCCACAGCTCACAGATAGATATATCCGCATAACAGGGCACCTGATAAGACACACCCAGGCACAGATCAGAGGAAGTTAACCCCACCAGAACCAGAAAACAAACAAAACAGGCCACAGTTCACACACAAGACGCATCACAGAACCAGCATACATGGGAACACCCACATCCAGTACACAAAGCCATGCAGCAAGCCTGCATGGCATCGGAGACAGAGAGATGCAGACAAGGAAATCCACAAACACCTGGCCACAGTTCACACAGTACACCGCAGCCAGCATGCAGTCCCAAGCAACCAGCATACACAGGAGTCGGCCTGCAGCCAGTACGCAAAGGAGCCTGCAGCCAGCCTGCACAGCAACAGTGATAAGAACTGCACAGAGATGCAGAAACGGGGAGTACACAGAAACATGGGCATAGTTCACACAAGACACTGCAGCCAGCACGCAGCCCCAAGCAACCAGCATACAGAGGTTTCGGCCTGCAGCCAGTACGCAAGAGAGCATGCAGCCAGCCTACACAGCCAAAACAGACTGGACATACATGTAAGATGGAGTTCACATCATGTAAGGGGGAATTCACACATTTCAATTCCGTAATAGCATTCAGTCATAACATGCTCATAACATGCTGTAAGGGATCATCTCTTTTCGGGTAGGGGGGGGTCACACTCACAGATATCTTCGCAGACACGGTTATAATATCCAAACTCTTGCTTTATTTCAGACACTTCAGCAAAGCACAGGTTACGAAGTCGCAGCTTCAACTTATCACGTGTGACATCCACACAAAATAACAAACCCTTGCCCGGCTAGGCTCTAACTAAACACAAAACGTATCCCTGACTCACCTAGAGAGTCCTGTTCACACATGGAACACAAATTCGGCTTTCCTAAGCCATACAGTCCAGTAACCTCCAAGCTGTGACACTTCAATACCTTTTGTGGGTTTGTGGCCCAGTAGTCCTCTCGACTCTGGTCTTGTGATCTTTGTTTCACAGGTGTCACCGCATCCCCCAAAGTTCAGGCTATCGCCCAGCCTCGTGGCCCATCAGCCAACCCGGCTGAGACCAATCACGCAGAGCCTCTGCTCCAGAATCACACACACACTTCCCCCAGACTGACATACTGGGAGGCGCTTTATGCAGGCCTGATTACAGCAGGCCTCACCTGCGATCACCTCAGGTAGAAAGGAATACCCGTGCCGGAAGGGTCTGAATTGGCAGATCCCACTGCCAAGCCTACCCACCAATCCAATTAAAATCCAGCCCAGAATACATAAACTTTGTTGAGACCACTGCCACTCTAGATTTGAGTTATCTCACCCATCTGAGATACCTGAGTGGGACATACACGCCTTCCAGCACTGTTCACATTACCACAATGCTTATAACGGAAAATAATGGAATTGTGAGATGGAATTCAAAACGGAAACCTTTAGAGACATTACGTTTTGATTCATCATAACAGAGTTCTATGGCCTAAAATGACAGTTCTGTCTGGTTTCTGTTATCTTGGGAGGAAAAGAAAGTCCGTCTCCTGTGCTGTGCTAGCATCAGGACTTGTAAGTACAGAGGTTGTTAGCTACCTGTAAATGGGTAGACAGTTGTTAGGGTACTTTCACACTAGCATTTTTGCTGGATCCGGCAGGGTCCAGCAAAAACGCTTCTGTTACTGATAATACAACTATCTGCATCCGTTATAAATGGATCTGGTTGTATTATCTTTAACATAGCCAAGATGGATCGGTCATTAACTCTATTGAAACTCAATTGGGGACTGATCCGTTTTCTATTGTGGCAGGGAAAACGGATCCCTCCCCACTGACTTGCATTGGGGTAATGCCGGATCCATCTTGCATCCACATCCGAGGACAGAAAGCAAAATACAACATGTTCTGGTTTGCTCTCCAGTCTTTGAACGCAACTGAATGGAACGGAATACATTTTTGAGCATTCCGTTCAGTTTTGTCCCCATTGACAATTAATGGGGACAAAATGGAAGCGTTTTTTTTTCCAGTATTAACCCCCTATGACGGAACTCAATGGCAGAAAACGTAAACGCTAGTGTGAAAGTACCCTTAGGCCTCTTTCACACTGGCGTGTGCGGCCCGCAAAACACGGGCGCTGTTCCGTGGGCATTCCGCATCACGGATGTGGCCCCATTCACTTGAATGGGTCCGCAAATCCGGAGATGCGGAATAGCGCGGTACGGAACCACGGAACGGAACCCTACGGAAGCACTACGGAGTGCTTCCGTGGGGTTTCGTCCCGTACTTCTGTTCCGCAAAAAGATAGAACATGTCCTATCTTTTTGCGCAATGGCCGGATCGCGGACCCATTCAAGTGAATGGGTCCGCGAGCCGCTGCGGCTGCCCCATGGACATGCAAAATGCGGGCCGCAGCACGACCACGGGCCGCACACGCCAGAGTGAAAGAGGCCTTAACTTGTATAATTATACCATTGAAAAAGATAGCAAATACCTTCATTGCAAAAAATTGGCTGAGAAAAGGCTAAACCTCACGCTTTCAATACTTTTGGGGATTGTAAAAAATACATTGAAATTCATACATTTTGAAATTACAGTTGAACTTACATTTTTCCTATAAAAAAGCCTATGAGAAAATGCCAGAAAAAATGCCACACCCAGAGCATACTGCAATAAAATAGGGCCAAAAAATGAGAAGAAACGGTCTTAAAACCTAAAATACAAAAAACGAATTTTAGGATGTTATATAATTTACAGCGGGCCGACATGGGACATCTGTCCATGGTAATTTTATGCTCCACCAAACTAACCCACCAAAATAATCAAATTTAGCTACTTGTACTGTAATGATGGGTGATCCAGCCAATCAGCATGGGCATTTCAGTAGTAAAGACCATGATAGGCTGTCTAGTAGCCCCTCTATACAGTACCGTACTGCTCAGTACTATACTTCTGTACTGCTCATTACAAGTGCCAACTGTATAAGTTGCTGGATTTTATTGGTGTTATATACTGTCGAGGGATTAGTCAATTGATTTGCACCAATATTTTGGTGTACTAATTTCAAGGCTGTGGACTCAGAGTCAGAGATAGTTTTTTGGAACAGAGTCAGAGTTGGTAGAAAAGGACCAACTCTAGTTTATAAAATTATGTTATTAATATTGTGCAATTAATTTATTAACTTTCAAGAGTTTTGCAATGTTACTCATGAATATATTTTAGTATCCCTCAATCTAAGGCCCTTATTTATTTATAAGTGATAAGCAGGGTATTCTAGTGGAGATAATAAGTTCTTCTCCCCTGTCCCTTATACTCAGTATATCTATGCTGCTCCAAGGCCCCCAGTTACACGGCCTGAAGCTGTGCTGCGCATGCTCAGTAGTGAAGACCAGAGGAGGAGGTTCACTATTGGGCATGCCGGCAGTCAGCTCAGAATAGGTAGAACAAGAAGACAGGCAAGCACTGAATATAGTAGCTACATACACTTGTTTATTAAAATGTTTATTTTACACTTGCATTTCCAGGACATGCATATAGAGCTTTTCTAACTTTTCCTGAGGACAACTTCATAAATTGTTTTAAATAATTACCGTAATATATAGTATAACAGTGTTTTCCAGTTATTAAATACATAGTGCATTGCATATTTACTTTCAGCAATTTGGAAAATGTCATGAATTTCAGAATTGTATTCCAATAAATATGTTTTATGTTCTAAGTAGAAAAGTCTGATGTTACCATGTTACCACAGTAAATGTGTTATTACTGGCCATTTAGTCAGAACTTCGGCTTACCAACTCCAAAGCCCTGAGAAATAAGCAAATTACAGAGCGTTGCAGATTGGCACTATAATCTGTGGCTCCGCTCTCCTTTTCAGAAGTGACGAGAAAAGCAGGGTTACCTAGAAGTGCTGTGACCAGAAATGTTCACTGAGATTTATCAGACAGTAAATGGCGCAAAAAGCAGAGCAAGTTTACGCCTGGCGGGTATGCATTTCATTTTCTGTTTTTAGAACAGTCCAAGATGTGCCAGATTTATTAAGACACTTTGGTTTAAGGCTACATTCACACAACCGTTAAAAACAGATACACTGTCAGTTTCTCACGGCGATCAGTGTGTGCGTCCATTTCCTGGCCATCTGTTTAAAAATGGTTGAATTTTATAGGCTTTTTTTTTTTTTTTTTTTATCCCAACCCTTGTATCATCCTCAGTATGCATAACGGCCCCCATAGTGCCCCCTGGGTATCAATTAGCCTCAATAGTACCCTCCAGTATAAATAATGTGCCCTTAGTGCCCCACAGTATATACAATGCAGCACTTAGTTCCCCCTCATTGTATATATAATGCCCCTCTTTTTGCTCCCCATTTTTTGCTGGTCACTATTCACTGGCCATTACAGCCATGTTGGCCACATAGACTTCTGAAAACGGTCGGGTAAATGTGGCCTAAGACTAATGTATCAAAAGCCAGTCCTAGGCCTCATGCACACGACCGTATGTATTTTATGTATTTTGCAGTCCGCAAAGAACGGATCCGCAAAAAATATGGATAACGTCCGTGTGCATTCCGTATTTTGCAAAAACGGAACAGCTGGCCCCTAACAGAACAGTACTATCCTTGTCCATAATGCGGACAATAATAGCACATGGTCTATTTTTGGGCGGACATATGGAAACGGAATGCACACGGAGTAACTCCGTTTATTTGCGGACCCATTGAAATGAATGGTTCTGTATACGGTCCGCCAAAAACTAGAACGGACACGGAAAGGAAATACGTTTGTGTGCATGAGCCCTTCTAGTGTAGGCTAGTTCTACACTAGGGTTCGAGAGCTCCAGCAGCACATATGCTGAGAATAGGCTGGACAAACACCGATACATGCAAATCTGCCCCACCTGAAGAAGCTCCTGTCCGCACCATAAAAATTGATTTACAGCTTCCACCAGCTCTCGACAGTTTTTCATGGCAATTTTGCATCCGAGTGCGCACATCCATTTTCTGGATGTATATCCGTTTTTAACGTCCAATTTGCATTTGTTTTGTATCCATATTTAACAGCTGTTACATAGTTACATAGTTAATACGGTTGAAAAAAGACATAAATCCATCAAGCTCAACCAAGGGATACGTGGGGACGCGAATCCCAGAAGGAAGTGAGACTCAGATTTCTACAATCTTTCATAAGCATTAATGTTTTTTACTTTCAAGAATTCATCTAAAGCCTTTTTAAAACTGTCCACTGTTCCTGCTGTGACCACGTCCTGAGGAAGTCTATTCCACAGCTTCACCGTTCTTACAGGAAAGAAGCTTTAAGGCTTTCGGCAGTGCCCCCTTGTCTTTTGAGCACATTTTACATGGAACAGCTTTTCGCTGTATTTTTTGTATGGCCCATTTATATACTTGTACAGGTTAATCATGTCCCCCCTTAGACGTCTCTTCTCAAGACTAAATAAATTCAATTATTTTAATCTTTCTTCATAACTAAGACCCTCCATGCCCCTTATCAGTTTAGTCGCTCTCCTCTGTACTTTTTCCAGCTGCAGTGTGTCCTTTCTATGGACTGGTGCCCAGAACTGGACTGCGTATTCCAGATGAGGCCGCACCAGCGCTTTGTAAAGTGGTAATATTACATCCCTGCCCCGCGAGTCCATGCCTTGTTTAATGCATGACAATATCCTCGTGGCCTTAGAAGCAGCTGATTGACATTAACCCCTTCCTGACCAGTGCCGTGCATGAACAGCGCTGGGCAAGACTTTAAACCCTTGCTGACGTCCGCCGTACATGTATGGCGGATGTCGGGTCTTTAAAAATGATGCCCGCTCCGGAGTGGAGCGAGTACCATAGCCGCTGGGTGCCTGCTGTTTCATACAGCAGACACCTGCAGCTTATGTCTGCAGTAATGCCGAACGCTTACATTTAACCCCTCAGATGACATGGTCAAATGTGACCACAGCGTCTGAGGGCTAAAACCTGGAAGGTAAGGAACAGAGATCAGGGAAGGCGTTCTTTGTAAGTAATGAGCATGAGGGCTCATGCACACGACTGTTGTTGTTTCGTGGTCTGTTTTTCACGGATCCATTGTTCTGTATCTGAGTATCTCTGATTTAAGTCCTCTTCCGTTCCGTTATTCCACAAAACATATCTGTATGGTTTCCGTATGCGATTCGTTTTATGCAGATTGGGAACGGAAACAGTAACTTATTAATCACCAAACACAAGAGCAAAATGGGCTGGGCATAGCATTTCTACAGTATGGATCGGCAAAATACAGATGAAATACGGATGACATACTGATGTGTTCAGTGTGAGTTCCGTATTTTTTGTGGACCCATTGACTTGCGCTTGGTGCTGCCTCATCTGGAATATGCAGTTCGGACCGTGATTTGCAGACAATAATAGAACATGCACTACTTTTTTGCGGAACGGAATTTAAATGCACACAGAGTACCTTGTTTTTGCTGGACCCATTGAAGTGAATGGTTCCGCATACGGTCCGCATAAAAAACAAACAAAAAAAAAACGAACAGAAGCAGGAAGAAAAGACATTCGTGTGCATGAGCCCTGACCCTGTACTAGGCTTCCAGGTTTATTACTTGCATATTACAGTTGAGGCCAGCAGGTGGCAGCACTGAACTGTAATATAGGTGATTTCTTTATAGAATAATGGAGCAAATTCCATTATTCCACAAAAAAAAAACTAGGCCTCACACATCTACATAGACATAACTATAAAAAGGTATGGGACTCACAATACGGTGATGACAAGAATTTTCTTTTTTTTAAAGGTTTTTATTTTTATATACAAGTGTGATAGCGCCATAATTGTACTGACCTGGAGAATGAAGAGCATAAGTTGTTTTTACCACATAGTGAATGCCGTAAAAACAAAACTCATAAATCTGTGGTGGAATTGTGTTTTTTTTCCAATTCCACCCCATTTGGAATTTGCTTCCATCTTCCCTCTACATTGTATGCAATATTAAATGGTGGTTTTAGAAAGTACAACTTTCCCATAAAAAGCAATCCCTCATACGACTATGTGAATGAAAAAATAAAAAAGTTATGGCTCTGGGAAGGCAGGGAGCAAAAAGCAAAAATGGAAAATGCATTAGAAGGTAATAAAGATGGTGCCCACTTGCAAGCGTGGCAGGGGCCATAGCCCCTGGTGTTTGGGAACTATAACAAAAGTGTCAAAAAAAAAAATGTTTTTAAATTTAAAAAATTTTAAATATAAAAAGTCAAATCACCCCCCTTTCCCCAAAATAAAAATAAATAAGCATAAAAAAAACACACATTAAAGGGACACTGACAGGCCCAAAAAGCATATTTAGGGGTATATATGACAGTATAGGTCTTATAAAGGGTATTAGAATCATCTAAGTATCCCCCCTGTCCACCTCATAAATACAGTAAAAAGAAGTTTTATAACCTGCTTTCCTGGCGTTCAATCTGTCCAAGGGGAGGTGTTTTATCTCAACTTGCGCCCAGCCAGCCTCGCCACAACTGCCGTTTGAAGCGCCGCCCAGCTCATCAATATTCACTGAGCTGGGCGGCTACTCTGAAGCGCTGTACTAGTGTCCCCGGCCATCTTCAGCGCATGCGCCCGGCACCCTCACTGGCCGGGATCGCATCGCGCGACTGCTTTATGCGCATGCGCTGTGCCCGGCGCATTGCCTTGTGTGAAATCTCCTGTACTATTAAAATATTTATCCCATACGGCAAACAGCGAAACAGAAAATAAGTCAAAATGGCCAATTCAATGTTTTTTGGTCGCTTCATCAATAAAATCTACGGTTCACCCCGCAAAAAAAAAAAAGAGCCGTCGCACAGCTCCATAGACATAAAAAAAAGCTATAGGGGTCAGAATATGGCAATGAAAATAAAATTAAAGTTTTTTTTTTTTGTATTAAAACGCCAGAGAACCTATCATGTGATATTCTCGTAATCGTACTGACCTGGAGATTGAAAGTATCAGGTCAGTTTTACCATATAGGGAATGCTGTAAAAACAAAACCCATCAAACTGTTGCGGAAATTAGTTTTATTTCAATTTCACCCCGTTTCGAATTTTTGTCCAGCTCCCCAATACATTGTATGCAATATTAAATGGTGGAATAGTGCAACTTGTGCTGAAAAAAACAAGCCCTCATGTGGCTATGTGAATCGGAGAAAAAAAAAAAAAAAAAAACTATGGCAGGGAGTAAAAACGAACATAGTGGTCCCCATAGTGTCGCCGCCGTGTGCTGTCCGCATCTGTACTTTCGTTCTGCAGCCCAGCAAAAAAGATAGAGCATGTCCTATTCTTGCGGGGAAAAAAGCATTTCTATCATAGGGCTGGCCGAGTGCGTTCCGCAAAACGCGGAACACACATGGCCGGTATCCATGTTCTATGGATCCACAATTTGCGGACTGCAAAACACATACAGTCGTGTGAATATACCCTTAATCAAATGAGTGACAGAAAAAGCAGAGAGCAGAAAGGGCTGCAGGTGGTATGACAACTGGAGACGTAACCCCTGTGATACCATCTTTAATTGGCCTACTTGGTTAATGTACATGTATATCGCTATGACAAACCCATCTGCTGTATACCGCTGGGCAGCGCAGTGGTTAGTAATGTGGCAGGACAGCGGCCATGGGTTTAAATTTGACTTGGTCCACACTTACACAGGGTCTGCACAGTGTCATAGTTCTCGTCTACTTTCTGAGGGTGTGCAACATGTTCTAACATGGCGACTAGACTGTGGGAGCACGTCTTGTGCCCAGCGCTATATAGGCATCATGTATAAATGTTAGGTGCAAGCTTTGTACAATATACAAATGATATACTGCAGGATATGAAGGTTTTAGTAACGCAGGCCTTGGTTTTCAGTTCTTTTGTGCCTGTAAAGTCATAGGGTTGGTAACGGGTCATGGTATTAGCCAATTTGTGTTCTTTGATACTTCACTTCACAAACAGGTCTCTGTGCTCTGACCGCGTGTGGATTTAATAGCCGTGCAACACGGAAAAATTAAGTAATTTTAATTATGCCTCCAAGTTATTTACTGCAATTAAGACCATTTATCATATGCAAATTAGTGCAAACGGGTCTCATTAGTTAGTAAATTACTCAATATGAGCCGAACAATGTAGCACTCCAGTTTGTAATGAAAAATCCCTGTAGAGGCGAGCAGGATCAATTAAGCTAATTTGCATATGCAAATATATTCACTTTTGCCATTTTTCTATCTTTAGTTCGGTGATTTGGGATGATTTTCCCTTCCAGGTGCTATTTTGTTCTGCAAATCAGCCCCCGCTGTGAGGATATGGTGCAGACCTGCCGGGTCCGGCGCAGGAGAGGTGCAAGTGATGCAGGGAACAGACGTGATGTGGTAAATTCCCTGGGGGGGGGGGTGCCCCCCGGGAGATTCATCTCCCAGGGATCCAGTACAGTATAGTTTTCAAGCAAATTAACAGACAGAATCCAATACATCTGATAACTGAACACAGGGTTTGCAATCATCAGCGTGCCAATCAGAGGAATTCCAGATCATTGCTGCTGCTTCCCTCATAAAAGTACTGTATTTTTCAGACTAGAAGACGCACTTTTTGGTAAGTCTATGCCTGCCCTCTAATCTACTAGAGTTTATGTACAGGTATATTCCCCGTCAGCGGCTAGCGTAGCGAATAATATGCGCATACGTTCGGCCGCATGACCCTTTTGCAAATCTCCTCTCAAGAGTGCACACGGACGCTCAAGCGGCCCAGCATGGATACGCGATCACGTCGGCACGGACACCGGAACTGTGTCCACCCGCAAAGGAGTCGGAACCAAAGATTCCGCAGGCACATGCGTGACCTGTCCTGCTACTCCAATGGGGTCCCCCGCAGGCCTAGCCTCACGAGAATTCCTGGGGGCCCCAGTGGACCGCAAAACAGGAGAGTGTCTTACAATGACAGATACAAGTTCTACTCTTTTTTTTTATTTGCTTCCAAAACTGCATGCAGAAACCTGACCATGTGGCTGTACCCTAATCATATGCCGTTATATGTAGACTCCCTTTCCTGCCCTCCTAGCAGTGATGGCCGCCTGTGGGACTTTATCAATCACAGGCAGATGCCTGGTTTAAATGTCAGTGCTGGGGCCGCAGCCATCCATTCATCTACCAATTGATCAGAGGTGTCGGTGAAAGAGCAATGCTGACTTAACCCTTTCCTGAGATGACGCATTTCATTTAAATCTGGGTTTCAGAAGAACACATGCACAAATGCTTGCTTCCTCATCAGTCAGTTATCACCCTGACAAACGTGCATGCACACACACAAATGTTAGTCTCCTGTGAGCTAGCCATATCCGTGCTAGCGATTAATTAGCATCACCTAAATGGACACTAAAGTCTGAAAATCCATAAATAACACAAAACATTCAATCCCTGCTACATACACCGCCATGACTGCAGGATGCTCCACAAACTCCTCCAATAAGCAGTTTTAGGATACTTTCACAGTATGCCTGCCGGATCTGGCGAGCCGTGTACAAACAGATCCGGTAAAATACCGGATACGTCTCACCCGGAATCATCTGGAATAACTGATCCGGTATTTAAATTTTTCAAAGACCAAAAGCCCTGCGCATGCGCAGAACAGAAAACCGGATCCGGCGATGCAGCAATTTCCAGAACACTTGGTACCGGATCCGGCATTAATACATCTCTGTGGAAATTAATGCCGGATGCAGCAAGTGCGGTATTGTTCCAGGATTTTGTCCGGTCAAATACTGTACAAGGGACGGAATGGAAGAGATCCTGATGCATACTGAACAGATTGCTTTCCATTCAGAATGCATTAGGACAAAACTGATGCGTTTTTTTCCAGTATTGGGACCCTTTACCGGATTTCAATATTGGAAAACAATAACGTTAGTGTGAAAGTACACTAAGGATCCATTCACACGTCCGTGGTGTGTTGGGGACCCGCAAATTGCGGATCTGCAACAGACCCGGCCGGCACCCCCTATAGAAATGCCTATTCTTATCCAAAGCTGCGGACAAGAATGGGACATGTTCTATCTTTTGCGGAGCTGCGGACCGGAAGTTCGGGGCCGCGCTCCAGGCCCATAGAGAATGAATGGGTCCGCACCCGTTCCGTAAAATTGCGGAACGGGTGCGGACCCTTTTGCGGACGTGTGAATGGGGCCTAAGAGAGATCTTAGGGCTCATGTGCATGACTGCTGGCTGTTTTGTGTTCTGCAAAACACGGATACCGGCCGCATGCATCCTGCATTTTGCGGAACAGAAGGACCGGCCCCTACTAGAACAGTCCTATCCTGTTCCAGACATTAATTGGACATGTTTTATTTTTTTGCAGAACAGCCATGGGGACACGGAATGCACAGGAAGTAATTTCCATTTTTTAAACTGTCCCACGAGACTTTGATGATAATGAATTTGCCTCACCGGAGCCCATATATTTAATGCTTTATGGAGACGAATCTCCATACAGAATTATAAAGAAGTTTGGAGCAAAGCGACTTCGGATTTTGGATGCGAAGCTCGCTTCGCTCATCTCTACCAGATACGATTAATTCTAGCAGGCTGTTCCTCTGCCGGAACACCCTGTCAGATGGTTTTAACTAGGGATGAGCGAATCGACTTCGGATGAAACATCTAGAGTTGAGTCGCATAAAACTTTTCAATACTGTACGGAGCTCGCTCCGTACAGTATTAGAATGAATTGGCTCCGATGAGCTCAAGTTATTACTTTGCGAACTCTCGCGATACTTTGCATAATAACTTCAGAAAAGCAGTCAGTATCTGGTGTGGCAACCATTTGCACATCTCCGTCGCATAGAGTTGATCAGGTTGTTGATTGTGGCCTATGGAATGTTGGTCCACTCCTCTTCAATAGCTGTGCAAAGTTGCAGAATATTGGCAGGAACTGGAAAATGATGCTTTATACGCCGATCCAGAGCATCCTAAACATGCTCAATGGGTGACATGCCCGGTTAGTATGCTGGCCATGCAAGAACTGGGATGTTTTTAGCTTCCAGGAATTGTGTAAAGATCCTTGCATTATGGGCCGTGCATTATCATGCTGCAACATGAGGTGATGGTATGAAAGGCACAACAATGGGCCTCAGGATCTCATCATGGTATCTCTGTGTATTCAAAATGCCATCAATAAAATGCACCTGTGTTCGTTGCCAACAACATACACCTGCCCATACCATAACCCCACTGCCACTATGGGCCACTTGATCTACAACATTGACATCAGCAAACTGCTCACCCACATGACGCCACACACGCTGTCTGCCATCTGCCCTGAACAGTGAAAACCGGGACTCATCTGTGAACAGAACACCTCTCCAACGTGCAAGACGCCATCGAATGTGAGCATTTGCCCACTCAAGTCGGTTACGACGACGAACTGCAGTCAGGTCCAGACCCGATGAGGACGACGCGCATGCAGATGAGCTTCCCTGAGACGGTTTCTGACAGTTTGTGCAGAAATTCTTTGGTTATGCAAACCGATAGTTGCTGCAGCTGTAGTGGGTGGCTGGTCTCAGACGATCAGGGAGGTGAACATGCTGGATGTGGAGGTCCTGGGCTGGTGTGGTTACACATGGTCTGCGGTTGTGAGGCCGGTTGGATGTACTGCCAAATTCTCGGAAACGCCTTTGGAGACGGCTTATGGTAGAGAAATGAACATTCATTGCACTGGAAACAGCTCTGGTAGACATTCCTGCAGTCAGCATGCCAATTGCACGCTCCCTCAAACGTTGCAACATAGTCATGTCTGGCTCATATCATACTTCTATACACCTGAATATTACACCTTCCGTCCCCCCTCCCCTACGAATTTAAGGTCATTAATGATGCGTTATTTTGTTGATGTAAGAGATTTCCTTGCTCTTGTGTTGTATAAAAAGAATTTCTGTCTTTTACGGTTATGTCTAGTTTGGGCAAGATAACTAATCGATGTGTCTGATGTATTTTGGCTTTCAAAATAAAAGTATGTTAAAAGAAAAAAAAAACAACAACGTTGTGACATCTGTAGCATTGTGCTGTGTGATCAAACTGCACATTTCAGAGTGGTCTTTTATTGTGGGCAGTCTAAGGCACACCTGTGCAATATTCATGCTGTCTAATCAGCACATTGATATTGATTGGTTATCTTGGCAAAGAAGAAGTGCTCACTAACACAGATTTAGACAGATTTGTGAACAATATTTGAGACTAATGTTTCAGATCTTTGACTTCAGCTCATGCAAAGTGGGAGCAAAACCAAAAGTGTTGCATTTATATTTATGTTCAGTGTACATATACTCTCTGTATACAGTACTGTGATACTGGCGCCAGTTAGTCGAGTGCCCCCAGTTTTCCTTTACGCAAGTTGTTCTCATTATTAATACTAGTGGCCACTAATGGAGGCAGAATAATACTGGTGGGGAGCACAAATGGGGGCATTATTAATACTGGGGACCACTAATTGAGGCACAATGATACTAGGTAGGCAGTAATAGGGGATTAATATTATTGGGGGCCACGAATGGGGGCAATATTAATACTAGTGTCTACTAATGGAGTCAGAATAATACTAGAGGGGCACTAATGGGGGCATTAATATAACTGATTGCCATTAATGGGGGCATTATTAATGCTGGGAACCCTATGGTGACATTATGCAGAAAACCAAAATGGATTCTTTATTTTTAGCATCCATTATGTTCCTTTTAGATCATTTTGTGTCAGTTCCGTCGTCCTCGCAGGACTTTTTCTACAGTTAAAAATAAAGGATCTGATGGAACTGACACAAATGGATGCAAAATGAGCACAGTGGATGCACAAAATAAAGAACCTGTTGTTTTTTTAAAATATTTTTTGGTTCTTTTTATGGATCATAAGAGCGGAAAACAAACCGGTGTGAATGTGGTCTGAATGTGGTCTAAACTGCTTACTTTCCTACCCCATACACATTGACATAGTGCCACCAATTACTTCAAATTACACTCCCCCTCCTCCACCTTTTACCGAGTGCAGGTTTCTGTCAGCACCATGCCACAATCCTGCCCCAAGTGTTTTTGAAATCCAAAATATGGTCACCCTAGGTTTCTCACTGATCAATGGCCCTGGGCCCATAGTGAGAATCTGGGCAGATCACACAGGCTGAGGACTACTTGGAAGCAACAATAGACGTCTGCAGCCACACAAAATATTGTATTGTTTTTCAGGCATTATGGAGGTGCTGGTTTGTTTATTTTTTCCCTTCCTTTGATAATCCTGCAGGGGGGGTGGTGCCCCCGGATGGCGATTTTAAACCGTGCACCCCGCCCATTTACCGGGTGCTTTTAATCAGCAGGATTACATAGCTCTGTCCTACTTTGCCCAGATTGTAGGCTAAAGGCCCAGGAGAGGCATGTATCTTATAGCTGGGTGCTAATTTGCCAAGATTGTAGGCTGTTAGCCCAGGCGAGGCATGTGTTAGAGTACGTCACCTTGTCGCCGGGAGATGGGACGACATATTTTTGATCAATAATAGGTGCAAAGACTTTCAATTTTTTCTAACAGTGATTATAGCAACCAAGCAGTTTATTTTGTAATTATCGTTTGCTTATATCTTTGTGCATTTGATAATCAGTGTGCTGTTACTTGTAGTTTGTATTGTACTATGCTCAGGATAGGTCATCAATATCAAATAGGCAGGGGTCCGACACCCTGCACCCCTGCCGATCAGCTGTATGAAGAAAAAGTTGGGGTTGAGGGAGAACGATGCCACACCACCCACTCACCAGTGTAGCATAGAGCGGCTCCTTCTACACTCACAGTCAGCACCCACATTGAAGCCCATAAATGTACAGTGTGATGTGAGCAGTACGAAGCCTGAGGGGCGCTAATCAAAGGCTTCTGTCCACAGCAGGTCCTGTGCACAAAGGGGTCCATGCTTAATGGCTCCTGTGCCAAGCGGTTCTAGCTGCTTAAACACAGGTTCTAGCAGGCCAGTGGCTTCACCCCAGAAAGCCGGACCTCACAGGCCACGCCCCAGCTCCGTGAAACGATCGCAGGCAGGAAAAAAATGGGGGGGGGGAGAGCAAAGATGTTTCTGAGGGGAAGCTGAGCTGGGTCTAATGAACCAGCGGGTGAAAACCCACTGTGCTACTGACGGGTATGTACTCTGAAGGGGCGTGACTAAGCAGCTACCTGGACTTCACTAAAGCCCCTGATGGTGGGGATAGATTTTGCCATGAGGGTAGCTGCCAGGTGCCACTCCAGAGCCGCACCTGTACAGTAGCAACTGGTCAGGAGGATCAGGAAATACCTACGAAGGTATCTACAGAAATACAGGCATGACAGAAACCAGGAGTAGACAGGACAGAGTCAGAAGCAGTTACTTACCTGTGCCGCAAGCAGTGGGAGCTAAGCGGCCCCAGGCAGAGCTGGACAAGGATAGCGATCCCCCCTCCGGGGAAGCCAGGAACCCACTTCCGCAGGCGGACAAACAGACATGAACAGAAGCAGAGTAAACTGCCACAACATGAACAGGAACAGGCATGACAGAAACAGACGCAGATAAAGCTCTGCTAGACTATGGACAGAACATGGCATACAAACAGGACGAAAACAACAATGCAGAGCAAGGCGGAACCACATGAAAGTATGGCAGACAGAACCCCAAGGATCAGCAGCAAGGGGCAAAACAAAGTATAACAAGGAACCGACTACAGAACAGAACAAGCAAGACTGACCCAGAAACACATGGATCACAGGGAGGAGCACACCCACAGAGCAACTCACAGGTCAGGGAACCAGAACACAGCACAAGGCTGCAGTACTGGGAGTTTCCCATGGCAACCAGGAACACAGAAACAGGACACAAAAATACAGGCACAGTCAAAAGGGCACAAACGTACATGGGCAGGTTCACACTAATACCGCAGCCAGCCCCTGGCAAACACAGAGACCTGCCGCTAGTACGCAAGGGGACGTGCAGCCAGCCTACACAGAACCAGAGGTGATGGTGAACTGCACCGTGACACTGGGGGCTGCCCTTGGTGCTTCTCGCCCCCTCAGTCAGCCACAGGGAGGCATGTCTGCAGCTCCAGTGACTGCCTGGGGGTGAGAGAAGCCTCAGTCCATTGCTGCAGTGCTGCTGTCTGAGAATGAGATACTGACAGGGTGGACATCCCTGTGTCCGTCTAGGCCCTGTGTTGGACGGAGGACAGGGAGCCAGAAAATCGGACTGTCTGGCCTAAAACCGGATGTCTGGCCACCCTACCAGTGGGGCAAAATGCAAAAGGACCTTCACACTGGTTTCTCCTGGGTATTTTGTGTTTATTTAAAATAGCTGATGCCTTTGCATTATAACTCAGGTGGGAGAATCTTTCCACAGGACATCTATTAGCCCTGTACTCCACAAATCTGTCCTTTATGGAAGAGTAGCATGGGAAGGGGTAGAGTCTTACAGAACAATGCACTGCTTTTGTGATATCTGATGAAACAAGAGCAAAAAACAAAGACATATCAGGCGATTATTATCATTTTTTTGTATGTTTGGATTCTGGCTTTAGTTCTCCTTTAAACCAGTCCAGGAGATCTCATCTTACCAAAAGAACAAGAACACCTAAAGCTTTTTACATGTCTCTCCATGCAATTTTATTAAGTATTTAAATTAAGTGCATATCCAAGAGACCGAGGTTACAGAACAAGAGATTTTGCTTGCTGAAGAGTGGGCAAACAAACATCACATGAGCAAGCTTTTGTTGCTTTATAAAATGCATAAAAAGTTTCTACGACAAAAAAAAACAAAAAACATACTGAGTGGAAATGAGGATTAAAAAGGACCCAGAAATCACATAGAAACCCTTAAAGAGAATCTGTCAGCTCCAAAACACATGCTAAGTCTAGTTATGTCATCTTTATCTTCATACTAACTTGTCTTCCGACACTGTGCTCTGACAAACCAGCAGTAAAAGGCATTGAGAGGACTCCTTTGCTCACGTACATAATGGAGAGGACTCAAAGAGGAGTCCTCACAATGCCTTTTTCGTCAGAGCACTGCATCAGAATGCAAGGGATTATGGAAATAACATTTACACAACCGAACTTTACTTACGTCAGATTTCCTTTAAGGCTTCTCTGGCCACATTTACACTACTACATTTTACTGGCTCACAACTAGAACACTTCTGCATAATGAATATATTCGGAGGATATTTATCTATGCTTTTATGGTCCACTTTATGTAAAAGTGACTTTCCCAAGATGTTCATCTAATTCACTATTGATTGGTCATAGCTAACCAACATTTCATGGTAAGTACTTAGTAAAGACTTGGCTCCTCCAGACAGAGAAGGCACTGCTAGCTAGTACAAGTCATTTCAGTGCTTCCAATGTCAATACCACTTCATTCTCATCCTAAGGAACATTTGTCACTATATATAAATGTAGAAACACAAGGATGGGACACAATGATGCGTGCCCAATATGATATCCTAGTGCCCAGCAGAAGCCTGGTGGGAGGCATACACATCTACGCAAAAGGATTATCCAGCTGATAGTGCATGCTATATTCAATAAAAAGTTATGTATGCTACAAGATGGTCACATCAACTATCACATGACTGTCCCATCTACTAGTGGATACACATAAATGTGCATTGATCTGTACATACAAAAAGTGATTTGCAAATGCAAAGCTGAAAACTACTAGAAAAAGCAAAAAGCTCCAAGGAATAGAGGGATTTTTACACAGAAATTGTCAATCACACGGCCTCGACAACAATCCTGTCCAACAGAGCAGCACATATAATAAAACGACCATTACAACACAGGAAGAAAATGATGACACTACTTTGCATACTTGCACATTTATTGAGGCCGGACGATCCTTTTGAATGGGTAAAACTTAGGGGGCATTCACATGAGCATATTTTAGTTCTACATCTGATCCGCTTTTTTTTTGCGGATTCATTTCAATGGTGCCACAAAAGTATGTATGTATTTCCACTAAACAGAACATGTCCTGCTCTTTTCCGTTTGTGTTAAATAGAGCGGGACCTGCAGAAGGTGAAAATGCGAGATCCGGAATGTGCAAACCGCAAAACGGATATGGTCGTGTGAATGTTCCCTTAATTAAACTAGGACCCAACAGATGTAGGCAGTAGTACCTTGCTGTAAAATAATATAATTAATGCTTTGCAAAATATGAAACAATAACAGGCTGACATTGACACTGTACCATCATCGGGTGCCACTACTGCATGATCACAGCTGGATAAAGCAAATGCAAAGTAAACCAACAGAAACAAAAGAAACGTATGGTCCACGCAAACATTGCCCATAATGATAATTAAGCCAAAACACACATTTTTTTATTATTTTGCTTATTCCACTGGGAAACTAGTACATCAGTGAAAGAAAAGACAGAACAAAAGGTGCATTTTACACTGTCTCTAGTCACTGGTGCTACATATGCATTGAACACACTGCCAGCCATGGCCATCTATATCTGAATGATTCCCCAATGCACGATGATAAAAAAAAAAAAATGGTGATATAATAATTTTAGACCAACCACTCCCAATGATGAAGATGCGCCATAAGAAAAACTATTTTAAGACACTAAAACTGCATTGAAATCTAATATAAAAAACATAATCATGCAGAAAATAAGGAAGTTCAGTAAATGGCATTCATCATGTAAAGAAAGTTCACACAAGCCACTCACTAATGTATTGTCCATATAGTTATAAGAGAAAGCGCTGGCTTATGCACACTCCTGCAGTACTGGCCACCAGAGAGGCTGGCACTTTTTCTTATATCGCAAGCACGGCCACAGATGTGGGATTACAGGGTGATCGTAACCCCTGGATAAGAGCAGTGTTTAATATGATGGGAAAATGAATAATCATAATACATTAGTAAGTGCCTTTTATGAACTTTCTCTACATGATAAATGGCATTTGCCGGTGGAACACCCCTTTAACTAATTTTACATGGTGATATACGTTTTGTGATCACATAAAATAATTGCATTCTGATCAAGAATCACAGAATCATTATGTATTTTCAGTATATGATATAAAACATGTTTTGTACCTGTAGGATGTGACTCCCAAGATGAGAATCAAAAACATCAATGGCCACAGAGCTAGGGCTTCTTCTCCTCTGGGATCCTATAACTGAAAAAAAAAGGCTCTTTAGTAAAAACTGAATCTCACATTTCCAATATCATAAATTCTATGTATCTTCTGCAAAGATTCACAGTCAAAAGTTCATGGTGGACCGCACCTGTTAAAGTCCATTCAATTATCAAAGTGCTAGGCTGTGAGCAGGGCTGGTGCAAGGATTTTTGCCACCCTAGGCAAAAGCTAATTTTGCCGCCCCCTTGACTCCACCCATTGACCACACCCCTTTACCCGCCCCTTTTTCAGCCACCTATTGCATGTAATATTTAACTATGGTAATGTACCCTGTGCCAGTCTGACTATGGTCATGTATATATAATATCCAGCCATTGTCTGCCACCTAGTACCATCCCAGTGATGCCAATCACTCTGCGCTGTTCAGCAGGTTGGCACACCAAACACGAGCAGTGCCACCTATTCACTGCCAGGCGCCATTCAGCCACTGTCTGAAATCCTGTGCCACCAGGGCAACATAAAACAGTATGCTGCCTTGTGCCCTCTGCCAGTCTGGCACTGTCCTGCACCCTGTACCATTCATGGCCCTTTAGACAGTCTGTGCCACCTATTAGGCTCCATGTGCCACTGCTGACCTATTGGGCTCCATGTGCCACTGCTGGGCACCCTGTGCCATTCAGAATCTATGGCCCCTAGTCAAGCAGCAGGTGTGCCCTGACCCCTGTACACAAGTGTGTGCCACCCTGCTGCCAGTCATTGTCCTGCAGCCTCTGACACCTCATGATTCATGTCCATTTTCTGCCCCTCATGATTCATGTCCATTTCTTCCCCCCCCCCCGCCATCATTTCACATTTCTGCCCCTCATGATTCATGTCCATTTCTTGCCCCCCCATGTGCTAATATCATAGTGCCATCCTCTCCCCCTGTCCCCTAATGTGCCAGTATCAAGTGCCTCTCTCCTCCCCTCTTCATGTGCCAGTATCATGTCGCCAATAGCCCCCCCGTGGCAGTAAAGTAACAGTCCGGTATAAAAAAAAAAAAACGTTTTGAAAAGTTTGTCCTGGGATTCGAACTCATGACCTCTACACATCAGAGGCAAGGCATTTACCCTCACAGCTATGAAAGCTGTCTAGCTAGTTGCTAAAAAAATATAAGACTACTACTGTAGGTAACTGCCCACTGTGTATGGATGTAGCAGAGCTGGGTGTGTTGGGGCAGCTGTCATGTGTATGGTTGTACACTAGGTATCAATACACGTCTTTTTTTTTTTTTTAAGCAACTAGCTAGACAGCTTTCATGGCTGTGAGGGTAAATGCCTTGCCTCTGATGTGTAGAGGTTGTGAGTTTGAATCCCAGGACAAACTTTTCTGAAAGGCATTCTAAATGATCTTGTATCTATGTGTCAGCTGATGTGAATGCTCTGCCTGAAGTGACTGAACATACTCGCAGAGCATCTGCCCAACAGGAACAGTGAAGTGAAAGAGATGATGTCAGTAGGGGGTGGGGCGCAGGTGGCGGCGGCAGGGAGCTACTGCTTGGGATTCGGCGCCACCAGGCAGAGTGCGCTCTACGTGGTGGCCTACTCTGCTTATGGGTGGCGCCGGCCCTGCCTGTGAGAGTTTCAACGGCCCAGTGCTCACTATGTGCTTTACTACACAAGGATTTGCATGTACAGTCTGTATAGTGTACATGTTACTGACAATTCAGAGATGTCATTAGTTACTGACCTTTAACTGACTCAATAGTAAAGGGATTGTCCCAACATAATAACTCAAAATCTGATCAGTGGGAGTCTTATCGCTGGGACCCCCACCAATCACAAGAATGAAGTCCTGGATTCCTTGGAGCAATGGTCACACAGCAATGCACTCTCTATGGGACTGCTAGAGACAGTACGGCGCTCAGTAGTCCTATGAAAATCAATGGAGCAGCAGCGCATGTGAATCAATGTTGTTCCATTCACTCCTGGGACTCAGACCTATCTGACAATTATGGAATATGTGAGCAATATGCTATAAACGTCCCAGATGGGACAACCCTATAGCAGGAAAATAAGGAAAAATCTGCAGGAGTAAGCCCGATTCAGATATCCATTCAGATTTAAATCTTCGTGTGGACAGCAAATCTAAGTTTCGAAACCAGTGTCAGGCAGCTGCTGCCAAGGCCAATAAGATTGGATGCCCGTGATGAGAACATAGTCCTACCACTTTACAAATCACTAGTCAGACCACACATGGGGTAATGTGTACAGTTCTGGGCTCCTGTGAACAAGGCAGACATAGCAGAGCTGGGGAGGCTTCAGTAATACCTGGAATGGGGCAACTACAGTACAAGATTAGGGTTATTCAGTTTAAAAAAAAACACGACCAAGGTGCGATCTAATTAATATGTATAAAAATATCAGGGGTCAGTACAGAGATCTATACCATCGTCTATTTATCCCCGTGACTGTGACGAGGGGACATTGTCTGCGTCTGGAGGAAGAAGGTTTGTACACAAACATAGAAGAGGATTGTATGGAACTCTCTGCCTGAGCTGATGCTGAACCTCATTCTATCTGTTCTGCTTTACAAAATCAACCACCCGCAAGAAAAAAAAAGAAAAAAAACACTCACTTTTCTACATAGGCTTATTGCCAGCAGTCTGCAATTGCAACGTTTCTTTAATCTTTTTTTTTTTATGTGTTGCATTATAGCAATACCATTTTATGGCAATAATGCAATTTTTACACCAATGAAATTAAATACAAATTACACAATAGACATAAATATTACCGCTTTTCCTGCATTGTTATATTGGTGGTTTTGGGGAGGTATAATCTAATTACAAGTTTGCAAAAGGTTCTTTTTGAACATGTCTTTTTAAATGCAAATAACACAGTAGGCAGACATCTTGCCAGCCTTTCCTACATAGTTATATTGGTGGCTGGGGGTAATCTAACTGAAAGGTTGCAACATATGTGTTAATATTAAAGAAAGGACCTTTTTGAATCTGCGTTTCTGAAAGCAAATAAAACAGTAGACAGAAATCCTACTGGCACCAACACTGCAATATTCCCAAAGTAAATTGTTAATAGCAGCGATAGTGTTTGTCAAAGGGAAAGGGCACGTCATTGAAATTTTGCTATAACTGTTCCATAATTTGTGTGATTGACTACCAAACTCGGACATTTCATTCAGGAAAATCTTGAGTTTTCATTAGGCCTCATAATAAAATAACTAGAATATGGAAGAGTTGAAAACTTAAGATCCACGCCTTGTCCTTACAGAGCAGCACCCGCTAGCCGGTCACAAGTAGCAGTAGCAGGCCACAGTTCTCCCTGGCTCCTAAAAGGCACAACATTATTATTGAGGATAAAGAAGAGATTGTGAACTGGATGGCTCAATCATCCACTCAGCCACAGCAGGATGGCGTGGAGGCCGCCAGGGGTCATGACATGATGCAAGGGGAGCAGCGACAAGTGATTGGCTGCAGCGGTGTCAAACAGGAAGTTTACATTGAGAGCGAATATGCCAGGACCCAGCACAGCATATCAGATAACTATGATCACCAATGTGGGTCCCGCCAGTCTGAGAAGTGAAGATATTAGTGTATCCCTGTGAAGGGGTATTTCCATCATGTCAAGTGCCCTATTAAATATGTGCCTATTCATGTTATGACTGTGATTCAATATGCCAAATTCCTCCTTTTCATTCTTTACTGCATACTCTTAGGGGTTACTGCCACCATAGTGACACTGCAATGTCCTCTCTTCCTGCTTGTGCTGTGGTGGCAGGGATAGTAGGAGCGCACATATGCTCCTCTACCTCTATGGTAGCTCTCCATCTGACCATCGCTCTGCATTACAGCAGTAATCAATGGAACAACTCCTGGGCATGTGCAGTAGCCAAGGAGCCGTTCAGTAAAGCGATCCCAAGCAGCCGCTGTAGATGCTGCTAATAGACTGGCTAGCTATAAGCTGCATCGGGTGGGCGCGTGTATGGTCAAGGGGTGTCAGCAGTACATCACTTGCCAGTACTGTCAATCAAAGTGGATGGTACCACCCACACAAAGCACAGAAAGAGGTGAGCATGGGGGGTGGGAGAACCTTTTAAGGTTTGGACAGTAAAGTAATGATTTTCAAATTTGTCATGAAATTGCACTTTCTTTAGCCTTAAGAGACCATGGCAATTTATTTTTCATTATTTTATGACAATTTTACTTTGGGGGTCTTTTTTAATAAGTTGGAAAACTACTTAATTGAAACTTTCTTCTTTTAGTAATAGGGTATAGAACAAATACAACAATCCTTTAGTCCGTTGGTATAAATTACTTTGGCCAAATGAAAGAACAGTGCCATGTAAATAGTGTCACGTAGTCCTGAAGACAAGTAACTGAATATAGGTTTGCAGTTGAAAGTGCATGTAATCCAGTAAATGAACATCTCGCCCTTTGGCAGCCACCATTGTTCAGGGATTTAATATCCATGTGCTGAGTTTTGAATCCTCCGTTGTTCAGCAATTGGTTATCTGTGTTCCGAGACTCCTGCAGTAGTATCTGAGTAGCTCTTGATTTGTGGACCTTAGGCTGTTTTGTAAATGCCAGGAGAAATTATAAGAGTTGGGCCTTGGGAATAGCAAAGACGAAGCAGTTCACTTCATATTACTCTAAATTCAAAATGACACCTGAGTGCCATAGTGCCATGTCCTGATTAATGAAGTGTAATTAACCTGCTCATTGTGAGATGACTGAAATGAAAATTAGTCCATTAAAAGTTTTTTCAAAAAAAATTTTAATTAAAAAAAGCACAGTAAAACAAATCTGTCTAAAATTCACCCACTTTATGTCTCCTAATTTCCTTATTTCTAAGATTATAATTTTGAGGAGAACAAATCTGATTATATTATAACCTCATCAGTGTTGTCGAGGGGGCAGCCTTAGTATGTAACGATACAAAATGTAAGGTAGGACAATCCTTTTGTTAAACATGTTGAGTGTTAATGGTATCACCAGACTCCATTTCTCTCTTTACATCAGGCTCACTTGAACTTCATTGGATGCTTTCATAAAATAACTACAACTTCAAAATGCCAGTCACAAATCCCAATCCAAGCATTAGTTATTATGCAGTGTAGGAGGCAAATATCACTGCCTGGTAAAAAAAATACAATTCTGCCTGTGTCAAAACAAATGTGGTGATGCTTAATACCTACAGGTTTACATAAACAAGATAGAAGAGATCCATGGTGCTTTTCTATCTACATATGTATGCACCTAACAACTTTCCCCTCTCCAATCTATCCTGAATGCAACAGCCAGGCTCATCTATCTGACTGACCGCTACTCCGCTGCCTCCGCTCTGTGCCAGTCATTGCACTGGTTGCCCATACAGTATAAGATTCCATTTAAACTGCTCAATCTCACCCACAAAGCTCTCCGTAGTGCTGCACCCCAATATCTTCTCCCTCATCTCTCTCTACCATCCTACCCTAGCTCTCTGTTCAGCCAATGACTTACTACTAACATCCACCATAATCCACCTCTCACTTCTGTCTCCAAGACTTCTCCTGAGCTGCACCAGTTCTCTGGAATGCCCTAACCCAAGCAATTAGGCTAATTCACAACATTTAAGCACTAAGGTTGTGTTATCACATCCCCTAATCTAACTGTTATTCCTTCACCCACTCCCTGATCCATCATCATATATCCATACCCATGCAGTCAGAAGCACTACAGATATCAGCTCATGCAGCATTATATCTTCTCCCCTATTGTGTTAGGATGGCCGGACCACTGTACAAATCAACCACTTTTTACCTTTTGTGTCACGTATATACCCTGCCAGATTGTAAGCTCTTGCGAGCAGGGCCCTCATTCCTCTTGTTTTAATTGTTGACTTGTTTGTACTTGACCCCCTAATTGTAAAGCGCTGTGGAATATAGTGGTGATATATACTGTACATAAAGACTATTATAACAGCTGTGTTGACAATGGAGGCAAGTAACATTTTAGTACCAAGATGGCATCATCAGTTTTTTTCCCCATGCAATTTAATCATGCAATTTTTTATGTGTTACATATTGAGGGAGAAGTGATCACAGCAAAAAAAGACATGGTGGACCAGGATAACATTACACATGTCCTTCGCTCCACTCACTAGTTGTCCATCTGTACAGTGTGTATGTGTATAGGAGCTTAGTTCAGTGTATTCCACCTCAGGATCAGCACACTGGTTACAGCGACTGCCATCTGGACAAGGTGCAGTCCAGCAATTACGGTACGACTACATCTGTAGCGGCCAGGATAGCAAAGTAACGGTGATCCCATAGGAATGAATGAGATTGCTGCATAAGTCTCCAAAAATCCAGCACTGCTGAACTGAGGACCTATCCTCCAGCTAGGTCACCAATATCTGTTCGGTGGGCGTCCGACACCTGGGGGCTCCACTGATTAGCTTTTTCAGAAGGTACCGACACTCACAAAAGTGCCGCAGATATGTCATAGCATTCATGTTCATTGGTCACATGGCCTAGGCGCAGCTCTGCCCCACTGAAGTAAATTGGGCTGAGCTGCGATACCAAGCACAGCCGCTATCAAATCAATGGAGCTGTGACCGCTGGTGCCTTCAGAAACAGCTAATCAGTGTGGCCCCCAGGTGTCGGACCCCAGCCGATCAGTTACTGATGACCTTTCATCAGTTGAAATGTCTTAGAAAAACCTTTTTAAATGAGATTCTTAGTATGCATCAAATATGGCAATGCAGAACGGAATTGCAGATTCATTCATTTCTGTGGAATGTGGACCCGCAATTGTGATCCTAAAAAAATAGAACTTGTCCTATTCTTGTCCGCAATTGCAGACAAGATTAGGCATTTTCTATTAAGTGCCGGCGATGGGCGGTCCGCAGAATGTGGAACGCACATTGCCGATGTCCGCATTTTGTGGATACGCGGACGTGCGAATGGACCCTTAGAAACGTATTTAATGTCTGTGTTTTGGTGAATGCAGAAAATAGACCTTTAAGAGTAAAAATGATTTGAGTGCATGCTACACAAGAACTGATAGTAAGAACTACCCTCCTCCTTCTCCAGAAATAGGCTGCCCCTCCTGTGCTCCACTATGACCTTGTCACTGTGACCTTGGTCCAGCCACTGGTGGGCCACCAGCAAGCATTTCATATGCATACAAGATCTGATATATGCAGATCGGACGCGCTATATGCAAATGTGAATCATTCAGATGTAAATGATCTGCCCTGAAGCATGTTGACTGTGCGAAGGAGCCAGTGTGTGTATATCTCAGTCTGTGCAAGTGAGGCTGTTTTTGTCAAACGCGCAATTAGACGGCAAGGTAAGTACTGCTTGGTCTACCTGAAGACTAGACTTTTAAAATCTTGCCTTCTGTCTAAAAAGTTATTTTCCCTAAATAAATAAAAATGTCTCTGAGTAACGTAGCAGTCAGACTGTTCTGCAGGCCGACGTTACTTACCGAACCATAGTATACGTTTAGTCCAGAAGACAATGTTTCTTTTAGGCCACATACTCTCTTAGCAGGTGCAGTGGGTCTCTTTGTAGCACACAGAAACCTCTGTTGCTTGAACGGCTCTACAAAATCTCTTTGTATCATGTGTATTATGTGTACACTATTTCTGTGGCAACTTTTATGCTTCCAGAACTTTATGTATGCCACATTTCTCTTTTGTTTAGCACCAGCCCTCAGCGATGGTCTTGTAGGAGGTAAAACCATGGACTGTGACAGAACTACTATCCTTCAAACAGAACAAGGCTCATTCAGGAGTGTGAGAGCTCCATCACATTAACCGGATCAGGCACGCCCCCCTTCCCCCGGACTCCCCCAAACCTCCCTCCCTGTGGGTTCCCTCCACATGGAGCATCTGCCTATGAATGGGAAAGATATTTCCCACTTGAAGTTACTAAGCAACTTGTTCTGCCCTCACAGTACACAAGTGTGGGGCAGCTTGGAGACCAAGAAAGGAATTTAGGAAGGGGGTGCAGTGTCGTCATTTGAAAAGTATGCAAGCATATGTAACCTCCCTGCTCTGTGCGAACATTCACAGCTTTTAGAAGTGTTTGGTTTCCTTGTCAGGCATAATAGGAAGCTAACAATGGAAATCCATCATAAATAATGATTCCAATGTCAGAAGAAATCAAATGAAAACAAATATGAATGATTGTATAGCATTTGGAAACATTTTCTGAACCCGCTCTTGATCTCAGGAGCTGTTGCCCCATGGGGGGGGGGGGGGGGGGGGGTTGATATGCTGATCATCTGTATAGGTTGTCTCTAAGTACAGCATTTTCCTGCAATGGATTTTCCATTCCCCTATCTACAGGGTACATTGGTCTGTTCTCTGAGAGGACCACCTCCCCTAGAACGCCATATTTAACTGTTTAGGTGCTAGTCTCAGCTTTCACTGCATACAGAAAATATGGATACTGCATACTCCATAATGCTCTCGTTTAGAAACATGTGGCAGGTAAAATAAAGCCCCCACAGCAGCAGTCTCTGAGATTTAACTCCACGTAAGGTGGATCCTGACAATCTATTCTGTATGGGACAACAGGCACCATGCTGGATTTTACCAAGCCCAAACCCCTGGAAGATAAGAGTTTCTCTGTATCTGGCACAGATTGTTCCTTCTCTCTATGGCTGTAAACATGTAATAGCAGGCGTCAAGCAGTAAGTTGGGAAAAGTGTGAGTGCTACACTTGCAGTTATGTTTTATATGAAATCATTTCTAGTTTTTAAGAAACTTTCCAATAGATGCCATTTACAATTACCCATGTTGGATGGTTGCCATACATTTACCTTTAAATGCAAAGAACATGAGTTGCAGAAACCCAGGGGCAACCCAAGTTTATTTCAATAAAGAAGAACTTTCAGTTTTTACGTACCGTACTTTGATAAAGCTGGAATAATTACTTTGGAGGAGTCCATTTATTGCAAGACACTGGCATGGATGCCAGTACAAACACAAATCACTTCTGTGCCAGCTTCTTGCATTTCACACAGGTCGACGGCTAGAAAGGCTAGTAAATGAACCACTTACACCATAATATATGGTTTAACCTGAATAAAATGGATATTTTTTTTTCTTGTTATACAGGGAAACGTTTAGAACATATAAACATACATTTTAGATGTTTTATGATAAGATTAACTAATATACATTGACCATAATATAAATATCACATATATCGTTTTTTTCTGTTGTACATAACTACTATATAAAACAGCACAGAGTTTGGTGTCAGCAGGACTGGTCGGTCAAGGTATGGGCAGAATATAAAGTGAAAGGAGCCTCCAGTGGAAATATTCCTGACACCTGCATGTGAGGATGGAGCTGCTCAAATCCAGTTGAGTGAGCAGACAGCAGCACCTTGCCCTTCCACCCCTCCTTTCTGGATCTTTGAAGCGTGACCTTCAGACTGGGCCAGCTTCCTACATATACGAACTCTAGCCTATGGCATGGCTCTGATTTCTAATGGATACAGTAAGACCATGTCTGACTGCTCCCCTTACCTGTCATGTAAGATGGTCCACAGAGGGGAAGGCTGACAAGTGCTCTCACACAAGTACAGGGGGACAGAAAAAACGGAGAGGTTTTGCCTAAGAGTTTATCTATGTATCTATACAGACACATACAGATACCAGCTATTCATGTTTGGTATAATAAAGATAAAGTACAATCAATTTTTAACCTACTGATTGCAATAGATGCACAAAATGCACCGTGCTTTGGAAGGAATCGGATGTCTGACGACGTTTGAACAGTATGCATAATTAGCTGCACTTTTGCGAACTTCTAAAACATACAAGTTAAAACTGTACACATAGGTGATCATGTTTGAGGCCATGCAAAAATTCAGCTCTAGTGTAAGAGAGTAGATGTGTTCCCTGCCGCTCACCTTTGGGGTCACAATGCAGCAGGATTACAATGTTTTTTTTATTTCAGAAAGTAGAATGATATGATTTTATGAGGTCCAATAAGGCTGGAGCTATTCTCAGTTTTTGTCATGAAACACATTGCAAGGCTTAGGGCAAAGTTTACAGCTTAGCTTTGTGTACACTGTAATTAAAGGGGTCGACTACCAGCACCCAGACTGATCATTTTATGGTTAGGTCCCGCCATCGGCAGCCCTTGGAGCAAGTCACTCAGTTCTCTCACAGAGCATCAGTCACATCCTCTATACAGACATGTCAGCAGGAAGAATATATGAAAATAGGTGCCCCTATCAAGAGGGGCTAATTCTCTCGTAAGAAATCATTTTAAAGGGGTTTTACAGGATTTTGATACTGATGACCTATCATCCGTATCTGATTGGTGGGGGTCCATCACTTGGGCCTCCACTGATCAGCTGTTTGAGAAGGCACTGAGGTGAATGAGGCTGAGCGCGATACCAAGAACAGCTGCTATATAGCGCATGGCACTGTGCTTGGCGATCTGAGAGAAGGCCGTGGCTCACTGGAGAGCCGGTACCTTCTCAAACAGACGATCGACAGGGGTCCCAGGTGTTGGACTCCCACCGATCAGATACTGACAACCTATCCAGAGGACAGGTCATCAATATCAAAATCCCAGAAAACCTCTTTAAGTAGCCAACCTTATTAAAAGGCTAAAAATTGTATGCAAACTATCCCTTAAAATAGGAATTCCTTAAAATAAGAATGACCATTAACGTTAATATTCACAGAATGTTTTTGGTTAAAGGTGAACAAAATCAAAGGTAACCAATTTAAAATTTGACATAGGTTTAATAACAATCTTCATTTCTGGCTACCTTTGCTTGGGTGGCTCCTGCACATGAGATTGTGTGGAGCTGTCTGTCACGGACATGTTGGCTGCAGCTACATCTTACGGTGCAGGGGTGAAGAAAGGGAGACGTCTACTGCACAGAGTGGTTGGGTGAAAATGGAGAATCAGCAACCACCTGCGGCTGGTGTTCCATCCTGCCGAACAAGACGATAACTCATCCAGGCAGAAAAATATCAGCGCTGAGGGAATACAAGCGCTGCCTGAGTGTAATTAGAGAGTAACCGGCACTAGAACACGCTACGAGGATCCGCTCACACACAAGGGAGTTTCCAGACAGAAGTGCGTCACAATGGATTAACTAAATCCATTACAATGTTACCACAGTACACGGTGCGCTGCAACTGAAACGTTTCCCTCTTTGATTTGCAGTGCGTCATGTTCTAGCCTATGACTCTTGGGCCCCGTGCCCTCTGTCCTGTGAAAACACCAGATTTTTACACGGTGCTTAGAATCATTCTGCTTTAACCTGTTCTACCTGTTCTGTGTAGACACTAGGTTATGACAGCCTGTGCATGTCTAAGAGTGATCTTAATGTCATCCATCTAGCATGCATCCGTGCCTTCAGCAACCAGTACCAACCCATTATGGCAGTCTAATTTCATTAGAGGCACTGGGGCAAATTTACTAATTCGATCTAAGGTCTCATGCACCGTTGCTGTTTTGTTGTTTGGGGGACCTTCAAAGTACAGATACCGGCTGTACGCATCCTGCACTTTCCTCGGTCCTTACTACAGAAATGCCTATTCTTGTCCGCAAAATTCCATTTCCCGGACACGAATAGGCATTTTGAGGAATGGCTACACAGATTCACTCGCTGTCCCCGTTTTTTTGCAGCCCAGTAGAAATGAATGGGCCTGTGTGAACCGCAAAATATGTTGATCGTACTTAGACCCAAAATACGCTTGTGCGCCAGATTTATAACAGTGGCTCATGCTGGATGAAAAAGCTGGTACCTCTTTAGCCACTTTTGTCCAACTTTATATCACCTAAAGGTTGACTTACTTTGCAAGAAACCTATAAGCCATGCCCTTTCACATAACACTACACCCACTTCCTTCTAGGACACACCCTTGTAGAACAAGGTACAAAAAGTGCTAATGCAAAAACGTGGTACAAAAGATGTTCACCAGATTTTCCAGCTTTTTGGTGCAAAATAAGCCTAAAAATCGTTACATTTGGGGAGATTATATATTAATAGTGTTTGATTTTGCACCAGAATCTACTTAGTTCCATATTCCTGAAGAGTGCATGTTGCTGCTTACTGTGCTCACATAGCTTTTTGTCTGCATTGTGTTGTAGGTGCAAATTATTTGTAACATTTATTTGTTAGATGTTTGTGAAGGAACTGTGCACTGAGGGGGAGGGTGACAGGTGTTTATGTTTCTATAGTTAGAGGGGCATTTCAGTTAAATGGGGATAGACCATTCATAAAAGATCCGGCACCCCAAAGATCCGGCACCCCAATGATCAAAAGATGCTTACCTGCATGCCATCTACATTTTAGTGATGGTGCAGGTGATTACAGATTCCTCTCCCGTTCAAGTCAATCGGACGAAATCGAACAACCATTGTATTGCAAACAGCTCTCCCACCACAGGACTACTTCCTTTATGTTATCCTCTATTCACAGGATAGGGAATACCTATAAGATTGGCGGGGAGTCCTACCACTGGGGCCCCCAATAATCAGAAAAAAAGGGTCCCACAAGCAGGGATCCCCAAATTGAATAGTGAAGCATGTGTACTGCCACTGAATTCATCACTATGGGACCTGCCAGAAATAACCAAGTGCTGTACTTGGCTGTCTCCAGCAATCCCACAGAGATAAATGGAGCTGTAATATACATGTTGTGGGCGGGGGCGGCCTTCAGGGTACAGGATCTTCTATCTTCATTCAGCAGGACCTGCGCTGACATCACTGTGCTCACCACATGGTGAGCACGATTACGTCATCAACGGTCCTTTTGCAGGTCCTGAATGATGAAGAAAGAAGACGATGCCGGCAGCGCGAACAACAGGATGAGGTGAGTTAATTTTTTATTTATTTTTTTAACCCCTCAAACAACATTTTACTAAGCACTCTGTATTAAGAATGCTATTATTTTCCCTTATAACCATGTTATAAGGGAAAATAATACAGTAAATTGACTTTTATCAATTTACTAACATCTTCTCTTAGCAACCATGCGAGAAAATCGCATTGCATCTGCACTTGCTTTCGGATGCTTGCGATTTTCACGCAGCCCCATTCATTTCTATGTGGCCTGCATTGCATAAAAAACGCAGAATATAGAACATGCTGCGATTTTCACGCAACAGACAAGTGATGCGTGAAAATCACTGCTCATCTGAACAGCCCCATTGAAGTGAATGGGTCCGTTCATCTCATACATTGCATCCACGCAGAATTCTCGCCTGTGTGAAAGGGGCCTAAGGCATGTTTGAAGGTGGAGAAGTTGTGAATTGACCTAATATTCTGGAGCAGAGTATTCCAGATATGGAAGGAAGCTGGCGAGCGTCCTACCCTCACTGCGCCTGTGCTGAATACTGAACGGCGCAAGATTTACCCAGCGCACAGGGGCGGCAGGAGGATGTGAAGGCTGCCTGGCCCTGTCAATCAAGACTTGGAGGACGTGTAATAAGGTGGGAGAACGGAGCCTCTAGGAGCAGGAGCAACGCCCCCCCCCCCCACCCCCCCTGCTACTAGAGGCTAATTTACATATTATAAAAGTAAGAATTCTGCAGTAACGGGGGCACGGATACTCACAAGAATAGCAGAGTTAGGGGCAGCTAACATTAGCACATCACTAAGGTCAGACAGTTTAATACTGACAATTCTAGATTGCAGGTGTAATTTACACCAGTTTTCTGCCGTAAAAATCAGTAAATCCATCAGGCCACAAGTCCACACTCCCTCCTACATACTTTTTAGAAAAGTGTCAAGTACAGCATAAAAGTGCTAAAAATCGCATTTTGTTTTTCTAAATGGCGCTATGCACAAAAAATTGCGCAGGAGGCTTTTCCAATCACCCACTGTGCCTCTGCTGTGTTCAATAAGCTAGAGAACTTTACATAGATCTCATATGATCCGCATCATTTTCTGTGTGTTTCTGTAGCTTATCAGCAATAAAATTCACAATTTCAAATTTTGGGTTTTGGTGCGGATTAGATGCGGTTTTGACGCATATCTCACCCATGTATTTCTGGAGTGTAGTAATATTAAAGGTTATAGTTACTAGAGAAGATGTCTCGTTGATCCAGGGAGTTATCCAGCGAGTAGAATTGCCTGATTGGAGTCAGGAAGTAATTTTCCTCCCCTAAAATGATGAAAATTGGCTTTACCTTAATGGGTTTTTTGCCGTCCTCTGGAATCTTAGTCTATGCTAAAAGGGGTTGTCCCACGAAAAATATTTCATAGCTTTCAAACCAGCACCAGGATCTGAATACTTTTGTAACGGCATGTAATTAAAAATTACCATCAGTCTCTGCAGGTAAGTGGCCAAGTGCATGAAACCATCCTGGAGGTGCAAACAGTGAGCCCTTGGCAAAGTTCATCTCCACCATCTGGGGCTCTGTGAAGAACAGGGCTCACTGAGTCTCTGACCTCTGGTTTTGGCCCCAAATAAAAGCGGTGCACTTGGTCCAGTGGTATTTCCTTCCACTGGTCCCTTACCTGCTGATCCAATTTTCTGCCACGTCTGTATCTTGTATTCGGTTTTGGTCCTTGCTTTGTCTGTCTGATTGCTTGTCTCGTGTTTGTATGCTTAAGATGTTCTAGTGATCGGTAGGATCTTCTCTAGAACATGACACTTCTCTATAGGGGAATAAAAAAGTCTCGAAAGAAAGTAAAATTTTTAACTACTAAAAAAAAAAAGTTGGCAAAAAAACACATGAACAGTTGAAAAAACTTTGCTCTCTTCTTTTAGCCTTTTGTTTTGTGGCCTCAATCATTTTCAGAGTGTTAGGCCCCTTTCACACGAGCGGGTATTCCTTACGGGTGCAATGCGTGATGCGAACGCATTGTGCCCGCACTGAATACCGACCCATTCATTTCAATGGGTATGTGTACAAGAGCGTTCTGCTTTACGCATCACTTGTGCGTTGCGTGAAAATCGCAGCATGTTCTATATTATGCATTTTTCATAGAAGTGAATGAGGCTGCGTGAAAATCATAGTTTTTCACGGATGGTTGCTAAGAGATGTTGTTTGTAAACCTTCCGTTTTTTATCACTCGTGTGCGTATTTCAATGCGTATTTCACCCGCGCGATAAAAACTGAACTGAACGCAAATCGCAAGCAAAACTGAATGAACTTGCTTGAGAAATTGCTCATTTTTAACTGAACGCATCCGGAACTAATCCGCATTGCTTGTCTGCAAGGGGCCTTAGCCAGCTGCTTAGAAGAATCCATGGCTGCTGTTTTGGGGGACAAGGTTAGAGTCTGGACATTTATAAAGCTTTGGAATTTACATCACCTAGTAACATAGTAACATTGTTAATAAGTCTATAAAAATAAATCGGTTCAGCCTGTTATCCTGCAAGTTGATCCAGAGGAAGGCAAAACACCTGTGAGGTAGAAGACAATTTTCCTAAGGGGGTAAAAAATTCTCCCTGAATCAACAACCCAGCCTTTCCTAACAATGATTGTGAACAATCCTTAACCCCAACAGGCTATTTAAGGTCTGAGACCTCGGAATAAGTTATCTGCTCAAACCTACTTGGGTTCACCTACTTTTGCAAGGTACTCCTTTCCTTTTTTACTCAAATTGTACAAAACCAAAATATACTGATATTGCTTAAAATGCTGAATAGTGTGTTTTGGAGCTCATTTCATCTTCAACTTGCTTAAATGTTCACAGTAACAGTAATGTGGACCAGGGGTGCCCAAACTTTTGCATGACACTGTATATGGCAGTCTGTGCACCTGTCTAAAAAAGTAAGCCAGCCCTTAGCTGGGGTAGTTTTTTGTCTACTTTTTCTCCTGTTTCTAGATGAAAAAGTTGTAAATTTGTCTCACCCTGCCCATCTGTCGTACTTGGTGTAAAAATAGTCATTTGACAAAATAATTTTTATGCCAGACGGGCTTTAATAAATTACATCCATGGAGTTTGGCAATGAAACAGGTGGCAATGGTGTACGGGGGTAATAAATGTAGGTAAGAGTAATAAAAAACTAGCAGACGCTGACCTCCAACTACTGTAGAGAGTGAAGACTCCGCTCCTGGTTTTGGCGTGCAATCACTGATCAAATACTAACTAAGCACTGACTGTGTGAAGGTGGTCTTAGTGGGAAACAGTAATGCGATCCGCGTTGCTCATAACCTCACCCTCTTTCAGGGAGGACTGGCTTAACCTGGACTGGCCTCATGAAAGGCTTTTATCAACGTATCAGAATAATTATTCCTCTCTAGTGCCCAGGAATTTCTTCTGGGCCATAACCCTGCTGTTCAAAAGGTGATAGAGCTGTCTACCACACCACTTAATCAAGGATCTTCTAAACCTCAAAGAACATGTACAACAGGAGACACAGGCTAAAACTATGAGATTGGGCCTGTATGAGTAAATCATAAATGTCTTGTCTAAGGCTACTTTCGAAATTGTGGCAGAACGGATCCAACATGCTGTTCACCATGTCGGATCCGTCCTGCAGCTATTTCGCCGTGCCGCCGGACCGCCGCTCCATCCCCATTGACTATAGTGCACGGCGAAAGCCACCGGACTACAAAGCCTGACATGCAGTAATTTTAGTCCGGCGGCCTTTCGCCGTGCACCGCCGTGCTGTGCCAGAGCTCCGCCCCCGTCCCTCCCCATTATAGTCAATAGGGACGGAGCGTCGGTCCGGCAGCACGGCGAAATAGCCGCAGGACGGATCCGACATGGTGAACAGCATGTCGGATCCGTCCTGCCGCATGTGTGAAAGTAGCCTTAAAGGAGTTTTCCCATGACAACCCATGCCCTATCTACAGAATAAGAGATTTTTGTCTGATTGGCGAGAAGTCCAACTGCGGGCATTCCTGCTGATTACTAGGAGGGAATGGCAGACATTCATATGTGTCTACCACTCGATTCAACTCTGTGGGGCTGCTGGTGATAGCTGAGTACAAGCACTCAACTATTTCGGCAGTCCCATAGAGTTGAATGGAGCAGCAGACATACATGTGTTTCTGCTGTTCCATTCAAATGGGGAAACAGATCCCCATTTTAGTCATCAGTGAAGCCCCAGTGGCCAGACCACTGCCGATCAGACACTTATCCCGTGGGTATAGGATAAGTTGCTGTCATGAGTTAGAAAAAGTTAATACAAGGCACTTACTAATGTATTGTAATTGTCCATATTGCTTCCTTTGCTAGCTAGATTCATTTTTCCACGGTTATGACCAGCCTGCAATCCATCAGTGATGGCCCTGCTTGCACACTATAGGAAACAGTCTCAACCTCTCTGGGGACTGGGACTTTGTGAGCACAAATAGGCCGATGCTTTTTCCTATAGTGTGCAGGCATGACCACCACTGATGAATTGCAGGGTGGTCGTAACCCTTTACCTACCTTTTTTTTTAATTCACATAGCATCTACTACTTCTCACCCCTCCTCAGTTATCTAGTAAAATGTAAAGGTGTTCTCAATATTGAAAAACGAACACAGTCCATACAGTGCTCAGCCTGGGTGTGAAGGCCACTGTGTCTTAAATACAAGACATTTTTGTAAGAATCTATGAACATAACTAGTACACATGAACAACACACGGTTAAAGAAATGGTGCCACTTCCCTTCACCTTTTGGCACCCTATTTCAATGCAGAATATTTAAGTAACCTGTATAATCCTATAAAGCAGCATCAAATAGCTGCAGCATGTTGCACACATCAAAAAGAATTTGGGCCATCAAAATAATAACAATTCTCTGCTGCTTTGCCTTTCCTTTGGATAAGAAAGCAAGCAGAGTTATATTAACTGCAGCAGAGAGATCTGAACATTAACAGAATTATACGTGTAGTGCATGTAGGGGATGGGCAGAGCAGGCGGTCTGTGAGGTGGGGCTCTGGTCACACATGTCGCTGATTTTACTAACTTATAGTCCTTGCCCTAGCAGCGCCATTTTAAAAATGATAAATATTTGGCCTGCGCTTCAGCAATACTAAGGCTAGCCTTTATTACAGCGGTGAAGAAAGCACGGTGCAGTGCATGCCGTGACGGTGCAGTTAGTCGTCTACAGCAGAACAACGCAGATATACATGTCACATATCCCAAGGAGTAGGACAGGGATGCTCAACCTGCGGCCCTCCAGCTGTTGTAAAACTACAACTTCTACCATGCCCTTCTGTAGGCTGAGGGCTGTAGGCTGTCCGGGAATGATGGGAGTTGTAGTTTTGCAACAGCTGGAGGGCCGTAGGTTGAGCATGCCTGGAGTAGGATATGTGAAATTGAAATAAAAGCTGCTTATCCCTCTGGGCCTCTCATCATAGCTTGACCACCGACACACATAAATATAAATTTCACAGAAAATAACCTGCTTTACTCCAACTACCTGAGCAATAAAAATTAATGAACTTCAACGCTACACCACCCCAACCTCATCTCCAAATGGCTTTGCAGCCCAGTCTGACCGGGACCAGCTGAGTGATTCCAGCACGCCACAGACTATTCATCTCCCTGCTAGGACAATTTTAATTTAAATGCAATTAGAGGATGGGAATGAACATTATGCATTAGATAAAGCCTGAACATGAATACTATAATAAATACAATTTCAACAAAAAAAAAAAATTAATTACAGAGCATTAGAGCAGAAGTCAGAGTTTCATCTCTGTGTTCCAATAAATGTTAAATGCTTTTTAAACATACTAGCAAGAAGATATGTGAAAGGATACAGATGGGGTCATTTATAACACATTGCATCCTATTGTGCGGAGAAACGCATCCTAGGTTGTGCCTGTTCCGGTCCAAAGTCTACGATGGTTAGAACCACCGGAAATTAGCATGTTCTCAATAATGCTTCTGATGCATGTAATGTGTTACGTTCACCTAGTCTGAAGGCATTTATGCTTTATTGAAATTAACTTGTTGTACTTGACGGCACGCTGAAATGTACAGTCGCTGGGGGTGGATTTTCTACGGAGGAATTTTCTCTGTGGATTTTTTGCTTTGATTCGGAAGGGACAAATCTGCTACAGACTGGTTGTGGAATTTGCTGCTAATTTCACTCTCTGATGACACTTTCTCATGAACGGGACCATATTAATGCTCCATACTAATGTATACTGTGAGCGCTGTATCCCTCCCTTATCATAGGTTCAAAGGATTCTTTTTTTTGTCCGTTTATTTTCTTTTTGGAGAAAATATCTCAGTATACAGTTGTGTTCAAAATTATTCAACCCCCAATGCTGTAAAGGGTTTTAGGGAATTTAGTGTACATTTGTAATTGTGTTCAGAATGAAATCTTACAAGGACTTTTTAAAGAACCAAATGCAACTAAAATGACCAATTGTTTTTGTAATACAGTATTAAATGATTTTTTTTGTGATTTCTTCATTGACACAATTATTCAACCCCTTAAAGACTACCACTCTTAAGAACAGAGGTTCACTCAAGTGTTTTCGATCAGGTATTGAAAACACCTGTGGATGTCAAGGAGCAGCAATCAAGCATAATAAGCACCAATTAGGCAGATTTAAAAGGACTGTGATACTCCTCCTTCTAGACATTTACTGGTGTGTTTACAAACTTGGTGAAGTCAAGAGAATGGTCCAGGAAGACAAGAGAAGAGGTGATTTCTCTTCACAGGAAGGGCAATGGCTATAAGAAGATTGCAAAGATGTTAAACATACCAAGAGACACCATAGGAAGCATCATTCGCAAATTCAAGGCAAAGGGCACTGTTGAAACGCTACCTGGTCGTGGCAGAAAGAAGATGCTGACTTCGACTGCTGTGCGCTACCTGAAGCGCAAAGTGGAGAAAAGTCCCCGTGTGACTGCTGAGGAACTGAAAAAAGATTTGTCAGATGTGGGTACTGAAGTTTCAGCTCAGACAATAAGGCGCGCACTGCGTAATGAAGGCCTCCATGCCAGAACTCCCAGGCGCACCCCCTTGCTGTCTCCAAAGAATAAGAAGAGTCGACTGCAGTATGCCAAAAGTCATGTGGATAAACCACAAAAGTTTTGGGATAGTGTTCTGTGGACTGATGAAACAAAATTAGAACTGTTTGGGCCCATGGATCAACGCTATGTTTGGAGGAGGAAGAACAAGGCCTATAAAGAAAAGAACACCTTGCCTACTGTGAAGCATGGCGGGAGGTCAATCATGCTTTGGGGCTGTTTTGCTTCTACAGGTACAGGGAAGCTTCAGCGTGTGCAAGGTACCATGAATTCTCTTCAGTACCAGGAGATATTGGATAAAAATGTGATGCAGTCCGTCACAAACCTGAGGCTTGGGAGACGTTGGACCTTTCAACAGGACAATGATCCCAAGCATACCTCCAAGTCCACTAGAGCATGGTTGCAGATTAAAGGCTGGAACATTTTGAAGTGGCCATCGCAGTCACCAGACTTAAATCCGATTGAGAACCTCTGGTGGGACTTAAAGAAAGCAGTTGCAGCGCGCAAGCCTAAGAATGTGACTGAACTGGAGGCTTTTGCCCATGAAGAATGGGCGAAGATACCTGTAGATCGCTGCAAGACACTTGTGTCAAGCTATGCTTCACGTTTAAAAGCTGTTATAACTGGAAAAGGATGTTGTACTAAGTACTAAGATTGAATGTCACTTGGGGGTTGAATAAAACTGATAATGATGTGAGCATTTGTGGTTATTTCATTATAAATGTTATATTTGTCTGACTTACAAGTGCCTCTTTGATTTAATTGTAAACAAGATGACTGAAATGATCAAAATCAATGTCAAACTGGCCAAAACACTCAATTTCAGTGGGGGTTGAATAATTTTGAACACAACTGTATCTGCCAACCAATGGATCCTGTAAGGCAGCACACAGAGGTGGCATGACCTCAATGCACTGCTGCACAGCTCTGTCGTTACCTTATATGCCACCCATGTCTCCTCAAAGATTGGAAGCACTTGTGAGCAGGGCTCTCGCGCTTGTTCTAAATGTTGACTTGTTTATTGCTATGTAATCTTGCACAATTTTATTTTCTACATGAACTCTCTAATTGTAAAGTGCTGCAGAATTCGAGTTGTTGCGATACCAATTTTTTGATTCGGTTTCGATACCATGAAAAAGTATTGCGATACTCGATACCATTCGATACCACGCGAAAAAAATAAACAAAAAAAGCCACGTGCATTCCTCATTTTTAAAAATGGCGAATCGCACAGTTTTTATTTTATTTTTTCTGTTCCGGCATTCACCACCTAGATTTTTTTAATATATTTTAATAGTTTGGACTTTTCTGACGTGGCGATGTAATATGTTTATTATTTATATATTTTATATGTGAAATTGGGAAAAGGGGGTGATTTATACTTCATATTTTAGTGTTTTTTGTTTGTTTTTTTTACACTTTTTATTTAATAACTATTTCCCCCTTAGGGGCTAGAACCTGGGATCTTTCATCCCTTTTCCTATTCAGCCTGATAGATCTCTATCAGGGTGAATAGGACTCCACACTGTCCCTGCTGCTCTGTGCTTTGTGCACACAGCAGCAGGGATGTTACCATGGCAACCAGGGCTTCTGTAGCGTCCTGGCTGCCATGGTAACCGATCGGAGCCCCAGGCTTACACAGCTGGGGCTCCGATCAGAAGCTGCCACTGCACCACCAATGAGGGGGGGGGGGGGGAGAGGTCCCTGTGGCCACTGCCACCAATGATTTTAATACTGGGGGGTTGAGAGGGGCCGGCGCACTGTGCCACCAATGATTTTAATGGGATGGGTGGGTTGAGGGGGGGGGGGGGGGCAATGATAACTACCTCTTTATACAGGAGGCGGGTACTGGCAGATCAGCGGCAGTTAACTGCCGCTGATCGCAGCTCCCTGTCAGGGGCAGGGTGCCGGCAATGCGATTCTGCTGCCGGCACCCGCCTCCTGTATGTGTTAAAGACTGACTACTGTATATGAGTCCAGACTTTCACTATCAGGCCACACAGAGCGGCGCCCAGCAATGTCCCAGCACTCACCATTAGTCCTGGGCGCCGCTCCGTTCGCCCGCAGTGCCCCATTACTGTCTCCTGTCCTGCTCCACATGCTGCTGATTACTATCGGAGCGATGGGAGGAGACATCAGATTCACTAGTGGGCGTTCCTTCTCCCTGGCTGTAGCGCTGTCCAATCGCAGCGCAGGGAGAAGGAACGCCCACTAGTGAAGCTGATGTCTCCTCCCATCGCTCCGATAGTAATCAGCAGCATGTGGAGCAGGAGAGGAGACAGTAATGGGGCACTGCAGGCGAACGGAGCGGCGCCCAGGACTAATGGTGAGTGCTGGGGCATCGCTGGGCGCCGCTCTGTGTGGAAATAATCCTATCATTGGTGGCGCAGTGCGCCCGCCCCTCGCTTCTCATTGCCGCCCCTCCTCCGCCCCTCGCTTCTCATTGCCGCCCCTCCTCCGCCCCTCGCTTCTCATTGCCGCCCCTCCTCCGCCCCTCGCTTCTCATTGGTGGCAGCGGCAGCAGCACAGGGGGAGGGAGGACAGCTTCCTTCTCCCCGTGCTGCTGAGAGAGAACATGAGCGCGCCGATAGCAGCGCGCTCATGTTCAGAGATACTAGACTGCGCAGAAGCGCAGCCCAGTATCGAAAAAACGGAAATCCCGGTATCGTATCGATACCGGGACAAAAGTATCGATTGGGTATCGAAATTTCGATACCCGCAACAACCCTATGCAGAATAAGTTGGTGCTATATAAATTATAAGATTATTATTATTATTTAGCCCTAAAATTCCATTAGGAATTTAATACTATGACCTTTTGTATGCTGATTTTATGAAATGCGAGTTTTATTAAATGTATTCACTATAACAAATAATATCAAATGTAAGACAAAAGGAACAAACAACATTCAATAGCGGAAGCACATCTTCCCTTACAGCTATCAACATGTACTGTACATGTTCTGCAATAAATTCTGCATCTTGTAGAAGGCTTGCATAGTAAATATAATAGTAAAATATAATTTTTTTGCAGATGACACTAAACTGTGTAAAGTAATTAACACTAAAAAGGGCAATATACTACTACAGAGGGATCTGGATAGATTGGAGGCTTGGGCAGATAAGTGGCAGATGAGGTTTAACACTGATAAATGTAAAGTTATGCACATGGGAAGGAATAATGCAAGTCACCCGTACATACTAAATGGTAAAACACTCGGTAAGGCCTAGTTCACACGAACGTTTTATTTTACAAGTGTACGGGCCGTTTTTTTGTGTTCCGTATACGGAACCATTCATTTCAATGGTTCCGCAAAAAAAAGGAATGTACTCCGTATGCATTCCGTTTCCGTATTTCCGTTTTTCCGTTCCGTTGAAAGATAGAACATGTCCTATTATTGACCGCAAATCCGTTTTTTCTTCTGAGCCATCTATTGAAAATGGGACCTAGGAATTTTAGTAAACAGCAAACTAAGCTGTAAAAACCAGTGTCAGGCAGCTGCTGCCAAGGCCAATAAGATAATGGGTTGCATCAGAAGGGGCATAGATGCCGGTGATGAGAACGTAGTCCTGCCACTTTACAAATCGCTAGTTAGACAGCACATGGAGTACTGTGTACAGTTCTGGGCTCCTGTGAAAAAGGCAGACATAGCAGAGCTGGAGAGGGTCCAGAGGAGGGCAACTAAACTAATAACTGGAATGGGGCAACTACACTACCCTGAAAGATTATCAAAATTAGGGTTATTCACTTTAGAAAAAAGACGACTGAGGGGAGATCTAATTACTATGTATAAATTTATCAGGGGTCAGTAAAGAGATCTCTCCCATCAGCTATTTATCCCCAGGACTGTGACGAGGGGACATCCTCTGCGTCTGGAGGAAAGAAGGTTTGTACACAAACATAGAAGAGGATTCTTTACGGTAAGAGCAGTGAGACTATGGAACTCTCTGCCTGAGGAGGTGGTGATGGTGAGTACAATAAAGGAATTCAAGAGGGGCCTGGATGTATTTCTGGAGTGTAATAATATTACAGGATATAGCTACTAGAGAGGGGTCGTTGATCCAGGGAGTTATTCTGATTGCCTGATTGGAGTCGGGAAGGAATTTTTTTCCCCTTAAGTGGGGAAAATTGGCTTCTACCTCACAGGGGTTTTTTGCCTTCCTCTGGATCAGCTCTTGGATGGACAAATGTATTTTTTCGGCCTTATATACTATGTTATATTTCCTCCATATACATAAACTACAACCATTATTGATTTTCAGAAAAGTTCTCTAGGTATCCCGATTTACCATGACTATGTTCATGTAGCTGTTTAGTCATATCACACTGATGCTATACATGTACAATATGTGGTTACTGTCTCAGCCCCAATACAAGTTAAAGGGGATGTGTCATGAAACATATTCTACATTTTTCAAACCAGCACCAGGATCTGAATACTATTGTAAATACATCAAAAGCCATGGAGGTATTCAATAAAATGCATTTGTTTAGCGCCACATGCTGTTTGTACTTTTCCTTATTTTTTGTCTATTTCACGGAGCTGGTTGAACTTGCTCAGTTTGAATCTAACTGCCACCAGCCATACGTTCTGTTAGAAGCTGTGGCAGGTACTGGGAGAGAGCTGCAGCAGAAAGGACACACACCCCAGCCGAAGATAATCTAGCAGAACAACTGAAGCAAATAATGGGAAGATCTATTGATCCATGTGCAGTATGGGGCTGGTTCTAGCTTTGTTCGAAAGGTATTGTCATGTACTATCTGATGCCTGGTTTTCATTTCATTTCATGATTCATCAATCATGGCATAATCCCTTTAAAAAAATGTTTAAAAGGATTAGTTTACCTAAAGCTATACCTGGCCTCATCTAGCAATTCTCAGGATACAGTCAACATACTGACTCAATCCATAGAGCATAACAAAATGGATAAAACCAGTCACTGGTTCCAGCTTACAAGGTTAGGAACTCCTAATCTAATAAGACCTTAAATAGGTTGTCCACCTTTTTGGATATTTTTGGCTTTTGCTATCAGCTTGTTGTAACTGTAGAAACCCTACCACTTCTCTCTGACTCTGCTCTGTTCAGAGGTCTTCCAGCTGGCGTCCTGTAACCAGATGGTGTCACATGCACTGCTGCAGCCAATGACTGGCCTCTGCGGAGCATGTAACCCCCCCTGTCTTACAGGCATGGGACCAGAAGACCACTGGATGGAGCCAAGGAGAGCCGGGGCAGCAGGTGATTATGATTTTTTACAAGCTGCTGTTATGTTATTTTTTCATGCTGCTAGTGAAAGTAAAAAAAAAAAGTCCAAAAAGCTGTATAGTCCCTTTAACATGTATTTTAAAAAAAGGATTTATTATTTTATTCAAAGGAATTACTAATACTATTATTACCTGAAGAAAAGCTTCTACACAAAGAATTCTATCAGTGTCTACTCAAAGTAGAGTATTGTTGTGCGAGTATCTAGCCAACAGATATCATTCAAGAAAATACTTGCTTTTTGTCTAATATTATTGTATTAATTTCCTATTTCTATGTACTTTAAAATTCTATAAAATAATGAGTTTCGCAAACTAGAGTCTTTATGAGCAACAGTCTACATGTTATCTTGTGGATGGAAAAATGTAACTCTATTCACATCGCTGTCCTAGGAAGAACTTTACGTATTTCATTATAAAGGGGAAGAGGATGGAAAAAAAACTGGGTTTTATTATGGTGTATAAAGATGCACCTGGTGCCATTCAAGGCTGCATTCTATAAAAAATACATTTATTTGATCTTGAGAAAATATTTCCAAAGGGGAACAAGATAAACTTGCATAAATATTTAATTGGCCTGTATTAAAATATGGTAAAAAATAGTTTCACGTAAAATCCCCTTAAAAGCAAGGGGCATTTACTACATGTAGAGAAAATAATGTTCAATCTACAGAGCTGTGAATCTGTGGAATAGTTACCCCAGCATCTGGTAGAAGCGGTAAGGTTAGGGCTAGGCTGCAACTTTATGCCGTGCTACAGATTGGTTTTAATTATCGGGCCACAGAGACGGTTGTATGCAATTTTGTGAACTGCAACTGTCGCTGAATAGTTAAAATCAATCAGTTCTGCTACAAAAAATTGCAGTGTAGCTTGGGCCTAACAGTCAATAGCTTAAAATAAAGAGCCAGAGATCATTTCTTAATATATAAAAGTCTTGTTTTGAATGTTGATCCTGTCTGATCGCCACTTGGTATCAGGAACATGCATTTTCTTTTGTAGGGTAGATTGGTTCATGCCTTATAGGATTTTCACCTTCTTCTGTATTAAAGGTGACAACAAGGTTCTAGAGTTTACCCACACCCTTCCCTTTATCCACATTTTCTCCCTCCCTTGACCGATCTTGAGGGACATATCGTAAGTCTTTTTTCAACCCAACTACAGACATAACGAATGCTGTCCACAGAGATTCAGCAACACTGTCTACAGTCTTACTGACAGGCACAGCGATGGAGTCCTGTAAAGCACCGTGCACACCAAGGTAGCTGCCGTTCAGTTAAAGGGAATATGTCATCAGAAAATGACCTATCGTTTAAATCATAACATTATGTTATATGTTTAGCAATGTTTTTTTTATTTTCTATGTCATTATGTCTATAGCTACAACATAGAAGCTGCTTCTTGGTCAGACCACTTTTCAACAGTCATCTCTTTATCATCCTAGATAGGATTACAATGACAGATAACAACTTTCTCTCTCTCTGATAACACAAGATCTACCATTCACAAGTGATTGTTACAGCTTATCTCTTCCTCCCTTATACAGGTCACGAGAATGCCTAGAAAATTCTCCCATTTTAGTCTCGTCAAGTCTATTGTGTCAATGGCCCAAGCTGGTTGCTATAAAGAATATCTCTAAATGGTGTTAACATTAGCTCAGGCAGATGGTCGCCCCCATAGTCAAGTTCAGAAAATATAATTTAAAATCTAGAGTAAAAAAATAATAGATTCAGCTGCTACTAGAAAGAGTATTTGACATCAATAGCTAGACTCAGAAACTCCTTCTATCCCTTTTATTACGTCCAAAATAACATTCCTGTTCAATATGGACTGGATTTTCATTTTGTAAGATAAAGAAAAATTGACCAAAAGGTTTTTTGAAAAATGGTCTTTATTCATGAACACTCTTTCCACATCCATTAAGTCCAAACGTATAAAACATTTTGAACACACTACATGGTTTCTATATGAGATCCTACATGGACGCGCACCTCTTCAGACTCTTGAAGGTTTCCCAGAGTAGGCATTCTCTTGTGGGCTGCGCACAGGATTTAGGAGAGGGAGGGGGAGGAAAAGGGGGCAATGTTCTGGACATTTCTGTTCAACGATGTTTGTAATTCTCATTATATAGGGCCATGTTATTGATTCTATTGCACTGTATGTGCTTGTTGTTATAATGATAAAATAATAATAAACAGATTTGAAAAAAGAAATATATGTGACACTTTCCTTGAATATAGGTATAGAGCCTTGTCTCACCTGAATCACAAGCCTGGTGCACTCTTGTCTATAACCAGGTCCGGATGATGACACAGTAATGTCCCAGGAAGGGGTCCAGTGCAGTTCAACACAGTAACCGAAAAGTACAGTAACTATACAACTAAGAGACATTGTATTAATAAAAAAGAAATTAAAACTAAATTATCTTCCCATGTATCCTACTGACTGGGTTAGATTTTTTTTCTAAATAGAGAGGCCAGGACGTAAAAAGTAAAATAGACAGACTGCAGGGAAGATGTAAGTAGACAGTTTCTGTTATACTTTCAGACGCACCCCTCTCACTGACCAACACTGGCAAAATCCCTGCTCTCTCATTAAGATGCTCAGAGTTCGCCCATCTGTGCAGGACATTTGCATTTTGCCTTTTAGAAGTCTCTGATTAAAATGTCGCTGCCCTTTCAGCTTAATTAGTTTTGCCAATTATCCTGACACTTTAACCCCTCAGCTCGGCCCACCAATCAAGCAGAGCAGAGAAACAAACTGAAGCCAGTGAAACGATATTGAGAATCAAAGCCTGGCATTGTGATCAGAGGTGATATGGGGGAATGTGATGCACATGTAAAGGAGTTGAGACATATTTCTTTACAAACATATAAACTGCCAATAGAAAGTAAAGAATTATTTTAAAGCATGCAAGAATCTATGATACCATTCTAAAATCCCCAGCATGTCAACTGTGCAGATTTCACCCTTTGCATCGCAAAGGGTGAGATCTGGAGAAAATCACATCAAAATCCATTACAAAATACAAATGTAACACTGCTGTGTGCATGAAGCTTTAAACCTAAATAGTGCCATATCTAGGTAAATTTGACTTTTACCTGGGAAATCTGGGTTAGAACTTTTAGGAGCTGTAATAGAGTCTGCAAACTGCTAAATCTAAGATAAATTCTCCTCATTACTCCTAAATAGTGCCATAGTTAGGTAGATTTGCTTTTCAAGGTCATGGGAAAGCTCAGCTATAAACCTGTGGCGTTGCAATAGATACCGCTAAATACCAAATCTACCAAGATAAATCCCTACCCACTCCTAAATAGTGCCATAGCTAGGTACATTTGCCTTTCAAGGTCATGGGAAAGCTTGGCTATAACCTTATGGAGTTGTAGTAGAGACTGCGAGATACTTAATCTACCATGATAAATCACTCCTTACTCCTAAACAGTGCCACATCAAGGCAGATTTGCCCTTCAGGGTACCTGGGAAGGCTGGGTTATCTGCACAATATAAGGATACAATTATATGGACTATGTGATTGGCAATTCAGTTGATGAATATAAAACAATGATGAATATCAAACTTGCCTAGAAAGACCAAGAGAAATTCCTGTAGGTAACATCTTCTCTAGTGTAAGTGTGCTGATACTGTATAGTATACCTGCACTCATACATGGGACTGGGGAGAATGTAAGAAGTTGCTGAGGTTTTGTAGTTTCAACCTTTTTTACACTGAGCTTGGTGTCCGTTTAAAGTGAACAGATATTAAGCCATACCTCTTTACCAAGAATTTGTCCCCCACTAAATATGGAAGGGCTGGGAGGAAGGAGGCATTTGTCTAACTGCAGAAAACAGCTTCCTGTAGCAACTTGCAGATATCCATGCAGAAAGAGCCATAGACAAACTTTAATTTGCATGCTATGCTTTCTTTCTTGTTTTTTTCCGGGGTTTAATGGTCCCCCTTTTATTGTATTGGACATTATGAACAAATTATATTGTTTTAAGAACAAGAATTTTAGAAAGTAATTATAAATGGAAAAATATACAGTTATCACTTCATAATTTTGATAAAGCTGAGTTTATTGATGTGGCAGTAATATATAACCAATACCAAGTTACCGGTCACAGATGGAAAGGTAGAGAAACACCCAAAAATACCAAAGCAATCTAACGAAGGCCTGCAAACCCTCAATTAGGTGATTAAAATAAAACTTAACTTCAATTGCGTCCTAATAAAACGGCAATTAATACATAGATATAGTCATACAATTGACTTGCATAGAGGCTGCATCTATATACAGTGAATACTGACACAGCAGTGCTTGGCTAAGCGGAGCACTGGCCCCGAAGGTGGCCACCCCACTGGACAGTACCTCACTGGTCTTGTCAAGTTTGCCCCACGCAACTTCATCAGGTTCTACTGCCATAATCAACAACAAGCACTGCACTTGACTGAATGTCCCCTGAGGAGATTGGGTGACACAGCCCTTTTGAAACACTTAGGGAAAATAATTATTTAGTGTCTGGGAACTAATCCCCAAACAACAAGACTGATACCACCTGGGTCAGGGCTGGATTTAGGGCTCCTAGACCAGAGAGGGACTGTCCTGCTGTTATTCAGAAAGGAGACCCACATTGTAACCCCTACTGGACTCCCATACACTCGTATCTCGTATCTACTGAGGAGGTAAGACTGCTCCAATTTTTATTTTTGAGCACTGCTGCGCCAGTATTCACTATATATGCAAGTAAATGGTATTACTAAATCTAAGTATTAATTACAGCTTTATCAGGACTCAATGAGAGTTAGATTTTATTCACCTAATTGAGAGTTTGCAGGGCTTCTAGTTATGTTGATATAGCAGCCAGCACAGCCACCCAGATGCTGTTCAAAGATGTCTATTGTTTTCTCTCACTGTAAATTTCAAACTTAAGAAAGGCCGTCAAAAAGGTTTAAATCAGGTGAGAAAGGGAATGAGGTCATTAATCGGCCATCTCCGAGGCTATGTTCACATCGTTAAAATCCACAGCACAAAAAGTAGCTAAAACAGGTTGTTTTTGGTGGCAGATTTATAATCTGGAGGCAGTTTTTTTTTTCTGGACTTTTTACAAGAGTTTTTGAGTGAAGTTTTTTTGCTTCCTCATTGATTCTATGGAATCCACAATCAAATCTGCTTCCAAGAAGTAACATGTCACTTGTATTTTGAATACTTTCATAAGCAGTTTACATGTAGTAAAATCTTCTTAGGATGAGCTTCTGCTTAGATATTAGTTCCCACAGTTATTTGGTCAGTTATTTCCATCAGTTATTGTGAGCCAAAAGCAAGTTCGGGTCAAGAATACAGAAGAGGTGCAAATCTTTCCATTATACATTTTTGCTCACAAGAACTGATGGAAATAACTGACCAAATAACTGAAGTGTGAACTCAGCCTTAGGCCGAGTGCACACGGCCGTGAGTGGGACCGTGGCCTGGATTCCTGCTGAGTGCAGGGCGTCATTGGTTGCTATGACTCCGTGCGCTCCCTGCTGCCGCCACAGTACAGTAATACACTGGTATAGATCATACCAGCATATTACTGTATTGCGGCGGCAGCAGGGAGCGCACGGCGCCATAGCAACCAATGACGCCGTGCGCTCCGGCACTCAGCAGGAGTCCAGGCCACGGTCCCACGGACCGCTCACGGCCGTGAACAACGGCCGTGTGCATTCGGCCTTAAAAGGGGTTGTCTCATATCTCCGTTACTAAAGCGAGATGAGACACAGTCCCGAACACCCTCCGGTCAGGAAACAGCAGAGCGTTCCGGTGTTCTGCTGTTTCAGTAGCTCTAATTGCCGTGCATGAAAGCTACGGAAACAGTGTAGCACAACAAGCTATGCTGCTTCTGATTTTGTTTTCATGGACTGCATGCTAGTTAACATGTCCAAGAAGTCCTATTAGACAGAGTGATTATCATTGTTAGGTCTTGCTCACATTTCCACGTCTGTTTAGTGCTAGTGGAAGAATTTGAGTGTCCGTTTTTGCTCTCCATGTGTCATCCATATTCCATGGACACTACTCAGCTGAAAATTGATTTCCTGAGAATCTCCTACCAGTGGTCAGTGAAAACACAGATGGTGTCCATGTTGTGCCAGTGGTTTTTCATGGACCCATAGACTTAAACAGGCGTATTTGGTCAACATCATGGACCATAGTGCATGTCTCCGTGATTTTTCAAATGACTCACAGTCAGTGAAAAACTACTGATGTATGAACAAACATATTGAAACCAATAAGTACAATGCAGACCGACTATACAGTGGGACCTTTATTAACTGCAGCATAATTGGACTTGTGGTTTTCAACCACGGCCAGCTGCAACCCGAACTCCCCACGACTGTGCCATGTGGTCGAACCTTTAGGAGATGGGGCTGTGTTCCAGTCCTCCGCTGTATTACGTGATTGGCACTTTTACAGACCTAAGGGTACTTTCACACTTGCGTTGTTGTTCTATTGCCAGGACTGCCTACCGGATCCGGAAATCCGCATGCAAACGGGTAGCATTTGTTTCCGGATGCGCAGACCGGGAAACCAGCATTAATACATTTCAATGGAAATTAATGCCGGATCCGGCATTCTCCCGAGAAAATACTGCAGCATGAAGTGACTGAACTGAAGACATCCTGATACATGCTGAACGGAATGCTTTCCATTCAGAATGCATTAGGATAAAACGGAAGTGTTTTTTTTCCGGTATTGAGCCCCTGTGATGAAACTCAATACCGGAAAACTTTAACGTAAGTGTGAAAGTACCCTAATCTCTTTTTTGTAGACTGCAAGTTACTTTCTACTATCCACTCTTATTCAGCGAGTCAGTCAGTAGATGGTTCACTGAAATATGGGACTGGAGCCCCTATCAAATAAAGATGCCAGTAGGCGGAATACCTGCTCCACTATTTACATCATGCAATTAAGTAACATGTTGTTGCTGTACAGTGTTTGTAACTAATTCACACAGCTGGCTGTGCCGCTGCCTCTGCACACCGCTCCTGGCTCCAAGTGTAGAAATACAAAACCAGTAGGAAGGAGAGAGTATGTAGCACATGATGGATCAGAAGTTGGGAAGAGGGAGGAAAGTACTGAATGTCTTCAGAAAGGGTAGACCACACTGGCTATTCTGTATCACATTGCATAGGCATGTCAGATCATACACATGGCAGCAGTTAGATTGGGAATCCTAAGGCCTACCTGTAAAATTATTTCTGGGATACAAATACTACCTGCTCATACAGATGTGTCTATAATATTAAACTGGGTACTTTGTAAAATAATCTACCCAGTTTTTTTATATGGGCATAGGCTGGTTGACATGCACATACACTGCCTATCTATGTCTTGCAGTCATTCTACTGTGCCATGTGTCACTTGTGCAGGAAGTGGGGGACCAGAGCCCCCTTTGCTCATGGGCCAACCGGGGGATTCACCTGTTTCCTCGTGGGTCAGTCCAAGTCTGCGGGGGAGGGAGTAAATCATCCAGACCAGGTATCAATTTACATGTGAACCCACAGCACACTACCCATGTTAGGGGTGGGAAATCATACATTTCATACATTATTTGTCAGCACAAGGTAGAAAGGATCCCTCATGGGCTGTAGAATGAGATAGAAGTACATGTAAATGACAGCTAATAAAGGCAGTATCATCCTGGATGCACAGAACTGACTGGGAGAGCTATGTCCACTTAAGAAAAGTTTGAAACTAGGAGCACATTGTAATTCTGCATCCAAACCTAAAAAAACAAAACTTGTGTGAACCTTAATAACTAATATAGTGATGAATGTTTTATTGATCCAGGGAAATTATCCAGCTGGTAGGCTGGTCAGGAAACATTTTTCCCATTTGTGTCAAACTTTGCTACAATTGACCAGGAATTCTTTTCTTTTTTTTTTTTGCCTGCGTACATTTTACTGATATGTCTCTATAGCAAATATGAGCCTATGAAAGGGTTCACATCGCAGTTACTAAATTCTGTTTGTTAGGACATCTTATGCATGCACAAACGTCTCTGATCAGATGACAGGTGCCCTTTAAAGATGAGTCTTTGTGATGATTTAGCTTGATATGGTTTGGAGTGTAAAGCTTGGAAATAATGCATGATCACAATACTGACTGAACTAATAAGTATGTACACAGTGCATATTGCTTTGTGCAGAGATTGTATCATGGGCGGACTGGGAATTTAAAGTGGCCCTGGGATAAAAAAATAAAAAAAAACTAGAAGTGGCCCCATGTTGTAGGTAGGGCATCACAAGTAGGCAGGGCAACTGAAGTAGGTGGGGCCAGCAATACTATGGTGCAGCACAAAATACTGCCTCAGCAGAACCAAATACCACACATATTGTGTATGGAAACAGGGTCATGGCAGGACAGATATAGGGTTTAGCCACTGAGAGGTGGGGTCGCCCTTGTCTGGCAGATGCTCTGCCTGTAGGCAGGAGTAGCACAGGAAAACCACAGGGAAAGAAGAGGTTGATCCCGATAGTGCATCCTTTTCTGACTTCCACCGATTCGACAAACTGTGATTAAGACAGATTAGCTACACAGTTGTACAGGGTCCCGTGTGCATGAGTCTCACACCCATCTTAAGATGTATGGTAACCACCATTACTTGAACACATGATTTTTGTGAAGTTATATCTTTAACTTATCATTTATTGTTTGTTTTTAATAAAATGTATATTTTATTGAAAGGGGGATTTCTAGTACAGTGATAGAATAATTCAGTAACTATAATACATTTTTATTTACATGCAATTAAAAAGTATTCAGATCCAGGTGCTGGTTTGAAAACTGTTGAATATTTTTCACGAGACAACTCCTTTAACTCTATGGTTGTGTTTAGAGCTTTCCAACAGAAAAATAGAGCTCTGATCATATATTCAGAAAGTAACACACACAAAACTAAAACTAAATGGTGTTCTGTCAACTTACTAAATATAACATTCGCTTTACTTGACCGCTTTCATCAATGCCTTAGGCCTCTTTCACACTTGCGTTGTCTGGATCCGGCGTGTACTCAGCTTGCCGGAATTACACGCCGGATCCGGAAAAACGCAAGTGAACTGAAAGCATTTGAAGACGGATCCGTCTTCAAAATGCGTTCAGTGTTACTATGGCAGCCAGGATGCTATTAAAGTCCTGGTTGCCATAGTAGGAGCAGGGAGCGGCATACTTACAGTCCGTGCGGCTCCCGGGGCGCTCCAGAATGACGTCAGAGCGCCCCATGAGCATGGATGACATGCCATGCGATCACGTCATCCACGCGCGTGGGGCGCCCTGACGTCACTCTGGAGCGCCCCGGGAGCCGCACGGACGGTAAGTATGCTACTCCCCCGCTCCCCACTACACTTTACCATGGCTGCCAGGACTTTAGCGTCCCGGCAGCCATGGTAACCATTCAGAAAAAGCTAAACGTCGGATCCGGCAATGCGCAGAAACAACGTTTACCTTAAGGCCGGATCCGGATTAATGCCTTTCAATGGGCATTAATTCTGGATCCAGCCTTGCGGCAAGTCTTCAGGATTTTTGGCCGGAGCAAAAAGCGCAGCATGCTGCGGTATTTTCTCCGGCCAAAAAACATTCCGGTCCTGAACTGAAGACATCCTGATGCATCCTGAACGGATTTTACTCCATTCAGAATGCATTAGGATAAAACTGATCAGGATTCTTCCGGCATAGAGCCCCGACAATGGAACTCTATGCCGGAAGAAAAGAACACAGGTGTGAAAGAGCCCTTAGGCCTCTTTCACACGGGCGTCAGTTTTTTTTGCCCGGATAAGAGCCGGGTGCGTTGCGGGAAAATGCGCGATTTTCCCGCACGAGTGCAAAACATTGTCATGCGTTGCACTCGCGTGAGAAAAATCGCGCATGTTTGGTACCCAAACCCGAACTTCTTCATAGAAGTTCGGGCTTGGGATTGATGTTCTGAAGATTGTATTATTTTCCCTTATAACATGGTTATAAGGGAAAATAATAGCATTCTGAATACAGAATGCATAGTAAACCAGCGCTAGAGGGGTTAAAAAAAATTAAAAAAAATTTAACTCACCTTAGTCCACTTGATCGCGAAGCTGGCATCTCCTTGTGTCTCCTCTGCACTGAGCGGCTGAACAGGACCTGGGGTGAGCTGCTCCATTAAATACAGGTTAAGGACCTTCAATGACGTCACTCCGGTCATCACATGGTACGTCACATGATCTTTTACCATGGTGATTCACCATGGTAAAAGACCATGTGATGACCGGAGTGACGTCATCGAAGGTCCTTAACCAATATTTAATGGAGCAGCTCACCCCAGGTCCTGTTCAGCGCAGAGGAGACACAAGGAGATGCCAGCTTCGCGATCAAGTGGACTAAGGTGAGTTAATTTTTATTTTATTTTTTTAACCCCTCTACCGCTGGTTTACTATGCATTCTGTATTCAGAATGCTATTATTTTCCCTTATAACCATGTTACAAGGGAAAATAATAATGATCGGGTCTCCATCCCGATCGTCTCCTAGCAACCGTGCGTGCAAATCGCACGGCATCCGTACTTGCTTGCGGATGCCATCCGATTTTCACACACCCCATTCACTTCTATGGGGCCTGCGTCACGTCAAAATCGGACAATATAGAGCATGCTGCGATTTCAACTGAACGCACAAGTGATGCGTTAAAAACAACGCTCATGTGCACAGCCCCATAGAAATGAATGGGTCAGGATTTAGTGCGGGTGCCATACGTTCGCCGCACGGATCGCACCCGCACGGAAAACTCGCCCGTGTGAAAGGGGCCTTAGAATTCTGTCTACTACTTCTTTACGTTATCTTACATCCTGCAGTCTGGCTTTTCTGTATACCTCACCATATCCATCTCTCAGCATCATGTAATATAAATATGACTTTGCGGGAAGAGAAAATAAATGGTTTAATTTATGATCACTTGTCCCTGATGTAGATCCTATGAATGTGAAAATCTGTTTCTAATTTTAATTGCTCCATTTCCTCCCCACAAGAAGGCAGCTAAATTGGCGAGTGGCATGAAAACAGAGGATGAGTTTTGTAATGTTTCTAATAACAATGCCATTTTCATAGCATGTCTCAGTGAACTGTGAACTATTATAACTGGTCTGAGCAAAACTAGTGTAACGTTCACCTAGAATCTCAGAAGCAGTTAAATAGATATCAGTATTCTTGGAGTCTGTTCACATGGGCATATTTTGCTGCATTTTTCAATGTAAGAAGTTCTGGAGCATCTTTTATGTACAGTGTTATCTCTTTTCTTTGGTATTATAGCCATGTAACAATACAACAAGCCTCAAGGAGGATGCCCCCTCTGATGTACATATAGACCGCTTAACTTCCTGTAATAAATAAGAAACTGCTTTGACCCCTGCCTGGTGTCAGTGTGGGTTCTTCCATGCGTGTAAAATCCTAGGATCAGAACAATTTGGAGCAGTAGAGCAAACGTAATTAGCCCTGATTGACTTCAACAGAAGTCTGCATTGTCCCATTTCTCGGTTATCTTTCTTGGACATGTATGAATAGAGTGATAGGAGTTACCATTCCTCCAGTCTATAGGCTATGCCCCTAGACAGTGTAGGCATATGGTCTCAAGTAGCAGTGAGCAAAAATACATGAGCATTGGCAATAGGGCATGACTGCTAATGGCCACAAAGTTTTGTGGGCAAGACTACCCATACACAATCAGGTTTTGATCAGGTTTTCAGATGCAATTTTGAAGCTAAAACCAGGTGTGGATTCAAAAAAAGAGAATAAGTAGAATCTCACCTCCTCAGGGTAAACCACATGGCATGGTCGTGTGGCGCTTACAACACAGCCATGCTGCACGGCAGGAAGGGTCACAGCGGGCTCTAATGAAACTAATGGGACCATACTGTTTAGTTGGTCTGTATTGTTAATAGCTGCACAGCACCTTCAATACCTTTAACAATACAGACCCCCTACTAAGGGTCCATTCACACGTCAGTATTTTTACCTTTCCAGATAAACGTTCCTTTTTTTGCGGATCCGTTTTTCAGTACAGCCTTCCGTTTTTTTAAATAACGTGCTTCCGAATCCGTTCCGTTTTTCCGTTATTTTTTTTGTTTTGTTTTTCAAAAGAAAAAAGAGGAGGAGGAATAGATGTTGCTATAGAAGTGGTGTAATATAAGGAAGTATTACTTTACTGAGAGGGTAGTGGATGCATGGAATAGCCTTCCTGCAGAAGTGGTAGCTGCAAATACAGTGAAGGAGTTTAAGCATGCATGGGATAGGCATAAGGCCTATCCTTCATATAAGATAGGGCCGGGGCTATTCATAGGATTCAGATATATTGGGCAGACTAGATGGGCCAAATGGTTCTTATCTGCCGACACATTCTATGTTTCTATGTTTCTATGGTGAAAACGTGAAAAAGTGCTTGATGGGAGTTGTAGCTGTATTACAATTGCAGGAATACAGGCTTTAAATCTCTGATAAATGCAGTGAGTGCACATGTCTGGAAGCTGCAATTTTCTAATTAGCCCAAAAAAATGACAAGCACGTATAGTATACTGCTCTAGGACAGATGGAAAAGTAAAATTACAGATATTATAACATATTTACTCACTTATTTTTTCCCTCTTGGCTAAGTTGCCTGAGTCCCAGGAGGATGGCAAAAGTTCATGGGCAATTTCCTCCCAACACCGATCCTTTAGCGACCTATTTTGGTACGCCTCTTGTCTGGTATCCCATAGAGAGGGCCGTTCCTGGATCATAGTGATCAATCGGTCCACTTCATATGCCATTTTGCAGGAGAGCAGAAAATGACCTGAACTTCTCTCACCACTGAGGGCTGGACTTAATTTTTTGTTTAGTTTCCTGTCAACTGATCAGTTAAAAAACTGATGACATTCGCATGGTTTTGTGCATGTCATCAGTTTTTATGCGGATCCATTGACTTGAATGGACAACGGACCAGAAAAACTGGCAATTGAAATTAATCGATCCGAAAAAACGTTCCGATTTAGAACGGAACGGAAACGGAGTGTTATAACGGACGTGTGAATGGAGCCTTTCTCTCCCTTTATGATCCTGGTTTTAGCATCAAAGTTGCACTTGAAAACCTTATCAAAACCTGACCATGTACGAGCAGCCGAAAACTGCAGTATTACCAGCAAAACTGAGCAGTCAGTTATCCCATGATTAAAGGAGTTTTGTGAGAATTCTTTTTACTGATCACATATCCTCAGGATAGGTCATCAGTATCTGATCTGAGAGGATCCGACACATGGGACCTCCGCTGATCAGCTGGCACTGCCGCCTTCTAGAGCTTAGCCTAGGCCATAAGATGTCACGTTCATCGGTCACATGGCCTAGGTACATCTCAGCCCCAAGTAAACGGAGCTGAGCTGTGATACCGCTACAGTGTACGGCTCTGTAGTTGGTGGGTTGAGAAGACCGCAGTGCTACTGTGAGTGCTACAGTGAGTGCTGATCAGTGGGGTCTCAGACCCCCACTGATCAGATACTGAGCACCTCTCCAGAGGATATGTCATCAGAAAAAAGATCTAGAGGAAAAAAAAAAAAAAAATCTTAAAAAAAAAAAAAAGAAAATCAGAAATCATACAGTACATGTCGATTTCTTTCTAGCAAAAGTGAAACAGGTGCTGTAACCAGGGGCGTAACAGGGGGCCTGGCGGGGGAGAGGCGCCCGCTGCACTCACCTGTAATGGGGGCGCTCTGACGGGGCCCGTCATGAAGTACAGTGAGAATGCCAGGCCCCGTCAGAGCGTTCTTCAAACATGAGGGGGCGCAGAAGGCAGAGGGGGTGCAGCGGCAAGGAAGATGGGGGGAGGACGCACTCACCCGGCAGTGACAAGAACTGTTCGTTTTCAGAGTGAAGCAGGGCGACCTCTCCGCTCCCTGCTTTACTTTTCTTCTGAGCTCAGGCGCTCCCCCTGCTGGCCGCACATCGTGAAAGCCCAGGAACCAGCCTCCAGCACAGCCAGCCAGCATTTTTTTTCATAAAGGGGGGCAACAATTAGAGTGAGCGGCACAAAAGTGGGCATCTTTACTTAGGGGGTGACCTAATCTGGAATAACTACTGTGAGGGGCACATATCTGGCATACTGTGAGGGGGTACATATCTGGCATAACTAATGTGAGGGGGCACATATCTGGCATAACTGTGAGGGAGGCACATATATGGCCATAACCACTGTGAGGGGCACATATCTGGCATAACTACTGTGAGGGGCACATATCTGGCATAACCACTGTGAGGGGACACATATCTGGATATAACTACTGTAAGGGGCACATAATCTGGCATAACTACTGTGAGGAGGCACATATCTGGGTATAACTACAGTGTGGGGGCACAAAAGTAGACATAATTACTGTGACAGGAACAAAGTTGGGCATAACTGCTGTGAGGGGCCACAAGGAGGACATAACTATTTTGAAGGGACCACAATGTGGGCTTAATTACTGTGAGGAACCACAAGGTTGGCATTAGCACTGTGAGGGGCCACAATGTGGGCATTAGTACTGTGTGGTAGCACTTAGGGGAAATGTCCTAGATTACCCTGCTATACATTGGCATGGCTCAGTCTTACAGGCCAGCACAGCGCCCCCTGATTTCAAGCTGCATCTTAGGGGGTGTGTTATTTCTGCTGCGACTCTTTACCTGTAAGGGTCCATTCACACATCCGTAATTTGGGTCTGCAATTGTTCCGCAATTTGCGGACCCATTCACTTTCAATGGGGCTGGAATGGATGCGAATCCGCATTTTGGGGATCTGCATCCGCATTTTCGAGATCCGCACCCATTTTTTCGGGACCCGCAATTCCGTTCCTGAAAAAAATAGAACATGTCCTATTCTTGTCCGCAATTGCGGACCAGAAAAGGCATTTTCTATTAGCAAAACACTTACCGACGTGTGAATGGACCCTAACAGTCACAGCTTCTGAATTTTACAGAATACGTCAGTGGGGGAGATTTATCAAACTGCTGTAAAGTAGAACAGGCTTAGTTGCCCATAGCATCCAATCAGATTCCACTTTTCATTTTTCACAGCTTCTTTCACAACTTCTTTGGTAGAACTACTTTACACCAGTTTGATAAATATTTGATTACAAAAACATTAAGATCCAGGTGTTAGTTTAAAATTGCTTTCATGGGATAACCCCTTTACCAATCTATTTGAAAACCCTGCCTCCTACATGTAGACATGGTTTTGAGAAGCATCCGGCCACCACTTTGTGAGTCTGCACCCAGTCACCGTCCATTTATCACTAGAGATGAGCGAATTTCAGGTTATGAAATTCGTTCACGCTTCGTTTACTGGTAAAAGGTGAATTGCGTTATGGATTCAGTTGGAGGCCTTTAGAGGCATTCTGTTATTCATTCCATTATAATAAAAGTCTATGGTCTGCAAAACTGATCCATCCAGTTTCCATTAATACATTTCCAGAGGTTATAGAAAAGAATAGCACAATGCAATGTTCTGAGAAAAGATGCTCCAAAACACCTAGGGGTGCACCTAGCCTTTTTGCTGCATGAGGTGAAAACTGAAATGGCGCCCATGGCCCTTCCGCTACCCCCCTCTTGTCCCTACCTGGTGCTCCCTGAATGCAAGTATTACTACATGAACATCAGGCCCTCTTTCATTTTCGGAGGAGACCATTTTTTCCGGGAAAGGCCCACATATGGAACATGCTTCTGCTTTGGGGTTAATCCAAATATGTTAACACATTACCAGTAAAGGCCACATATTGGTAGATGCCACCAGCTCATGTGGCTAGGGCACTGAAGGCAAGATTTAGCATTCATATGCAGTATTAGAAATAGAAACATATCCAGGAGGCCTGACAGTTGTAGGAATATGAAGTATGTAAGTAACTGTGCACGTTCTCCAGACTACTGTATATTGAGTGAATAGTAATAGGCCAGGTTCTCTATTTCATCACTATTGATTTGTGGAAGGGTGATGGTCGCACCCCGTTCAGATGTCCACTGATATTTACAGTCCGTATAGCTTAAATGTGTTCACTGCTGATGGAGAAGATGCTGGCTGTACGGCTGATGATATGATTGATCTCCATGGTTCAAATATTGTCTTTAAGGGAGATTTGAATGTAATACCCAGAATAAACCTCTGATCTCTGAAACTGTTGAGGCTAGATCAGAAATGCCTTTTCAAAAACCTTCTACTGTGTTGGGCAGTTTAATACATTTTATTAAAAAAAATATTTAAAGATGTATCATTTCAGCAGTGGGGAACAAGGTTGGGTTCACATCTTGTTTGTGATGTACGCTAATTGTGTCATTAGTGGCCTCCACAACGCCAATAAATGTCGGTGCAGCATACTGCAAAAAAAGTATGGAAAAGCATAACCTAGGATATTCCGTACAACAGAATCCAGTAGGTCATGAATGCGATTACATAGATTTATAAATCACCAGACATTTACAGTAAGGATTCCCCCTTTAATTCTAAGGCAGCATGGATAGGGGGTCTCACAGTAGCTAACCAATCCAAAGAGCTTAAAGGAAATATGTCACCAAAAATGTTTTCTGCCACTTAAAACCAGTTACAACACATTTCCTTTTTGTCTAATCTCTTTATTTTCTGATTGCAGATTTTTTAACTCTATATCCTGAATATGATTATGGGGAGGCCATCTTGCCTGAGCTGTTCTTAATAGCATTTAGAAAGCGTTAGGAAAACTGCTTTACATCAGTCCCATGGACCACAGACACAATGGTCAAGAGGGGACCTCAATGACTTCTATGGGAGTTTTCTAGACATGCTCTGTGACCTGTGCAGAGGTCATTATACAAGGAAAGAATAGATAAGCTTTGACAATCACCTATTGTGAATAGAGGATCCAGTCTTATCTATACACAGAGGTGATATACAGTTGCAAGAAAAAGTATGTGAACCCTTTGGAATGATATGGATTTCTGCACAAATTTGTCATAAAATGTGATCTGATCTTCATCTAAGTCACAACAATAGACAATCACAGTCTGCTTAAACTAATAACACACAAATAATTAAATGTTACCATGATTTTATTGAACACACCATGTAAACATTCACAGTGCAGGTGGAACAAGTATGTGAACCCTTGGATTTAACAACTGGTTGAACCTCCTTTGGCAGCAATAACTTCAAACAAACGTTTCCTGTAGTTGCAGATCAGACGTGCACAATGGTCAGGAGTAATTCTTGACCTTTCCTCTTTACAGAACTGTCTGTGAATATTCTTGGGATGTCTGGTGTGAATCGCTTTCTTGAGGTCATGCCACAGCATCTCAATCGGGTTGAGGTCAGGACTCTGACTGGGCCACTTCAGAAGGCGTATTTTCTTCTGTTTAAGCCATTCTGTTGTTTATTTACTTCTATGCTTTGGGTCGTTGTCCTGTTGCAACACCCATCTTCTGTTGGCCATCTGGACAGATGGCCTTAAGTTCTCCTGCAAAATGTATTGATAAACTTGGGAATTCATTTTTCCTTCGAAGATAGCAATCCGTCCAGGCCCTGACGCAGCAAAGCAGCGCCAAACCATGATGCCCCACCATCATACTTCACAGTTGGGATAAGGTTTTGATGTTGGTGTGCTGTGCCTCTTTTTCTCCACACATAGTATTGTGTGTTTCTTCCAAACAGCTCAACTTTGGTTTCATTTGTCCACAGAATATTTTGTCAGTACTGCTGTGGAACATCCAAGTGCTTTTGTGCAAACTGTAAACATGCAGCAATGTGTTTTGTGGACAGCAGTGTCTTCCTCTGTGGTATCCTCCCATGAAATCCATTCTTGTTTAGTGTTTTACGTATCATAGATTCGCTAACAGGGATGTTAGCATATGCCAGAGACTTTTGTAAGTCTTTAGCTGACACTCTAGGATTCTTCTTCTCCTCATTGAGCAGTCTGCGCTGTGCTCTTGCAATCATATTTACAGGACGGCCACTCCTAGGGAGAGTAGCAGCAGTGATGAACTTTCTCCATTTATAGACAATTTCTCTTACCGTGGACTAATGAACAGCAAGGCTTTTGGAGATACTTTTCTAACCCTTTCCAGCTTTATGCAAGTCAACAATTCTTAATCGTAGGTCTTCTGAGAGCTCTTTTGTGCGAGGCATCATTCACATCAGGCAAGGCTTCTTGTGAAAAGCAAACCCAGAACTGGTGTGTGTTTTTTATAGGGCAGAGCAGCTGTAACCAACACCTCCAATCTCATCTCATTGATTGGACTCCAGTTGGCTGACACCTCACTCCAATTAGCTCTTGGAGGTGTCATTAGTCGAGGGGTTCACATACTTTTTCCACCTGCACTGTGAATGTTTACATGGTGTGTTCAATAAAAACATGGTAACATTTAACTCTTTGTGTGTTATTAGTTTAAGCAGACTGTGATTGTCTATTGTTGTGACTTAGATAAAGATCTGATCACATTTTATGACCAATTTGTGCAGAAATCCATATCATTCCAAAGGGTTCACATACTTTTTCTTGCAACTGTAATTACAGGCAGGATTAGAATAACATATAAGCAGGTAACTGCAGTAAAGGGATATTTACAGAGCAAGATGTGGTGTTTATTATTAGGCTTAGGGGCCGGTGCAAAAACTGCAGGATTTTGAAACATATTGACATGGAAAATTAAAAATTAAAGTCTGAACTGGATGGAAAGATGTCCTTTTTCAGCCTTATAAACTATATTACTATGTAACATCACCAAAAAGTCTTTAAAAGATGTTTTAAAAAGTGATTTAAACAATAGGTCCATTTTCAGATGACATATTTCCTTTAGAAAAAAAAAAAAAGAATATCTTCAGATTAAGGATTCCCACTGATGCAATCTCCTGACATGTGTCTCTGATATTTGTCAATTGACAAACTCATAAAAGTGTACGGGGGAAAACAATCATGACAAGACCCAGGGCCTTCATAGTGGAACATATGCAGCTTGCCCTGAATACAATGGATATCAAGACAGGCTGTCTAGACCTATACCACATTTATTATAGGAGCTCAGAATAGATACTTTTGCAGTCATTTTTCAAACTGGTGTAAATTAGAACTGGCTTAGTTGCCCATAGCAACCAATCAGATACCGCCTTTCATTTTTGACAGCTCCTTTGGAAAATGAAAGGTGGAATCTGTATGGTTGCCATGGGCAACTAAGCCAGTTCTACTTTACACTAGTTTGATAAATTACCCCATTTGAGTTACAAAACAGTGCTCAAACGATTCAGCCTCGACTCCTGGTGCTCAAACGTCTCATTTGCATATGAATAGAAACGCTGCTATCTCTACAGCTGTTTAGCATACAGACAAAAGAAAGGTATAGTTTTAACCACTTCAACCCCGCTAGCTAAAACCCCCTTCATGACCAGGCCACTTTTTACACTTCGGCACTACACTACTTTCACCGTTTATTGCTCAGTCATACAACTTACCACCCAAATGAATTTTACCTCCTTTTCTTCTCACTAATAGAGCTTTCATTTGGTGGTATTTTATTGCTGCTGACATTTTTACTTTTTTTGTTATTAATCGAAATTTAACGATTTTTTTGCAAAGAAATGACATTTTTCACTTTCAGCTGTAAAATTTTGCAAAAAAACCAACATCCATATATAAATTTTTCGCTAAATTTATTGTTCTACATGTCTTTGATAAAAAGAAAATGTTTGGGCAAAAAAAAAATGGTTTGGGTAAAGGTTATAGTGTTTACAAACTAAGGTACAAAAATGTGAATTTCCGCTTTTTGAAGCAGCTCTGACTTTCTGAGCACCTGTCATGTTTCCTGAGGTTCTACAATGCCCAAACAGTAGAAAAACCCCACAAATGACCCCATTTCGGAAAGTAGACACCCTAAGGTATTCGCTGATGGGCATAGTGAGTTCATAGAACTTTTTATTTTTTGTCACAAGTTAGCGGAAAATGATGATTTTTATTTTAATTTTTTTTTTTTCTTACAAAGTCTCATATTCCACTAACTTGCGACAAAAAATAAAAAATTCTAGGAACTCGCCATGCCCCTCACGGAATACCTTGGGGTGTCTTCTTTCCAAAATGGGGTCACTTGTGGGGTAGTTATAGTGCCCAGGCAATTTAGGGGCCCAAATGTGTGAGAAGTACTTTGCAATCAAAATGTGTAAAAAATGGCCTGCGAAATCCGAAAGGTGCACTTTGGAATATGTGCCCCTTTGCCCACCTTGGCTGCAAAAAAGTGTCACACATCTGGTATCGCCGTACTCGGGAGAAGTTGGAGAATGTGTTTTGGGGTGTCATTTTACATATACCCATGCTGGGTGAGAGAAATATCTTGGCAAAAGACAACTTTTCCAATTTTTTTATACAAAGTTGGCATTTGACCAAGATATTTTTCTCACCCAGCATAGGTATATGTAAAATGACACCCCAAAACACATTCCCCAACTTCTCCTGAGTACGGCAATACAGGATGTGTGACACTTTTTTGCAGCCAAGGTAGGCAAAGGGGCACATATTCCAAAGTGCACCTTTCGGATTTCGCAGGCCATTTTTTACACATTTTGATTGCAAAGTTCTTCTCACACATTTGGGCCCCTAAATTGCCAGGGCAGTATAACTACCCCACAAGTGACCCCATTTTGGAAAGAAGACACCCCAAGGTATTCCGTGAGGGGCATGGCGAGTTCCTAGAATTTTTTATTTTTTGTCGCAAGTTAGTGGAATATGAGACTTTGTAAGGAAAAAAATAAAAATAAAAAAATCATCATTTTCCGCTAACTTGTGACAAAAAATAAAAAATTCGAGGAACTCGCCGTGCCCCTCACGGATTACCTTGGGGTGTCTTCTTTCCAAAATGGGGTCACTTGTGGCGTAGTTATACTGCCCTGGCAATTTAGGGGCCCAAATGTGTGAGAAGTACCTTGCAATCAAAATGTGTAAAAAATTGCCTGCGAAATCCGAAAGGTGCACTTTGGAATGTGTGCCCCTTTGCCCACCGTGGCTGCAAAAAAGTGTCACACATCTGGTATCGCCGTACTCAGGAGAAGTTGGGGAATGTGTTTTGGGGTGTCATTTTACATATACCCATGCTGGGTGAGAGAAATATCTTGGCAAAAGACAACTTTTCCCATTTTTTTATACAAAGTTGGCATTTGACCAAGATATTTTTCTCACCCAGCATGGGTATATGTAAAATGACACCCCAAAACACATTCCCCAACTTCTCCTGAGTACGGCGATACCAGATGTGTGACACTTTTTTGCAGCCTAGATGCGCAAAGGTGCCCAAATTCCTTTTAGGAGGGCATTTTTAGACATTTGGATCCCAGACTTCTTCTCACACTTTCGGGCCCCTAAAAAGCCAGGGCAGTATAAATACCCCACATGTGACCCCACTTTGGAAAGAAGACACCCCAAGGTATTCAATGAGGGGCCTGGCGAGTTCATAGAATATTTTTTTTTTTTTGCATAAGTTAGCGGAAATAGATTTTTTATTTTTTTTTCTCACAAAGTCTCACTTTCCGCTAACTTAGGACAAAAATTTCAATCTTTCATGGACTCAATATGCCCCTCACGGAATACCTTGGGGTGTCTTCTTTCCGAAATAGGGTCACATGTGGGGTATCACCCCCCTGTCAGGCTCCGTTCAGACGTCCGTATGATTTTTACGGATCCACGGATACATGGATCGGATCCGCAAAACACATACGGATGTCTGAATGGAGCCTTACAGGGTGGTGATCACCCATATAGATTCCCTGATCACCCCCTGTCATTGATCACCACCCTGTAAGTCTCCATTCAGACGTCCGCATGTGTTTTGCGGATCCGATCCATGTATCCGTGGATCCGTAAAAATCATACGGACGTCTGAATGGAGCCTTACAGGGGGGTGATCAATGACAGGGGGGTGATCAATGACAGGGGGTGATCAGGGAATCTATATGGGTGATCACCCGCCTGTCATTGATCACCACCCTGTAAGGCTCCATTCAGACATCCGTATGTGTTTTGCGGATCCGATCCATGTATCCGTGGATCCGTAAAAATCATACGGACGTCTGAACGGAGCCTGACAGGGGGGTGATCAATGACAGGGGGGTGATCAGGGAGTTTATATGGGGTGATCATGGGTTCATAAGGGGTTAATAAGTGACGGGGGGGGGGGGTGTTGTGTAGTGTGGTGTTTGGTGCGACTTTACTGAGCTGCCTGTGTCCTCTGGTGGTCGATCCTAACAAAAGGGACCACCAGAGGACCAGGTAGCAGGTATATTAGATGCTGTTATTAAAACAGCGTCTAATATACCTGTTAGGGGTTAAAAAAAATCACATCTCCAGCCTGCCAGCGAGCGATCGCCGCTGGCAGGCTGGAGATCCACTCGCTTACCTTCTGTTCCTGTGAGCGTGCGCGCCTGTGTGCGCGCGTTCACAGGAAATGTCGGGTATCGCGGGAGGACGTGTATATGCGTCCACCCAGAAGAGCAGGGCCGCCGGCAGGACGCAATCCTGCGTACGGCGGTCCTGTAGCGGTTAATTAGCATGATGAACCCTACCAGGCAGTATGTCTGGTTTAATGTCTGGTGACAGAGCCTCTTTAATTGGCCCCCAGTAGTTCCTCCAATAGTTATAATGCCCGCTGTATTTCCCCTAGTAGTTAGAATGCCCCTGTAGTGCCCCCAGTAATTAGAATGCCCCATGTAGTGCCCCAGTATTTATATTGACCCCCCTCCCGCCCGTAGTTGTTTTGCAGCCCATAGTGCTCACCTGACTCTGCTCTCCATGCTGCCATCGGCGATGCAGGTCTCTTCCATACAGGCCTGTGGTTGCCTGCATCCCGGCTTTGCTGGTAGCAATGAAATGAATGTGCCACGTGCATATTGGTGCAGATGATCGTCCCAGTGCAGATGGTCTTCACATTGTCATCACTTTGCAACTGCCTGTGCTGTTCTATTGCCTCATAGGCTTCAGATCTAGTGGCCTGTGGCATACAAAAGTGAATAGTGGGGCAGGATCTGCTGGCTCCAGTATCCCACCGCAATAGTCAACTGTATTGCCATCCTGAGGTCAGAAATACAGCTGCATCATCGGTGGCCACTATGTCCAGAGCCCTAGACAAAATATCTTGGGCCCAAGACCAGGATGTTTTGACCTAGCGACCCCATTAAAACTGCAACATTTTTAGCACTTTTTAGAGAGATTTTAGGTGCAGACACATTAGCTACAGCATGGTGAATTTTAAAAAATAGTCTGGAAAGAAAAAAAAAGACCACTTAATAAAAAATGCCAAAAAACACTTGCGCATCATGTGTTCCATATTTTCCATAGACCTTCAGCTAACATCTAGAGCAGTAATGTGCTATGCAGAGCTCCGGCCTGTACCTGCTCTGCTTGGCTAAAATATCTGTATAACACATACTGTACTGTAAGTCCAGGAAACTCCCATACTAATGTACTAAGCCAGGGTTTAGCTGAGCAGAGAGGGCACAAGCAACTACAGCAGCTATGTATACTCAAGCCAGTACTGAGCTCACTGCCACCCTCATTCCTGAACAACTGTTATGTCCGTACATCCTACACTGCATACATGTCACCAATGTATGGGTATATGGATTCCCAACAATAAAAAATGCTAGCAAGTTTCTTGGGGTTTTACACTCTCACTTCCGAAAAATGGGTGGAGTAAATCATGGAGCGGATGGTGCAGGACCACCCTTAGACTAAACTTAGCTTTGGACTAAGCATTTGCATAAAAACCCAAATGAGGAGAAGTTATCAGAAATAAATTATCGTTCCATGTAGCCGATGATCTGACTTACCATAATTTAGGAAACAGATCATCAATGATGCACATGGCCACAAGACATCTCTATACAAATGGGTTGTACAGAGTTATCAAAACAGGTCCAAGTGAAATATATGGGGCTCTACTGTACCTCCCTAGGCCTCTGATTTTATATGTGCAAATTAAACAATGTTCCATCTGATGATGTCTGAATTATCTAGGTTATATAGGGGATACTGGGATTCTGTATGTGGACATTCACGTTCCTGTGCAAGACTCTTCTGTGTGTATGAGCTCTCACTTCCATCTATGCTATGCATATTTACTTGCATCATTGGGATTATGTGATGGCTTCAAGGTTGGGAATTGCTGTTTGCTCTTGAAAACCTAAATCTACAGAATCATTTGCTCTCCACCATGAATTACATCTTTGTTCATCTCCACAAGCACAGAGATATTTTCATTTTCCCTATAGTAAAGTAAGGATTGCCTTTTACAAATGATGAGTATACTAAAAACCTAGTTGGTATTTTTCATTTTGGAAAGCCCCCCAACATAATCCTATATATGGTGGGAAATCCAATTCCTATATAAACAACACCATACCAAGTAGAAAATACATAAATACATTTTCATTATGAATCAACAAAATACATAACTGGTAAAAGTTCAAAAGACAAATCCACCCACACAAGAGGAGGGGACCACGGTGGAATGGAGATAACAAATATTCATGGCATAAGCACAGTATATTGTATAATACAACTTTTTGCATTAATGTATTTTTTCTTTGTGTATGGTGTTATTTAAATAGGGGCGTTGAAGGTTAAAGTAGTTATGTAACACCTATAGACATATTTCTCGGCACTGGGCCCATTCGAGTTAGGTATACAGTGAGGAACAGAAGTATTTAAACACCCTGCGATTTTGCAAGTTCTCCCACTTGGAAATCATGGAGGGGTCTGAAATTCACATTATAGGTGCATTCCCACTCTGAGAGACAGAATGAAAAAATAAATCTGGAAATCACATTGTACGGTTTTTAAAGAATTTATTTGTCTTGCACTGCTGAACATAAGTATTTGAACACCTGAAAAACACCAAGAATTCTGGAGTCCATCTCTACTCCACTCATTAATCTAACTTAGTAGCACCTGTCTGAGCTCTTTAAAGACACCTGTCCACCCGACAGTCAGTCAGACTCCAACTACTACAATGGGCAAGACCAAAGAGCTGTCAAAAGACACCAGAGACAAAATTGTGGACCTCCACAAGGCTGGAAAGGGCTACGGGGCAATTGCCAAGCAGCTTGGTGAAAATAGATTAACTGTTGGAGCAATTGTTAGAAAATGGAAGAGGCTAAAGATGACTGTTAGTCTCTCTCGGACTGGGGCTCCATGCAAGATCTCCCCTCACTAATGATAAGAAAGGTGAGCAATCAGCCCAGAACTACAAGGGAGGAGCTGGTCAATGATATGAAGAGAGCTGGGACCACAGTTTTAAAGGTCACTGTCGGTAGAAAACTACGCCTTCATGGTTTCTAATCATGTATTGCACGGAAGGTTCCCCTGCTCAAGCTATCACATGTCTAGGCCCGTCTGAAGTTTCCCAATACCCATCTGTATGATCCAGAGGAGGCATGGGAGATAGTCATGTGGTCAGATGAGACCAAAGTAGAACTTTGTGGTCTGAACTTCACTCGTTGTGTTTGGAGGAAAAAGAAGGATGAGTTGCATCCCAAGAACACCATCCCTACTGTGAAGCATGGGGGTGGTAACATCATGCTTTGGGGATGCTTTACTGCGAAGGGGAAAGGACGACTGCACTGTATTAAGGAGAGGATGAATGGGGCCATTTATTGTGAGATTTTGAGCGACAACTTCCTTCCCTCAATCAGAGCATTGAAGATGGGTCGTGGCTGGGTCTTCCAACATGACAACGACCCGAAGCACACAGCCAGGATAACCAAGGAGCGGCTCCGTAAGAAGCATATCAAGGTTCTGGAGTGGCCTAACCAGTCTCCAGACCTAAATCCAATAGAACATCTTTGGAGGGAGCTGAAACTCCATGTTGCTCAGTGACAGCCCCGAAACCTGACAGATCTAGGGGAGATCTGTGTGGAGGAGTGGGCCAAAATCCCTGTTGCAGTGTGTGCAAACCTGATCAAGAACTACAGGAAACGTTTGACCTCTGTAATTGCAAACAAAGGCTTCTGTACCAAATATTACACTGATTTTCTCAGGTGTTCAAATCCTTATGTTCAGCAGTGCAAGACAAATACAATCTGTAAAAATCGTACAATCTGATTTCCTGAATATTTTTTTTTTTATTCTGTCTTTCAGATTGGGAATACACCTACAATGTGAATTTCAGACACCTCCATGATTTCTAAGTGGGAGAACTTGAAAAATCGCAGGGTGTTCAAATACTTCTGTTCCTCACTGTATCTATAGGGGAATGCAGATAAATATTGACAGTCATTTGCAGAGAGCGTTCAGACTGATGCTTGCAGAAGCCGGCGCTAGCATTGAAAGTGTTAATCAACACACTAGCCAGACATTGCAGCTTGTAGAGACTAGTGAATTGATTTAAAAGGTTTAATATGAGCATCAGCTTGCGCCTATTACCGCTAGTAAGCTGTACTGAGGTTATTTGTTCGCTTGGAAAAAATAGTGCTGCTTAGAATGAGCACATTAAGGGTAAAATTGCAGAGAAAACCCCATTACAACTTTATTGCTGGCAAATTGGAACCAAAGCTCGTCTGTATTTCAATTACTCAGTTACCAAAGAGATAAATCCTTTCTTCTATTTTTTTCTGCTCTCTCCCTTCTCTCTCTCCTTTTGCAGGCGTTCAATCTCAGACTCCGTGATGAGAAATCCTCTTATTATACCCTACCGACAGCAAGCGGTTTTTCTTAGCAATTTCGAGAAATTGTCCATTAAGTTCTTTTTATTACGTCCCAAAAGCTTCTAAGCTCACAAGACATTTATCATAGAGAAATGCTGGCCGAGGCGTTTCAAGGTCCCTCCTCCCCTGTCAGAACCTCACCAGTTTCTTAACGCGCATCACCCTTTGTGTTTAACATGTGCCACCACTACTGCTTTATTCATTTTTCTTATGTACGTCATCCTTAAAAACTTTGGAACAAAAAAGTCAGAAAACAATAACACTTTTTTTCTACATCAATAACTTTATCATGTTAGGCAACGGTAAAAATTTCACACAGCCTTTACAAACTACTTTTCTATTTCGTATTGCTAGAACATCTTTTTGTGATCATGCAATATTTTGCACTGCAGAAGGTCTGAGGACAGGAGATGAGTCACCAACCATGGAAGACACAACTCTCTAGGCATAGTCAGCTTAAAGGAGGCCATACACATTAGACAGAAGCAGGTTGGTGAATAATCACAGATGCAGCCACACAAGTTTTAGTCCATATTGGCTGATAGAGTCACTTAAACTAAGCACTACATGTTCAATGACAAATTTCAAACATCCCCGTATAGGGTTCAAAGGGTGAATACCAAGGGATTACCAGGATAGCACCATTAGTCTAGTTGGTTAACGCAGTGGTTCCACACCCACTGCTTGTAACGTGTGTATGGATACCTTTAGCGTCATACATCTGTAAGACTGAGAATGTGATTGTAGTAGTATTTTACTGTTCCATACAGCCTCATACACACAACCATGTCTGTATTTTGGTCCGCAAATGACAGATCTGCAAAGTATGGATGCCTTCTGCGTGCATTCTGCATTTTTCTCACTCCTATTGATGGACATGACAATTCTTATCCACAATGCAGATCAGAATAGGACATTCTATAATTTGTGGAATAGCCACATTGATCTGCAAAACCTAAGGATGTGTGCATGGCCTCATAAAAATGAAAAGGTTAGTGTGTGATCTGGAATACATTTCCGATGAAAAAACGGACATGTGCATGAGGCCTTAGGGTTGAGATCAAATGGTGGATCAATATATACATACAGTACATGAATATAGAAAAAAGCACAATGGATTAACGCATGTAAAAAATAAAAGATGTTGAAGGAATCCAGTGTCTTGTAAATAAAAATTCATCCTTTATTGCAATAAACTGCATAAAAAAGTACATCCTTGCTGTCAGTGACGCATTTCATTCTATGATTAAGACCACTTGTAAGTCGGAGCAGGGAGGGATGTGCGTTTTTTTAAGCAATTACAATGATTTTAAAGGAATTTTCTTTACAATATGCTTGATTCCTTCTCTACCTTCAAATCGCTTATTGCTAAGGATGTGGACAAGCCTTGAATCTGTGCAGTGACCTGTTTGATGACTCCAAAATCTTGTGATGGATTGCATTTTCTCTATACAAAAAACAGAGCTCCCTGCTCTGACTGCTCCTCCCATGCCCACTGACTGCTATAGGAAGAGGATGGGAAAGCCGAGGTGACGCCGTCTACACACTGCAGGTATTTATCATCGTAAATAACATCTACTGCTGTATGTTACTGGGCTGTACAACACACAAAATACTGGCAATACTCCCTTCTGCCTTTCAATAAAATTCCCCCGATTTTGGCCGAAATGCAGGAGTACCTTACTAAAATGGAGACAAGAGCTCTCAGATAGAGAGCATAATGTACATATGATAAATGTCCCCCTTAATAGGTATAGCCTTGAGGAAAGAGGGGAAAGGGGGTACATGATCGAAACCTATACATTTCCTATTATCTAATATGTTAAATTCTTATTAGCTTGCATTATGTTTTCTTCCTGGTAATTCTATGTTTAGTCCTATGTTACCTTGTCAAAACTATGCAGGCCAAATATTTTTAATAATGATACAATATACAAACCTCCAGAAAAGGCTTTGGGTACACAGGGTAATGGTATTTATGTATCTATGAACACCGATCCCTATGGACATATTTCACCTAGTTGTCAGAATATATGTGTATAAAATAGTCTTGCATTTTTTCCATTACAACATAATAAATTTAAATTAGACAGCTCAAACTTACAGAAAGATAATTAGCAGACACACATTCTTATACTGAAGTCCTTTGTACTAAGGAGGGTGAATGGTTAAATGTTATCTGGATGAAACATGGATAAGGTCTCTTTTTCTCTCAGATTTCTGATTATTAGAATAAGAATCGCTGATATGTTGATTAGACTACCCCCTCCCTTTTCTTCATTTGACCCCCTCAGCCCAGCGTCTCGCTGTATCGTCAGAGAGGTGAAGCATGTGGCATAAAATCTATAATTGTAATCAAGTGTGTCTAAAAGCTGTCATTACCAGGCGTCACTCCAAAGTAAGATGGCAATAAGGCACCTAGCTGCAGTTTGCAAGTCATCTCTGCTGCGGCTAGTAGAACGGTATAGCTACACTGCCAAAGTCCATTCGTCCTGTAAAAATATATTTCTTAAAGTACAAATCTGGATAAAAAAGTGTCCCTGTTGATGACACTCATCCTGATGTCATTGGAGAATTATTTATCTTTCTTTGCATCATATGGACAAGACGCATGAGAGTAATTTTACACTGCAAAGGGCCTACTGCAGAGTCGATGGTAGTGACCTTTAAATTAAACCCTAGAACGTTCTCAAGGGATCAGGGAAAAGGTCACAAATCAAGATGTCACCTGTCCTAATAGAAGTGCCCGTCTGAGGTAAATGTAAACGTGTGGAAAAAGTGGAGGTCCCAATGCAAATCCACATTCTGCATCTCTTAAAATCCTATTATGGCAGCCAAATGATAGAGCTTCTAAGTCTGAATTGGTTTTCACTTTTTATTTATGTTTTAAAAAAACTGACAAAGAAAGTCAGAAACCGTAAAATAAGAAGGAATTAATACAATTATAAATTCGATATTTCTCCCATATCTTGGGCATCACTGGACATTACATATTGTGTAAACTTTTCAATGTAATGTATTAGGTTATTTAAGGTGAGACGACTTTGCTGGAATCCCCCATATGATCTCCCAATGTTGAAGCAAGAATGTGTACTCGTACTTTCATTATTCAATAATCAATATTCATCATTCACTATTGTGGGGATCTATTACTCTGTGCATGGCATGAATTGAGTGGATTGCTCCTTATATTTGTATGACTTATGAACAAGGAGTGTCAATCTCTGGGGTGGTAAATGAAAGAAGGTAACGGCAGCATCTCCAGTGGATTCTTTATTGGACGGACTTCACAGAAAGTGTACCATAAAAACAAACAGCAACGTTTCGGCTACATCATAGCCTTTGTCGAGCCTAACACAGAGTGACAATATCCACCCTTTTAACATGCATGTAGCTCCACCCAGATGTTAGGGGAGCCAATGCAATCATTATTGTGACCAATCAGAATAAATATATTCACCTGCAGATAGCATTACAACACATGTGCTCACCTTAGCTAACAAAACCCGGCAATGCCTGTTCCATGCGGCCATCAGGACTCTCACAGCGCGTCTCCAAAAGCTCAATGCGCATGTCATTCCTAACAACCAACGTCGTCCAGGACCTGGGGAGCGCGCACCGCGCATCATACACCCTAATCATATAACGATCATATGATCACCACATGACCACATAGTCCCCACCTACTCGATCATCCAGAATACAGCAGGGGATATGTATAAAACCTATGGGCCAGATTTATCATTAGCTCAGGTCAGAATAATGGAGTGAAAAAGTCGCAGATTTTTGCGCAATCACTAAAACTGCGCAAAAATTTGCGACTTTTTTCTGCTCTGCACTATGCTCGCCAGTTTTCTAAAAGTGGGCGTGTTTTCTTATGTAAATTAATCTCTAGACAGATTTACTATTGAGACTATTTAAAAAGTCGCAAAAAAGTCGCAAAAAATTGCGCAATTTCACTCCAGTGAGGACCATGCTTATCTTATGAGACTTTTTAATAGAACATGCGACTTTTTCATAAAGACGTGCGACTTTTTCGTAAAGATGTGCGACTTTTGTAAAGCTGCTTACTGACGGATAAACTGCTACCGTCAAACCACATTTATTACAGTATTAAAGGGCCGTTCATAAATCTGACTTGGCTAAAACTGACTTTAGCCATATGTTAAAGTGGAGTGAGCTGTCAGAGTCATGATAAAACCCTATGTGTATAGCCAAACGCTCTCCATGCAATATGATTTGTGCAGCCGCATCCATTTCATATCACCCACCCATGACCATATATAACCATATGGTCATAGATGTATCTATATTCTGCACCAATCGGTATCTCTGATTATTTATTACTCGGCCATAAATGTGACGCACCTGAGGGGTTAACTGACACTGATCGCAGCTCCCAGTCAGACGCAGGTGCCGGCTATGCAATTCTGCTGCCGACACCTGCCTCCTGTATTATGTGTTAAAGACGAACTTATATGGGTCCAGACTTTAAGTATTAGGCTACACAGAGCGTCGACCAGAGATTTCCAGCACTGACTATTATTCCTGGGCACCGCTCTGTTCGTCCGCCTTGCGCTGCAGACGTCCCATTATGGCGTATATCGTCTGGCCAATAGCGCACCGATCCAGGGCACTGACACGCCCATGTAGTTCTGGTAGCGCGCTTTTTAAACCCGTGACCATACAGCGTTCAAATCGCACCACGCCAGACCAGTCACAACCCAGGCTTAAGGTATATATATGTTACACTTGGCTCCTTACACTGTATCTCGCCCATGGTTAACAATGCACATATTGTCTGTCGTTTTACTGTCACAACTAGCTCACAGTATGTATTTACAATGCTTTATATGTTGCTGTTCCTTTATTTCTGCAGTCTTGCTAGTCATTACTGACCTCCTCCTAGATCTAACTGGCGGACCCTATAGGATTTCTACATCTATCTATTACGTGTCTTGTATCTCTTTCATTCGATGTACTCTGACTTGGTCTATCTGACCTGATTTATTCTCCACCTTTTTTATCTACATCTTTTGTCCTGTGCATATACTTTCTTGCTCCACTTACCTTAGTACATTGTGTACTATTCTTATAATATTCTAAGGAAGGAATGGCACATTTTACAGAGGGGTTTGCCCTTGGTGCATGATTTTGATAATCCTCCACTAATGGCATATAAAATATGTGCCAGTTTGGGTGACAAACTGGTGAAATCTGATATAAGTGAGACATGTGGGGATGGACAGCGATACCTGGCACCAAAAAACCCATTGCCTGGGTTGCTGCAATTGTGGCAATCTGATTAAGGGAGATACCTTTGCCCATCCCAACAGTGGAAAGAGTTATAAAATTAAACAGTTTTACACTTGCAGGTCGAGAGAGGTGGTTTATATGTTACAATGTCCATGTAGCCCGATTTACGTAGGTGAAACCACAATGGAGATCAGGAAAAGAATTAACAAGCATAAGAGTATGATTAGGAAAAAAGCAATGGACAAGCCAGTGGCTAAACATTTTGTGGAGTGTGGCCACTCTGTCAACCAACTCAGATTTAGGGTGATAGATTAGGTTGGTACCCTTAGAAGAGGTGGGGACAGAGAGCATATCCTCAGAAAAAAGGAATTGCAGTAGATCTTCACGTTGAACTCTATGCAACCACATGGGCTCAATATTGAGTACAATGTGAATAATGTTGATTAGATTTTGAGCCAGTGGAGGTTATATTATAGACAGACGTGTTATATTTGATTCGGTATAGTTGTATGCATTTTATTTTTAGCATGTTTTTATTGTGTTATATATGTCACATAGGAATAATGTTATTAGGTCTTACACACTTTTTATAGCACAGCTGTGGGACACTTGGGCTGTTCTGGGACATCGCTTTGTGGGCCTTTGGTTACCATTATTATACTTAAGCAAAAAAATTCAAGTGGAAGGGGTATATATATCAAAATATCACTTTATTCTCAAATAATAATTACGGGAAAAGACAGGATGGAAAACAGTATTCAGAGAGCCATAGGGACGTACACAAAAATGGAATCATGTACAATCATGCAATTAAGCATGGATAATCTACAGGTGCAGATAGCATTGGCACATGGATGATCGGAATCCTGTGTACTAGCATATGGGAAGTAGCAACCGAGTGAGTAAGCAGCCCACCATAAGACTGCATCCCATATTACAATAACAAGGGGACTACCGATCATACATGAACCTCACATCAGCAAGGAAAACATAATAGTATATACACTTGCAAGGATTCAGTATGGGTAATATAATAAATAGGATCACTAAGTATCACTATAAAACCCCCCCACAACTAGTATTGTGGATCTAGTGTGGATGCCAGCTGGAACCAAAACGTGAGTACGCCCTGTGATATACTACTAAGCGAAAACTGTACCTGAGGACATGGTGACCATGATTGTGAGCCCCTAGAGCGCAAACCTCGACGCGCGTTTCGCCTGAGCGGCTTCGTCAGGAGGTGTCAAGAAACAGATTAGCAGGGTATATATAGTCTATGTGACTGTCCAATTAGGGTACCTGGATTATGTGCACCTGCGGTCCAGTGTAGTGGGCGCGGGAACATCATGATGCGCGGCGCCATCTTTCAGCGCGTCACCGTCCACCCGCCGCGCATGCGCGGCGCGTGTGGACGTCACGGAGCGCGTTCAGATGACGTCGCACGGCACATGTATGGACCGCGACCCGTTGGAACGCAGGTGAACCGCAAATAAGCGGGAGGCGGATCCTTTAACTAAAGAATAGCTATGGTCGATGGATAGCCTATGCGACTATGTTAGGGGCAATGTCGTGATATGGCTGGTGCAGATGTATGAGAAGGAGGCCTTTAAGCAACTTAACAACAAGCAATGTTATAGGAAGATTGATAGAGACCCTACATCTATGTATAAAAGAGAATTAGATGATATTTTGAGGGATGCCCATGATCAAGGCATCATCAGCCTCAATATGATGCAGGGTCTACAGGTCGACTTTCCTATCAAACCGACTCTGTACTTACTCCCCAAAGTCCATAAGAATCAGACCCACCCCCCCGGACGTCCTATCGTCTCCGGGATAGGGGGTCTATGTACTCATGTGGGTAGATTCATTGATTTTTTCCTTCAAAAGAGTGTGGAGACATTGCCCTCCTTTGTGAAGGACACTACCGACATGTTAAGACGCCTCAATGGGATCCATGTCGACGCTGATGTGGTGCTTGTCACCTGCGACATTGAGTCCTTATACACGTCTATATGCCACGACCAGGGAGTGCGGGCGTCGAGATTTTTTCTATCCATGACAGATTATGATAACAACATGGTCGAATTTATTTTGGTGTTATTGGAATTTATGTTGACACATAATTACTTTTTATTTAAGGACCGCCTCTTCCTACAGCTCCAGGGAACAGCTATGGGAGCATCTTGTGCACCCTCCTATGCCAACCTGTTCCTGGGGCTGTGGGAAAGAGAGGTCGTACACAACACCTCTGGATATGACGCCGCACTCCTATGGTCTAGGTATATAGACGATGTATTTTTCCTGTGGCAGGATTCGGTTCCTGCACTTGAGGAATTTTTGAGCCGCCTTAACATTAACGAGTTTAATATCAAGCTTACCTGGAAATACAGCCTCACCAAGGTTGAATTCTTGGACATAATGATCAGTAAGGGGTCTGATGGGTTCTTGTCTACTGACCTTTTTAGGAAGACCACAGCTGTCAATGCCCTTCTGCACGCCTCCTCTGCACACCATCCAAAAACAATCCAGGCAATACCCATAGGGCAATTTTTACGGACACGCAGGATCTGCTCCACTGAAGAAAATTTTGAACAGCAGGCATCTGTACTATCGCAGCGATTCTCCGATCGAGGGTATCACGCGCATATGATCCAGCAGGGTTACAAAAGAGCCAGAAATACCACAAGAGATTCTTTACTGGTAAGTAAAATCAAAAAGAGAAAGAATAAGGACTCTGAGGTTCGTTTTGTCACCCCCTTTAACCACAAATGGCGGTTCATTCAGTATGTCCTGCGCAAACATTGGTCAGTTCTACAAACGGACGGAGACTTGGCAGTAGGTCTGACACCATATCCCCAGATTACATGGAGAAGATCCCGTAATCTACGGGATATTCTGACCAAAAGCCACTATGTCCCCAAAGTGTTGGGTGGCATATTTGGCAGCAAAGGCTCCAAATGGGGATCCTTTTCATGCGGGTCATGCACAGCATGCAAATATATGGTCCGCTCCTCCTCCTTCAGCAACTCATCAGGTAGCAGGAACTTTAAGATCCTGCACAATGTTAACTGCAACACTGAAGCAGTTATATACCTGATTACTTGCCCATGCCAATTGATTTATATTGGCATGACGACTAGGGCCCTTAAGGTTCGCATTTTGGAACATGTGAATAAGATCAAAGCAGCTGCAACAACACCTGAAAGTGACTATGATACATTACAAGCAGTTCCACGGCATTTTCGTAGGTTTCACGGGTCTGACCCGCGGGGCCTCACAGTAAAGGGTATAGACCGAGTCCATTTAGGATCCAGGGGAGGAAATGTGAAATTAGCGTTGCTCCGGAAAGAAACGAGATGGATCGTCATCTTGGACACGGTTACCCCATACGGTTTGAACGAATCGAATAGCTTCTCCTCCTTTTTATAAGTTGCGCGAATTTTAATCACCAGGGTATAGTAAAATTTTTTTTTTTTACTTATATCATAATACTTTCCTTTTTCTTTCTTTGAGATTGTCCTGTGTTGGCGTGCCTTGGATTTGTTGGCGGGTCCATTGGAGAAGTTACTTTTGAGACGAAAGGTGTACAACAGATGGATATCCTACGACGCATCTTTGAGAAATCATACCTCCATGTTATACTCCTTATGTACACCTTTAGCACATTCACAATGCATATATATTCTTAATGTGACATCCGATATAATTATTTTAGATGGATGTGATGTGCACAGTCCCTTGCTTCTCCTTTTCTTTTTCCCTTCTTGTTTTCTTTCCCTTTCCCTCCTCCCCCCCCCCCTTTCCCTATCTATCCATTTGGATAAATGCTTACCTATCTCTTGTGTGTCTTTTGTTTTGATCCCTCCTTTCCACAATGAGAGGTGGTTGAGGTGACTCTTCGATGCTGTGATGCAGGTTTGACCGTATTACCATATTCATAGAACATCATTAATTACGGCCATCTTGAGTGTGTTGATACTGTGATGTACATTTTGACCACAGTATTATACACACTACTATATCATGTAACATCACAATTCAAGCAATATGGTATACCGGGCTCCGGCATCATACTCTATCGTACTTGTTAGTCTCTTATATACACGACCCTTCGAGGTTATTTCGAGTGGGGCGGGGATATCCCGCGTGACACTTTGGGCATTTCTTTGTTGCCTACATGGTCATCCGCGATATCCCACCCCCACATATGTTGGTGACTCACATAGGTCACGATTTTATATATATGCCAGCACCCGTTTAGGGTGCAGACGATATCACAATTCGGGCCATTGGGGTGTAATTCTCCCCTTTGTCTTCGATCATTCACTTGGTGATAATTTTATCATGATATTATTATATGAATAACACAGATGATGAATTAATTTTTTATTCATGTATTACTTCTTACTTTCACTATTTCTAACGTGTGGTTATATATAATTGATGCATTGTACATGATGTGGGTGCTGCCACAAGATCAATGTAATTTTACACTACACTGTTTTAGTGTGGTGTTTTTTTCACTTATCTATAAATGTTATACATTAAGCTCGCCCTTTGTATGACTGCAATGACTTATGGGCTTATGCCATTATCATTGCATTTTACTTATTACGACGCAATGTCCTTTTAGATGTTTTGTATTGTCATTTCACTGTCATACTATGGTGGTTTGTGGATCTGGAGTGGATGGGAGCTGGATCACGTGCTATTACCTTCTTTTTGATTAACATAGTCGCATAGGCTATCCATCGACCATAGCTATTCTTTAGTTAAAGGATCCGCCTCCCGCTTATTTGCGGTTCACCTGCGTTCCAACGGGTCGCGGTCCATACATGTGCCGTGCGACGTCATCTGAACGCGCTCCGTGACGTCCACACGCGCCGCGCATGCGCGGCGGGTGGACGGTGACGCGCTGAAAGATGGCGCCGCGCATCATGATGTTCCCGCGCCCACTACACTGGACCGCAGGTGCACATAATCCAGGTACCCTAATTGGACAGTCACATAGACTATATATACCCTGCTAATCTGTTTCTTGACACCTCCTGACGAAGCCGCTCAGGCGAAACGCGCGTCGAGGTTTGCGCTCTAGGGGCTCACAATCATGGTCACCATGTCCTCAGGTACAGTTTTCGCTTAGTAGTATATCACAGGGCGTACTCACGTTTTGGTTCCAGCTGGCATCCACACTAGATCCACAATACTAGTTGTGGGGGGGTTTTATAGTGATACTTAGTGATCCTATTTATTATATTACCCATACTGAATCCTTGCAAGTGTATATACTATTATGTTTTCCTTGCTGATGTGAGGTTCATGTATGATCGGTAGTCCCCTTGTTATTGTAATATGGGATGCAGTCTTATGGTGGGCTGCTTACTCACTCGGTTGCTACTTCCCATATGCTAGTACACAGGATTCCGATCATCCATGTGCCAATATTATCTGCACCTGTGGATTATCCATGCTTAATTGCATGATTGTACATGATTCCATTTTTGTGTACGTCCCTATGGCTCTCTGAATACTGTTTTCCATCCTGTCTTTTCCCGTAATTATTATTTGAGAATAAAGTGATATTTTGATATATATACCCCTTCCACTTGAATTTTTTTGCTTATAGATTGGATGATATCAAGTGATGTGTTCTGTTTAGACTAGACAGAGAGGTTTTTCTTTTGTAGGTTTAATACCATTATTATACTTGTCTTTTCCTTAGAACATTGGAGTATAGCTTTACAGCTCTGTGCAGTCCCTGATAATACAGGTTGCTTTAATTAGGCTGCTAATGTGTAAGGAGTGACACCAGTGGGTGCAGAGTATATATACATTTATGGCCGGTTAATGAATAAGGAGAGATACCGATTGGTGCAGAATATAGATACATCTATGACCATATGGTTATATATGGTCATGGGTGGGTGATATGGATTGGATGCGGGTGCACATATCATATTGCATGGAGAGCGTTTGGCTATACACATAGGGTTTTATACATATCCCCTGCTGTATTGTGAATGATCGAGTAGGTGGGGACTATGTGGTCATGTGGTGATCATATGATCGTCATATGATTAGGGTGTATGACGCGCGGTGCGCGCTCCCCAGGTCCTGGACGACGTTGGTTGTTATGAATGACATGTGCATTGCACTTTTGGAGACGCGCTGTGAGAGTCCTGATGGCCGCATGGAACAGGCATTGCCGGGTTTTGTTAGCTAAGGTGAGCACATGTGTTGTAATGCTATCTGCAGGTGAATATATTTATTCTGATTGGTCACAATAATGATTGCATTGGCTCCCCTAACATCTGGGTGGAGCTACATGCATGTTAAAAGGGTGGATATTGTCACTCTGTGTTAGGCTTGACAAAGGCTATGATGTAGCCGAAACGTTGCTGTTTGTTTTTATGGTACACTTTCTGTGAAGTCCGTCCAATAAAGAATTCACTGGAGATGCTGCCGTTACCTTTTTCATTTACTGTTCAGTGGATTGCTGAGGATCTTCGGTCGCGGTTCGGCCGTTGAATTCCGTTGTGGTCATCTGTGTCCGTGGGTGCTGCTCTCCAACTGCTATTTCTAGTATCTGAGGTGCTGTCACATTTTAGTCATCTCGATGCTGCTTAAAGGGGTGAATAATATTCTATGGTTTTCAAAACAGCACCTGAATCTGAATACTTCTGTAATTGCATGTAACAAAACATGTATTATAGTTACTGAGTTATTCAATTACCGGTAAATCTGTGTTGCGCCACCTGCTATTTCCTCTGTTTTCTAATTTCTCTGTCCTGCTCACTGAGATGGAAGCACATGCTCAGTTCCATCCTTCCACTGCCACTAGATGCAGTAGAAAGGACACACGACCTAAGCTACCAGCTTCAAATAGATCTAGCAGAACATTTGTTTGTATTAGGCTTCTTTCACACTGGCGTTTGGCTTTCCGTTTAGGAGATCCGTTCAGGGCTCTCACAAGCGGTCCAAAACGGATCAGTTTTGCCCTAATGCATTCTGAATGGAAAAGGATCTGCTCAGAATGCATCAGTTTGCCTCCGTTCCGTCTCTCTTTGGAGGCCGACACCAAGATGCTGCTTGCTGACGAAACTGAGCCAAATGGATCCGTCCTGGCACACAATGTAAGTCAATGGGGACAGATCAGTTTTCTATGACACAATCTGGCATAATAGAAAACAGATCCGTCCTTCATTGACTTTCAATGGTGTTCAAGACGGATCCATCTTGGCTATGTTAAAGATAATACAAACGGATCTGTTCTGTATGGATGCAGATGTTTTGTATTATCTGAATGGATCCGTCTTAGCAGATCCATGACGGATCCGCACCAAACGCGAGTGTGAAAGTAGCCTTACGTATGTGACTTTAGATTAAGTGACTTGAGATTCAAGGACTTTAGTGTGGGACTGCAGTAAATCAGTTTCTTATCACTGCACTATATTGTATTTTTCTCTTTTCTTGCGTAATCCCCACTTAGTATGTGTTCCATTATTGACAGCGCAGTCCAGTGCACATCTTGTCTAATGTAAGCAGTCCTGGAACAGCCGTTTGAGGGTGCATATCTTTGTTCAAAATGTGAGCAAATTGCCCATTTGGAATCTCACATCGAATATCTAAACAGGTGAGTTTCAATACTGAGAGGCGTTGACAATTTGGAAAAGAGTTTGCTCTCACCGAGCAAGCACTCTTTGGGGTAGATGTGGGGGAGGGTGGTAGCGAGGAGGCTGAGGAAAGTCAGGTACAGTAGTGTTAAGTAAAACCCAGCTTTCCTGAAAACTGGATATTATAAAGAGATTTTATGTGTTTCATTTCTGTGTGCACCACAAGAAGATGACAATGACATAAGCTAAACTATAGAAGTTAGCATATGTGTGTTGAGATAAAATAAGGTTTGTACATGCTAAGTAGCCAATATGCATTTCTTGCTAAAGAAAAAATAGTCTTAGCTATTAACCCATTAGTAGAATATAGAATACTAACCAATCAATAGATGTATTCTGTTCTAACCAATTAGAAGCATTATTTGTGTACCAATCAGAAGTTATTGTCGGAATATTTGTAAACCAATCATGTCAATACTTTAAGGAGTTAAACCCTTGGAATGGGGTATAAATAAAGGGCCCAGGACACTCCCTTTTTGGGATCCTGCCAGAGTTTTGAACTATGCGCTGACCTCCTTTTCCTCTATCGATGCCATTCACCTAATGGCATCGATCCTCACGTGACTGACCCTTGGTCTGCCACAAGAGTAGCTAGCTGTATAACAGTTAGAAAGCGGGGTAGAGGGAAGAGTGCCAGGGAGGCTAGCCCTGATCTGACACACCCCAACAAGTTTGCAAGGTTGGCAGATGAGGGGGATGTCAGTTCAGAGACAGCCGGACACTTCTTCTGCCAGTCAGGGGAATGTTGGCTCCAGTAAGTAGGGGCCCAGGAGAGCAGGGCAGGCCAGACACGTGCTGGTAGTGGGAGACACAAATATTAGGGCTACAGATAGGGGGACCTGTCACAAAGACCGGAATCGTCGAATGGTGTGTTGTCTTCCTGGCGCTCGAGTTCGACACATCGCGGATCAGGTTGACAGATGAATGGGAGGGGCTGGGGAAGATCCAGCGGTCATGGTCCATATCGGAACCAATGAGAAAGTTAGAGCTAGGTGGAGCGTCCTTAAAAATGATTTTAGGGATTTAGGTCAAAAGCTTAGGGCAAGGATCTCAAAGGTAGTATTTTCCAAAGCCACACAAGAAAGGCAGAGGGAGATTAGGGAGGTTAACAAGTGGCTCAAGAACTGGTTAGGAAGGAGAGGTTTGGGTTCCTGGAGAACTGGGACGACTTCTCTCTCGGCTACAGGCTCTATCGGGAAGGGGCAGCTGTGTTGTGGGAGAAGATGGCTAGATGGTTGTAGGAGTGTTTAAACTAGGGACTGGGGGGGTAATTATGTTATAAGAGAAGAAGATAGAGACCTTGGGCAAGGTTATTAACCCCTCCATCCCTATTTTACTTAGCATTCTGTGTTAAAAATTGCAGACCTATTAATTAGGCATTTTTTTTATTTTTATATTGACAATTTTTATTGTTTTTTCCTTTTTCATATTCACAGTCATAATAAAGAGCATTGACCGATATACAGTATAAAAAATTATACATATATGATAACTGTAATCAACAGGCATAAGTACAGATTGCATTAATAAACGCAGAGAGAGGCCTATAAGGCCTCATAAAGGCATTTGTCAAATAAAGGTGAACAATAATACAAACATAAATTAACTTTGTGACAGGGTACTAAGATAGAGCATTTTTAATTATAGTGCCAGCGATGAATGGTGCAAAAAATGCGGAACATTTCAGAAGGAAAGGTGTAGGGTAAAAAATATACATAAACCTCTTAAATGTATGTACACTAATGTCAGAAGCCTGACTAATAAAACTGAGGAACTGGAATTAGTGATGTGTGAGGAAGACTATGACATAGTGGGAAACTGGGAATAACTTAGACATGGATGGTTGATAGCTATGACTGGGCGGTTAATGTACAGGGTTACAGTCTGTTTAGAAAGGATCACCAAAACCGGAGAGGGGGAGGGGTCTGCCTTTATGTAAAGTCCTGTCTAAAGCCCACAGTCCGAGAAGATAAGACATGTGGGGTCACTGTGGGTAGAAATACATGGAGACAATAATAAATTACTATGATGAGTTTATTATAAACCACCTAATATACCAGAGTTCACAGAAAATCTAACGCTAAACGAGATAGACGAGGCGGCAAATCATAATGAGGTGGCTATTATGGGGGACTTCAACTACCCAGATATAGACTGGGAAACTGAAACTTGTATATCTCATAAAGGAAACCGGTTCTTGGCAATAACCAAAAACAATTATCTTTCCTAACTCTTTCAGGACCGGACTAGAGGGATGGCCATACTAGACTTATTATTAACCAATAGACCTCAGAGAAAAAACTGATGTGCAGGTTGGGGGACACCTGGAAAATAGTGACCATAAAGTAATAAACTTCCAATTATCATTCAAAAGAGTCTTTCTTCAGGGAGGAACAAAAATTTTGCTAACTAAGAGAGGCCATAGGACTAACTAACTGGGCAAAGTCCTCAAAAATAAAAATACAGCCTCAAAATGGATATTTTTAAAAGCATCCTAAAATCAAATTGTGAGAAGTACATACCGTATGGGAATAAAAGGCTAAGGAACAATAAGAAACCAATGTGGATAAATAGAACTGTAAAGAAAGCAATAAATGACAACAATAAAGCATTTAAATCACTATAACAGGAGGGTATTGAGGGGAAAAAAATAGACTGTAAAAAACAAATAAAAAGCAGCCAAACTAGAGACCGAGAGATTCATTGCCAAAGAGAGCAAAACTAACACTAACATGTTATATAAATGGTAAAAAGTATAAATCTGAAGGTGTCGGCCCTCTACAGATTGATGAGGGGGAAGTCGCAGAGAGCGATGAGAAGAAAGCGAAGCTATTGAATATTTTTTTCTCCACTGTATTCACTGAAGAAAATAAACTGTCAGATGAAATGCAGAATATAAAAGTAAATTCCCCACTACAACGACGTCTTAAAAAGATTAAAATAGACAAATCACCAGGACCACATGGCATGCACAACCGTCTCCTAAGAAAATTAAGCAATGTCATAGCCAACCCTTATTTCTGATATTTAAGGACTCTATACTGACAGGCAGTGTTTCACAGCATTGGTGCACAGCAAATGTGGTGCCAATATTCAAATCGGGTCCACAAACAGAGCCCGGAAACTATAGGCTAGTAAGTTTAAAATTCATTGTGGGTAAACTGTTTGAAGGCTTTCTAAGAGATGCTATTTTGGAGCTCCTCAATGAAAATAACCAAATAACGCCATATCAGCATGGCTTCACGAGGGATCAGTCATGTCAAACTAATTTAATCAGTTTCTATGAGGAGGTAAGTTCTAGACTGGACTGCGGCAAATCAATGGATGTTTTATATCTGGACTTCTCCAAAGCATTTGACACTGTACCACATAAAAGGTTAGTATATAAAATGAGAATGCTCGGACTGGGAGAAAACGTCTGTATGTGGGTAAGTAACTGGCTCAGTGATAGAAAACAGAGGGTGGTTATTAATGGTAAATACTCAGATTGGGTCACTGTCACTAGTGGGGTACCTCAGGGGTCAGTACTGGGCCCTATCCTCTTTAATATACACTGCCCGTCCCCCCAAAAATTTGCCACCAAAAATATTTTGTTGGACCGCCTTTAGCTTTGATTACAGCACGCATTCGCTGTGGCATTGTTTCGATAAGCTTCTGCAATGCCACAAGATTTATTTCCATCCAGTGTTAATTTTGGATGGAAAAAAATCTTGACTGTTCGGCAAAGCCAGCCCCCTGTCAGTCACAGGAGAAGCGACAGCGAAGGGGGCAGGGTTACCTTGACTTGAAGCAAGGAGGCCACTCCCCCCTTGACTTCAAGCCTGACTGGAAAATAACACGGACAGGTGATAAAAGATCGTTTTTCATACTTCTGCCTCATCAGAATGCAGTAAGAAAATCATCATTCGAAACTCACTGCCAGCTACTTGAAGGTACTGCTGGCGGTTTGCGATAGCTTATGCCGCTGACAGGTTCCCTTTAAATCCAGGTGGTGACTTTTTGGGGGACACGCAGTGTATTTATTAATGATCTTGTAGAAGGCTTGCACAGTAAAATATCAATTTTTGCAGATGACTCTAAACTGTGTAAAGTAAGAAGAGGACAGTATACTGCTACAGATGGATCTGGAAAGATTGGAGGATTGTGTAAAAAAGTGGCAGATGAAGTTTAACACTGACAAATGTACGGTTATGCACATGGGAAGGAATAATGCAAGTCACTAGTACATACTAAATGGTAAAACACTGGGTAAAACTGACATGGAAAAGGACCTAGGAATTTTTGTGAACAGCAAACTAAGCTGTAGAAACCAGTGTCAGGCAGCTGCTGCCAAGGCCAATAAGATAATGGGTTGCATCAAAAGAGGTATAGATGCCCGTGATGAGAACATAGTCCTACCACTTTACACATCACTAGTCAGACCACACATGGAGTACTGTGTACAGTTCTGGTCTGATGTGAACAAGGCAGACATAGCAGAGCTGGAGAGGGTACAGAGGAGGGCAACTAAAGTAATAGTTGGAATGAGGGTACTACAGTACCCTGAAAGATTATCAAAATTAGGGTTATTTACTTTAGAAAAAAGACGACTGAGTGGAGATTTAATAACTATGTATAAATATATCAGGGGCCAGTACAGAGATCTCTCCCATCATCTATTTATCCCCAGGACTGTGACGAGGGAACATCCTCTGCGTCTGGAGGAATGAAGGTTTGTACACAAACATAGAAGAGGATTCTTTACGGTAAGAGCAGTGACACTATGGAACTCTCTGCCTGAGGAGGTGGTGATGGTGAGTACAATAAAGGAATTCAAGAGGGGCCTGGATGTATTTCTGGAGTGTAATAATATTACAGGCTATAGCTACTAGAGAGGGATCGTTTATCCAGGGAGTTATCCTGATTGCCTGAATGGAGTCGGGAAGGAATTTTTTTCCCCTTAAGGCCTCATGCACACGACCGTTGTGTGCATCCGTGGCCGTTGTGCCGTTTTCCGTTTTTTTTCACGGACCCATTGACTTTCAATGGGTCCGTGGAAAAATCGGAAGATGCACCGTTTGGCAGCCGCATCCGTGAGCCGTGTTTCCTGGCCGTGAAAAAAATATGACCTGTCCTATTTTTTTCACGGCCAACGGTTCACGGGCCCATTCAAGTCAATGGGTCCGTGAAAGAACACGGATGCACACAAGATTGGCATCCGTGTCCGTGATCCGTGGCCGTAGGTTTTAGTTTCATACAGACGGATCCGAAGATCCGTCTGCATAAAAGCTTTTTCAGAGCTGAGTTTTCACTTCGTGAAAACTCAGATCCGACAGTATATTCTAACACAGAGGCGTTCCCATGGTGATGGGACGCTTCTAGTTAGAATACACTACAAACTGTGTACAAGACTGCCCCCTGCTGCCTGGCAGCACCCGATCTCTTACAGGGGGATATGATAGTACAATTAACCCCATCATATCCCCCTGTAAGAGATCAGGGCTGCCAGGCAGCAGGGGGCAGACCCCCCCCCCTCCCCAGTTTGAATATCATTGTGCGGCCCCCCCCTCCCCTGTTGTTAACTCGTTGGTGGCCAGTGTGCGCAACCCCCTCCCTCCCTCTATTGTTTTAATACATTGGGGCCAGTGTGCGCGCGCCCCCCCAACCCCCCCTCCCTCCCTCTATTGTTTTAATACATTGGGGCCAGTCTGCGCACCCCCCCAACCCCCCCCCCCCTCCCTCCCTCTATTGTAATCATCATCGGTGGCAGCGGAGTAGAAGATTTTCATACTTACCTGGCTGCTGGCTGCTGCGATGTCTGCGTCCGGCCGGGAGCTCCTCCTACTGGTAAGTGACAGCAATGCGCCGCACAGACCTGTCACTTACCAGTAGGAGGAGCTCCCGGCCGGACACAGAGATCGCAGCAGCCAGCAGCCAGGTAAGTATGAATCTTCTACTCCGCTGCCACCGATGATCGGGGGGGGGCACACTGGCCCCAATGCTATTATTACAATAGAGGGAGGGAGGGGGGGTTGGGGGGGCGCGCACACTGGCCCCAATGCTATTATTACAATAGAGGGAGGGAGGGGGGGTTGGGGGGGCGCGCACACTGGCCCCAATGCTATTATTACAATAGAGGGAGGGAGGGAGGGGGGTGCGCACACTGGCCACCAACGAGTTAACAACAGGGGAGGGGGGGCCCACTGGCCACCAATGAGTTAAAAACAGGGGGGGGGGGGTCTGCCCCCTGCTGCCTGGCAGCACCTGCCAGGCAGCAGGGGACAGTCATGTACACAGTTTTTTTGTATATTCTAACCTGAAGCGTCTCCATCACCATGGGAACGCCTCTGTGTTAGAATATACTGTCGGAAATGAGTTTCACGATGTAGCTCATATCCGACAGTATATTCTAACATAGAGGCGTTCCCATGGTGATGGGGACGCTACAAGTTAAAATATACCATCGGATTGGAGAAAACTCCAATCCGATGGTATAACAGAACTCCAGACTTTACATTGAAAGTCAATGGGGACGGATCCGTTTGAAATGGCACCATATTGTGTCAACATCAAACGGATCTGTCCCCATTGACTTGCATTGTAATTCAGGACGGATCCGTTTGGCTCCGCACGGCCAGGCGGACACCAAAATGACTTTTTTTTTCATGTCCGTGGATCCTCCAAAAATCAAGGAAGACCCACGGACGGAAAAACGGTCACGGATCACGGACCAACGGAACCACGTTTTGCGGACAGTGAAAAAAAACGTCCGTGTGCATGAGGCCTAAGTAGGGAAAATTGGCTTCTACATCATAGGGTTTTTTTTTTTTTCCTTCCTCTTGCAGAATAACAGGTCGAACTAGATGGACAAATGTCTTTTTTCGGCCTTATGTACTATGTAACAATTGGAGCAATAAATGGGTAAATCTTGGGATCCATGTGGGGTATAGGGCTGGTTACTAGCTTTTTACAAAGCGATTGTCACGTACTAGATTAGGTATGATTTTTATTTTTCGCATTAATCATGGGATAGTCCCTTTACAGCCAATTGCATGCCACAGATAAAGATTTGCAATGAAGTGAACATCAAATATGGATCCTTTACTAAAGTAGACTGAAAACTAAAAAATGGAAAGTATATTCTGTTACAGTACAGAATAATATTAACATATTCAGGGGCTAGTTACTGGGACTAAGCAATTTCATAAATAAAAGTACTATGCCAGTAACCCCATAATAAATAAGAAATATGCACTCATTTTACCAAGAAATGTCACATTTAAATGGACAGTATAGGCCCTCATTCCAGTGATCAGCAGTCGCCCCAGTGTTTGGATCCCCACTACACATTGCACATTAGCGGAAATTTGACCTTGGCTGATCTGATATTGATGACGAGTGTTAATAGGGTTAACTAGGTTAAATGGGTTGGCCATTTGCTGTGAATGTGTTTGTAAGAGGACTATATGGCACTTACTAACATAGGCTTTGTTGCTCTTCTGCAGCATTTTCTATACTCCTTGATGGCAACGTATTTTGGTTTGTTTGCACAGAGGTTCTGTCCATAAAATGGCAGCTGATGGAGGGTCATGCGACCAGGCAATCCTCCACTGAAATACACCACACCTGTCATCCCAATGGAGGAGGCTGGGTGATGTATCTGGTCACATGACCCTTCATCAGCGGCCATCTTATGCACAGGATCTCTATGCCGACAGAACAGAAAATGTGCTAAACAAGTGCACATGACTTATGGAACATAGCAAACGGCAGAGAACATCCACAAAGACTATGTTAGTAAGAGCCATATTGTCATCGTATGTACGCATTGGTCAACCCTTTTAACCGACAATGAGGTAAGGCCTCAAGCTTGGTTATGTAAGGCTGCCCTTCAGCCAGTATCCAGCACCTCTCTTGGGCCAGATGCGTTACTTTGCACCCCTGATTTAGGTCGCAGTGCAGCTAATACGCTTTTTTTCTCCTATTTGAAGTCACAGTGCCTTTCACATCACACGGCCTGCGTTACTCGAGCGTCTATCTCAGAATAAAAGATGAGAGATGCTGAATGTGTTACAAAACTTTAAACTACACCAAATCAAAGAATTCTTTCTTTCTTTTCCTGACATTTGAATTCATCCAAAACTCAAAGGGCTGGAAGACAACACAGTTTAATTATAATATACATTTCTCCTGCCTAAGTCATGCCAATTACATCTGATTGGATATTTTCTTTATTCAACAAACCCCTTTCATGTCATTTTAATTTACTGTCAAAGAAGCCAGAATATTGGAAACTAAATTATTTACTTCAACCCATAAACCAATAATGTTCCATTTGTCTCGTACGGGGAGAGTCTGGGCTAACAAGATTATTAAGGACATTGCTTGTAATAGTGAATGTCCTTCACCGCATGTCTGCTCCCGCTGCGCTCTCAGAAAGCAGACTTCAAAGCCCCTTGTGCCATTCCGTCACACCGCCTCTGATTTCAATTACTGCCTCTCTGGGCTCTGCGAGAGTGGATCAGACGCTCTCCCTGCCCGCTCCTGTCAGACACACCGAGAGCCGTGTGCTCACTGGGGACCAGTATTCCAAACTCCCAGGGAGAGGGATACACATAGCTAGATACCATTACCCCGTTCGCTCTCCGCTACAATAAGGGCCTTCGATGCTTTAACAATGGTTTTAAGGGAACATAAAGGTGAACAGCAGAAGGTCAAACGCTGTCTCAGATTCCCTCAGTCCTCAAAGAGCAGCCCTGCTCAGATTTATGAAAATGGGTTATTTTGCTGGCGTTATTTCATTTGTGAAGGTATGCGCATACATAATACCACGTGTGCCATATTCAAAGAAATGGCACTTGGGCATATGAACATTTAGCATTTGCTCCCTTGCACCAGTTTCATACATGACATTTAGGGTATGGCCACACAACGGATTTTGAAAATCCGCCTGCATGTTTTTTTCAGCTTGTTTTTTTTTTTGTGTGCAGTTTTTATGCTTTTTTTTAACCAATGGGTGTTTAATACAACACTGCATTTCCAGCTTGTGGTTCTTGGCATTGATTCGTCCCAAAAACCGTGCAGAAATGCACTGAAACACATGGACACACACAGAGTTGTTTTTTTATGCTTCCCATTCAGCGCAGATTCCGCCCCAAGATAAGGCTTGCTCTTTCTTTTTTCCACATGGAAAAAAAAAAAGTGAAATAAATGGGAGGCTGTTTTGAGGAGCTGATTTTGAGGCAGAAAAGCTGTGTGAACTGACCCATAGCATGTTTATGGGAAATTTTGCTCTTACCACAAATCAATTTAGGTTATCAGCATTAGGCCTCCTGCACACGACCGTATGGTTTTTTTCAGTGTTTTGCGGTCCGTTTTTAACGGATCCGTTGTTCAATTTTTTGTTTCCGTTGTGTTTCCGTTTCGTTTCTTCGTTCAGTTTTTCCATAATGGCATATACAGTAATTACATAGAAAAAATTGGGCTGGGCATAACATTTTCAATAGATGGTTCCGCATAAAATGGAACAGATACGGAAGACATACGGATGCATTTCCATATGTTTTCAGTTTTTTTGCGGACCCATTGACTTGAATGGAGCCAAAGAACGTGATTTGCGGGCAATAATATCTTCTATCTTTATAGATAGAAGAGTGCTCAGACATTGACTGCGCCGAATGCCGCCGAATGCAGAGACGAACGGCACAGGCGCGAGATTTCGGACGCCAGAAGCAGGGGGAGCATCGATTTCACTAGGAGATGGGCATGCTGGAGCGAGGAGCTGGGCGGCAGTTTATGAAGGTAGACAGAGCCTCTAGGTGCTGAAAAGACGCCCACATAGCACCTAGAGGCTCATTTGCATAAATATAAAAGTGCTTTTTTAAAGAAAACGGCGGAACGGAGGAATATAATACTTGGCTTGTATGGTACATCAGACACTAGCGGATCGCTAGTGTCTGAAAACGTAATGTGTCCACAGCAAGTGGTAGAAACCCTTTAAAAGGGTTGCCCCACAAACAACAATCAATCACATATCCAAAGAATCACTGGGGGTGCCGGCTCTTTTCGTCAGTCCCATAGAAGCGAACAGGACTCAGAGACTCCCTGTGAATAGGTAATAAATATTGTTTGGCAGCCAGCCCATTTAAGTAACAATGAAAGCATTTTAAATAATGCTACTACCAGCAACAATATTATATGACCCCGAAACGCTCTACAAAATACCATAGTAGTGAAAAAACATTACAGTTTGTGTAGGGTACTTGCAAAGGCTTTACGCTGATTTCACTGGCAGTAGTCAAATATCCCATCCATTACAGTCTACAGATGTTACACAATATCCACCGCATGTACAAATACTGGACGCCCCTGTCCTGGAGCAAATGTTCTAAAACATGGTTCCTACAATTCTTCCCAATCTCTGGTATTTTGTTCATAATTTTTCAACTATCATTTTCTCTCCTGTGCAGAAAATACTGCACCGTCAACTGATATTCCCTAGAATTGACATTTTAACAGATAGCATTATGTCACGATCCCTATTCAATAGGTCACGTCACTGGGGTGAATTATACTAGTGAGCTCATCACGTTACCACAGAAATTCCCACCCACCTATTCTAGATGACGGAATTATGCTAACTAAGGCTACTTTCACACTTGCGTTCAGAGCGGATCCGTCTGCAAAATTCTAAGTGTGAAAGTAGCCTCAGACGGATCCGTCCAGACTTTACATTGAAAGTCAATGGGGGACGGATCCGTTTGAAGATTGAGCCATATTGTGTCAACTTCAAACGGATCCGTCCCCATTGACTTACATTGTAAGTCTGGACGGATCCGCTCGCCTCCGCACGGCCAGGCGGACACCCGAACGCTGCAAGCAGCGTTCAGGTGTCCGCCTGCTGAGCGCAGCGGAGGCTGAACGCTGCCAGACTGATGCATTCTAAGCGGATCCGCGTCCACTCAGAATGCATTAGGGCTGGACGGATGCGTTCGGGGCCGCTTGTGAGCCCCTTCAAACGGAGCTCACAAGCGGACACCCGAACGCTAGTGTGAAAGTAGCCTTACTCCCCTAGATTCAAACACCCCAATATTTTCTATCACAATAGCTGCCACCACCTATACTATAAGGCAATAGAGGCCTATACTCAGATATTCTCTCAACCCAAATTGAACACAGTAACACAGGTTATCAATATGGGACCTAAAATCCCCTGAAACACTACTGGTAACGTCATTCCCTCCGAAGGAGCAAGTTCTATAAGACCACAAGGACTTAAATTTAATACACAATAGTGCAGTGCAATACAAAAAGAAAGTGTCAGATAAAAGATAAAAACTAAATATACATACAATAACAATGCAGTGAACAGATAAAATAAAAGGGGTAAAATACGGAATAGCAGCAGTTATATTCCGGCTATGGGGACAGCTGAAGATTTGGACAGTCACTCCAAACGATGTGGATCCCCAAAATGGCTGACAATTACCTGTTCCCAAACACCCATTTGTATCCCTCCCTCAGCCGAGGGGTGGGCTGTGAGGGAACCTCCCTCCTTTCGGTCCGGCCTTCTGGGACGTCTGATATTATTCAGGTTTCTGCCCCACCTTCCCAGAAGACTGACTGAGGTGGCAATATAAATCACGGAGATTCCTCGCTGTATGACAGGGACTGCGGGTACAGGTATGATCCCATAATCTGAGTCGCTTCGTCCCGGTCATACAGACACCAAATGTGATTACGTTTATATTCTAATACCAAGAAATGCCTTCTGTCCAGAATGGCGCGCATAGACTCTGCCCGAAGCCCATGTCAGACTGAACACAATTATTAGGGTTCTGAGGCTGTAGGTGCCATGAGGTCGGAGTTATGGCTTCTGATATTATTTCATTCATCTACTGAATGGGTTAGACCACCCACTGGTCTAGCAGCCAACATGTCTAGGGTGTCTAGGGTGGCTGTGCATTTTAAGTATCCCCCTCCCAGGTCTTCATTAGGATGCCCAAATAGTTTGCAATTAGCAGGCCTGTGCTAAATGGGGGCTTCCTCTGAGGATGTGGAGTTTCTCACCTAGTCTTCAGACGGACTGGCATCGAGAGGCACCATGTGCATTTGCTTAATAGATCAATTAGCCCCTGCTATACAATTAGAATATGAGATCTATCTATCTGTCTATTCACCTCAGATTTCGTTACACATTATTTGACATTTTATCTAAAGATTGTTATAGATGTGTTTGAGAGATTACAGAGATGACCAATCTGGCACCAAAGCTCTAAACGTAAATTACCATCAACCTGGCTGCCAGCAGCACCCATCCTGACATACAACATAAGGAGCCATTAAAACACCCCTAAGGATAGTTTCACATTACATCTTGTTTAGCAAAAATGCTGCATTTATTAGCTGTGTTTTTTGCAGCGTTTTTCTGTTATGTGTTGGCCAATATTAAAAAATAAAACGCCTGTCATTAACAGCAGCCATCAGAACCAGGCCAGATATTACAAAACTGAAGTAGCGGGCCTTACCCATAAACTACATCTGGTCGCAGACAACATACTGTTAACTCAGCCTCTTATTACTCTGACCAAGCTCCTCTCTATCCTACGAACCTTTGGTGAACTCTCAGGCCTCATCACCAATGGCTCCAAGTCACATGCCCTTAAAATCTCTATACCGGAAAATGTTAACTCTGCCCTGTGCTCCAACGGTCCACAAAGCACCTCGACTACCTAAGGGTTCGTATATGTCCCCAATATAAAGATCTTTTTGCAGAAAACTACTCGCCCATATTGCGTTCAATCACTATGCTTAGGTCTGTCCAGTCCCAACTTAAATTTTCTGGCTGGGTACACTTCTCTATAAGAAAAAAAAGAGGTCCTAATAAAATACAGCAAAAATGGTGCGTGACTAAAAAAAAAACAGTACAACCAAAAGATGTTTGCATATTGCAAGCCAAAAAGGTTCAAAAAGCTTTTAAGTGATCATTAATGGCTGGAAATATTGCATCTTAAAGGGCACCTATGAAACTGGCTGACTGATGCATCACACACCATTTTCGCTGTATTTTGACCTGTTAGTCACACAACATTTTTGCTGTATACTTTTTTTTTTTTTTTTTTTATGCAGAAAGGTGCCCATCTCTCAAACACATCTATATATCTTTAGATTGGCAGCTGAAGGCATCTGCGTTGGTCTCATGTTCATATGTGCCCGCATTGTGTGAAGGTTTAGTGTATGTAAATGAGCCTCTAGGAGCAATTGTGGCATTACACCTAGAGGCTCAGCTCTCTCTGCAACTGCCACACCCTCTACATTTGGATTGACAGGGCTAGGCAGTGTGAAGACGATCATGCCTGGCCCTAACTTCTACAGTTCAAAATTTCCTTCTTGACCAAAAATAGGAAATTTTTTATTTTCCATGTCACTTTTTCTATTTAAACTAAAACCCAAAATCCTGCAGTTTTCGCACTGGCCACTGTGTTTAATAATTGGTGCCACCTCTTGGTTTCTACAGATCACTTTACTGCAGTTAACTCATTGTAATCCTGCCTGTAATGATATCACCTCTGTGTATAGACAAGACAGGATCCTCCATTCACAATAGGTGATTGATAAAGCGTATTTATTCTTTTCTTGTACAATGACTTCTGCACAGGTCACAGCACATGCCTAGAAAACTCTCCTCCCAAAGAAGACAATGGGGCCCCCTCCTGATCACTGTGTCTATCGCCTATGGGGCTGCCATAAAGCAATTTTCTTAATGCTTTCTAAATGCTGTTAAGAACAGCTCCGACAAGATGGCCGCCTCCATAATAATGTTCAGGAAATAGAATTTAAAAAACATCTACAATCAGAAAATAAAAACAGATTATAAAGAATGTGCTACTATCTGGTTTTAATTGGCAGATACATTTTTTGGTTACCCCATAGAGGGAGGCTAAAGGCATCTAATGGTCTGTACATTGCCAATGCTGTCGAAAAATGGAGGCATACTTTAAAGTGCCTGTTTATGGTAGAATCCAGAATAATAACTTGGCAAATGAATGCGTAGCTGATGGTTAATATTTATTGCATTTTGGATAGTCCACAAAAACTGGGCACTCCTTTAAAGGGGTTGTCCCATTACAACAATCTTACCCACAGGAAAAGAGACAAGTGTGTCTGATCGGCAGGGGGTCCCCTGTTTGAATGGAGCCTCGGACAGACAGGTGCACTGACACTCCTCTCAACTCTATGGGGCTCCGAGAGATAGTTGAACATTTGTGCCCCTTTAAAGAGATCATTCAATCAGGACAAAACCCAAATGAAAAAATAGATTTCTTTGTGAGCTCTGAGCAAGAGGGCAAACACTACATCTAGCACAAAGAAGATTTCTACGCAAAGATAGATGAGGAGACTATGGAACTCTCTGCCAGAGTAGGTGGCAGGGGTGCAACTACCATAGCGGCAGACCATGCGACTGCTATGGGGCCCAGGGCAAGATGGCGCCCAGTCACAGTTGGGATTATCTCCTCTTCTACTAGAGGTGAAAATTAGAAGACTCTACCCTCTAAAGGAACAACTTTTAGCAAATGAAGCAGTGGAAAAATGTGTGGGGGACCTGGTTTGATCCTTGCTATGGGGCCCTTAGTTCTCTATGTACGCCACTGGTAGGTGGTGCTGGTGAACTCACTAAAACTAAAAGAGTGTCACGAACCAGCGGGTGTGAACCCACTGTGCCACGTGTCCTACCTCCTCTAAGGTCGTTGTCTAAGTGAACCTCTGGATCTTCACAGTATCCCTGATGGTGGGGATAGACTTTCCTGAGGGGAACACCAGGTCGCTACCTCTTAAGGAGGATAGGCACACAAGGCAGCTGGTCCGGGAGAACCAGGAGGTACCTGAGAAAGGTACCAGAGGTGCAGGACTGGAGGATGAGGCAAAGGCGTAGCCAGACAGGCAAAAGGTCAGGGCAGGCGGCACAGGAACAGGTCAGGCAATCCGGATCGGCAACTGGAGAGTCAAAGCAAGCAGGCAGGAATACAACAGGTAGCAGAGTCCAGGAATACAGATACGAGTCAGGAACACAAGAACCTTAGCAGGAACCTTAGCAGGACACAAGGACCTTGACACTGAGGCATCTGGGAAGGGGTTGAGCCACTTATATATATGAGCAGAAGGGCTAGGATAGGTCAGAAGGTCACATGACCAAACCCATAAAGCCCAGGAAGTGACGCATGCTAGCCCTTAAAGTGCTGCAGGAAACCTGGGGCCCTTGGGAAACTTTCCGTGGATCAGATGAGTTTCGTAATGCCCGTCTGTAATCCCGCACTCCCCTACCCTCTCCTTCCCCTGTACCTTTCCTCTTTGTCTGTGATCTGCTGTTATGTCCCCCCGCCCCCCTTTGTTTTTTTGTTTTTTTGTGTTATGTACATGTCTTACTAGGCTTAGATTCTTATAGCCTTTTTTGCTTTATGTAAACAATGTGATTCTCTTACTCATGTGTTGCCACATGTTCTTGCTGCCTTTACGTGAGGAAAGCTGTACCTTGTTACCTCCTTTGTCTGGAGATTACTCTATAATGTATACGGCATTGCATGTCATTACAATATGTTACCTTTTGTATCGCATTTTGATATACTTATTTGAAAAACTCAATAAATTCTTGAATGAGAAAGAAGTGCTGCAGGATCAAGCAGCAAGCATGCTGTGGCCAGGGCTGACGTGGAGCGGATCCCAGAACAACAGCACCCACATAGCCCAGGACTGCAACAGTGAATGGGAAGCACCGGTCGCAGATCACCGTTGAACGTGGCGCCCGGGACCGCGGCGGTAAGCAGGGAAACAGCGGCGCACAGCAGCCGCTGTTACAAAGAGTTTAAGAGGGGCCTAGATGTATTTCTGGAATGTGATATCACAGGCTATAGTTACTAGATTTCTAGAGAAGGGATGTTGACCAGGGGATTTATTCTGAGAATTTGGAGTAAAAAAAATGTTTCCTCCAAAGACAAGGAAAATTGGCTTCTACATTATGAGGAGTTTTGCCTTCCTCTGGATTAGCTTTGCAGGATAATTCATTAGATAGTCTTTTTTTTTCAGCCTTACAATCTATGTTACTATGTCAAGGAAATTAAATCATTGTTCTCAAGCAAAGCAGAATCTTCAGACTTTGGATTACTATTCCCTAGAGCACAACCTATCAGTTCAATAGAAACCACTGCCAACTGAAAAAATAATAATAATAATACAATACAAATATTCACCTAATCTATTTGGACACGCAGGAACACTCGCTCTTCATTTGATGTAGCAGTAAAGAACCTGTGGACAGTCAGGTCCTGCTGCATTCAGTGAAGAGCAAGTGTCCCTGTGCGTGCAAGTGGATGAGGAGAATATTATTATTATTTTTCTAATTTAACCTCCTCTGAAAAATCAAGTGTAACAGTGTTTAATGGCCGTTACTGGTGCACTCCTGTCTAAATGGCCATTAAAAACAGTCCCATTGATTTACCATTGATCCATCTGGCCATGAAAAAGGCAGAAAATATGACAGATCCTATTTTTTGACAGGCGCTATTCACTGGCTGTAAAAAAAAAAAAACTTTGGGTCCAGAATGGTGCTATTATTACACTATTATTATTACACCAGGGAACAAAATCCTGCAATCATTGCTGGAAGAACACAAGCTGATGGTGGCAGTGTTAAGGTCTAGGAATGTTTTTGAGGTATTCTATGGGCCCACTTATCCATGTGGAAGGAACTCTCAACCGATTTGGGTATGAATCCATCCTTGTAGATCACGTACACCCAGACGTGCTGATTGTCTTCACTGGGGCAGATTGGATCTTCCAGCAAGACTATGTCAAGCAAAGGCCTCATTGTGTAGCGCAGCAACGCTGCATGGGTGAATATAGCGGGCCCACTACTCTTTTCACACAACTTAGAGCGCTACCTCTATTTCTGGATTTATCGTGGATGTCTATTGTATCCTGGTCCTTAGATTCTGGAGGGATTGCACCCATCTTTTCCATTATGCCAAGTGCTGCTGTTTTCTCTGTCTTTAGTATATCTATCTATCTATTATGAAGGTGCACCAGTCCATGCATCCAAACCTCAGATTGAATGGCTCCAATATTTATTCAAATTAGACAGGGGGCGAATAACATATATATATATACAGGGAGTGCAGAATTATTAGGCAAGTTGTATTTTTGAGGATTAATTTTATTATTGAACAACAACCATGTTCTCAATGAACCCAAAAAACTCATTAATATCAAAGCTGAATATTTTTGGAAGTAGTTTTTAGTTTGTTTTTAGTTTTAGCTATTTTAGGGGGATATCTGTGTGTGCAGGTGACTATTACTGTGCATAATTATTAGGCAACTTAACAAAAAACAAATATATACCCATTTCAATTATTTATTTTTACCAGTGAAACCAATATAACATCTCAACATTCACAAATATACATTTCTGACATTCAAAAACAAAACAAAAACAAATCAGTGACCAATATAGCCACCTTTCTTTGCAAGGACACTCAAAAGCCTGCCATCCATGGATTCTGTCAGTGTTTTGATCTGTTCACCATCAACGTTGCGTGCAGCAGCAACCACAGCCTCCCAGACACTGTTCAGAGAGGTGTACTGTTTTCCCTCCTTGTAAATCTCACATTTGATGATGGACCACAGGTTCTCAATGGGGTTCAGATCAGGTGAACAAGGAGGCCATGTCATTAGTTTTTCTTCTTTTATACTCTTTCTTGCCAGCCACGCTGTGGAGTACTTGGACGCGTGTGATGGAGCATTGTCCTGTCATGTTTTTCTTGAAGGATGCAGACTTCTTCCTGTACCACTGCTTGAAGAAGGTGTCTTCCAGAAACTGGCAGTAGGACTGGGAGTTGAGCTTGACTCCATCCTCAACCCGAAAAGGCCCCACAAGCTCATCTTTGATGATACTAGCCCAAACCAGTACTCCACCTCCACCTTGCTGGCGTCTGAGTCGGACTGGAGCTCTCTGCCCTTTACCAATCCAGCCACGGGCCCATCCATCTGGCCCATCAAGACTCACTCTCATTTCATCAGTCCATAAAACCTTAGAAAAATCAGTCTTGAGATATTTCTTGGCCCAGTCTTGACGTTTCAGCTTGTGTGTCTTGTTCAGTGGTGGTCGTCTTTCAGCCTTTCTTACCTTGGCCATGTCTCTGAGTATTGCACACCTTGTGCTTTTGGGCACTCCAGTGATGTTGCAGCTCTGAAATATGGCCAAACTGGTGGCAAGTGGCATCTTGGCAGCTGCACGCTTGACTTTTCTCAGTTCATGGGCAGTTATTTTGCGCCTTGGTTTTTCCACACGCTTCTTGCGACCAGGGCCGGCGCTACCATAAGGCAGACCAAGCGGCTGCCTTAGGGCGCGCCCTGCGCAGGGCGGAAAAATGAATGCCCTTCTTTTTTTTTTTTTTATAACTTTATTGAATTTGTGCCGCAGCGCCGCCGCCTTGCGCCCGCCCCCAGCCTGCGTGTGTCGGCCGCTCAGAGTCACGGCAACACACCGGTCACATGTGCTCAGCCTGCCATGGGGGCCTGACTGGTAGTAAGCTGCGCCGCCGGCGGGTATGGCAGGGACTAATAGGCGAGGCTCGAGCTGACTGATTGTGTTGTGTCTGACTCACACAGACACACACAGCCGTCAGCCAGATTAGACCACCAGACGCACTGGCAGCCAGCAGCAGCAGGAGTCAGGCAGGTCAGGAGTGGACTCAGGACTTAAGGTAGGTCACTTGAAGTTTGAACTGTTCCGAATTGAATGTATTGTATATAATAATTAATATGATCATTTAAAATTATTTCAAAATCATAAAATGAGGCCATAAGTGCTAGTCTAGTGCCAGAGCAGAGGCGCTCAGGCTTTTAGCACGGCATTCAATGATGTGTTTTAAAAAAGTAATTACAAAACAACAATCATTAATATTGGCCCCCCCCCCCCCCAATATTAATGATTGTTGTTTTGTAATTACTTTTTTTAAACACATCATTGAATGCCGTGCTAAAAGCCTGAGCGCCTCTGCTCTGGCGCTAGTTTGTGTGACCGTGACATGATGGAGGGAGGGGGTACAATGTAAATGTTGTACAGTACTCTGAGTATGTGACATGGGAATGGGGCCAGGCCGCCAGGAAGGGTCGGCTGGGGGGGGGGGGGTTAAAATGTGACACAGTAAGGGGTAACGATGTGATCATGGATGGCGCCAGGGCTGTCCGGGCTGGGGAGGGATTAAGTGCAATGGGGGGTAGAAATGTGACACAATAGTCTATTGTGTCACATTTCTCCCCCCCCCCCCCCATGGCACATCATTCCCCCGCCTGGACGTCCCTGGCCCCATCCATGATCATATTATTACCCCCTATTGTCAATAGGCCGGGGCGGGGGGGCGGGGGGGGGGGGGGGGGGAATGTGACACAATAGGGGGTGCTCATGGGATGGGGCCAGGTCCGGACGGGGGGGGGCGATGTGCCATGGGGGGGGGGGGGGCGCCAAAATGTAGCTTCGCTTGTGTTGGCAAAAATCCTTGCACCGGCCCTGCTTGCGACCCTGTTGACTATTTTGAATGAAACGCTTGATTGAACGATGATCACGCTTCAGAAGCTTTGCAATTTTAAGAATGCTGCATCCCTCTGCAAGATATCTCACTATTTTTGACTTTTCTGAGCCTGTCAAGTCCTTCTTTTGACCCATTTTGCCAAAGGAAAGGAAGTTGCCTAATAATTATGCACACCTGATATAGGGTGTTGATGTCATTAGACCACACCCCTTCTCATTACAGAGATGCACATCACCTAATATGCTTAATTGGTAGTAGGCTTTCGAGCCTATACAGCTTGGAGTAAGACAACAGGATGATGTGGTCAAAATAGTAATTTGCCTAATAATTCTGCACTCCCTGTATATATATATATATATATATATATATAGAGAGAGAGAGAGAGAGAGAGAGACAGAGAGAGAGAGAGAGAGAGAAACATACCTTTAAAATGTTTTGCCACCATTCTGTTCCCTGCTGATCAGATCACAACTGAACCAGTGGTCACATGCATCATTCACTTGGTGCTGCAGCCAATCACTGGCCTCAGCAGTCATATGCTGTTCATGTACATGTGGCTGCTGAAATCATTGGCTGCAGAAGTCTAGAGGACTATGAATGTGATGTCACCACTACAAGCCCAGCTGGGACCCAAGAGGTGGGGCATATTAAAGGTGAGTAAGGTTTTTATTTTATTTTTACACAGCCCCATGCATCCTGTCAAATTTTAATCGAGCTTGAAGAATTAAAAGGTGAATGTTGATCAGCTGCCATAGGCAACAACACCAAATTTTTCTTGAATCAACATTTTGATACAAGAGACCCAGTCTTTATCAGACATTTATCACTGAGACCACCTGTTTCCATATTCCCTAATGGACAGTCAATACCTTAAACAGCCGGCATATAATACAGCGCAGGTTACTAAATGGAAAGGTACCTCTAGCCGCAACATTTACAGCAAATAATGTCCCCAGGAAAAATTCTAAATGGCACTGCAAAAGTATATGTTGAATTTAAAGGCAAAAAGCCATCTCTTATTTGAAAAAAAACTGGCATTATATACGTATGACAGGGATGGCTAACCTGCAGCTCTCCAGCTGTTGTAAAACTACAATTCCTACCATGCACTGCCGTAGGCTGATAGCTGTAGGCAGTCTTTGCATGCTGGGAGCTGTAGTTTTGCAACAGCTGGAGAGCCGCAGGCTGGCCATCCCTGATATATGACATATAATTTAACAACTTGGCATCCACATGTTTAGAGGTGCCACAATCTTACATGTACGTAAATAGAACAGCACTGTGCTTTCTCGAATCAGCACACTATGCAGATTCCTGGCTTATTTTCAGGCAGTACTTTAGTTTTGCATGTATTTCATGATTGTGTCTGTTTTTGGATATTTCTTGTTAGGCGTGGACAACTTTTCTGGTCTGACAGCCTCACTGTCATAGCTAACCTTTCACAAGGGCCTCTTTAGAACCTTAGGGAAAGAGACATTTGACACATGATACATATGTGGTAAAAAGTGGACTTCGGAGGGGGGGCTGGGGTTAGTAAGGAAAGTGGGGAAGTGACTGGGCATGAATGCATACCCATGAAAAACAGAGCTGCTGGTAACATAAACCTGCTACAAACCAACAATAAAAACCAGCATACCCCAAAAATGTAAACTATTACATTCTGGGAACTGAATGGGGAATATTAAATAGTACTTAAAATATATGTCCACAAATGGCAGAAGTCTAGCAAGAAAAATGGGGGAGCTGGAGTCTATGGCACTAGAAGAACACATAGATGTAGTTGGTGTGGCTGAGACAGGGCTGTTATAGTTCATGGATTCATCTGCTGTATCTCCATCCCTCGGTAGCTCCTCCTCCTCCATATCAGCATGGAATCACTGAACTACAAGGTCATGTGACCAGATCAAGTCACATAGGTTACACTTAGCAGATAAATGAAACAACCAGAAAATGCCTATCTCTATGTTGGCTGTTCTATAAATCCCTTTATATTAGGAAAATAAACATCATTAAAGGGTTTCTGCAGGCTTGTAATATTGATGGCCTATCCCCAGGCTAGGTCATGAATATCATATTGCCGGGGGTCTGATACTCGTCACACTCACCGATCAGCTGTATGAAGGGATCGGCGCGCAGTACGCGTGTGCCATCTCCCTTCTCTCTTCCTGCTCGACATAGACATAGCAGCAGTGAGTAGGAAGAGAGAAGGAAACATCTTCCCCATTTACACTCTCTCCCTTAGGACAGCAGTATTCTGGGACTTGTAGGCAAGACTGCAGAAACGAGGGAAGACATTTTGACACAGCAACAAAGATTTTAATGAATATATTAGAGAGAAAGGTTATATAAAGAAGGAAGACCAGCACAGGAAAACCAGAAGGAAAAAAAAGAGACTTGTAGCAGGGATGAAGCAACAGTACAAACTGTTTTGACAAACTTGTAGACATATCTCTAGGTTTAGAGAAAACTAAAAAACAATGGTGCTTTTTTAATAAAATCTGTGAAAACAAAATAAAATCTGCAACAAAACTAAATTAATAACAGGTGGCCAAACAGAGCAAAAAAAAATCCCCCAAAATTATTTAAGCTGTTACCTCACACTGTGCGCGCTGGGTCACAGTACAGCTGATAGCAGGACGAAGACATAGCGCGCTGGAGGTGAGGAGCGGCGGCCTCCAGGAGCAGGAGAGGTAAGTGGTTTTTTTTAAAATTATATTTGCTCTGTGGCACTGGGGCTCATACTGGGGGCATAATAAATGGCATTGGGGGCATAATAAATGACACTGAGGATATAAATGGCACTGGGGGCATAATAAATTGCACTGGAGGCATAATAAATGGCACTGGGGGCTCATAACTGACATGGGGGCTAATAATGGGGCTCATAACTGGCATGGGGAATAATAAATGGCATAGGGGCTCATAAATGGCATGGGGGTCTGATCTGAGGTCTCACTGGGGTCTTATTAACATTGGGGGTCTGATTGGGGCTGAGGGATGAGGTATGATTAACATTGGGAGTCTGATTGCTGGCCTGATCGGAGATCTAATGGAAAAAAATATTTTTTTCTTATTATCATTTTCTAAAACCTAGGTGCGTCTTATGGGCCGGTGTGTCTTATAGGGCAAAAAATACGATAACTGCTAAAAAACAACAAGGTCAGGTCCCCTAAACAATGGTAATGAGGGGATGGTCATTGAAGATAAGAAAAAGGCAGACTGGTAAATGTTTTTTCTTTAGCTCTGTATATACAAAATAAGAGAAAAAAGCCAGTGCCAGTGGTGCCAGGGCTGTTAGTACATCCAGTAAATATACTCAACTGGCTAACCTTTAGATATGGTCCAAGCTAAGCTTAATAAGGTAAATGTGAACAAGGCTCCGGGTCCAGTAAGATTACACCCAAAAATTCTTAAAGAACTCATTTCAGTTATTGCAGTGACCCTATTCATAATATTTAGAGATTCTCTAGGTACTGGTACAGTGCCAAGTGACTGGTGCAATGAAAATGTGGTGCCCATATTCAAAAAAGGATCTAGAACTTCCCCAAGTAATTATAGACCTGTAAGCTTAACTTCTGTTATGGGTGTAAATGTTTGAAGGACACTTAAGGGACTATATACAGGAGTATGTGACTGTTAACAATATAATAAATTATAGCCAGTTTACCAAGGACAGAAGTTGTCAGACCAAGGCTACTTTCACACTTGCGTTTTTCCGATAGAAAATACCGCAGCATGCGGAACTCAATATGTCCAAAATTCCGGAACACTTGCCAGAATGCCAGATCCGGCATTATTTTACATTGAAATGCATTAATGGCCCCAAGTGTTCCTGGAAAAACGGATCCGGTTTTGCGGTCTGCACATGTGCAAACCATTAAAAATGTGAAAAAGATAAATACCGGATCGAATACTGCAACGCAAATGGTATCCGTTTGCATACAGATGGTGGGATCCGGCAGGCAGTTCCGGCGATGGAAATGCCTGCCGGAATCCAACAATGCAAGTGTGAAAGTACCCTAACCTGATGTGTTTTTATGAGGAGGTAGGGAGGATATGGATGCAGTGTTCTTGGATTCTGCAAAGGGATTTGATACTGTCCCTCATTTAATAGGCAAAATAAGGTCTACTGACTTCCAAAATATAGCTTTTATGCATAATGTATTGTCCTCCAGCATCATTGGCAAAGTGCCAGTGTATTAATGACAGTAGATTATAATCTATAACTTCTCATAGTGACCTCACCTTTAGCAATACCGCAAATACGCAACTCAAATCTAATGCACAGGTATCTGTAAAAAGTTGTGAAGCTGTAGGAACAGATTAATTACAGAGAAATTTGAAGAAACACCAGGAGAATACTGAATGACCTCAGGCTGATCTCGCTAGTTTAAATTGCAAAATGCGCATGTGGATGACAATTGTAGTAGAATCTGACAGAAAAAGAATGCACAGGAAGAATGGAGGAAACACATATAAGATTTTACCTTTATAAAAGAGAAGAACCTATAGATCTGCAACTGCACTGAACCATTTCCAGCAAATAATATGCATCAGCAGTCAGTTTAGACTACACAGCAGTTTTTATCATTACTTAACTCATCCTTAATTTATTGTTTGGCTTTGAAAACAATATTTTATTGGTCAAGCTACAAAATTGATAGCAAAGCTTCTCACCCTAGACAACCGAAGCCTAAACAGACTGTCAGTTGCAGATGCCTATTTAGGTGATTGTCCAACCTGTTCTCCTTTCTCTATTGCTCATTAGTTCAGCTATAGCCCACATTTTATGCAACAATTATTTTTGAGCAAATGAGCCAACTTGGTGTAAAAAATGTGACATAACCAGTATGCTATAAAGAATACGATAAAATTCCAGGCACACTGAACAAAGCAGTCTATATTCCTCAATACCATTAAGGCGCCATTCACTATATTTATTTATCACTCCACTTTTCTAAGGCTTTTTCCTGCTGGGACCTGCTTCTACACCTGTGGGAGGCTCAGCTTGATTGTCTGTCTGTTTCTAATACTGTACCTTATTGGACTTCAAAGTTTCATAAGGAAGAGGATTTCTTATCGAATGGGTAAATGAAGCTTAGGAGCAGCAGGATACTGGCTGCTACAAGATGAGTCAGTGTCAAAGTGCAGATATCTGTATATGCATGTATTTATATGTGTGGATATCTACATGTCTCCACAGTGCTGTTCTAAATGTAGATTAGATCGCCACTTTTATCATTTGGTTTGGTTGGTTAAGCATACATTATGGCAGCTTTGCAGTGGGGCAGCTCTGTTTAGCTGTGCACTAGGACGGCACTACTGCTCTACTGTAGATGTTCAGTAGTGCAGCACTGTTTATGTGTGCAGTATTACTGAACTGTATACAACCATGCTGTCCTCTTGCCCACATAAACTACACTGCACTACTGCACAAATCAATGTATATTAGTGTAAGTCTGCATATGCAAGGAGGTGAAAATGAGGGAAAACATGCAAGAGCTGTATAGACCACTACTAATAACATGGCCTACCAGTGGGAACAGGAGGTCCAGAGGGTCTTATCAGCACTGTCTAGTTGACATTTTCTTTGTCTGACTGGAATCTACGTAACATTATATATTCTCTAAAGGCACATTTTCACTGTACTGATGAGCAGATAATTATTGGGAAAGAATCTTTCCCTGCCAATAGTTACCTGTTTGACAGTGGAGGTGAAGAGCTGCATTTACGCGTAGCGATCTCCTCCACGACATGATGATAAGTGATCGCTATTGCTTACAAATTCACTCTTTCTGGGCAGCAGAGTGATGTTCACACAGCACGAACTGCTGCCCAGACACAAGGGTCCATGTGTCCGCACTACGGGAACGAGCATTCGTAGGAACGTTTGTTCCCGTTTAATCTGCCCGACAACTGGGCAGTCTAAATGTATATCACAGCACACCTTATGTACAGTATGTACAGTATGTTAATGATGTTACATATGTTCTTACGGGTAATATGTTTTGCTCAGAAGAAAACATTAAGATAAGATATAGGAAGTTTATTCGGTCAACAGTTAATGCTGTGTTTTCATTACAATAATTTGCATATCATTTTTTCATTGCTGATAATTGTCATGTAATTAATACCATGGTAAATTTCCAATTATTCCATATGCAAGCAATGCAATAATTTTACCATGAACACTCTAGTCCTCTTGTAGTAGTGTTCACTGAGTTTATAGTACATTACTATTCTGGTACAATGGGTATGAATCTCACAGAGTTTGTTATAAGCCACCTAATAAACCGGAGTCCACGGAAAATCTACTACTAAGAGAAATAGAAGCTTAATTTGACCAGCTTTGAGAGGCTATCAGACTCACTAACTGGGACAATGTGCTCAAAAATGAAAAATACAGGCACAAAATGCAATACTTTTAAAAGTATCCTACACTCTCATCGTGAAAGATACCTACCTTATGGGAACAAAAGGGTCAGGAAAAAAACAACAATGTGGATAAAAAGGGCAATAAATAACAAAAAGGAAGCATTTAAATTACTAAAACAGGAAAGTTGCAAAGACGCACTAAAGACTAAAAGAAAAAAAAATAGAACATGTAAAAGAGAGACAAAAGCAGCCAAGCTGCAGATTGAGAGGTTCATTGCCGAACAGAGTAAAATTACGGTAACCCTAAAATGTTCTTCAGTTATATAAATGCTGAAAGGTTTAAACCCAAAACTGTTGGCCATTTTAAAAGTGATGAGGGAGGAGTTGTAGAGGGCAATGAGGAGAAAGTGAATTTGTTAATAAAAATTTACTTCCCTGTATGCACTGAGGAAAATAATTAAAATGCAAAGTTTCAAAGTAAACTGCCTATTAAATGTGGCCTGTCTGACCCAGGAACAAGCCCAGCTAAGTCTTAAAAAGACTAAAAAAGACAAATTACCGGATCCAGATGGCATACCCCCGTGAATCCTAAGAGAATTATGTAATGTAATAGACCCTTATTTCTGATAAGGACTCTTTAGTGACAGAGTCTGTTCCACAGGATTGGTACTTAGAAAATGGGGTTCCAAGGGGTCAAAAACAGAGCCTGAAAACTATAGGCCGGTAACATCTGTTGTGGGTAAACTGTTTGAAGGTTTTCTAAGAGATGCTATCCTGGAGTATGTCAATGAAAATAAGTGTATAACACAGAATCAGCATGGGTTTATGAGGGATACTGTCCCACATAAAAGGTTAGCTCATCTTTAGAATGGAGCCCGCAAAGTAATGGATGCCCATGCATGCGCGGACGCCGTTCATTATTTCTTATGTGAGCGCAGAGAATAGACCAGCCAGCTATTTATATCAGCCCCACAGAACTGACTGGAGCAGTGGGACTGCAAAAAATAGTGGCACTCAGCTATTTCCGGTTCCCCCTTTAGGCATGAATGGAGGGCACCCATGCATGCACTGTGTGTCCTCCTTTACTTTGGTGGGTTCCGTTCTGAAGATAGGTGCGGGTCCCTAGCGATGTGTCCCATAGAGATCCCAGCAATATGGCTCTAATGTCTGAGGTGAGACAACTCCTTTGACAATGACAAATGTAAGGTTATGCACATGGGAAGTAAAAATACATGTCACCAAGATATACAAGATGGTAAAACACTGGGTAACACTGACAAGGAAAATGAATTTTAGTGCACAGAACATAGTCCTAACGACTTTACAAATCACTAGTCAGACCACACATGGCGTACTGTGTACAGTTCTGGGCTCCTGTGCAGAAGACAGACATAAAAGAGCTGGAGAGGGTTCAGAGGATGTCAACTAAAGTAATAACTGAAATGGGGGGACTACAGGACCCTAAAAGATTATCAAAATTAGGTTTAATCACTTCAGAAAAAAGACGACTGAGGGGAGATCTAATAACTATGTATAAATATATCAGGGGTCAGTACAGAGATCTATCCTATCTTCTATTTATCCCCAGGACTGTGACTGTGACGAGGGGACATCTTCTGCGTCAGGAGGAAAGAAGGTTTGCACACAAACATAGAAGAGGACTCTTTACGGTGACAGCAGTGAGACTATGGAACTCTCTGCCTGAGGAGGTGGTAAAAGAGTTTAAGAGGGCTTGGATGTATTTCTGGAGTGTAATAATATTACAGGTTATAGTCACTAGAATTCTGGAGAAGGGTTGTTGATCCACAGAGTTATTCTGATTGCCTGACTCCAGTCAATACATCCAAGCCCCTCTGACTCCAGTCAGGAAGGAATTTCCCTAAGCGCTAAATCAGACGGCTGTAGTGTTTTGCAGACAGCAAAATGATAAATCTGCAAAATGCAGATAACGGCCGTGTGCTTTTCGCATTTTGAGGGCCGCACATGGCCGGCCTTATGATAGAAATCACTATTCTTGTCCGCGATTGTGGACAAGAATAGGACTTGCTCTATCTTTCTTGCGGGGCCAAGGAACAGAACCACGGATGCGGACAGAACACAAAATATGGAACGGATGCTGACCCATTCATATGGTAGTCTGAATGAGCCCTTAAAATGAGGAACATTGGCTTCTACATCATGAGAGTTTTTTGCCTTCCCCTGGATCAAATTTGCAGGATAACAGGGATCGACCGATTCTCGGTTTTACCGATATTATCAGCCAATATTCAGGTTTTTGAACGTTATCGGTATCCGCATCTATTTTGCCGATATACTGATAACTTATTGGGAACAAGGATCGCGCTGCTGACAGCGCTCTCTGTGTTCCCTCAGCAGCACAGGGGAGAAGGAAGCAGTGTCTCCCTCCCCCCTGTGTCGCTGCTGCCGCCAATGAGAGGAGGGAGGACAAGAGGGGGGCGGGGCTATGGCCACGGCCACCAATGAAGATACCTCTCTCATTAATTAATATACAGGAGGCGGGAGCTGGCTGCAGAATCACATAGCCGGCTACCGACCTCTATGACAAGTAGCTGCGATCCGCGGTAGTTAACCCCTCAGGTGCCGCACCTGAGGGGTTAACTGCTGTGGATCGCAGCTACCGCTCATAGAGGTCGGGAGCCGGCTATGTGATTCTGCAGCCAGCTCCCATCTCCTATATATGAATTAATGAAAGAGGTATATTCATTGTTGGCGCAGTGCGCCCCCCCCCAACCCCAGTATGAATCATTGGTGGTGCAGTGCACCCCCCAACCCCAGTATTAAAGACATTGGTGGCGCGGTGCGCCTCCCCACCCAAGCCCCGCAGTATTAATCATTGGTGGCAGTGGCTACAGGGTCCCCTCTCCCCTCCTCCTCAGTGGAAGTTCCATCCTGGGGCTCCAATCAGTTACCATGGCAGTCAGGACGCTACTGAAGCCCTGGCTGCCATAGCTCCCTTGCTGCTGTGTGCACAAAGCACAGAGCAGCAGGGACAGTGTGAGGTCCTATTCACCCTGCTAGAGCTCTATCAGGGTGAATAGGACAAGGGTTCTAGTCCCTAAGGGGGCTATAGTAAAAAAAAAAAAAAAAAAACAGACCAAAATATTAATTATAAATGAAAAATAAATAATTACAAAAAAAATACACGTTAACAATAAACATTCATTTTCTGCAGATTTTTTTTTTCAAAAATGAAAATTCACAGAATATCAGTATAAATTATCGGCCTGAAAGTTCAAATATAATCGGTATCAGCCCTAAAAAATCAATATCGGTCGATCCCTAGGATGGATGTATATCTTTTTACAAGTGTCACATATTTTGCTTAGGTGCATTGTAAAGAATGTTCAATCTCCAAAGCCTTATATCCAAACTTTAAAGCAGAAAAGTAAAAAGACAGAACACGCAATACAATAAGGTCCTTATCTGCTCTCACATTCTGTAACTTTGTGAGAAAAATTATTTGTCATTATTATGGAGGGATTTGAACCTATGCTGCTAAACACACCACACTGATTTGAAAACGGATGCGTTATGGGAGCAGCGACCAAAACAGCTCTCCTCCTCCTCCTCAGCCAAAAGCAATTTCTTTTTCTAATTTTAGTTATGCACAAGCCTGCGGGCATCATGAGCGTTTAGTAATTAGTTTTATAATTACTGCTGTTTTGCTCGCTGTCATTCAATTTTTCTTACAGCCCAGCCCGGGAATGCAATGTCTCTTGCCCACAGCTGTGGAAATTGCTCTACGATTAAAAAGGCAAAAAAATAAATATATAAATAAAAGAAACAGGGAGATAGCGAACAGCAACAGTCTTTATTGGGTGAGATGTAATACCAAATTTTGCCATTTCCAGTTAACCCCTGAAACAAAAAAATGATTTGCCTCTGGCTGTCAAATATATAAAGATATTTCAGTGGCAGAATTCCTGGTACATTTCTTACTTTTATGCTCCATTCTGATGAGGTTTCTAGGCATATGTCGACAAATATTTTACTTAACCAGGCCTCCTAAAAAAATTTGGTGTCTTTCACATTTTTGCTGTAAAAATTGTCATACCTCATGTAAACAATTACACATGAAATTAATCTTGCTTAACCCCTTCCAAACATGTGACTTAATATTATGTAACATGGCAGGTCTTTAGAGATGGAGCCCGCTCTGTAGCTCCAAAGCAACACAGCAGACACCTGGGCCTAATGTCAGGGACTGGCGGTAATGCCAATCATGGATTTTTCAAACGTGACCACAGCATCTGGAGGCGCAAAAACCCAGAGGCGCGCGCTAGTGAGGATAAGGGGAGCTGGATGCAGTGTGCGGCAGCCTATGTCTTCCTGAATGACAAGAGGCTGCTGCACATTAGTTCCTATGGAGGCCCTGTGGCAGAGCTCCATAGGAACATAGTAAAAACCTCACAGACTCCAATGCTAATGCATTGGAGTCTATGAGAGAAGAAATTTAATGATTCCTTATTATAGTTCCATATGGGAACTATAAAACAGTGTAAAAAAAAAAAAAAAAAACGTTTTTGAAAATATAATAGAAAATAAACAAAATATAAAAATTCATATCACCCCCTTTACCCAAAGTGAAAATAAAAATACGTATACAATGAAAAGAATTCACATCATGAGCCTTGCCAGATGCCTAAATGCCCCTACTAGTATGATATAAAAATATTTATCTCATACAGCAAAAGGCGAAACAGGAAATAAAATGGCAAAATAGTAAATTTTCCATTTTTTTGTCACTTCACCTCCCACAAAAAATGTAATAAAAAGTGATAAAAAAGGCAGGAAGTAAAAGACGAACATGCAACAATGAAAAAAACTCTGGGGCTCAAATTGTTAAAGGTATTATCCCATAATGTTAAAAATGATATATCATATAGCACATGACAGTCTCTTTCTAACAAACTTAGAACCGGTACCTCACATGGATTCAGAGACCGGCCCATTCACTGCTGCAATTTCCCTGTAAGATTTATTTTAAGATGGCAACTCAGGGCATGCCTTCATTCTGAACATGTATGTCAACCACAGTGAGCTGGACATATATATTTCAGTCAATAACTCAGTGGTTATACAAAATTTTCTAAATTTTGAATTAAATGCAATTACATTCAAATGCAGGTACTGGTTTGAAAATTTTTGAATATTTTTCTTGGGACAACCCCTTTAACCCCTTAGGGACACAGCCTTTTTACACCTTAGGACCAGGCCATTTTTTGAAAATCTGACCAGTGTCACTTTAAGTGCTGATAACTTTAAAACGCTTTGACTTATCCAGGCCATTCTGAGATTGTTTTTTCGTCACATATTGTACTTCATGACACTGGTAAAATAAAGTTAAAAAAATATTTTTTTTTGCATAAAAAAAAGTCAAATTTACCAAAAATTGGGAAAAATTAGCAAATTTCAAAGTTTCAGTTTCTCTACTTCTGTAATACATAGTAATACCCCCAAAAATTGTGATGACTTAACATTCCCCATATGTCTACTTCATGTTTGAAATATTTTGGGAATGATATTTTATTTTTTGGGGATGTTACAAGGCTTAGAAGTTTAGAAGCAAATCTTAAAAATTTTTCAGAAATTTACAAAAACCCAATTTTTAGGGACCACTACAGCTCTGAAGTCACTTTGCGAGGCTTACATAATAGAAACCACCCAAAAATGACCCCATTCTATAAACTACACCCCTCAAGGTATTCAAAACTGATTTTACAAACTTTGTTAACCCTTTAGGTGTTGCACAAGAGTTATTGGCAAATGGGGATGAAATTTGAGAATCTCATTTTATTGCCTAATTTTCCATTTTAACCCATTTTTTCCACTAACAAAGCAAGGGTTAACAGCCAAACAAGACTGTATCTTTATTGCCCTGACTCTGCCGTTTACAGAAACACCCCATATGTGGCCGTAAACTACTGTACGGCCACACAGCGGGGCGTAGAGTGAAAGGTGCGCCGTATGGTTTTTGGAAGCCAGATTTTGCTGGACTGGTTTTTTGACACCATGTCCCATTTGAAGCCCCCTGATGCACCCCTAGAGTAGAAACTCCATAAAAGTGACCCCATCTAAGAAACTACACCCCTCAAGGTATTCAAAACTGATTTTACAAACTTTGTTAACCCTTTAGGTGTTGCACAAGATTTAATAGAAAATAGAGATACAATTTCAAAATTTCACTTTTTTGGCAGATTTTCCATTTTAATATTTTTTTTCCAGTTACAAAGCAAGGGTTAACAGCCAAACAAAACTCATTATTTCTGGCCCTGATTCTGTAGTTTACAGAAACACCTCATATGTGGTCGTAAACCGCTGTACGGTCACACGGCAGGGCGCAGAAGGAAAGGAATGCCATACGGTTTTTGGAAGGCAGATTTTGCTGGACTGGTTTTTTTGACACCATGTCCCATTTGAAGCCCCCCTGATGCACCCCTAGAGTAGAAACTCCATAAAAGTGACCCCATCTAAGAAACTACACCCCTCAAGGTATTCAAAACTGATTTTACAAACTTTGTTAACCCTTTAGGTGTTGCACAAGATTTAATAGAAAATAGAGATACAATTTCAAAATTTCACTTTTTTGGCAGATTTTCCATTTTAATATTTTTTTTCCAGTTACAAAGCAAGGGTTAACAGCCAAACAAAACTCATTATTTCTGGCCCTGATTCTGTAGTTTACAGAAACACCTCATATGTGGTCGTAAACCGCTGTACGGTCACACGGCAGGGCGCAGAAGGAAAGGAATGCCATACGGTTTTTGGAAGGCAGATTTTGCTGGACTGGTTTTTTTGACACCATGTCCCATTTGAAGCCCCCCTGATGCACCCCTAGAGTAGAAACTCCAAAAAAGTGACCCCATTTTAGAAACTACGGGATAGGGTGGCAGTTTTGTTGGTACAAGTTTAGGGTACATATGATTTTTGGTTGCTCTATATTACACTTTTTGTGCGGCAAGGTAACAAGAAATTGCTTTTTTGGCTCCGTTTTTTTTTTTTGGTTATTTACACCATTCATCTGACAGGTTAGATCATGTGGTAATTTTATAGAGCAGGTTGTCACGGACGCGGTGATACCCAATATGTATACAATTTTTTTTTATTTATGTACGTTTTACACAATAATTTCATTTTTAAAACAAAAAAAAAGTTTTAGTGTCTCCATAGTCTAAGAGCCATAGTTTTTTAAATTTTTGGGCGATTATCTTAAGTAGGGTCTCATTTTTTGTGGGATGAGATGACGGTTTGATTGACACTATTTTGGGGTGCACATGACTTTTTGATTGCTTGCTATTACACTTTTTGTGACGGAAGATGACAAAAAATGGCTTTTTTTACACCGTTTTTATTTTTATTTTTTTACGGTGGTCATCTGAGGGGTTAGGTCATGTGATATTTTTATAGAGCCGGTGAATACGGACGCGGCGATACCTAATATGTATACCTTTTTTTATTTATGTAAGTTTTACACAATGATTTCATTTTTGAAACAAAAGAAATCATGTTTTAGTGTTTCCATAGTGTAAGAGCCATAACTTTTTCAGTTTTTGGGCGATTATCTTGGGTAGGGTATGATTTTTGCGGGATGAGATAACGGTTTGATTGTTACAATTTTGGCATAGATGCGACTTTTTTGATCACTTTTATTACCTTTTTTGGGAAGTAAGGTGGGCAAAATTCCAATTTCATCATAGTTTTTAATTTTTAATTTTTATGGCGTTCACCGTTCGGGTAAAGTAACATTACCGTTTTATAGATCAGGTCGTTACGGACGCGGCGATACCAAACATGTGTAGGGAATTTTATTTTTTTCATTTTTAATCAGTGATAAATGTGTTTTTTGATTTTTACTTTATTTTTCACTTTTTTCACTTTTTTTTTTGACCCAGACCCACTTGGTTCTTGAAGATCCAGTGGGTCTGATGTCTGCATAATACAGTACAGTACAATATATAGTACTATACTGTATTTTACACTTTGTCTGAACAGATCTATGCCTTTCAGCACAGATCTGTTCAGCACCATGGACAGCAGGAGGCCTGAGAAGGCGTCCTGTTGCCATGGGAACCTTCCCCGTCTGCTCAGTAGTGGCCAGAACTGAGCAGACGGGGAAGGGTAAGGACGGGGCTTGGGGGGGCAGCCTGGAAGCTCTCTCCCTCTCCATTCGGGGGACTGCAAAGGCACAGCAGCCCCCCGATGGGAGAGGGAGGGAGCTCCCTCTTACTGTTAACCTTTTCCATACAGCGGTCCGTACGGACCGCTGTATGGAAAGGGTTAAACGGCTGACATCGCATCACCGATGTCAGCCGTTTATACCAGGGTGCCAGCAATGTGCTGGCACCCTGGTATACCCACTAGACGCCAACGATTACGCAATGGGAGGCGGGCGGGGGATCGCGATCCCGCCTACCGCACCGCCCGCCTCCCGCACCGCCCGCACCGCCCGCAACCCTCCCCCTGCACCTCCCACCGTGCTCGAATAACTCAGGGGTGCAGGGGGGAGGGATACAGGAAACAATTTTTAATCCTAAAGTTTCTGATCCCCGCGGTCAGGGACCGCGGGGATCAGAAACTGCAGAAATCGCAGCAAACCGCAGGTCTGAATTGACCTGCGGTTTGCCGCGATCGCCGACATGGGGGGGTCACGGGACCCCCCCGCGCATTTAGCCTAGGTGCCTGCTCAATGATTTGAGCAGGCACCGGGTTCCGATCACTGCCAGCCGCACGGCAGTGATCGAAAATGCACAGGGCGTACCTGTACGCCCTGTGTCCTTAAGGGGTTAAGCAGCTGATTGAATATGTGCATACACTACAATCAGAGAGTGACCCTACCAAATCAATCAATAACCAAAGATCACAGCTAGTTTAGTTTTTTTTCTTAACATTATCATCTTCCTACTAAAAAACAATGATGGACTTCTGCACATGTGCTGACACACTACAACGCATGTTCAGAAAAAGATCTGTCTATGGATAGTGTAGAAAGATATTACGTGGGTGAATTATGTCAATACCACCATTTTGCGACCTATGGACACTGCATTGGAGGATCGGAGGTCTTTACACAGCCCACAGGTATAGGGACCATGGGCCCTTCTGCAGCACCTTATGAATAAGTTATGATGTCACATACAGATGTACATCATACCAACAACAGATTATCGGCTATGCTAAACATTTTAACAAATTGGCTAACCTCTCTAATATTGAACTATTTCCATTAGTATTAGGAAATGTATATTTTTTTACATTGACCAATTTTTTATGTTCTTTTTTTTTTCTCTCTAGTTTTCTATATCTTTGTGCTATTAAAATGCAAATGAATATTCTGAAGACCACTCTCCCCAAATAGGGGTAGCATACTGTTTAGATAAAAACTTTTGAAATGTTCAATAAAAAAGTTTGTAAAAAAACAAAAGCTTAGAACCATAAACAGCATTAAGTAATCAACCAAGCTAAACCAAGTGACATTTTTGATTTCCAGTTTTCTTCTAGTATCAGGATTAATTAGTTTATATGTATCTAAGCCTACACAATTGTTGCATGTGTCCCTATTTTCTCAGGATGTACTAGGACATATCTAGTTTTCTACAACTACACATATGGATAAAATTGTTAGTACCCTTTCATTAAAGAAAGAAAAACCCATAATAGTCACTGAAATAACTTGAAACTGAAAAGTAATAAAAGTAAAAAAAAAAATACTGGAAATCAGACATTGCTTTTGAACTATGGTTCACCAGAAACATTAAAAAAACTAACTAATGAAACTGGCCTGGACAAAAATGATGGTACCCCTAGAAAAGATTGAAATGATTTGACCATACGTTGAGTCCTGTAATTAGCATCAGATGTGTCTTACAACAAGAGAGTTGTCACAGGAGATTACAAAGAAAATTATAGACAAACATGTTAAACGTAAAGGCTTCAAGACCATCGCCACACAGCCTAATGCTCATTTTGCTACAGCTACACATATTATTCTAAAGTTTAACCACTTCACATCCGGGCCATTTGCCCACTTCCTGACCAGGCCTAATTTTGCAAATCTGACATATCTCACTTTCTGTGGCAATAACTTTGGAATGCTTTTACTTATCAAAAGCCTTTCAGAGATTGTTTTCTCGTGACACATTGTACTTCATGAGAGTCATAAATTTGAGTCAATATATTTCACCTGTTTTTATGAAAAAATCCCAAATTTACCCAAAATTTTGAAAAATTACCAACTTCCCCATATGTCTACTTTATGTTGGCATCATTTTAGAAATGTTATTTTATTTTTTTAGGATGTTAGAAGGCTTAGAATTTTAGAAGCAATTCTTAAATTTTTTAAGAAAATTGCCCAAACCACCAATTTTTAAGTACCAGTTCAGGTCTGAAGTCACTTTCTGGGGCTTACATAGTGGATACCCCCATAAATGACCCCATTGTAGAAACTACACCCCTCAAGTTACTAAAAAAACGATTTTTACTAACTTTGTTAACCCTTTAGGCGTTCAACAAGAATTAAAGGAAAATGGAGATCAAATTTTTAAATTTCACTTTTTGGGCAGATTTTCCATTTTAATCAACTTTTTTCTTCAACACATTGAGGGTTAACAGCCAAACAAAACTCAATATTTATTACCCTGATTCTGCGGTGTACAGAAACATCCCACATATGGTCATAAACTGCTGTATGGGCACACGGCACATCACAGAAGAAAAGCAGCGGCACATGGTTTTTGGAAGGTAGATTTTGCTGAACTGGTTTTTAGATGCCATGTCCCATTTGAAGCCCCCCTGATGCACCCTTACAGTAGAAACTCCCCAAAAGTTACCCCAGTCTGAAAACTAGAGGATAAGGTGCCAGTTTTATTGGCACTATTTTTGGGTACATATTATTTTTTTGATCATTCATTATAACACTTTATGGGGCAAGGTGACAAAAAAAATTGGTTGTTTTAACAGTTTTCATTGATTTATTTTTACAGCGTTCACCTGAGGGGTTAGGTCAAGTGACATTTTTATAGAGCAGATACCTAATATGTATACTTTATCTTATTTATTTAAGTTTTACACAATAATAGCATTTTTGAAACAATTTTTTTTATGTGTTCATGTTCTAAGAGCTATAGTTTTTTTTATTTTTTAAACAATTTCTTAGGGGCTTAAGGTGGTTAATGTTTATGGCACTGTAGCCAACATCCCTCGATGTGACAGCAAGAGGAAAATTGATGACACATTTAGAAGACAAAAATTGTACCTTCTGTGAAACATGGAGGAGGCTCTGTTATGTTTTGGGGCTGCTTTGCTGCATCTGACACAGGGTGTCTTCAATTTGTGCACAAAACTATCAAGGCATTCTGAAGCAAAATGTCCTGCCCAGTGTCCGAAAGTTTGGTCTCAGTCTCAGGTCTTCCAACAGGATAATTACCCCAAAAAAACTGCTAAAAACATCCAAGAATGGCAAATAGCAAAGCATTGGACTATTCTGAAGTGGCCTTCTATGAGCCATGATCTAAATACTATTGAACATCTGTGGAAGGAGCTGAAACATGCAGTCTGGTGAAGGCACCCTTCAAACCTGAGACATCTGGAGCAGTTTATTCATGAGAAGTAAGCCACAATACCTGTGGACAAGTGCAGAAGTGTCATTGAGAGTTAGAGAAATCACTTGACTGCGGTGATTGCCTCAAATTTTTGTCCAAGCCAGTATCATTAGTTTATTTTATAAATTATGTTGAACCACAATTCAAAAGTAATGTCTGTTTTTATTAGCTGATTTTCAATAATTGTATTTATTTATTATTACTTATATCAGTTTTGAGTTATTTCATTGTGGGTTTTTCTTTCTTTAATAGAAAGGTACTAACAATTTTGTCCACATTTTTCGTCTAAAGTATGACAAGAAATCAAATAACAGAGCTAAACAACACATAATACTGCAACATAGGAAATCTAAATATCCATTTATCACTTGCACTTGGTAAAAGATTATGTGATTTTATGTAGTAGATAAATTGTTTAAAACTGGCTATGTTAGGGTTAATGCCAGACAACCTATGTTTGCAACGCTGTCAGTCAATGAGCACGCTGGACTCATTAATCTGCCATCTTTGTTTACCTCATTGCACAGCCTGATTAAATGAATGATTGCTGACAGCTCTATGCATTTTTATTATGCATTTTTATTGTGCATACACCGACAGCAAAGAACCATTTAATGTCAGCTATTATAGAACCCAGGCAGAAAAGACACTAGAGCTTCGATGGGAGACGTTCAGACTATAAAGACTTATAAGCATATAGGTTCTGTGGAAAAATATCCTAATACTTACAGGCAAATATTGGTATATGCTTTCTTTTATCCAGGAAGGAGGATACATCTGTAATCAAACCATTCATGAAAAGTCCAAAGGAATGCAATGACCCGGATACAGGAACATTACAATATACATCATAAGGAGGAGAGCATATTTAAAAGAAGAAAAACTACCACAAGAGGACACAGTTTTAAATTAGAGGGTCAAAGGTTTAAAAGTAATATAAGGAAGTATTACTTTACTGAGAGAGTAGTGGATGCATGGAATAGCGTTCCTGCAGAAGTGGTAGCTGCAAATACAGTGAAGGAGTTTAAGCATGCATGGGATAGGCATAAGGCTATCCTTCATATAAGATAGGGCCAGGGACTATTCATAGGATTCAGATATATTGGGCAGACTAGATGGGCCAAATGGTTCTTATCTGCCGACACATTCTATGTTTCTATCATACCTCTGTGAAATCAGCATTTTCTTGCTAACTTCCAAACACAGTATTAGATACTCATTAAGGAAGTTTTCTTGGGTGATTTTTTTTTTTCATGAAAAGGGAGATGGCACAGAAGAAATTAAAACCAACAAGGCTCTGTTTCTCAACTCCACAGATGCCCTCCATAGACTCGCTGCTCTGCAGTCCCTGTCCCAGCTGAACCCAGCCGGAAACGCTAGGAAAGACCAGTTGAGGCAATCACTGGCCTTGGTGGTGACCTGCATCAGCCAGTAACTGACTGAACTAGCATCTCCTAGCATTTTCAGCAGCATTCAGCTGAGATATGAAATGCAAAGCAAGCTGGTACCAGAGCAGGGGTGGGAACCTTGTGGAGGTAACAATTCTATGTTATGTTATTTATAACATCATATGGTGTTAAAAAAAAGAAGAAGAAATAAATAAATAAATAAATAAGTAAATACAACTACTAAATCTACAAGGAGACCTCCCTTTTAAAGCCATCATTTGAAGCTTTGAAACTGGCTGACCTGTAGCATGTGCTCTTAGGCATCTGTGTTGGTCCCATCTTCATATGTGTCCACATTGCAGACAAAAATTAAGTTTTAATATATGCAAATAAGTCTCTAGGAGCAACAGGGGAATTACCATTACTCCTAGAGACTTTGCTTTCTCTGACATACAATAACATCATCATGCCTGGCCCTACCAAAGTGCAGAGGGTGTGGCCGTTGTAGAGACAGCAGAGTCTCTAGGTCTAACAGCATTGCTGGTGGCTCATTTGCATATATTAAAACTTAATTTTTCTCAGCAATGTGGGCACATATACACATGGGACCAACACAGATCAGCTGCCAAGTGCACATGTGATAGGTCAGCTAGTTTCATAGTTACAAATCTGCTGACAGATGCCCTTTAAAGTTATACTGGGCTCATTATTGTTCCTCCAAATAATCAAAATACATAGGCCTTTAGATTTTGCTATTTTGTTATGTACACATTTGTGTAAAACTGCACCTTCTTTGTCATTTTTATTTATGAGAATCTGTGCAACTATTCCAACTACAGTACTTTGTAACACCATACTAACATTATAGTTAATCTGACTTGCTAATCATAAATAAAACCTGTTTAATAAAAACCTCCACCCGTGTGGCACAGGAACCCCATTCTGGAGTTCTACAACAATCATGTGTCCTTTCATGCTGCAAAACTATTTGAGCTCTGGTAAAATCAGTTATATAGAATACACATTACATACTGTGAGAAAATGTATTTCATTGCTTCTAGACATCATGGACTACAATGCTGCCTTATGATATTTTTTTACCACCATAGCTGTAATTTCTAACACTTAACAGTGACGCACCTTTGACAGAGGTGTTGGGAGGTGGGCCTTCCATGCGTAGGTTCCACGGCGGGTCTCCCTGGTTGGCAAAATCTCTCATCTTTAGGTAGCTGATGGTCAACCGAATGATGGAGGCCTTATCCAGTTGACTGGTGATGGCTGCAGGGAGAGGAAGCAGTTTGGCAAGCTCGTAAAACTCAAAATTTTCTTTTCCACGTCGAGAGCGAGCAGCATCCCTGGATTTCTCTTTCCGCAGGGCTTGTAAACTGTTTTGTTTAGAAAACAAAATATAGTAAGCAATTAAAAGGGTTTTCAGCATTTAAAAATATTTTCTGTAAGATTAGTAATAAAACTTTATTAAAACCTACTGGAAATGTTCAGAAAAAAATATTTCTAATGTACTTATTTCTTTTTTACTTTTCCTAGTGAAGTAGACATCTGAATTTTAAGGTGTCCATCACACTCTGCAACCCATACTCTGGTACACTGCTGTGTATTCCCCTGTGGCTGCACTGAGCGCTGTACTGGCTTGTGCATTGCTGCTCTGCCAGAGTTGCTCTTCCTCAAGTATGGCATACTGTACATGTGTCTGGCGAGCTCCCTGGTGAAATGGATAGTTTTTAGGGTCTTTAGCAGAGTGGGCACAGACAGAAGCGATGTGGTATGTGAGCTCCTGCCCTGAGTTTGCTCTGCCAAAAGCCTTTATAGATTTGAGGAACAGCAGTGCTGATACAAGCAGGTTTTAAGAAAAATGTGGTAAACTTTAACCCTGGCTCTTGTTTTTTACCTACAGCTTGTGTGATCTCCCCACTGCCTAGTGGTCATCACCCCTCTCTCCCTCCTCTATAACTAATTAACTGGCACACATACATCATATGCTTCTCATCTCAACATCTCTCTGGATACCCCTCCAACTCTAGGATTGTATTTCATATGCTGGACAGCAAATAATATAGTGTCAGAAGAAGACGGGCATAACAGATAGGGAGTCATTACAAAACTACCTAAAAATACCTACAAATTGTTTTTAGGTTGCACACAGCCAGCTATAAATAAAGTCAATGTGTAAAGGAAGGGAAAGAAATCATGGAAACTGTAGCCCTTCATATTGGTAATCCTGCCCAATGCAAGCCCTAGCAGCATCAAAACAAAGGTGCGTGCATTTAGCAAGATAATGAAAATGAACAACAACTACCTCTGATCTATGGTGGTATCACCTGGTGAGAATCAGAGTGGATTTGGAGAGGGGATGCTAACAGCATCCACTCTCCTGTTGGTTCAGGCATAGTTTTGTAATTTGCAGTTTTGACTTTCATTTGTGCAAAATCACAATGAAAATATTACCATTTACACAGAACTGCATTGCTTCTAATGTGGACTTCTGCTGCTGTGAGCACTATGCACATTTTGGTGGAAGGTAATGAGAGGACTGAGAGCTAGACGGAGCAGTCTGTGTGACATAGGGGGGAATGGGGAACAGTCTGTGTGACAGAGGGGGTGTGTAAATCAGTCTATAATGGAGAACCATGGGGAGAGGTCTATATGAGAAAGGAACCATGTCAAGCAGTCTGTGAGAGAGGGGGCAAGGGGAGCGGTCTGTTTGAAAATGAAAAAAGCATTGGGAGCAGTCTATTTGAAAAAGAGAAAGGCATGGGGAGAGTCTGTGTGAGAAAAAGGAGCAGCATAGGGAGCAGAATATGTGAGGAGGTTAGGATAGGCAGCAGTCTGCGTGAGAAAGAGAAAGGCATAGGGAGCAGTTTAGAGTTGGATCCCTGCAGATCTGATGTTGAAGACCTTACTAACGATATGACATTATTATTTATTATTAAAGCACCGTTCATTCCATAGCACTGTACATATGAAAAGCGGTATACAAACAGTACATAATACAGACAATTGCACTAATCATAAACAAGACAAGTTACAAACTGGTACAGGAGGAGAGAGGGCCAAGCCCGTGAGGGCTTGCAATCTACATAGTGTGGGAGAAGTACATAGTAGGTGCGGGTGGAGTTGGTCATGGCAGTGTAGAGGCAGCAGGGTCACTGGTTGTAGGCTTGTCTGAAGAGGTGGGTTTTCAGGTTTCTTTTGAAGGATTCCACTGTAAGAGTGAGAGTCTGATATGTTGGGGTAGCGAGTTCCAGAGTGTGGGGGATGCACAGAAGAAATCTTGGAGGCGATTGTGGGAAGAGGTGATAAGAGGAGAGGAGGAGGTCTTGTGAGGATCGGAGAGTGCGTGTGGGGATGTATCGGGAAAGTAGCTCAGAGATGTAGGGAGGGGACAGGTTGTGGACAGCCTTGTATGTATTTGTTAGTACTTTGAAGTGAATTCGCTGGGCAATAGGGAGCCAGTGAAGGGATAGGCAGAGGGGAGAGGCAGAGGAGTAACAGGGTGTAGTTGTGCAGCAGAGTTGAGGATAGATTGGAGGAATGCGAGAGTGCTAGATGGAAGGCCACAGAGGAGAATGTTGTAGTAGTCTAGGTGGGAGATGAGGGCATGTAAAAGCATTTTCGCAGATTCAAAGTTAAGGAAAGAGCGGATGCGAGAGATGTTTTGAGTTGGAGGCGGCAGGTGGTGGAAAGGGCTTGGATGTGCGGTCGGAAGGAGAGGGCAGAATCCAAGGTCACACCAAGGCAGCGGACTTGGTTGACTGGGGAGAGTGTGCAGCCATTGATTGTGATAGATAGGTCTTTTACCGGGGGGGGGGGGGGGGGGGTTGAGCAAGATGGGGGAAAGATGATGAATTCTGTTTCATAAAGTGAGAGGAGAAGAAGGATGATATAGAACATAGACATTGTGGGATTCTGGATAGTAAGGCGGTGATGTCTGGGCCAGAGAGGTAGATTTGTGTGTCGTCAGCATGAGTGATACTGAAAGCCATGGGACTCTATGAGATGTCCCAGGCCAAAAGTGTAGATAGAGAAGAGCAGAGGTCCTAGGACAAAGCCTTGCGGGACACCAACAGAGAGGGAATGAGACGAGGAGGTGGTGCGAGAGTGGAAGACGCTAAACATCCGGTCTGTGAGGTATGATCTGATCCAATAGAGGACCAGGTCAGCGATGCCAAGAGATGAGAGTTTGTAATAGGGCGCAGTGGTCAACAGTGTCAAAGGCAGAGGACAGGTCAAGGAGAAGGAGGACAGAGTAATGTGTTTTTTATTTTGGCTGTTAGTAGGTCATTGGTGACTTTGGTAAGGGCAGTCGAGTGGTGGGGTCAGAAGCCAGATTGCAGACGGTCAAAGAGGGAGCAGGAGGAGAGGTGAGAGGACAGTTCCGAATGAACATGTTTTTCAAGTAGCTTTGAGGCATAAGGAAGAAGTGATATGAGGCGATAACTGGACAAAGAAGATGGGTCAAGTGAAGGCTTTTTGAGGATGGGTGTAATGGTAGCATGTTTAAAAGCAGAGAGAAAAACACCAGAGGTTAGTGGTAGGTTGAAGAGATGAGTTAGGGATGGGATAAACACTGCGGTGAGGTTAGGGATGAGGTGGGATGGGATTGGGTCAAGTGCGCAGGTGGTGTGATGTGATCTGGTGAGTAGAATGGAGAGTTTTTCTTCTGTAATGGTGGACAAGCGAGTTTTGGGAGAAGAGGACTGAGCAGTTGTATAGAGGGTCTGTGGGGACTGTGTACTGAAGCTTTCTCTGATGTTGACTATCTTTTGTTTGAAGTATTTGGCAAAGTACTTAGATGAAATGAGAGGAGAGGGTGGGGGCGCTGGGGAACGAAGAAGGGAGTTAAAAGTGTTAAAATGTTCTTTAGGCCTGTGGGCCAGGGAAGATATGAGAGATGAGAAGTAGGCCTGTTTTGCATCAGCGAGTGAGGATTTGAATATGAGGACGGATTGCTTGTATGCGGTAGATTGATCTTTAGAATGGGATTTCCTCCATCACCGCTCAGCAGTCCTGGAAGCATGTCTGAGTTTTTTGGTCAGGTTGGTGTGCCAGGGTCGTCTGTTAATTTTTCAGGTTTTGTTGTGTGTCAGGGGGGCAACAGTGTCCAGAGCTGTACTTATTGTGGTGTTATATAGGGTGGTGGCAGCATCTGGGTCTTGCAGGGAACAGATGGTAGAGAGTGGGAGAAGAGAGTCAGAAAGCAAGGGAAAGTCGAGATGTTTAAGGTTCCTGCGGGGGTGTGCTGGCGTGTGGACCGGGGGAGCAGCAATAATATGACATCAATAATTAAGTCTATGAAACCCTTTTAAAGGGTCACCCAGTTTTAGGAAAACTTTTCCTATGAGGGACTGAGTGCTGAGACCCCATAGACTTATAATTAGCCCACCTCCTGCACTGATAAAAAAAAATCCCTTGTTCTATACCCCCACCAAGAAAAACATTTCATAAGCCTCGAAGACATATCAAAAGTGACCCTTCAAATGTACTGCTGTCTACATGCGTAGTCTATAGTGAGCAGCTAGTCTTCACCAACCAGTTAACAGACAACTGAGATTTATAGATGCAGGATGTAAGGGAGAAAAATGCTTCAAATGCCAGATATAGATCATATAATAGCGGGGAATTTATCATGAGAGCAATATCCAGGGCAAAACTGTAATTGCAAAAGAGCCCTGGCACACAAACCCTTTTGCTTTACTTTGCTCTGAACCTATATAAACAATGCAAAAATAAATAAATAATAAATAAATAAAGTGCAAGATAGAAATGCCTAATCACAAGGGCATACATACACGCATACCATGACATAGCTCAAAATACCTTCTCAGAAGCATTTGATACCACCAAACAGCACGCAATATCTCCCAGCACCATTGCCCCTTGACCAACCCTCCTCCATTGGCAGCAGCATTGCCCCCAGTCAACTTATTCCAGGTGCAGCGATTTATCAATTTTATTTTATTTTTTTACTGCCTACCTTCCAGGAGCCCTAACTTTATTATTTTTCAGTTGACATAGCCCTTTAAGTGCTTGTTTTTTATGGGACAAGTTTTCCATTCACATATATAAGGGTTTGCTTTTGTGGGACAAGATGTACTTTCTAATGGCACTAATTACCGTATTTTTCGCCCTATAAGACGCACCAGAACATAAGACGCACCTAGGTTTTTGAGGAGGAAAATAAGAAAAAAATATTTTTTAACCAAAAGGTGTGCTTTTGGTGGGTTTTGAACTAATGGTGGTCTGTGCATGACACTATTATGGGGGATCTGTGGATGACGCACTGTTATGGAGGCGATCTGTGGATGACACAGTTATGGGGGGATCTGTGGATGACACTGTTATGGGGGGATCTGTGGAGGCACTGTTATGGGGGGGATCTGTGGATGGCACTGTTATGGAGAGATCTGTGAATGGCACTGTTATGGGGGACCTGTGAATGGCACTGTTATGGGGGGTGATCTGTGGATAGCACTGTTATGGAGTGAAATCTGTGGATGGCACTGTTATGGGGGTGGTGGGTGGATCTGTGGCTGGCACTGCTATATATGTGTCACCCACAGATCCCCCACCCCATAACAGTGCCATCCACATATCCCCCACCCCATAATATTGGCATCCACAGATGCCCTAATATACCATAGCTAAACCTGTGGGAGGGAGGAGGGGTCGTGTCATGCAAATGCGGTGAGGCCAGTGCGGTCACTGTACTCCGGCCCCACCTCTCACTCATTTCCTTAATGCCTAAACATTTTATAATAATAGCTTTAATTGACGTTCCGATCCCCAGCCCCATCTGTACTACCGTACTTACTAAATGTCCTGCAGCAGGCAGAGCAGGGCGGGCCGGAACTCACTGATGTCACGTGAAGTGCCTGCGCTGCCTACTTTATGAATGAAGTAGGCGGCGCAGGCATGTGACGTCAGTGAGTTACGTCCGGTCGCCCGCACTGCTCTGCCTGCTACAGGACATTTAGTAAGTACGGTAGTACAGATGGGGCTGGGGATCGGAACGTCAATTAAAGTTATTTTTATAAAATGTTTAAGCAATAAAGCAGTGAGTGAGCGGCGGGGTCGGAGTACAGTGACTGCACCTCCCAGCCGCATTTGCATGACACGGCCCCTCCTCCCTCCCCAGCTGATACATTGCAGTCTGTGATGCTGCAGCATCACAGACTGCAACGTAAGATGGCAGCATTCGGCCCATAAGACGCAGGGGCATTTTCCCACACTTTTGGAGGGGGGGGAGTGCGTCTTATGGGGCGAAAAATCCGGTAATATTGCATAAAATGTAGTAGAAAGCTGGGGTAAAAAAACATCTGTTGCCATCAGTTAGGTGTGTAATCAGCAAAGCAATCTGTATTTTTCAATGATACCATTTTGGGATGTGTATGTTTTTTTTTTATCACTTTTTATTCAATTTTTCTGGAAGGAAAAGTGACCAAAGAACTGAGATTTATTTTTATTTTTTTCTATTTCACTTTACATATTAGATATTTTAATAGTTTGGCATTTTAGGATAAAGAGACCTTCATTTTTTTTAATATAAAATAGGGTGAATTTTATCACATTTTTGGCTATTTATATATTTTTTTTTTAAAATTATTTTTAGTCCTGTAAGAGATGAAAATCTTAAAAACTTGTGGTCAAAATGTGGCAATGCAAACTTAAAAATAAAAAATAATTAAGTATTAAAAAAATATCAAAAAATTTGGCATTGCTGTAACCGTGCTGACCCGCAGAATGAAGTTAACGTGTCAGTTTTACAACATATAGACATAAAAAAAAATGGTGAAATTGTGTTTTTTTTTTCAGCTTCATACTACATCATATGGCTTATTAAGTGGTGCCGCTAGAAAGTACAACTTGTCCTGCAAAAAAAACAAGGCCTAATTTAGGTATGTGAATGGAAAAAAAAATAAAAATAAGTTCTGGCTCCTGGAAGGCAGGCAGTAACTAAAAAAAAAACAAAAAGAGAAAATGGGAAATGGCTGCGTCTGCCTCTGACTACATATATAGTGTTTTCTTCTGTACAATTTGCAACAAGGTAATACACTGCAGAACGACTGTGCAGATTCGATATCTCAGAACTACATAGTTACTGGATGAGTAGAGGTAGGAACACACATCTTCGACTGAAAAACTTAGTGCACGCTCCTTGATCATAATTAGATGTTTTTATGTTGCACAATATGTTTTATGTGGCAGAATTGCTTTTTCTTTCCAATCCCACTTTCCACAACATTATATTCCATAGTAAATGGTCTACAACTTGTACCACAAAAAGCAAGCCCTCATACAGCCATGTAAATTCAAAAATGAAAAAAGTTATGGCTCCGGGAAGACAGGGAAGAAAAATGGAAATGCAAAAACAAACAAAAAATGTCTGGTATTCAAGGACAAGCAAGTGTGACCTCCTCTATAAAAGCAGCAATTTTGTCAGTTTGCTGATCTGGAGCATTCAGGCATGTGCTAAAACAATGCCAAACACAACAGGAATGATCTTAGAGAAGCAATTGTTGCTTCCTATTAATCAGGTAAGGGTTATAAGGAGATTTCCAAAGAATATGAAGTCCATCATTCTACAGTGAGAAAGATTATTCACAAATGAAAAACATTCAAGACAGCTGAAAATCTTCCCAGGGGTGGACTTCCCAGAAAATTCATCACAGGGCCTCAGTTAGCATATTAAATGTTCAAGTTCATGACAGTACAATTGGAAAACACTGAACAAGTATGGCTTGTGTGGAAGGGTTACAAGGAGACAGTCTCTTCTTTCTAAACGGAACATGGCAGCATATTTTAAGTTTACAAAGTTGCATCTGACTTTTGGAAAAATATTATTCGGACTTATGAGACCAAATGTTACAATAGCTCACGGTCACCGCTGTCCTGTGAACACAGGCGATGGCTACCTATGTGTGAATTAGGGCTTTTAAGCATTGTAACACTGTCTTCAGAACTGCTATAGTTAATGTTCTCCTGCTCTGTGAGCTGCTGCATGGATGTGTCCAATTGTTAATCAGCTGTTCCAATATATATATATATATATATATATATATATATATATGCAAAAACACAAATGCAATCGCACTCTGCAAACCAGCACTCTGCCCTGCCTTTATGCTGGATGTTGAATAAGGCATTGGTGTACATTTTGGCCAAAGCGCAATACGCCACTCACCACGTCAAGGTCGCCTTCATGAGTGGTCCCTAACACTAGTTCCTACCTGTTATGGGCCATGACAGCCACACAAAGTCCAGGGAGCGCAGGTACAGCATGCATGCCAAGCACACTCTGCTTTTAACCCCGTCCGGTGCCATTACAGCTTTCATCGGATCCAGGGATGCAAGTACCAACATGCATGCTGAGCCCACTATATACTTCTCCTGGAGCCAAATGGCTACTGGTAGGTGCTATATAAGCAGACTCAGTTTTATACTGACTTTAAAACCAGCCTCCGGGGCAGACTAACTGGTCAGGTGTGCATGACTGCATGGAGATTGCCACGCCTCCAATATATACTACAAAGAAAAAAATGTGGGGGGTTCAGCCCGCACAACCTTGTATGCAGGTGCTCATTGCTATGGCGAAATACAGATACAAACGTAAAAACACAAATGCAATCGCACTCTGCAAACCAGCACTCTGCCCTGCCTTTATGCTGGATGTTGAATAAGGCATTGGTGTACATTTTGGCCAAAGCGTAATAAGCCACTCACCACGCTTTGGCCAAAATGTACACTAATGCCTTATTCAATGTCCAGCATAAAGGCAGGGCAGAGTGCTGGTTTGCAGAGTGCGATTGCATTTGTGTTTTTGCGTTTGTATCTGTATTTCACCATAGCAATGAGCACCTGCATACAAGGTTGTGCGGGCTGAACCCCCCATAGATAGATATATATATATATATATATATATATATATATATATACACCTGGCTGTTTCCTTCAGCCCTTGCCTCTGCGATAGGTCTCAAAAGATCTGCCAGGTCTCTCCAGCTAACTGGAGCCTGCATTACAGCTATAATCCGTCTGCCTGTGTACCTGACCTGTACCTCTTCACCGTACTGTTCCTGTTCTGCCTGCCCTGACATCTGGATTGTTTCACGGATTCACACAAACTCTGCCAGCCCTGTCTTCTGTCTGTCTCCTGACTACATGTATTACTGATCCCTTGGTGCCTCGCACTGGTGTCTCTGACCCCAGTGGGTGAACAGTCAATCACACCAAGACTAATCCAAGAGGTAGCAGCCTAGTGGTTCCCATGCAGCGGAGGCCAGATCCCTGTATAGTGATAAAAAGGTGACAACAATGGGATCTCCAAGATAATGCCCTCAGGACTAGCCCACAGTCAAACCATTTGGTTGGCTCAGTGGTTCTCCAACCATTGCCAGTAACATCAAAGTGGAGATGTTTGACCATAATGCGCAGTTCCACAATGCAGCATATGGACACAAACACCTCATACCAACTGTCAAGCACGGTGGTGGAGGGGTGAGGATATGAGTTTGTTTTTCAGCCAGAGAACCTGGGTACCTTACAGTCATTGAGTCGACCACAAACTCCTTCTGAGTCCTTCCTAAGCCCCCCACAAACAACTTTAGCTGTATGAGTTTATATACAGGCAGCTCTGTCAGGCAGGGGGAAATCAGGGCTCACATGCTTTCTCTATAAGTCCTACAACATTTAAACAGCTTTTTATGTGAAAATACTGAATCAAATTATAGAATCTACATGTCTTTTCCACGGGCGGATTGGGTACTTAAAGTGGCCCTGGAAGAAAACCTAAAAGTGGCTTCAAGTTGTAGGCAAGTCCAAACTGCAGAAGGTGGGGGAAAAAAGTAGGCAGGACCAACACAAGCCACAAGAAGGCAGGAATAGCAGTAGTAGTTGGAGCAGCAGTACCACAGTGCAGCACAAAATACCGCCCCAGCATTAATTAATGCTGAGAGCTAGAGATAAGCAAATTTCATATTTAGAAATTTCATCCACACTTAGTTTATTGGTAAAAGGTGAATTGCGTTATGGATTCCGTTACCACGGACCATAACGCAATTCTATGTCGGAATGCCTAACAGAATCCTCCCCTGCATAACGGAAATGGGACAGATCCGTTTTGCAGCCCATAGACTTCTATTATGACGGAATGAATTCCATCATAGAACTGCGTTATGGTCTATGGTAACGGAATCCATAAAGCAACTTACCTTTTACCAACAAATGAAGTGTGAACGACTTTCATAAGCGGAAATTCGCTGCTCTCTACTGAGAGCATCAGATTGTTATACACCTGGCCAACAGCCATGAAGAGGACCCTGGTGGCCCCCTGGGCATCGGCCTACCCAGAAATCCATGAATAACTCACTTTTCAACTTTTTTGTTAATGCACACAAAAGATGTGGTCTCTGAAATCAGGAATATAACCTAATATTGCACAGCACTTATTTAGGGTTAACTTCCTGTAAAACCACGTTTTTGTCTCTTTACATGTTGAATGTCAGACGTGAACCAAGTTATGGATTTTCCTGCGCACACCTTCCATTAATCAATTACTCCAGCCTGGGAGATGGAAAGGCTGCTCAGCATCCCCAACTCTCCCATCAAAAATTCATCAAAGGCCGGAGTTCTGTAGCTTTGAAGCCTCCCTGCAACTCTCGTGTTTCGATGTCTAGCGATCAGAGGTACCACCCGTTGCTCCCTACCCTGGCCTATGTAATGGGAATGCTTGTTCTAACATGCTGAGCTTTCGCAGCATCTAACGGGAGAACAAGTGGAGAGGAGCCACTGCTGGGACTCCTTAAGAAATCATAGTGCGATTTATAATCGCAGCTAAAAATACCTGATATGCAAGGCCAGCAGTGGCGTCGCCAGGGGGGGGCCAGAGGGGGCCACGGCCCCCCCAACATCATGCTGGGCCCCCCCATGTGCCCCCCCAACTAAAATGCGGACTTTCAATGTAAAGTCAATGGGGGACGGATCCGCTTGAAGATTGAGCCATATGGTGACCTCTTCAAGCGGATCCGTTCCCATTGACTTACATTGTAAGTCTGAACGGATCCGCTCGCCTCCGCACGGCCAGGCGGACAGCTGAATGCTGCAAGCAGCGTTCAGCTGTCCGCCTGTCCGTGCGGAGGCGAGCGGAGCGGAGGCTGAACGCCGCCAGACTGATGCAATCTGAGCGGATCCGCATCCATTCAGACTGCATCAGGGCTGGACGGAGGCGTTCGGGTCCGCTCGTGAGCTCCTTCAAACGGAGCTCACGAGCGGACCCATGAACGCTAGTGTGAAAGTAGCCTTACACTGAGGCTGAGGCTGCTTTTGTTGCAGCAGTGATAAGATTAAGGGACAGGAGAAGTGACAGATGACACAAGAGTTTAGATTACAGGTTGAATTAAATTAACCCTTTAGAATCAAATTGGCTTCTCAGGAGATATATATGTTAAAGGCATCTCATTCAGTAGCTATATAACTAAGGGCCCTTTCACACTTGCGTTGTCCGGATCCAGCGTGTACTCCACTTGCCGGAGGTACACGCTGGATCCGGAAAAACGCAAGTGTACTGAAAGCATTTGAAGACGGATCCGTCTTCAAAATGCGTTCAGTGTTACTATGGCAGCCAGGACGCTATTAAAGTCCCGGTTGCCATGGTAGTAGTGGGGAGCGGGGGAGCAGTATACTTACAGTCCGTGCGGCTCCCGGGGCGCTCCAGAATGACATCAGAGCGCCCCATGCGCATGGATGACGTGTACATGCGATCATGTCATCCATGCGCCTGGGGCGCCCTGACGTCACTCTGGAGCGCCCCGGGAGCCGCACGGACAGTAAGTATGCTGCTCCCCGCTGCACTTTACCATGGCTGCCAGGACTTTAGCGTCCCGGCAGCCATGGTAACCATTGAGAAAAAGCTAAACGTCGTATCCGGCAATGGGCCGAAACGACGTTTAGCTTAAGGACGGATCCGGATCAATGCCTTTCAATGGGCATTAATTCCGGATCCGGCCTTGCGGCAAGTCTTCAGGATTTTTGGCCGAGCAAAAAGTACTGCATGCTGCGGTATTTTCTCCGGCCAAAAAACGTTCCGTTCCGGAACGGAAGACATCCTGATGCATCCTGAACGGATTTCTCTCCATTCAGAATGCATTAGGATAATCCTGATCAGGATTCTTCCGGCATAGAGCCCCGACGACGGAACTCTATGCCGGATCCGGACAACGCAAGTGTGAAAGGGGCCTAAGGGTGGGTTCACATCACCTTTATGGATTGTACTGTCAGTGTCAGACTGTTGTCACTGTGGGTAACAATGCACAACAGACAACAATTCACATTGCACACCACAGTGACAGCTTCTGACTCCTGTCTGACTCCTGAGTCCTCCTGTCCGGCGTCAGCCTCAGCTTCCCTTTACTATAATAAATCACTCAATACTAGTAATCAGAGTTCAGAGAGAGCTGAAGAAGACGAGCCGACTGCACTGAGTCAGCAGCGCAGCAAGTAGTGAGTGAATCGAATGTATCAAGCATCTGCGCATGCGCACCGGCACCTAGAGTCTTCGGTTCACTTGCGAGTCAGCTCAGCAGTCTGACTCACCAAGTGAACCGAAGATCCGATTCATGAATTGGTTCATTTGAATGAGCTGATTCAAATGAACCGATTCACCTAAAAGATCTGAACTTCCCATCACTAAGCGGCGGTGCAGGGGAGGGAGAGGCGTGTCCCTTCCCCTTGCTCTGATAGGTTGCAGGCACTAGACCGGCAGCCTATCAGAGGCCGGCGCAGGCGCGCGATGACGTCATCGCGCCGCCTGAGCCATACAGCGTGGGACACAGGCCAGAAGAGGCCTGCATCGCATCGCTGACACTGAGGTAAGTATAATTTTTTTTTTTTTTTTTACAATAGTGATACTTGGGGGGGGGGGGGGGGGGGACTTACCTAATAATGGCACATGATGGGGGGGCTTACTTAATAATGGCACATTGGGGGGGACTTACTTAATGATGGCACATTGGGGGGGACTTACTTAATAATGGCACATGAAGGGGGGGTACTTACTTAATAATGGCACATGATGGGGGGGCCTTAATACTGGCACATGATGGGGGGGACCTAATACTGGCACATGATGGGGGGACCTAATACTGGCACATGATGGGGGGCTTATTACTGGCACATGATGGGGGGCTTATTACTGGCACGTAATGTGGGTCTTATTACTGGCACGTAATGGGGGGTTATTACTGGCACGTAATGTGGGTCTTATTACTGGCACGTAATGGGGGGTTATTACTGGCACGTGGAGTCATCTACGGGGGCACTAAGAAGGGGTAATTTATACTTGCAAAATTATGGGGGACATTGAGGGCATCTACTGGGGCATTTTATACTGGTACATTATGGGGGCACTAGGAGGAAGGGGGAGAGGAGCACTATGGGGCATTTACTGGGGGCACTATATAGGGGTATTTTATACTGGCACATTATGGGGGACATTAGCTCAACTGGGGGCATAAGGGGGTATTTTTTGCACTGTCATATTAAATGGATAATTATTTCTACTGGGGGGCATTATGGTGGGCTTTATTACTCCCCCATGGTATGACCCCCCTAGTAGCAGCACCAGCCTCTCCCTGCTCTGCTATCCCTCTGCCTCTTCTCCAAATCCTTATTATGAAATCTTTCTCATTAGGATAAAACACATCAGCTCCGCCGAGACCCCGGCCAAAGTGTGGAAGTGGCGTCCGAGACCCCCAAGGGCCAAGCCAAGTAACTGTAAGTCTTCATGTCAAATATGTTTGTTATACACATATAGCCTACACTGTGCCCCACAATATACAGTATACCGCCACGCTGTGCCCCACAATATATAGTATACCTCTACACTGTGCAGTCTGTTCTATAAGCACCCTTGTTCTGTGGCGGTGGACAGAAAATAATCTGGAAGTGCCCCTCCCGAGACCAGGCTCTGATCCGCCACTGGACCGCTCACAGGAGTGTACATTTCTTCTAAACTGTAATCCGTATCTTCTGACCTGCAGAAATCAGCACTCGCTCGATAAGAACTAACAGGCAGTACCTGTAGGCTGTAGCCTGGCCCTGTTTCCGAAGCTAGCCGAGTGGTGTAAGGTTAAGGTACTAGTAGAGATGAGCGGCCGCTGAATCCTGATTTAAAGTTAAAGTTACTGCAGGATATGGATTACAGTTTAGAAATGTCAAATGTACACTCCTGTGAGTGGCGGGGAGGGGGATCTGTGGATGACACTGTTATAGGGAGGGGGATCTGTGGATGACACTGTTATAGGGAGGGGGATCTGTGGATGACACTGTTATAGAGAGGGGGATCTGTGGATGACACTGTTATGGAGGGGGAAATGGGGATGACACTGTCATGGGGTGGATCTGTGGATGACACATATAGCATAAGATGCTATACATTGCACGGTATGTGGCATCCACAGATCCCCCCCATAGCAGTGTCATCCACAGACAGCTGGACTTTTCTTCCCTGTTGCGGTTTTAGGTATTGGGTAAAGTATCGCAGCATTTCTAAGTGTACTTGTGTAAATGTATCGTTGTTATAGCTGCCCCCTCTACTTTTGTCCTGGCCCCCAGTGTGCCCCCCCAAAATTTGAAAGCTAGAGACGCCACTGAAGGCCAGTACTGTAACAGTGAGTAACTGAGTCCTAGAACCTTTACTAAGTTCACTGGATTCTTTAAATGGCATCTGTCAGTAGATTTATACCTATGAAACTGGCAGACCTGCTGCATGTGCTCTTGGCAGCAGAAGGTATCTGTGTTGGTCTCAATGTCATATGTGCCCGCATTACTGAGAAAAATCACATTTTAATATATGCAAATAGGTATCTAGGAGCAAAGTGGGTGTTGCCATTACACCTACAGGCTCAACTCTCTCTGCAATTGCCGCACAATCTCCACTTTGACAGAGCCAGGCAGTGCACACTTATCACATGTGGGGGGCATTTTTAGAATTGTAGACCCCTTTAAGCTTTGATCTTTAATTTTTATACTGTACTTTAGAAACAACATTTTCTACATCCAATTAGGAATTCTTAATTAATAGAGAGGTATTCTCACGTGTTGGCTAAAGTGAAGAGTAGTTATAAGGAGCATTACTTATTCTGGAGGACCTGTCCTGCATTATACAGACAACCCATTCATTTACATGCAGCGATCACCTCCACTGTATGGGGACGAGCAATGGTCACTGCTATCGCTCACCCTCATACAGACACCATTTCTCAGGATCTGCTGCCCAGAAACAATGATTGAGGTGTCCGCACTAAAAATCATTCCACCCAATGAGCTATGGCTTTGCTTCTTCATCGCATTTTCTGCGGCACCTTTACAGGAGCGGACTATAAGAACGAATGTTCATACTAACGCTTGTCCCGCTAATCTGCCAAACAATTCGGAGTTGCATATGACCTACTTTTTGAATTCCAATATGTTGAAGCTAAGGCATCAATGGACAGAACTATGGCTTGCTCCAGTCTACCCAAACGTGTTACTATAACAGGCCACGCCATTCCCTAGGCCTCTATTAGGCCCTACGCTTTATGATAAATGTATCTGGGCTCTCTGCAATGCTCATTTTCACTTAGCCTCCCCGGAGTTGCCAATAATTTCCTTTTTGTACACCCACCTCTTATCTCATGGTTTGCATTCCAAATGTCAAATCTGTGGCATCATGAAAAGATTTCTAGACTGGCGGATATTGTAGACATCTTTTCCTAACTCTTGTATATTTTCCATGCAGTCCAGTCTAGATTCTATCTTCCTGACTCCGCTCACTATGGGTATCTCCAAATTAACTAACACCTCCCAATGTCACCTTTTCTGCAATTTCTAATATACAGTACATAAATCACTCATCAGCTTCCAGCTGGATGCCTTCCCTAAACATCCATATACGCTTAAATGGGGACCTGCATGTTACATGTTTGGTCTAACAACTATGTGTACATTATACAATGAAAATCAATATAAACTCCTGATGATGTGATGAGACACCCCAGAGCTGCTACAAAAACTTAAGCCACAATTAGACTGAATGATAATCGGGCAAATTAATGGGAACAATCATTCATACCAACTCTCATTCCCGATAATTGTCTTGTTTCCTCAAGCAGCTGATCAGCCGATGAAGGAGCTTGTTGATTGACTGATCAGCTGCTTGATGAAATCGTTCCTCCCGCAATCCGTTTGCGTCGGCCTCTTAATCAGGCTGGTGCAAACGAGCGTCGATGGATGTGTTCTCATACATTGGTGCTTACACTGCCTGAACATGGGGCAGTGTAATAGTACCCTTTGGCCTACTATTCCTAACCTGGCTGCATCGCTACTGTCTGGCCCTGTCAATCAAGGCAGCGAGGGGGGGGGGTCTGGCAGAAATAAGTGGAGTTTGGGTGCAACAAGAGCAATGGTAATGCCCTCATTGCACTGAAGGCCTCATTTGCATATCAAGAAAAAGTATCATAACAGAGCCTCAACATCAACAAAAGAAAAACAGTTTTTTAATCAGGTACACCACTATGTCTATCAGGTGCCTAAGCAGACAGCTGGATAGGGAGGTCATTGGTAACAGATTCCTTTTAAATGTTTCTTCTAATATTGCTTGTTTTAAGTACTACAAGCCTATGTACAATAATAACCTGGAGACTGCATTGAGCTGTGTTGGTCTGTTTTGGGCCACTTTTATGGTTACTGTTCTTGAAATACAGGAGTCAGCAACCTCCAGCACTCCAGTTGTTGGGGAACTATATCCCCCAGCATGCAAACTTGCTCTGCTAGTCTTGGAACTCCCGAAGAAGTGAATGGAGCATTCTGGGAGTTGTAGTGTCAAAACAGCTGGAGGTTGTAATGTGCCGAAAGATAACTTTATTTAGCTTTTCTTTTTTCTTTTATTGTAATGAATCAATAAATATATAGGGGGCATTTATTATGTGCTTTACACCACAATAGTGGTGCAAAAAAAGTCGCAGATTCTGTAGCGCATCATATTTGCTGTAAATTTCTGTGACTTTTCCCCCTTCATGCCACTTTTGTGAAGCGGAGAGAAAGGGGCCCGCCACATTTATCTTTATTCATGCCAGTTTTCTGGCTTGAATAAAGACAGAAATCTACGGCAGCTAGGAGGCTGTCACACGGCCAGTGGAAGGATCCGCAAAAGCTAAGAGAGGCCTCTGCATAAATTTGGTGTTTCCTCCGGTGGCGCAAATGTCTTCACACTTTATTTTTTAAAAAGTAATGTAATGGGACTATATAGTCTAATAGCAATCGACTTTTGATAAAAGAAATCATGACGTGGGTAAGGTATAATAACCAGAACCGGCAGTATTCTAAACTGTCACATATGTGGTCACCATATCTGTGGTGCCCTTGTAACTGTGACTGACCCATGATTTCTGATAGCCTTATACACTACCATTTAGATTTATTTTCAGATTTAGCACACATGTATCAACCAAACACAGCTCAGCAAGATTTGTGCCCTCAGCACAAGCTCTTTCTCTACCTTCAAGCCGTGTATCACTGGGACGCTCAGCCTGTCGTGTTCTACAGCAGTGATCTGCCATTTATATCAGGCCAAAATACGCTGCTATATTTAGTTGTGAAATTGGCCTTTTATGCTCCTGATGTTTACAGAGTCGGGGAGAAATTAATGTTGACAGCCGCAGGCAACTCATTTTAACCCTTTCCTTGCAGCACTGAATGCGGCACACCTCTCCACAGGGAAAAGTACCTGCTAGGAGTGGGGAAATAAAGGACTGTCCTCAGGACACGACTGCAATAGTAACCAGTACTGCTATTCTACCTATTAGAGTAATACTGTCATTCCATTATACACACAGTATCAGGGTCAATCCCTTGCACACTCATGATCTTTGCACTTCAAGAATATGTCCAAAATCTGCCCTTTTCTTGCTGTGAAAACTTTCCCTCACCTCTCCCTTCTATACTCAAAAGCTTAAAAATAAGTCACAAAAAAGATGTCAGCGGCTGCCCAGTGTGGAACAACCAATGTGAAAATAAATATCATCCTATCACATATACATGACAAAATAACGTGCATCCACCTCTAAAACGTGCATAGCACAGATGTGATGATTTCAACAAGAGGGTATGCTTTCAGTTATTTTTAGATTACACAGAGGTTGATAAGCTCAGTACATTAGAAGGTACCAATGAAAGTGAAAAATCCTCCAAATCCAACTGAGATGATGCCAGCTTAAGGCAGCTTTCAGCCAGAGGTCAACAGCAGAAACTCTAAGGCTAGTTTCACACTAGCGCTAAAATCTCCCGGCAGAGGAACAGCCTGCTGGTGGTCATCATATCTGACATAGCCGGAAACTGCCAAAGCAATGGTATTTGTCTCGCCGAATCCCTGCACTAATGCTCGAAACAGGCCATATCCCTATCGAGTCCCATAATAATTAATGGGTTCCATCCACTATACAGTAGAATATATTGTAAATGGGTTTTCCAGGACTTTTATTCTGCACTGCTTCCATTCAGTAACCATTGATAGTGATAGAGCTGTGTAGCTCCAGTGCCTATTTCTTGCACCAAAGTTATTGAAAAACAGGTCATTGGCACCAGGAGTCAGACTCCTGAGGATCAGATACTGATGACCTACCTTAAAAATGAGTAATCATTATAAAAGTACTGGAAAAAAACCTTTAAACATATCACTCTCACCCACTAAGCTTTCCACAGTGCTGCATCCCATACATTTCCTTCTTCATCTCTGTCTACCACCCTAATCATGCTTTATTTTCTGCAAATGATCTAACACTAAAAAAAAAGAAAAAATATTCTCCTAGACTGCAGTCACAGAAGAACAATCATAATGCAGATCTAAACACATTCAGGTTTTGTAAAAAGCTGGGTCTCAACTCAGGAGAAAATGTACTTAAAGGGGGTATCCCATGACTAATGTAAAAATTGAAAATTAGACATAATATAGTACATGACAAATTCTTTCTAACAAAACCAAACAAGCCCTGTACCTTACATGGATCCAGAGATCTCCCCATTCATTGCTCTGCTAGATTTATATCAAGCTGACAGCTCAGGGGAGTGTCTGTTCTTCTGCAGCTCAGGGTGTGTGTCTCAGCTCTCCCTATCACAGCTCAGGGGGCGTGTCCATTCTCTCCCTATCACAGCTCAGGAGGCAGTTAAAGGATGAAACTGAGCATGTGCGGCCATCTCAGTGAGCAGGATAAAGAAATAAATAAAAAAACAGCAGGTGTAGGTGGTGCTACACAGATATATTTTATTGAATAACCCAGTGGCTATACTAAATCTTTAATTACATGCAATCGCAAAAGTATTCAGATTCAGGTGCTGGTTTGAAAACTCTAGAATATTGTTCATGGGACAACCCCTTTAAGACATACGTTAAAGCAAAATAAGGGTACAGCCACACATAGCATGTGTGGCCATACCCTACCAGTTAAAAGGAACCAACTAGGTATACTGTATATGCACACATTCAGTATTTGCTAGGATATTCTTTTGCTGGGGCTCTTTGACAATACACATTTACCAGTTATTAGGCCATACTGCCTCTTACACCAGACTTTATAGACACTTCAGAAACTGCCCAACAGGAGTATGCCTTACACAGCTCTAGCTGACACTTGACATTGTGCTTGATTACATTAGGTGCTTATGAAGTTTTACACTACCGTATATACTCCACAATAGGAAGACACAGGAATTAATGCCATCCCGCCATTATGTGTATCTTATTTCTGAAGTGTGCCACTAAAGGAAAGGTCCTGACACACATTTAATCCTATCAACTATTTGCTAAACAGACAACAAGGTAAAAAACTGCAAATAGATGCAATTATCACTGGCCAGGTCTGCGATACAAGATGGGCAGAATAGAGGTGTTACGTCCCATTACTACGCTGACACCTGATGTACCAGGCGACCCTCACTCAGGTCAGGTGCCCCCCTCCTTCCACTGCTTCACATGTCAAATCCAATCAACAACAACAAAGCACTGGTTGAAGGAACACCGCTGTATCGTGCTATATCCTGAGAGCAACAATGGTAAACTATCAGCCAGAAACATGGAGTGCAAGCTTTTCTGTCAAGGGAAAGCAACCATATTCTGCCACAAAATAAATATATTCAAAGATTACACAATAGACGTTAGTGGCGAGGGGATGACTGCATATAGTTATTAGTAGAGATTAGTGGCGTCGCTAGAGGGGGGCGAGGGGGGGCAATTGCCCCCCCTATGTTGTCCCTTGCCCCCCCGGGTGCCCCCCCCCCCGCTGATTCCCCAGAGTGAATACTAATGAGCGCTTCCATTATGGAAGCGCTCATTAGTACCGAAGGACCAGGAAGTGGTGAACGCTCTGTACTCACCACTTCCTGGTCCTCGGCTGTCGGCTGTGCAGGGCTGCGCACAGCGTGAGGGCGCTCTGTGACCTCACGCTGTGCGCGCCAGTTTAGAGCACAGTCGACTGAGGAGAAAATGGCAGGCGGCGTCCGTCCAGGAACAGGAGAGGTAAGTGTTTTTATTTTTTATTTTATAAAAAATGTGGCTGCTGGGGGCATTATGGGGGCTAATAGGAGGCATATAAGGGCTAATTGGAGCCATATGGGGCATTTGGAGGCATATTTGGGGGCTAATAGGAGGCATATGGGGGCTATTTGGGGGCTAATTGGAGGCATATATGGGGGCTAATTGGAGGCATATTTGGGGCTAATTGGAGGCATATTTGGGGCTAATTGGAGGCATATTTGGGGCTAATAGGAGGCATATGGGGCTAATAGGAGGCATATGGGGCTGATAGGAGGCATATGGGGGCTAATTGGAGGCATATGGGGGCTAATTGGAGGCATATGGGGGCCTATGGGGCTAATTGGAGGCATATGGGGGCTAATTGGAGGCATATGGGGGCTAATTGGAGGCATATGGGGGCATATGGGGCTAATTGGAGGCATATGGGGCTAATTGGAGGCATATGGGGGCTAATTGGAGGCATATGGGGCTAATTGGAGGCATATGGGGGCATATGGGGGCTAATAGGAGGCATATGGGGGCTAATTGGAGGCATATGGGGGCTAATTGGAGGCAAATGGGGGCATATGGGGCTAATAGGAGGCATATGGGGGCAATAGGAGGCATATGGGGGCTGATAGGAGGCATATGGGGGCTAATAGGAGGCATATGGGGGCTAATAGGAGGCATATGGGGGCTAATTGGAGGCATATGGGGGCTAATTGGAGGCAAATGGGGGCATATGGGGCTAATAGGAGGCATATGGGGTAATAGGAGGCATATGGGGGCTGATAGGAGGCATATGGGGGCTAATAGGAGGCATATGGGGGCTAATAGGAGGCATATGGGGGCTAATAGGAGGCATATGGGGGCTAATTGGAGGCATATCGGGGCTAATTGGAGGCATATGGGGGCATATGGGGCTAATAGGAGGCATATGGGGGCTAATAGGAGGCATATGGGGGCTAATAGGAGGCATATAGGGGCTAATTGGAGGCATATGGGGGCTAATTGGAGGCATATGGGGGCTAATTGGAGGCATATGGGGGCTAATTGGAGGCATATGGGGGCATATGGGGGCTAATAGGAGGCATATGGGGGCTAATAGGCATATGGGGGCTACTTGGAGGCATATGGGGGCATATGGGGCTAATAGGCATATGGGGGCTAATAGGAGGCATATGGGGGCTAATAGGAGGCATATAGGGGCTAATAGGAGGCATATGGGGGCTAATTGGAGGCATATGGGGGCTAATTGGAGGCATATGGGGGCTAATTGGAGGCATATGGGGGCATATAGGGGCTAATAGGAGGCATATAGGGGCTAATAGGAGGCATATGGGGGCTAATTGGAGGCATATGGGGGCTAATTGGAGGCATATGGGGGCTAATTGGAGGCATATGGGGGCATATGGGGGCTAATTGGAGGCATATGGGGGCTAATTGGAGGCATATGGGGGCTAATTGGAGGCATATGGGGGCTAATTGGAGGCATATGGGGGCATATAGGGGCTAATAGGAGGCATATAGGGGCTAATAGGAGGCATATGGGGGCTAATTGGAGGCATATGGGGGCTAATTGGAGGCATATGGGGGCTAATTGGAGGCATATGGGGGCTAATTGGAGGCATATGGGGGCTAATTGGAGGCATATGGGGGCTAATTGGAGGCATATGGGGGCTAATAGGAGGCATATGGGGGCTAATAGGAGGCATATGGGGGCTAATAGGAGGCATATGGGGGCTAATAAGAGGCATAATGGGGGCTAATGAGGCATAAGGGCTGATATGGGAGCTAATGAGGCATAAGGGCTGATATGGGGGCTAATGAGGCATAAGGGCTGATATGGGGGCTAATGAGGCATAAGGGCTGATATGGGAGCTAATGAGGCATAAGGGCTGATATGGGGGCTGATATGAGAGGCATAATGAGGGCTAATGAGAGGCATAATGTGTCATCCACAGATGCCCCCATAACAGTGTGTCTTCCACAGATCCACCATAACAGTGTGCCTGTGCACTGACGAGAGACAGAAAGAAGGGGAAAGAATACGTGGATGCAAGCAGAGGACGGCACAGCAGACGACTGAGTAGCTTCTTTTGTAAGTAAATTGCTTTATTATAACTGTATCCCTGCATATCGCAATTCACTCGTATTTTGTAATCTTATTGATATATACTTATTTTGTTTGTGCCCCCCCATTTTTGACTGTGGTATCTTTGTGCCCCCCCTATATATTGTTCCTAGAGTCGCCACTGGTAGAGATGAGCGAATCACGTCGATTTGCATAACATTTTATTGTAATACTGTACAAAGCGGGAGCTCCGTACAGTACTAGAATGTATTGGCTCTGAAGAGCCGAAGTTATTACTTCTTGAAGTCTCACGAGATATTAACTTTGTGAATTAATTATTACTGTAAAGAACCTTGATACTGAACTTGGGTTGGGTACCGAGTGGTACTTTAGTTTTTCATCTATAGTTTTTTTTAGGGGTGCAACCGAAATTTCGGCGGCCGAAAATATCGGCCGAAAATGCACCTAATCTGTTTCTGCCGATATTTTTACATATCGGCCGGAAATAGCGGGGAGGGACTGGGAGGAGGAGCTGGGGGCCGGTGCGTTCACTGTGCTCCGGCCCCCAGCTCCAGTAGTTATAAAATGTGTGCAATTAATAAGCATTCTATTCATGAGGCCCCCTCTGCAGTATTACATTCAATACAGCCACATCCTACTCACAGGGCTGTCATCTTAATGCTGGCCGGCCGGGCAGACGAGCGGCAGCGTCACGACTGACGTCACATGCCTGCGCCGCCTCCTTCATTCAGAAAGTAGGCCGGGCACATGACGTCAGTTGTGACGCTGCCGCTCGTCTGCCCGGCCGGCCAGCATTAAGATGACAGCCCTGTGAGTAGGATGTGGCTATATTGAATGTAATACTGCAGAGGGGGCCTCATGAATAGAATGCTTATTAATTGCACACATTTTATAACTACTGGAGCTGGGGGCCGGAGAACAGTGAACGCACCGGCCCCCAGCTCCTCCTCCCAGTCCCTCCCCGCTATTTTTTATTAATTGTACAATGGGGGGGGGGGGGGGGCTGTGGATGGCACTGTTATGGGGTGGGGGTCTGTGGATGGCACTGTTATGGGGTGGGGGTCTGTGGATGGCACTGTTATGGGGTGGGTGGGGGTCTGTGGATGGCACTGTTATGAGGTGGGGGGGTCTGTGGATGGCACTGTTATGAGGTGGGGGGGGTCTGTGATGGCACTGTTATGAGGTGGGGGGGTCTGTGGATGGCACTGTTATGGGGTGGGGGGTCTTTTAAAAGTATTTGGGCAAAAAGGCAGTTTCGGTTTCGGTCAAGGGGTATTCTGAATTTTCGGTTTCGGACCAGAATTTTCATTTCGGTGCACCCCTAGTTTTTTTTTATCGAATATAACATTAATCCCATGATTAATGTAAAAAATGAAAATCCCATATCATATAGTACGTGTCTCTTTCTAACAAACTAAGAACCAACCCTGTACCTCACATGGATCCCCTGCTAGATGTCAAGACGGCAGCTTAGAGGGCATGTAGTTTTTCAGGTATAAAACTATACTACATTTTTAATTACATGCAATAATAAAAGTATTCAGATCCAGGTGCTGATTTAAAAAATGTTGAATATTTTTCATGGGACAACTCTTTTAACCCCCTTAGTGACCAACAATGTGACGTTTTACATCTGAGGTGGCTAAGTGTTGCATGGGTTCCCCTAGCTAGATGGAGAAGGTGTTCAGCTGTCTAATGACAGTCAGACCCCTACGTCAGACCCTGATTGGTTAAACTTCTGGAAAAGTGGTTTCAGATGGAAGAGGTTTCCATTTTCACCCCAAAAGGTACCATGTTTGATTTGATCACTGTACAGTTCACATGCATTTGTCCAACACAGCACTGCCTGTTGTAGGGTCTCAGATAATATGCCCTCATTCATATTCTATATAGAGCACAGCATTAAAACTTGGGATGCTTTGAATTCCCTTTGCTTTACCACTTCCACTGGGAGATAATTTCATGAGTCAAACCATTTTCTGCAAGGGAGAAACATATTGTTCACAGAATCTCAAAACAAACAATATTAATGTGTTACACCTCCTCTGGGGTTAAGAGCATTTTATGTGTGAATTCATTATTTTGCCAACAATGGATAAAAGATTCTCAAGGCTCTCTAATGGTGGAACCTACAGCTGATTTAAACGTAACTACTGCAATTTCAGCAATTCTTCCTCAAAATCATACAGGCGTATGTCTCCCTTGACCAACCCATATCACACTTGACTGGCAAAATGATGGCCTGGAGTTTGGTTAAATTGTTCTCTCTGTCAATAGAAAAAAAAGCTAAGAAAAAACATCAGCGTCAGCCACCCTTCCAATATCTCCAGCACTGTGAAGCTTACAGAGATTTTTCTGTGCATTCATTCAGATTGTATGGGTACTCAGTTTTATCCTTAAAAAGCCAATGCATCTTAAATACATGGTAATTCTACATGAAAAGCATTGCCAACAAAAACAGCTACAAAGAGGGTTCATTTACTAGCTAAATGGCTCTTTTTTGGTGTATATTTGTCGCGTGAAATGTTGCACACCATTTTTTGCGTAAATTTTGCAAGATATGCCTCAGTTCGCTACTTTTTACAGCGTTCTATTTTTATGACAAATTAATGGGTTTACACCTGTTTTAGACTACATTTATTACTTTTGACATTTTCAAATGTCACAAAAAAGGTGCATCCTACGCCAGGCTTCCAGAGTCTACTTTTACACAAATAAGTGTGAACCATATTGCAATCACGGCAAATATATTATTTAGGCTCACCATTTCATACATTTGGCGCAGACACAAAAAGCAAAGACAGACTCAAAAATGAGACAACAACCGCAAATAATAAATGTTCCCCAAAATGTTTATATAAGCAAACCCAAAGATGTTAACCACATAATGGCACACCTCATTGTGATGCTGACCACAAAGAGGCATACCGTTTGGAATAATTACTGGACTGTATTATTCCCTAGAAATACAGACGTGGACAAAATTGTTGGTACCCTTTGGTCAATGAAAGAAAAAGTCACAATGGTCACAGAAATAACTTTAATCTGACAAAAGTAATAATAAATTAAAATTCTATAAATGTTAACCAATGAAAGTCAGACATTGTTTTTCAACCATGCTTCAACAGAATTATGTAAAAAAATAAACTCATGAAACAGGCATGGACAAAAATGATGGTACCCCTAACTTAATATTTTGTTGCGCAACCTTTTGAGGCAATCACTGCAATCAAACGCTTCCTGTAACTGTCAATGAGACATCTGCACCTCTCAGCAGGTATTTTGGCCCACTCCTCATGAGCAAACTGCTCCAGTTGTGTCCGGTTTGAAGGGTGCCTTTTCCAGACTGCATGTTTCAGCTCCTTCCAAAGATGCTCAATAGGATTGAGGTCAGGGCTCATAGAAGGCCACTTTAGAATAGTCCAATTTTTTCCTCTTAGCCATTCTTGGGTGTTTTTAGCGGTGTGTTTTGGGTCATTGTCCTGTTGCAAGACCCATGACCTGCGACTGAGACCAAGCTTTCTGACACTGGCTAGTACATTTCTCTCTAGAATTCCTTGATAGTCTTGAGATTTCATTGTACCCTGCACAGATTCAAGACACCCTGTGCCAGACGCAGCAAAGCAGCCCCAGAACATAACAGAGCCTCCTCCATGTTTCACAGTAGGGACAGTGTTCTTTTCTTGATATGCTTCATTTTTTCGTCTGTGAACATACAGCTGATGTGCCTTGGCAAAAACTTCGATTTTTGTCTCATCTGTCCACAGGACATTCTCCCAGAAGCTTTGTGGCTTGTCAACATGTAGTTTGGCATATTCCAGTCTTGCTTTTTTATGATTCGTTTTCAACAATGGTGTCCTCCTTGGTCGTCTCCCATGTAGTCCACTTTGGCTCAAACAACGACGGATGGTGCGATCTGACACTGATGTTCCTTGAGCATGAAGTTCACCTTGAATCTCTTTAGAAGTCTTTCTAGGCTCTTTTGTTACCATTCGGATTATCCGTCTCTTAGATTTGTCATCAATTTTCCTCCTGCGGCCACGTCCAGGGAGGTTGGCTACAGTCCCATGGATCTTAAACTTATGAATAATATGTGCAACTGTACTCACAGGAACATCTAGTTGCTTGGAGATGGTCTTATAGCCTTTACCTTTAACATGCTTGTCTATAATTTTCTTTCTGATCTCTTGAGACAGCTCTTTCCTTTGCTTCCTCTGGTCCATGTCGAGTGTGGTACACACCATATCACCAAACAACACAGTGATTACCTGGAGCCATATATATAGGCCCAATGGCTGATTACAAGGTTGTAGACACCTGTGATGCTAATTAGTGGACACACCTTGAATTAACATGTCCCTTTGGTCACATTATGTTCTGTGTTTTCTAGGGGTACCATCATTTTTGTCCATGCCTGTTTCATGAGTTTATTTTTTTACATAATTCTGTTGAAGCATGGTTGAAAAACAATGTCTGACTTTCATTGGTTAACATTTATAGAATTTTAATTTATTATTACTTTTGTCAGATTAAAGTTATTTCTGTGACCATTGTGACTTTTTCTTTCATTGACCAAAGGGTACCAACAATTTTGTCCACGTCTGTATATGCCTCTAGTAACGAATATAGTATAATATACTGCATATAGCATAATAGTTCTATAGTTACATATTAATAGAATTAATAAACAATAATAATATTACACATCAGTCTGCCTTTGAGCTGATCATTAGTTTAAAGGGGTTATCCAACCCCTAAAATACCTCCCCATATGCTTGGGCCCTCAAAGAGGTTGTACTTACCTCGCTCCCCAGCACCCGCGTCGTTTCTGCGGATGAAAATATCCAGCATCGGGGGGTTGCTAATAGTAGGCCGCAATGAGAACGAGCGTGCCCAGCATCACCCACGATGCTAGGGAGGCTCGTTCCCATCACTCCCTGCTATTGGCTGCCCCCGTTCAGGCATTGGAAGCGACGCAGGTGCTGGGGAGCCAGTTGAGTACAACCTTTGTGAGGGGCCTGAGTATATGAGGAGGCAATTTAGGGGTTGGATAACCATTTTCAGAACCATATTTTCAGGAATATGAGATGCACCTGACCATAAGATGCACCCCAGATTTAGACAACAGCAAATTGAAAAAAAATGTTTTATACTTATTAAACCCTCCCTGGTGGTTTAAAGGGAATCTGACACCCCGATTTTGGACCATTTTCTGCAATATTACATGAGTAGTACTGCAGATATAGAGTCCAGATCACTGTTTTATTTTTTTCTAAGGTCCCCTCAGAGCTGCATTGAAGCAGGCTTTCACAGTCTATATTTACATACCTATTGCTTCCATCATGTTCTCAGCCAAAGCTCTTTAAGATTCTGTAGAGGATCACGTCTATTACCAGAGGCCCTGTGTCCTCTACCAGTGGTCCACAGTGAAGCTGGCTCTGTTGAATGGTGAGTGCTGGAGTTGGTGGCCGCAGTACTTGTGGGTCACAATGCACCCATGCATGTTATATGACTATAGGTTTCCTTTAGGCTTAGATTGATGGAGGTGTGGTGGCTGCATCACTATGAAAACATCCTGAGACGTCTCTAACTTCTCTTCCTGACCATTCTGCACCAGTACAGTTAGAGGCTATGTCAAAGAAAGGGAAGAGCCTACAGATCGATATACTACACTAAATTTGTTCCCTATCACTGTCCAATTTCTGCCCTGCACGCACTTTCAGTTGCGCATTAATGGTTTTGATGTCACTTGTGGCAGATCTGAATTCCACACACATTCCAGCACCCCCATTATACCTGAAACAAATGGTACAGTCCTGATTGCAGGAGGACCTAGTGCAGTCAGGCAGTTTCATGTGAAAATTATATCTTCCGTTACACACACAGTTTTGACCAGAACCCAGAAGTTAGATAATACAAAGAGGAATCAAAGAGTGGATAGCTCATCTTCCTCTTCCTGAGATTATTACTTAATGGGAGTTTGTAATGAGGCCACAGAGAGAAGTATTCCAAGGTGTCCGCCCTGCGCCAAACTGGCTGCCAGGAATCCGGAGATCTAGTCAGCTGTATGAGCGATCTGCTGGGTTAATGCAGAAGCAGTAAGAGAGATCTGGCACTGCTGGATCACCCTGACTGCAGACTATAAGACACAGGCACCTTTACGCAAGATTTCTTTTAGTTAAAAAAGTGTGTCTTATAGTCTGGAATAAGTCATATAATTCCACAAATTCATATCAACTTTCTGTGTAACATGAGAGGGGTTAAATACAAATCTGAAGGCATTCACTTCATTTCTCAAGGACTGTAGAATTTTTGTCATGGTGTAAAAGTGCTGGATTTTTTCTACCAGCTCAGAAGGCAAGCAGGTTCAGATTGTCAATGGAAAATAACGTATAGTTCTGGAAGCTAACACATCATTTGGAAAGCAGAAGTGTGCATGAGGAAACAATCTAATGAAAAGCTCAATACTGACAGACCTGAGACCATGGAGGACACATATTCTGATATTTTCACCTGAATCCCACTTCATTAATATACATAAGAGTTCCAAGATCAGGAACCTTTCTTTTAAGCAGTAAGATGGTTACAAAAATGCCACACAACTTCTAAGAACAAAAGGGAACTCAAAGCATTCCCATGCTCTCATCGGACCATATCATTTGTCAGGTGTGTGAATACATCAATATGAACTAGAAAAGCTACAATTTATGGGGAAATTGTGTGACTTGCTCTTGCCTCTACCAGTAGTCTACAACTGGAGTGGCTGGAGTAACTGGGTGGAGTGGCTGGAGTAACTGTTGTGTGGTTGGAGTGGCTGGAGTAACTGTTGTGTGGTTGGAGTGGCTGGAGTAACTGTTGTGTGGTTGGAATGGCTGGAATAACTGTGGAAAGGTTGGACTGTGCAGAGTAACTTTATGGAGTGGGCAGAGTAACTGTGTGGAGTGTTTGGAGTGAGTAAAGATTTTAGGTTTACACATTACACTAACCCATTGATTGATGACATTTAAAAAGTGCACATGGCAAGCTTGATAGAGTGAGAAATGCACTTCAACTTTTATTTATATACAGTAGCACATTTAATTGCAATGTTGTTGCCCAGAGCTTCACAGTTACATTAAAACATACATTTATAAAACATTAGCAGCATTATCAAGCCTAGCAGATGAAGGTATGACCACATGCATTTGGGGGGTCTCAGCATCTTGACGTAGAATCAAGGTGAAGGTGTGCTATCTGATGATATTGATAATCAGTGTTCACAACCACTGTTTCCTGGCAACGCTCATTCCTGTTTATGCAGGTTCTAAGCGTGTGACACCACATCACGATGTACCTCCTGGGCACATTCACTGTCACAAACCTCCATTTCCACTATGCTGCTGTGGGGCTCCGGATCCCGAAAGCGTGGGTATGAAAGACCCAGTTTAGTCCAGCGTATCTTTGCAGCTTTAGATCTCTTTCCTTTAGATGGCGTGATGATATTCACACAGCTCTAATTTATTTGTGTAAATGTAGCTAGCTGAAACACCAGTGGGACAGTGGAGAAAAGTAATAGATAATCTAATTAAAGAAGAACGTGTGATGAAGAACCATACTAAAAAAATCACAAAATCTCGACCAAGTATGGAAAAACTGGTTACTTTAGGGTTGGAGGTTGTTTTTTTTTTGTTTTTTTTTCCTCTCGTCCTCCCCTCCCCTCTCCTCATGGGTGGGAGGGTATTAAGGAGGGAAGGGGGAGAGGGAGGGAGGAGGGAGGGGGGAAAAGGGGAAGGAAGGAAAAAAGAGAAAGAAAAAAGATAAATTGTAATTACTAATCGTTAATATCTGACTTTTATCTATTGTTGGACTAATGTGTTCTTCTTTGGATGTTTTTTTTTTCTATGAAATTAAAATAAAGATTAATATTTAAAAAAAAAAAAAAAAAAAAAAAAAAAAAAGCTAGTTGAAACACCTCAAATACTCTCTACTGTATAAAACTTATTTCCAAACTTTTAAAGGGGTTGGCCACCCTAAGTATCAAAAATCCAAAGTGCCCCAAACAATAGCCCAAATTATGAAGTATTTATATCAGATAAATGTGCTGGCTATATGTAATCTACCTAATCTGTTCACCATGACATGTTCCCCTGAGGAGCTTCCTCAGACCGGCTGTGTGGGCGGAGCAGCTGTAAAGTGAAAGTAAATATCCCAGCATGCATTGCAGCAAGCATCTTCAGAGGAGTAGTCACATGACATCCCCGCCCACCTCTGTTCCTATAGACACAAGAGCCCCTCCGACTTCTGTACAGACACAGCAATAGAAAGCACACCCCAGTCCCACCAGTAAAGAGAGGTCACTTCACTGGCAGTTGCCATCTTTAAACGGTTGTAGTTTAAAAATTATAAATCCTACAGCGAAGAGCTTTATATTGTAAGAATCACAAGACCCAGACCTACATTTTAAAAGGCACAGTCACAGTTTAGAAATTGCCCTTCAAATATGAGGTGGCTAGAGGGGAGTTTCAACGAATGTCAGTGGGCGGCGTGAGTTGCAAACAAATAGTCATATTGTGAAAACTATCAGGACTATGGCTTAGCCGTGGACATTTTCAGTGGCAGCGGGGATAGCTGAACGTTTTGATATTTGTGTAGGTGGGCTTGTAAATGAGGGAGTGTTGGCAGTTTAGAAATCATCTCCTGATTTTTCAGCTCCCACTCTAGTTTTGAACATTCCGCCATTCATTCCTATGGGACCAATTTCACCACAAAAACACCGATATTTCATGAACCATTTGGCGAAACGTTTCACAAAGTAATAGCACACCAATCGAGAACAATCCCCACGTTTAGGTATATTACAGTCTATGTAGTGTAAAAACCGTGGGAGGAGTTAGAGTGGTAAATTTGGCTATAATAATAAAAATATATATGTGAGATAACAGTAAGTGGTCTTGCCATGCAAGAACACTTAATAAGAATATATCATTGGACATGGCAAATACCATATTTTTTGGACTCTAAGATACACTTTTCTCCCCCAAAAGTGAGGGAAAAGAGGCAATGTTAATTACCACCTTCCATTATGAAAGCAGTCATCAGCATGTGGGAGGCGTGGTGAGGGAAGTGCTGCACAGTACTCACCCTCCCTGGTCTTCTTCCGGGCCAAAAGAAAAACAGGGAGCGGTGAGTGAGTAGCAAGGAGCAAGTGAGGTAAGTTTATTTTATTTTTTTATATCTGATCTGAGGCTGATGGAGTCTGATTGGGGGTCTGATCTGAGGCTGGTGGGGGTCCAATCCGAGAGTGGTGGGGGTCCAATCTGAGACTGATGGGGGTCCAATCTGAGACTGATGGGGAACTGATCTGAGACTGATGGAGGTTGGGGGTCTGATCTGAGGTTGATAAAGCGCAGGGGTATGATTTTGGGGTCTGATGAAAAATATTTTTTTTCTTTTATAGTCCAAAAAATATGGTATCTTTTGTAAACCAGATAGGTAAAGCAAAACTTTATTTAGCATTTTATACTAGATCCTAAGACAATGTATCACTGTGTGATTGTATGCATACAGAATATATATTATTTTATTTATATATGTTATCCATAATATATGTTCTTTATCAGTCTAAGGGCTTTTCTAACTATTGGAGAGTGGCTAGCAGCCATCATTTCAAAGTTTTATAGCAGTCACTATCAAACCAACCTGGAGGACTTTGCTGTCACACCCTGAAAAAACTAGTCTGCAGTAAGGTCCTGGTTCACTGAAGATTATACGCATAACTACATTTAGGACAACTGTGTTTTCGTCATAAGAACAGAATACAGAGAGGATGCCTCTCTATAACTATAATGGGGTCTCTGTCAGGTGTCCGTCTTGGTGCCCATCATCTACAGGACAAACTATTGAAACATGCTACACTGTTCTGTCTAATGGATTATGTGACAGGGGTCCCTAACAGAGCCTCTAACACACATGTATGAAGCCTAATTCTTAAACCAGAACGTTTCATGTGCTTGCAATAAAATAACTATTATTTGTGCCTATCTTTTGTCATTGTTTGTAAATTGACATTGGGTATGGATGGGTGCATGAAATCTAAACGGTTACACCCTTCCCAACAATTCAATATAATTAAGTACCTTAAGTTGAGGTCTGGAGGACAAGGGATGGGACATGCAGTCATAGGCCTGGAGGCTCCCCTGCCATGAGAAAAAAACAAAATATACACATGAGGCAGGTTATCACCCTCAGCCATGCACCTTTTTATGTTATGTCCCTCCTCCTCAAATACAGCTACTTGTAAAGTCACTGCAAATATTTTGATCATAATGCTTTTTTTCTATGACATAACAAAAAAACAAACCATGGTGAATAATTTTTATTTAGGCCCTCTTTACCTTTCACTAAGCAGTTTATGAGGTCTTTATATGTCATATCTGATATACAGTCCAGACCAAAAGTTTGGACACACCTTCTCATTCAAATAGTTTTCTTTATTTTCATGACTATAAAAATTGTAGATTCACACTGAAGGCATCAAAACTATGAATTAACACATGTGGAATTATATACATAACAAAAAAGTGTGAAACAACTGAAAATATGTCATATTCTAGGTTCTTCAAAGTAGCCACCTTTTGCTTTGATTACTGCTTTGCACACTCTTGGCATTCTCTTGATGAGCTTCAAGAGGTAGTTACCTGAAATGGTTTTCACTTCAAGGTGTGCCCTGTAAGGTTTAATAAGTGGGATTTCTTGTCTTACAAATGGGGTTGGGACCATCAGTTGCGTTGTGGAGAAGTCAGGTGGATACACAGCAGATAGTCCTACTGAATAGACTGTTAGAATTTGTATTATGGCAAGAAAAAAAGCAGCTAAGTAAAGTAAAACGAGTGGCCATCGTTACTTTAAGAAATGAAGGTCAGTCAGTCCGAAAAATTGGGAAAACTTTGAAAGTGTCCTCAAGTGCAGTCACAAAAACCATCAAGCGCTACAAAGAAACTGGCTCACATGCAGACCGCCCAAGGAAAGGAAGACCAAGAGTCACCTCTGCTGCGGAGGATAAGTTCATCCGAGTCACCAGCCTCAGAAATCGCAGGTCAACAGCAGCTCGGATTAGAGACCAGGTCAATGCCACACAGAGTTCTAGCAGCAGACACATCTCTAGAACAACTGTTAAGAGGAGACTGTGTGAATCAGGCCTTCATGGTAGAATATCTGCTAGGAAACCACTGCTAAGGACAGGCAACAAGCAGAAGAGACTTGTTTGGGCTAAAGAACACAAGGAATGGACATTAGACCAGTGGAAATCTGTGCTTTGGTCTGATGAGTCCAAATTTGAGATCTTTGGTTCCAACCACCGTGTCTTTGTGCGACGCAGAAAAGGTGAACGGATGGACTCTACATGCCTGGTTCCCACCGTGAAGCATGGAGGAGGAGGTGTGATGGTGTGGGGGTGCTTTGCTGGTGACACTGTTGGGGATTTATTCAAAACTGAAGGCATAATGAACCAGCATGGCTACCACAGCATCTTGCAGCGGCATGCTATTCCATCCGGTTTGCGTTTAGTTGGACCATCATTTATTTTTCAACAGAACAATGACCCCAAACACACCTCCAGGCTGTGTAAGGGCTATTTGACCATGAAGGAGAGGTATGGGGTGCTGCGCCAGATGACCTGGCCTCCACAGTCACCAGACCTGAACTCAATCAAGATGGTTTGGGGTGAGCTGGACCGCAGAGTGAAGGCAAAATGGCCAACAAGTGCTAAGTACCTCTGGGAACTCCTTCAAGACTCTTGGAAGACCATTTCAGGTGACTACCTCTTGAAGCTCATCAAGAGAATGTCAAGAGTGTGCAAAGCAGTAATCAAAGCAAAAGGTGGCTACTTTGAAGAACCTAGAATATGACATATTTTCAGTTGTTTCACACTTTTTTGTTATGTATATAATTCCACATGTGTTAATTCATAGTTTTGATGCCTTCAGTGTGAATCTACAATTTTTATAGTCATGAAAATAAAGAAAACTCTTTGAATGAGAAGGTGTGTCCAAACTTTTGGTCTGTACTGTACATATACCTATCTTCCCTTTTCTTCAAGTAGTATTTGGTCTTCACTTTTAAGCATTTCCTCCTAAAAATCACCAGTTCGCCAGTACTTCCATGTTTGGATAAATATATTTACAGTAAAATTATTACTCTTTTTAAAATCCATTTTCTGAAAAGGGAGGATTCTAAAGCCTGCAGAAACTATTGTTAAAGGGATATTTTGGTATCAGTAAATAAGTCTTATTCTCTGTATAATAAAAAGTTATGCAACTTTCTAAAATAATTTCTGTACTAATACTTTATGGTTTCAAAAATCTCAGATTGCTGTCATTCAACAGAAATGTTCATTGTTTACAAAGGTAACAAGCTGCCACATGGCCATGAAGACAGCTTTTAAAAGTAAAGAATGTACGTTTACATTAATTGACTGTAGGAAAATAATAAAGCAAAAAAACACGCTGGTAAATTATATATTTTAATAACCCTGCATTATACAAAGAGTTAAAATAATTTTATAAAACTGGAATATACCTCTAATGTCATTACTAAACTAAGTAGCCTAGCATGCCTGCCAAGTAGTTCAATTGGGAGCTATCAATACCTGTCTATATATTATTCAATCAGAACCCTGTAAATATCCCACTGTATATAAGTTGTGTTTATGAATGTGATCTACAACTTATGATTCTTCACTTAAAATAAAAAAAAACTGTCCCAGCATGCCATGTTAGGGTACTTTCACACTTGCATTTTTCTTTTCTGCCATAGAGTTCCGTCCTAGGGGCTCTATACCAGAAAATAACTAATCAGTTTTATCCGAATGGAGAGTAATCCGTTCAGGATATCTTCAGTTCAGTCTTTTTGACTTTTCAGGACGGAGATAATACCGTGGCATGCTACGATTTTATCTCCGGCCAAAAGAACTGAACACTTGCCTGAATGCCAGATCCAGTATTTTTTTCCATAGGAATGTATTTGTGTCAAAATACCGGAATGCCGGAAATATCCTTCCGGTCTGCGCATGCGCAGACTGAAATAAGGGTGAAACAAATAACACTGGAAAGAGGGATCCGGCATTTCAATTTATTTGCAAGATGCCATCAGTTGGCATACGTTTTGACGGATCCGGCCGCAAGTGTGAAAGTAGCCCAACATTACGTGTGTAAGCTTCATTCATTCCAATATCTGGTCTCTGTAACTGTTTTATTTTTTCATAATTAAACAGTACAGTTGAATATAAGAGACTTTGTAATACATCTTAGGGTACTTTCACACTAGCGTTAGAAGAATCCTGCAGGCCAGATCCGGATATTCGTATGCAAACGGATATCTTTTTTTTCCGGATCCGTTAGACTTTTGCATAGAAATACCGGATCTGTCTTTCTGGTACCATCCGAAATAACGGATCCGGTATTTTTTTTTTACATCTATAAAGCACTGCGCATGCGCAGACTGGAAAACCGGATCCGGCAATGTGGAAATTTCCCAAACACTTGGTACCGGATCTGGCATTAATACATTTCAATAGAAATGAATGGCTGATCCAGCAAGTGCGGTAGTGTTCCGGGATTTTGGCTGGAAAAAAAAATGCAGCATGCTGCAGTATTTTCTCCAGTCAAATACCGTAAAACGGACGGAACGGAAGACATCCTGATGCATACTGAACGGATTTCTTTCCATTCAGAATGCATTAGGACAAACCGGATGCGTTCTTTTGCCGTATTGAGACCCTTCACCGGATTTCAATACCGGGAAAGAGTAACGCTAGTGTGAAAGTACACTTATCAGACAGAGATGCTTCCTTCTCCTTTTATCAGACAAAGATTCTTCCTTCTCCAATTCACTGTTGGGCTGCCTGCTCACTGAAGCATCAAATTACATAGAAGTTTATTGGGTTGGGAAAGGAAAGAGGAGAAGGGAGGGACAGCTGTAGACAGGCCAGAGGTGGAGAGACTGACAGAGAGACTGCTGCTGTTTTGTAAGTGATTTACTGATTACCTTCACTGCTGAATTTACATATAAACTATGTAGTCCTGCTAAACATTGTCTTCCATTACTGCTGTTCCTTCTGAGGGAATGCTGCAGAGAGTTAGGGGGCAGATCCTACTGTTCCTCCATTTAAGGTTACATAGTTAATACAGCTGAAAAAATACATAAATCTATCACAGTAAACCAAGGGATATGTGGGGACGTGAATTTTAGAAAAGGGGAGTTAGACCCATACTTCTATACATTTTCATTAGCATTAATACTATTTAATATTAAGAATTTATCCAAGCCTTTTTAAAAACCATCAACTGTTCCTGCTGTGATCACATTTGAGGTAGACTATTCCACAGATATACTTGACGCCTCTGAAGACTGAACTTTTTCTCCTCCGGATGGAGACAGTGCCCCATTGTCTTTAGAGGGAATTTTACATGGAACAGATTTTCGCCATAATTTTATATGAACCATTTACATATTTGTATGGTTTAATCATGTTCACTCTTAGATGCCTCTTCGCAAGACTAAATACATTTAATTATTTTAATCTTTGCTCATAACTAATACTCTCCATACCCATTATCAGTTTAGTCACTTATTTTTGTACTTTTCCAGCTCTAGGGCATCCTTTCTGTGGACTGGTGCCGAGAACTGAACTGCATATTCCAGATGAGGCCGCATCGCTTTGTAAAGTGATAATATTACATCCCTGTCCCGCGAGTCCATTCCTCTTTTAATACATGACAATATCCTGCTAGCCTTAGAAGAAGCTGATTGACATTACAGTACATGCTGTTAATTAGTCTATGATCCACAACTACACCCAAATCCTTCACTACAAAGGACTCTCCCAAGTGTTACTTTCCCTAGGAAAAACCAGATGCATAACTGTACACTTATCCACATTAAAGCTCATTTGCCTAGTGGATGCTCAAACACTCAGAGTATCCAAGTCAGCTTAGGCTACTTTCACACTGCCGTTTCTGGGTCCGCCTGCGAGATCCATTTCAAGGCTCTCACAAGCGGCCCCAAACGGATCAGTTCAGTCTCAATGCATTCTGAATGGATAAGGATCCGTTCAGAATGCATCAGTTTGGCTCCGTTCCGCCTCCATTCCGCTCTGGAGGCGGACACCAAACCGCTGCATGCAGCGTTTTGGTGTCTGCCTGGCGATGCAGAGCCAAACGGATTCGTCCTGACTTACAATGTAAGTCAATGGGGACGAATCCGTTTACATTGACACAAATATGGTGCAATTGTAAACGGATCAGTCCCCCATGGACTTTCAATGTAAGTCAGGACGGATCTGTTTGACTTACACTTAGACTTAGATTTTTTTTGGAGAGAATAATGCAGACGGATCCGTTCTGAACGGATACCAGCGTTTGCAATTATAGGTGCGGATCCGTCTGTGCAGATAACAGACGGATCTGCACATAACGCAGGTGTGAAAGTAGCCTTATAGTTTATGGTCATCTTCCATAGACTGCACAGTACTACATAGCTTGGTGTTATCTGCAAAAATAGAAACAGTCCCATCCTCTAGATCATTAATAAATAAGTTAAATAATGGAGAATCTAGGGGTATACCATCAAAATATAGGACTCATTGACAACTCTGTGGACACAGTCATTCAGCCAATTTTCAATCCATTTACAAACTATACTTTCTGAGCTTATAGACCTTATTTTACCTATTAAACGTCTATGAGGGACAGTATCAAATGACTTTGCAAACTCCAAGAACTTTACATCCACAGGAGCCCCTCTGTCCAGGCTTCTACTCACCTCATAAAAACAAATCAGGTTAATCTAACAACTTTTGTCCTTGGTAAACTCATTCTGTTATCACTTATGATATTATTAACAGTCAAATACTCATGAATATAGTCCGTTAAAAGCCCTTAAAACATTTTTTCCACAACATAAGTTAAGCTTACTGGTCCATAATAACTTGGGGAAGACCTTGAGCTCCGTTTAAATATGGACACCATATTTGCCTTGTGCCAGATGCTTGGCACTGTCCAGTCGCTAGAGAATCTCTAAAACATTATGAACAGGGGCACAGCAATAACTGAACTGGGTTCTTTAATAACTCTTAGGTGTAATCCATCTGGACCTGGAGCCTTGTTCACATTTGCCTTATTTAACTAAGCTGAGACCATATCTACAGTAAGCCAATTTAGCATATTAGTGGACGTACTAGCATTAACTACATCAGCTCCTTTCGGGTTTTTTTGTATATAGGGAGCTAAAAACCAATTTAGTAGTTCTGCCTTTTCCTTATCTTCATTGACCATCCCCCTATTGCCATTATTTTAGCACCTACCTGCTTTTAATAATTTAAATAATTTTGGGGAATTTGTTTTGCTCTCTTTAGCCACCTGCCATTCATTTTGCAGATATATATTTTTTACAGATTTTATCAAGCCCTTTGTAAATTTCTAAGAGTACAGCTGATCCTTCAGATTTGTATTTTTAAACTGCCTTTTTTACATTTACCTACTGTAAGCCATGTGATGTTTAATTTTAGTTACCTACAGAAATACATTTTGCAGTATAATTATCCAATGTAGATTTAAAGCTCTCCCATTAATACTCTTTTTTTATTCTCTGTGACAATAACTGCCCCCAGTCTATGCCCTGAAATTCTGCCCTGAAATGGGCCTTTCTAAAAAGGTGCATTTTGCCTTATATTAAAATAAGTGGATGATAAATGTTACAGATTAGCAAAAACAAAAAATTAGGTGAGAGGCAAATAGTATACAAACTGTATTAAGAAAATGTGTAATAAATCACTGAAGCTCTGAAAAGACACTGAACAAGACAAAGAACCTAAACAAGCTAAGGCTACTTTCACACTAGCGCTTGATCGGATCCGTTCTGAACGGATCCGATCATATTAATGCAGACGGAGGCTCCGTTCAGTACGGATCCGTCTGCATTAATAACTTAGAAAAAATTCTAAGTGTGAAAGCAGCCTGAGCGGATCCGTTCAGACTTTCAATGTAAAGTCAATGGGGGACGGATCCGCTTGAAGATTGAGCCATATGGTGTCATCTTCAAGCGGATCCGTTCCCATTGACTTACATTGTAAGTCTGAATGGATCCGCTCGCCTCCGCACGGCCAGGTGGACAGCTGAACGCTGCAAGCAGCGTTCAGCTGTCCGCCTGTCCGTGCGGAGGCGAGCGGAGCGGAGGCTGAACGCCGCCAGACTGATGCAGTCTGAGCGGATCCGCTCCATTCAGACTGCATCAGGGCTGGACAGAGGCGTTCGGGTCCGCTCGTGAGCTCCTTCAAACGGAGCTCACGAGCGGACCGACGAACGCTAGTGTGAAAGTAGCCTAAGCCATTTTAGCTCTGGAGCCTTCAAAATTGTGACTATAGATCTGGTCATAATGCAAGCTATGATTCATAATTATAAAATAAGTAAAGCATTGTATAAAAAGTTAAACATTATAGAAACTTGTAGAAAGTTACTCAACAATTTATGTAGATTCATTGTAAACAGTGTAAACACAAGGAAAGCCCTGTGAACATTTTTATAAAGGTGATGTACATTCTGAACTCTAGCTCTGTGGTGGCACTTCTAGTTAAAATATTAAAGTTAATAGTAAAAACAGTAATCGTTAAAATAGTAAAGTTAAAATATTATATAGCTATTCTGAGTGTTTACAGAGTGGTGCTATGGCTAAAAAAATGGACAAAAACAAGCAGTCAAGTTACAATATTTTACTTCAGGGTGACCTCTGTAAGTTGACAATACTGCAGTCTAAGTCAGAAAGCGACCTGTTTTATCACTGTTTATGTTTAAGATATTTTAAAATAATTTTGATGATGTTATTTTTACTTTTTATATTTGAAGTAAAAAAAAACATCCTGCATTTTTGCATTGGCAACTATGTCTAATAATTGGAGACACTTCTTGTTTTGTACAGATTACTTTACTGCAGTTAACTCATTCTGCTCCGTTCCTTGTACAATGACCTCTGCACAGGTCACAGAGCATGCCTAGAAAACTCTCCCATAGTCAATGAGGTCCTCTCCTGATCGCTGTGTCCATGGCCCATGGGGCTGCCATAAAGCAATTGTGTAATGCTTTATAAATGCTGTTAAGAACAGCTCAGGCAAAATCGCAGCTCCCACAATAAAGTTTAGGAAATAAAATTAAAAAATCTACAACTAGAAAATAAAAACATCAGAAAAAAAGGAGATGCTACTATCTAGTTTTAACTGGCAGATAACATTTTGACACATTTACTCAACTCTATATATATACACATCAACTCTATACTCTATACAGCTACATCAAGTACCTATTGCAGATCCATACAGTATTTTCTCCTGCAAGGTATGTTAATTGTAGTTGGAAAATATTGTAACCTGAGGCCTTTGTAACTTGTACAGACTTCTCACTGGATCTTGTTTCACAACACTATTTTTGGTGACTATCCAGACTTTGATATTGATAACCAATCCTCGATATCAGATTGGAGAGGGTCTGACACTCTGCACTCTCGCCAATCAGCTGTTATCTTGTAGCTCCAGCACCAGAATTATATAGCTCTGTCTTTTCTATAGACAACAGTATAATGGACGGAGCACTACAGTCACCAGTTCTATCCACTACACAATAGACAATACTGTATAGTAACAACTTTCAGTGCTACATCTACAAGGTAAACGCCGACCAGCAGGGGTGCAGTCTGTGATTGATGGCCTGTCCTGAGGATAGGCCATCAATATCAAAATCCCATTAAGGGGTTATCCTACAAATTAAAAATAAAATAACTGAATTAATGCACACCATTATTTTAACTATAACAATACAAAGATGTGCTGCTCTCCAGTGTAACATTTACCCTTTCTATCTTCTTTACTCACCCCTCTGCAGCTTGTCTTTTCAATTTCTGTGGGAGGGCAGCAACTCGTCACATGTGACTATCAAGCTGCTGAATGCCACAGGAGTTTATTGCAGTCAGCTCTTTCTAACCCCTTCTCGTGTCTTCCCCTCCTGCATAGAAAATAGTCCCTCAAACACAACCCCAGCAATTCTACTAATAAATAGCACTGACATTTAGCTATATATTAGAGATGAGTAAATTTCTTGAAATTCGTCTTGTTTCTGTTTAGGTGAATTTTTCCCCAAAGTTTGACTGTGTCCAAACCAATTCAACGCAAATTAAATGTGCTCCAGTGCCCTGCAAATTGGTATATGACATTCTAAGATCTCCTAAGGCTACATGCATACAACTGTGCCGTGTTTTGTGGTTCACAAATTGTGGATCTGCAGAACATGGATGCCCGGAGTATGCATTCTGTAATTTGCGGAACGGAATAGGCCGCCCATTATAGAAATGCCTATTCTTGTCCGAAAAATGGACAGGAATAAGACATGTTTTATTTTTTGGGTGGGGCCACAGAACAGAGCAATCTATGCGCTGTCCACATCTTTTGTGGCCTCATTGAAGTGAATGGGTCTGCATCTGAGCCGCAAAAAACGCAGCTCGGATGTAGGCCCAAATAACGGTCGTGTGCACAAGGTCTAAGACTGATATTTTTTCTCTCAAAAACCAAAGTCCTAGAAGATACAAAAGAGAGCAAAATCTTGAGACCTACAGTATGTGTAGTTCTCCTTTCAAAAGGAAGAGTACGGAATGTCCCCATATACTGAATGTGCAAGTCGGTTTCCTTTCCAAAAGGAAAATATAACTGTGTCAAGAGAAAATTGCATTGGTTAGCTGAGTGGCCTTTGTGGTGATCTTGGGAGAGCACTTTCTCATAAGGGAGGTCGCCTACTACGCATGAGGAGTACTTTAGTGTAGTCAATACCGATCTGCGTCTTTGGGAGAAATATATGCAAATCATCTAATCTGAATATCCTTCTTGGAAACCCAAAAGGTATGCAAATTAGCTTTACTTCCAAAAAGAAAAAAAAACACCCTAGTCTCTCTTTTGCTGTTTCCCAGAATAGCAGTACAGCATTGGCTGGACTACTATATTTTGCATGCATACTAGGTGGTCTCCATCATAAGAAAGAGCACTCCCAAGACCACCACAAAGGTCACTCAGCTAAACAGCGAATTGATTTGCTTGTCTCATTTGAAGAAGTGTACCCCCACTCTTACGAGCACCGCAGCCTTCTCGCAGCTTATCAAGCACAGTGTTGTACATTGTATAGCGACTGTGCTTGGTATCGTGCTCAGCCACATTCACTTCTAACCCCTTTTTAACTGTAGCAAACAGTGTCAGGCAGCTGCTGCCAAGCCATAGGTAATTTCATTAGACGCATCACAAGGATCATATATGAACATGGCGAGAACTTAGTTCTACCACTTTACAAATCACTAGTGAGACCGCACATGGATTATTGTGTACAATTTTAGAGAGGGTTCAGAGGAGGGCAACTAAAGAAATAACTGGAATGGGTGAACTACAGGACCCAGAAAGATTATCAAAATTATGGTTATTTAGATTACAATGAAGACAACTGAGGGGGGAGATCTAATAACTATGTATAAATATATCAAAATTCAGTTCAGAAATCTTTCCCATCATCTATTTGATCTATTTATACCCAGGACTGCGACTGTGACGAGGGGGAAAACAAGGTTTCTACAGCACAGAAGAGGATTCTTTACGGTAAGAGCAGTGAGACTATGGAACTCTCTGCCTGAGGAGGTGGTGATGGTGAGTACAGTAAAAGAGTTCAAGAGGGGCCTGGATGTATTTCTGGAGTGTAATTATATTATAAGCTATAGCTACTAGAATTCTGTAGAAGGGTTATTATTCCAGGAAATTATTCCAATTGTCTGACTGGAGTCGGGAAGGAATTTTTTTCCTTTAAGATATGGAAAATTGTCTTCCACCTCATGTTTTGTTTTTTTTCTTTCCACTGGATCAACATTGCAGGATAACTGGCTTAACTGGAAGAACATATGTATTTTTCAGTCCTATCAACTAGGTTACTAGTGTATGTTACTTTCATGGAATAACCCCTTTAACACTGATTATGGGACAAAAATAATCCTCTTCCAGCAAAATGCCCAAATCACAAATTAACTGCAAAAAGAAATTCCAAATGTAACTGGCCTTCGTAGAATGACGGCTTCACTGATGACTGCAGAAGTAAGCACACCATTGCATTGTATTGCTTGTAATGTGAGTTTGCAGGTTATGGCTCAAATTGTAATGCCTCAGCACCCTCATAATCCCTATGTCTTCTGTCTTTCAAAGAATTTCTTTGGCATTATGAGTGCAAAGTCATCAAAAGCAGCCTGGAGTCTTCTCATATTAATCCCCAGTGTGCACACTATTGTAATGTATTCTGCTCCTGTATCCGGCCTAAACCCTATATAATCCTTATTACTGGCTCTAGAATATATTGAGAGGAAAGTGAGACATGGAGGACAGCCTCCCTTTTTGCTAACCCCAGACTTCTTAGATCAGTAGGAGCTTGGAATCTACAGTAATAATTTTCCTGGCAACCAGCCTGCAGAGATAGCCTCTGATATTTCTTTACCAGGACATTATACCCTGCATTAACTATATTTTAATGTAAAAGTAAATACACTTTATCTCCAGAGGCGGATTTTACATCCAAAAAGCGAAGTTAAAATTATCACTATATCACAGACTGAACATACTGACAATATGAGTGCTCTTTCTGCTGGAGGAGGGTAGCATAGCCCAGGAGGGCTAGGTTTCTATTAGGATAGCAAGTCATGGGGGTACTGTGGTTTTTACTTAAAAGTAATCTGAGGCTGTCACACCTGATGGGATTGGGGCATGTATGTGAAGCCCCATGACAGGTTTCCTGTGTCAAAGTCACAAATGTTGGCATAAGTCTCACTAAACTCTTGGACTTTCTGGAGGTTTTCCACCATGCCTGCCACTTTGTAAAAAAAGTGGTTGAAGCGAGGCAGAAAGCGGTTGGAGTATAAAATGCCAATCTTAATAAATGTCCCCCACTGTGTTTATAAAAGCAAGAGGAGGTGGAAGCAGTAGGTTAGCTAATATGGAATGTTTTATTTTGTTCCTGTACTGATTTTGTAAAATACAATATATATGGAGAACACTCTACAAATACAGGTGCATTAAAAGGTCCATATGTGTGTGTATATCCCTAAATCGAGCTGAATTTGATGAGTGAGTTCCGTGGAGTCAAAATTCTCTATTGGGGCCTCAATGAATTGGCAAGTTGAAGATTAGTTTTAGTATAACATTCTTCATGACACCTCCAGCTTTAAAAGGGTTGTCAGGATAGGTCACCATTACCAGATTGCGGGGGTCCAACACCTGGCACCCCAGCCGATAAGCTGTTTGAAGAGAAGGCATGACTCGTACGAGCATCCTTCTCTGTTTACCTGCTCGCCGCAGCAATTGCAGTGGTGAGCAGGTGTAACTACAAGTATGGCATCCCCATTCACTTCTACGTCACCACTGCAATACTGTGGCGAGCAGGTAAACAGAGAAGGCAGTGCTCGTACGAGTGATGTCTTCTCTTCAAACAGTAGATAGGCAGAGGTGTCGGGACTCATCCCACCACTGATCTCATACTGATGACCTATCCTGAGGATACGTCATTAATAGTAAAAAAAAGCGGACAACCACTTTAGGCTACTTTCAGATTGGCGTTTTGGCTTTCCGTTTGTGAGATCCGTTCAGGGCTCTCACAAGCGGTCCAAAACGGATCAGTTTTGCCCTAGTGCAAATTCTGAATGGAAAAGGATCCGCTCAGAATGCATCAGTTTGCCTCTGTTCAGTCTCCATTCTGCTTTGGAGGCCGACACCAAAACGCAGCCTGCAGCGTTTAGGTGTCCGTCTGACGAAACTAAGCCAAACAGATCCATTCTGACACACAATGTAAGTCAATGGGGACGGATCCGTTTTCTATGACTCAATCTGGCACAACAGAAAACGGATCCGGATGACTTTCAATGGTGTTCAAGACGGATCCGTCTTGGCCATGTTAAAGATAATACAAACGGATCCGTTCTGAACTGATGCAGACGGATGTATTATCCGAACGGATCCGACTGTGCAGATCCATGACTGATCCGCACCAAACGCGAGTGTGAAAGTAGCTTTAATTGTAAACATTTTATAACCAACCTCAAGCAGTATTCAAATCGCCATGAATATGGATTAGTGTTGTCCGAAACATGTCGACAGTAGCATTTCTCCTATTCACACGTTTCTGTTGTACCCAATTTTATGCTGTTGAAATGCTGCTTGAGGTTGGTTTAAAAAAAGATTAGAATTAAAGCTAGAAATTTTATGAAGAAGGTTGTGCTGGATCTCATTTATATATGTTGTCCTTGGAGGCTTGGAAATCTGCGCACAGCAAAGCGAGCTGATCCGCTCTATACTTATTTGATGATTAGTTTTGCAGGACCTGCTATCACTTTCCACTATGGTCAATAATGAGCCATTCATAATCTCTGCAAGGCCCAATGCAAAAAAATCTTGAGGCTAATGGTTGATGTTGCTTTTATTGGAAAGTATCTGTACAGTGTATCCACTATTCACAACCACGGTTCTACAGAGCACAGTATTTAAACATATTTTTAAAAAGTCACTATAAATAAAGTGTACAGTATGTATAGACGGAACCAAATTAGCATATCTACAATATAAAGAAAGAAAGCTGATATCCACAGCTACCTTAGTGAATAACAAGGCAGCTGCAGTTGAAAAGCTTTTGGCAATAGCATACAGATCGAGTATATCGCCAGCACCTCTTGTAGTCCCCCTCCTAGCCCATATCACTGCCGGGAACTCACACCTATGCAAATACACTGAGCTATGCATAGATTAGCATATGCAAATAGCTCTTATGCATATGTATTTTCAGATGTGTTGGCTGCAGGGTGAGGGTGGAAGGGCCAGCAGAGATTAACTATCCTGAGGGAGGAGTATATGATGAGAGACTGACCCTGGTTTTAACTCTCTCACTCATACAAACACACTAAAACTGGTTCATAGGGTTATATCTGGGCACCATCCAGAAAGTTCTAAAATGATCTGACAAAGAACGCAAGTAGAATCTACAAGCTGCTTAATTATTCAGGGTTTAGGTCTTGCTGGACATATTACTGCCTATGTGGTGACTATAATATTTATACACCCCTGACCATTCAGATCATCTTTATACAAGTGTCATGTAGCCATAACTGTACGTCCAAATTGCAAGTGACTTACTGCATTTGGACGTACAGTCACGTCCAATTTTCTTTATAGTGTCACAGCCCGAGTCTCCGCCCTGCAGACCAACCAAAATGCAGTTATCAGGCTGTGATCTCCACGCTGTGCGCCGATATTTATTTTTCCCCCATATGCCTGTTGCCCCCTGCAGTGTTGTCCTCCATAAAATAATCATATAATATTTTCCACAAGAGGAGCCCCATAAAAAAAACACTGACAGAATTGCCATTTTTGCCCACTTATAAAAGATGATCAAAAAGACATATGTATCCCAAAATGATACCAATAAAAACTACAGCCCGTCCCGCAAAAAACAAGCCCCCACACAGCTACATTGGTGAACAAATACAAATGTTATGGACCCTAAACTCATTTCAGCAAATTACATGTTAGAAAATTCCGATGCTGCTCCTTCCCTTCTGAATGCTGCAGTGCCCCCATATTGCCGTATTCAGGAAAAAAATTCATAACAAATTGTGCGGTGCATTTTCTCCTGTTAGCCCTTGTGAAAATGAAAAATGTGGGGCTTTTATTTCCAATATAAGTAACTATATATTGGAAATAAAAGTAAATTTAAAATTTTCACAGCCATGGGTTTCGAAATTCTTTGAAATTCTTGTTCGGTGAAAGCATTCACTTTAACACAAAATTTAAAACTTGAGGGGGGTAGTTTCCAAAAAGGGTCACTTTTTTTTTTTCTAGGGGTACCTGTGTCTCTTCAAATGTGACTGTGTCTCTTCAAATGTGACATGGCACCTCAAAACCATTCCAGCAAAATCTGCCCTTCGTTAACAATATGGCGCTCCTTTCCTTCTGCACCCTGCTGTGTTCCCATACATCAGTTTACGGCCACAAATGGGGGGTTTCTGTAAACTGCAGAATCAGGGTAATACATATTCAGGTTTATTTGGCTGTTAACCCTTGCTGTGTTGCAGGAAAATTGGATTTAAATGGAAAATCTTCCCCCAAAAAATCTAATTTTAAAATTACCTCTGCATTTTGCTTTAATTCTTGTGGAACACCTAAAGGGTTAATAAAGTTTATAAAAATCGGTTTTGAATAACTTGAGGGGTGTAGTTTCTAAAATGTGGTCATTTATGGGTGATTTCTACTATGTAAGCCCCACAAAGTGACTTCATAACTGAAAAGGTCCTTAAAAAAAAGTGGGTTTTGGAAATTTTCTTAAAAATTAAAAACTGTGCTTCTAAACTTCTAAGCCTTCTCACTTCCTAAAAAAAAAAAATTACATTTAAAAAATGATGCCAACATAAAGTAGATATATAAGGAATGTAAAGTAATAACTATCTTATGAAGTATCACTCTATCCATCTTATCCATCTTAAAAACAAAGAAATTCTAATTTTGAAAATAGCAAATTGTTGTGTTTTTTTATGCATAAAGGTAAAACATATCAACTCAAATTCACCACTAACATGAAGTACGATGTGTCAGGAGAAAACAATCTCAGAATGGCTTGGATAAGTAAAAGCGTTCCACAATTATTACCACATGCGTGCATGTTCTACCCACAAGTTGCTCTCCATGCAACACACTACAAGTCACGTTAACAAAATACCCTTGACCACACAGAGGTTAGCATCATTGTATGCTATCCCTCCATATGCACAGCTCATGTAAATCACATTGTATTAAAAATGTCCATGTTCAAGTGTGTGCCAAGGATTTTACAGGGAAAAAGGTGAGCTGTCTGCAGATACCACTGATGTGTCCATTATCTGCTGCACAAAAGAAAACATTTAAGCATCACAGACAATACACAGTGCAACTATAAGGATTAAATAGGAATTGAATGATAAGCAAACGTATTTTTTACTGCTGACTTCCAAAATGTCCAACAAAATTTTTGTTGTTTGTCGACACATTCTTAATAAGGTTATCCCCTATCCAAGGATAAGAGATAACTATAAGATTGGTGCTGGGAGGGGGTGTCTTACCGCTGGGACCTGCAAGAATGGGGGCATTGTACCCCGTGGAGCCCCCCAAATGAACAGAGTGACCGGTTGAGCATGCGGGTTGCTGCTCAATTAATTTCTATGGGAGTTTCGAGATAGCCGGGTACACGGTGCACAGTAAGCTCATGTGCATACACCAGAGGAGAAGGAAACCAGTATTAGGGTCCATTCACACGTCCCCAATTTCGGAACGTAATCGCGGACCCATTCATTTCTATGGGGCAGCATGATGTGCTGCCTGGATACGGAATTGCGGACCAGCACCTCCAGGTCCGCACTTCCGTTCCCGAAAAAAATAGAACATGTCCTAATAGTGCCGGCAATGTGCGGTCCGCAAAATGCGGAACGCACATTGCCACTGTCCGTGTTTTGCAGATCTGCAAAACACGTTGCGGACGTGTGAATGGACCCTAAGAATATTTACGGCACAAGCTTACACATGGCTGACTGGGATGTGAGGAGGATTTCAATAAAAATGAGAGGTGTGTGTTTGCAGTGGTGACTCCATGATTCAGGGCAGTATAAGAAGACATCCCGATGACTCCATGACACAAATTTACGTATAAAAGGGTACATTTTCAAAGTTGTTTACATCAAAATGCCAAATCTGACAGTTTTAACAGACACAGCAATGCTTTAGCTGTGCTGTGGCCTACAGCACCATGTCATTAGGTGCATACAGCAAATTTGCTAAAAGGTTTCCTTTAAGCACACTATAAAATACAGGAATTAGTCACTGAAATGTAAGTGCACCCCCAAAACCTATATAATTCCTGAAGGCAGACAATCTGACCATTGCAATTGCCTTGACCAACTGTTGAGAACCATGTCCACCTTCAGGTAACTTTGTGATAAACAAGAATTATAAATTTAAAAAAATGCATAAAAAACACCTTGGACCTAATTTTCATATCCAAGCAGAAGTTTACACAGAAAAATAACGTAAATGTAATACATTAAGGTGTGCAACTCTCTATGTACCACAAGCACATACTGTACATCAAGACCCTGTGCTCTTGCCTCTGGAACAGTTGCCACGTAACATATGGTCATCATCCACATATGTGTTAAAAATGTATAGTGTACTGCACCATGTTACCAAAATGTACATGTTCTCAGAGCGTAAAACATACTATGTATAAAACAATAACCTAATAATACACACAATCATCTTCATGCAACTTTGAGCAAATAATAATCATTAGTAAAAATTTTATAAAAATTCTAATTACGCCAAAAATTAGCACTCTAAAGTCCTTATGCAAATAAAGTAAGTACAAAAAAAAAAAAAGATGTGAGTTCATAATGTAAATACCACACAGGTCTACATTCAAGGCTGTGAGTGTTAAAGAAATGCACAAACTGCAGTAATGCAGCAATCAACTTTGGCATGCAAGTACTGGACATGATGTAACATGTAATTTTCCATCTCCTTATGCAAACTGTAATCCTAATCAACAATAATACATCTCTGAACCTCACATAATGTATTAAGGCTGCTTTCAGACAGGTAGAAGTGCTTTATTACTCCCGTATTATTACAATAGCTAGACCTCCTGCAGTTCATCAGAAAATCAGTTAGAGTGCTAAACCTCTGTTTCCGATACACTATAGGAGGTCCAGGTGTTCCATAATAGGGGCACAAAAAAGCCCCCATGTTACACCTGTCTGAAAAGCATCTGAATACAATGGTAATTGAAAACAATTATTTGTGGCGACATTCAATGGGAGAAAATGTCTTACTCTGACAGAGTAAAATGTAAACTTTATTGAAGTTTATGTGTTTGTGGTGTGTTTGGTGTAACTTATTTCGCAATGTGATCTGGACGCTGGTAAATATCTGGGTCATGGTGTCAATAAACGTATTAGGTGCAGAGGGATGATTAGATAAGCAAGTGCTCATCATCACACTTCTTTGCTGGGGAAAAAAGACCCCCATATGTAACAAGTATGCCATCTCATTGATGGGGTTGATAACATACTCAGAAGTCCATGTTATCCTCCCCCTGGGGACATGTACAGTTACGCAGGGGGACAAAAAACTCTCTTGTCTTGACAATATTAGCTTTAAAGGGAGTCTGTCACCTCCATATGGTCATACACAGTGCTTACTTGGCTCTGTAGCACACCTATACAGGATTGTAACGGCACCGTTGTTCTTTTCTTTAGACTTGCATCAGCAGGAAAAATGAAGTTTAATTCATATGCAGATGAGCACTCGGGGAGGAGTTCAGTGTGTAGGAGCCCAGACTGCTCTGCCTTCTTCTCACTTTACTCCTCCCAGCCTCTGCCTTTGCCCGCCCTCCAAGTCTCTTGCCTCATCGATAGGTCCAGACTTGGGGTCGGGCAAAGGCAGAGGCTGGGGAGGAGTAAAGTGAGAAGAAGGCAGAGCAGTCTGGGCACCTACACACTGAACACCGCCCCTGGGCTCCTACACACTGAACGCCGCCCCTGGGCACTTGCGAGTGCTCATTTGCATATGAATTAAACTTCATTTTTCCTGCTGGCGCAAGTCTAAAGAAAAGAACAAAGGTACCGTTACAATCCTGTATAGGTGTGCTACAGAGCCATGTAAGCACTGTATATGGCCATATGGAGGTGACAGACTCCCTGTAAAACAAGATCAAGGCTGTAGCTTTTACTGAGCTGTTACTGGTGATTATTGAGATTGTCAGCTTTAAACCTAGCTTAAATCTTAGCTGTTAAATAGCCGGAGATCCAGCTACAAGTAGCAAGGACAAACAAGGTACTTCTTTGGCTACTTAATTGCCACCATTTTGCATTTTACACCACTTACTATAGTTTTGAAAAGTGAGTGAGAAAGTTTAAAAAAAGTTGTAAACCTGTCACAATGTTACTGCAATAAAGGGATGACATAGAAAGCAGAGTTACAGCTCAAGACCAAAGTGTTAGACCAAATGTATCGAACACTGTGTAACATTTTATACATTTGGGGCAGATTATGGTTACACAGGCTTCCTGCAAAGCTGACTTTCAAAATGTTCTTCACATTAAATCTCCCACTTTATATTGGCTTCCCAGACACCCAGACATTGGAAATAAACCTTCAATTTTTTAGGCTTTCACAAGGCAATGGTTACATCTGGATGCTATCGAAATTTAAAATGGATAGCACCCAGACTAAACACTGACCCATTCATTTTAATGGGTATCTTCACATGGACAATTTTCTGTATGGACCATAAGTCCATAATGACAAAAATTACAGCACATTCTATATTTATCTGTGTGCAGTCTATTTTAAAACTCATCCTTTTTATATTGATATTATGGAACACAGATGAGTTTCCTATCAGACATCTGAAAAAAAGCCTTAGATTTTCACTAGAGTTAGGGTGGCACCAAAAACGTAAGTGAAATGTGAAGTAAAAAATGCTGTGAATGAAACCACCCTTACGGCTCATACACACAACCGATTTTGCGGTCTGCAAACTGCAATTTTACAGATGCTAACCCAAAAAGACTTAGACCCAGCAAACATGTAAAACGTATAAAATATCAACCAACCAAGAGTCCCCAACTGTAATGTTGTTAGGCTACCACTAGCTAATTCTTTAGCTTTTCCTTATCTGGTATATTGATTGCTTTGACATATCTTATACCATTTTGGGCAGTGTACATGTGGATATTTGGAGGGGGTTTCCCTTTTAAGTTTATGGAATTTGTCACATTTTAATGTTTTTAATATATTTTTCATCTAATATAGTATATATTTTACTGTTTAAGGCCTCATGCACATGATCCGCAAATTTGTGGTTGCATTTTGAGGCAAAGTATCAGACATGTTCTATATTTTTGCAGAATGGACATGTGTAGAAAGCTTTCTACATCCATATGATAGAAAAGATAGAACAAGTCTTATTCTTGGTAGCAAATTCCGAACCACAGACCCATTGAAGTCAGCTGGATGCAACACGGACGTCATCCATATTTTGTGGATCTGCGTTTTGCAGAATGCAAAATGGTCATGTGCATGAGGCCTTAAAAAATGTGTAGTTGCTCTGTGGTGTTGCACTTGCTTGCTCTTTCCTGCTAGTCGAACTACCAATTTAGCATGCAAAGCCATTTACCAAATGGAATAGAGATAAATACACAGTTGTTTAAAAAGCTAAAAGTGATGACATGTATGCATAAAAAACATGAATGTAATATCTTATATAAAGCCAATTGAGTCAATGGTCATGTACCTAGTGTAATAAATCTAGGCGTCTGTGTATAGTATTTGGACTGTGGTGGTAAGTCCATTCCAGATTTCCTTGTCTTCCTAGTATGGCTGTGTTCCTTGTCCTCACTACCCATATTATCTGACAGAATAATCAGTCAATTGAATCAGAGAATTCCTTTCCGAGCAGGGTAATTTTCTCTCTCTTTCTCCCTGCCCCCTCCTCTTCTCTCTGCTCCATCGGACTCAGCCACCTGCTATAGTCAGTGATGTGGAACGGCTTGGAATTAGCCCTGAAATTAGCACCAGTCCCCAGTTAAAGAGCTGGCAGCAGCCGAACATGCCACCATAATAGCCAAGAAAGAGTCGGCTGCTTAAATTCCATGGGCCCAATGTCATCTGCCTCTTTCATCATGCATGGAAATGCACCAAACTATTGGGCAAATTAACCATTTCACTACAATAGTATCTAATCCCTCCAGCTATCTACCTTCATTTATACTGGCTGCATTTTTTTACAATATGCTGTAAAACGTAATATGTTATACTTTTGTTACTGCATTTCATATTGTTATACAAAAAGGAAGGTGCATATGGTATGAATTGCCGGCTTATGAAGATCCATTTGCAGTTATCAGCAGAATCATAGCTAGCCATGGTGACTGGATATCATATCTGTAATGGGGGATTGCAAAGTATTAATGAGCTACAATAACTTTTTCACAGTCTAGCATACCGACTGCATGACACTTGTACAAAAATATCAAACTAGGAGTCATACAACATTGCATTAAGCAGGCTTGTTAAATGCAGTATATAAGCATAAAGCAATGTTCATTTCTATTTACAGACGGCAATTACAGTTTCATTGTCCAAGGACGGCTCTGTCACCTTCCCATCTGTCTTATGAAGCATTTCATGTGGCAGACAGGTGGCCGGACGGAAACCCAGCTCCTCTGGGGCCCAGATCAGATTAAATCTGAGCGTGGGCTGTCTGTAAAACCAGGTACTGGCTGCTCCATTCTGTCCGACCTACTGAGCAGATATGTGAACACGTAAAGCGCTCAGCACCAGCAGCCAAATAGAAAGCACATTGTCTAATATACAACACAGTATTACAAAGTCAGAAGGAGCTTAAAAAGGCCAATATTAGGGGAACAGTTCTAGGGTCAAGAAAACATTGATATGAAGCGAACCTGTTTGCAAACAGTGACTGACAGCCATCTCTATGCAACCACCCACCGGACACATACAGAGAAGGCTGTCGATCACTGTTAGGAACACCCATACGACTCCTAAGCCTAGAATATGCAGACTTACATGAATAAATGACTAGTTATACTGGAACTTTTCTAACAAACGTGTTGCACTGCATTTTCATATGCCAGGCTCAGAGCTGAACCCGGACATACCCCCATCTTCACCCCTCTGGACCCCATGATATGAGCAACTGAGCATTTCACACTCTGATGCTGTCCTTTGCTCTGCACTGTATCGCACGGGGCAAGGGCTTTTTTGTTTACTTTGGCACTCTGCTAGGCGGAGGCTTCCACCTAGCAGTGTTCCCGGTGTTTTCACTGGCTCAGGTGGGCAGGCTTTACAGGCTAGGGCAGCACTAAAGCCCGGCCATTAGAGCCGGTGACGTCACCAGGCTCACTGCTGGGTGAATGTCTTTGCCTAGCCGTCCATATGTAGAGCCAAAAAAAACTTTGCCCTGCACGATTCAGCGCAGGGCAAAGGAGAGCATTGGAACATGAAATGCTCCAATGCTCACATCAGGGGGTCTGCCTGGGTGAAAATGGGGATATGTCCACGTTCAGCTCTGAACTCGGACAACCTCTTTAAAGGGACTCTGTCACCAGTTTCTAACCCCCCCCCTTTTAAAACTATTGTTCTCTCCATGGTGCCCTTGTCATTACAAAGCTGTTGTTATAAGATAAATCCGGCTTGTAGTTTTGATAAAAATCGCTTTTATCTAACCTGTCAATCCTCTGGATAAGGTGCCCAGGGCGTTTCTGAAGGTCTGAATCTGCCGCTTTTCGCCGCCGCCGTTGGTGCCCAGCTCCTCCCATGATCCTTTCAGCGCCACCTCGATGTAATGAAATCCGCCTCCGGCTCTCCTCAGTGCCCCCTCCTCCTTTTCAAAGATCCCGCGCGTGCGCACAGGCCTGTGCCTGATGCGCCCGTGCGGACTTTTAGATTCTGCCTCGTGGAGCGAAGTGCGCATTCGCGCGCGTTCGCGCATGTTCGCGCGCGTGCGCACTTCGCTCAACGAGGCAGAATCTAAACGTCCGCACGGGCGCATCAGGCACAGGCCTGTGCGCACGAGCGGGATCTTTGAAAAGGAGGAGGGGGCACTGAGGAGAGCCGGAGGCGGATTTCATTACATCGAGGTGGCGCTGAAAGGATCATGGGAGGAGCTGGGCACCAACGGCGGCGGCGAAAAGCGGCAGATTCAGACCTTCAGAAACGCCCTGGGCACCTTATCCAGAGGATTGACAGGTTAGATAAAAGCGATTTTTATCAAAACTAGACGGCGGATTTATCTTATAACAACAGCTTTGTAATGACAAGGGCACCATGGAGAGAACAATAGTTTTAAAAGGGGGGGTTAGAAACTGGTGACAGAGTCCCTTTAAGCACGAATTAAAACTATACCTCAGCATTATTGGAGAGATCTCAACTATACATTCTTGAGAAAAAGTGATTTTCTGGTCAAAGATTAAAAACTAAAAATCTAAGGCATTTTGGTCTGCCCCTCAAGGTTAGGAAGTTGGAACCCTTGGTACTTGTGTCCTCTTCTTAATGTACTCTTCTGCTCTTACTCCTTTGATAAATACTGCAATTCTTGTATTGGGTGCAGAGAATGGAGTCACACTCTGGCCATGATGTCCATGGGGCCCCTATACCTGTAAATAAATAACAAATGGTAGGTGGGGGCCTATTACAGATTTTGCATTGGGCCCAGGAGCTCTAATTTACTCCTCTGATTGCTATGTTTGGAACTGTATGTTTGAAAGATCATGCTGCTCTTTGTACCCTACATGAATGTGCAATTGTTTGCTTAATATCTGAATCTAAAATCATGGACATAATTGTGGACTTTAGACCCTCCTTTCATGTTATAAAAAACACCACTGATATTAAACAGCTTTTCACTAAATTTTAGAACATAGCTATGATGATTTGCACAAATTCAGCCAAAAGAGCTTTACTGAGGTCAACACTTTTAGGCGGTGATGTTGGGTAAGAAACAAGAACTAAGGCCCAGCTAAACCATTATAAACCATTTCCAACACTTAGGCCAGCCAAACACATAAAAATAGATGTTTCAGTCAAACGATTGTGTGGTTGACAGCTATCACTTCTAATCCCATCATACACATGCCTGCTCAGCTGGGCTGGGCAAGCAAGTGTTCTCAGTAGGAAGAGGGGAAGTTGATGCCAGATACCTCAGGCAGGGGCTATCTCTTCCGAAACAAAAGGATCAGGCAGCTAAAGTCCAACATGCCTGATACTCCTCTCCCCAATATTATTGCTATTAGATGGTCTGTCCCTCCTGTGAAAAATGGCAGGTTTGCTGACAATCTAATGTGTATGGTCAATTTTAGGCATTTCCACTATAGTGACTATGGAATTGGTACTCATGCTTTGTTAAACATCTTTGATAACAAGTGTCTACATTGTTAAAATATGATAAATTATGCATTTACAAGTGGCGTTTACATGACAATTTGCCCACATATTAAACCTAGATTAAGATTTATCTGTTTGTTATAGATAGAACAGATTAGAACATGCCATTAAAATGCATGGCTTAGTACAACAAAATGTCCCTGCTGAAATTCGCCAAACTTCTTCAGATCAGGAAAAGTTCTACCACATTTAAAGAAAGCAGAACCAGGCTTTGGCGATTGCTGGCCATGTGGTTATACTGTTGTGATGCTTCCCATTTTAATAGAGCTTGGTCTGAACAAATAGAAAGTATCTACAAAAGTATATTCCAAATGTTTATAAAAGTTAAAACTGTCAAAGAAAGCCTCAAGAGGACTGGAATGTTCTAAAAGGCAAGATAAGCCTATTAAAAGCAAGATCTCTACTGAGAAAGTCTATCTAGCCATAATAAGGACATATAATCCAGAAGAAGAAATAACAAGACTCCTGTGAGGTAGTTGGCAACTGCACAAATGGAAAGGAAAAAAAGATACCTTCTGAAACAACATATGGCAATCAGAATACATTTCTTGATCAATTATGAATGCTAAGCAATCTAGAACAGTTAACTTGAACTACTGGGGCAGATTAACTAATTCAAATGTGCCAGAATTCTGGCTTGTGTGCCACGTTTGTTTTGACAAGTGGGCGGTGTCTGCCTCTATGGGTTACACCTGGATACTGGTTGGAAAACAATGCTTTATGCTTGTATAGAGGAAATCAGTATTCTCGTAACATTTTATGTTCTTTTCATGACTCTCATGACTTTTTTTACAGCAACTCCCTGTCAAAAAGTGCAACAATTCAATATCCGTTTTCCATGTCACTATAGTGTTATACAATGCTAAGTCCTTACTTTTGATAACAAAATATACTATCTTTAAAAACGTATGCTGGTCACAGTATCATATGTGTCACAGTATATTGTCCCTGTGTGAATATTGACCCCCATTACACCACCGGGCCCCGCTCACAGCAGTCTTTATATGTAAAATCTTTTCATCTAATGCTCCAGCAATGGCTCTGCTTTTGTCTGTAACAGTACTCACTATCAAAGCAGCGGTGCGGCCGGCAGCATAACGTAACTCAGTCAGTCACGCTTCTGCCAGCTTCATTAATGAAGTGGGAGGAGCATGACCGAGTTAATGACGTCACGCGCCAGTCGGACCGCTGCTTTGATAGTGAGTACTGTTACAGAAGAAAGCAGAGCCATTGCTGCAGCATTACATGAAAAGATTTTACATATGAAGACTGCTGTGAGAGGGGCCCGGTGTAATGGAGTACAGTGACTTCACCGGGCCCCGCCGGGAGTGAAACAGCAGTTGTCGGCCTCCAGCCCTTCCTTCCTGCCCACTGAAACATCGCAGGCCGAGATGTGCAGCATAGCAGCCAGCGATGTATCAGTGTCAGACATTTAAAAAGCGCACCATTCACTTTATAAGACGCACTGCCATTTTCCCTCCACCTTTTGGGGGGGGGGGGGAGAAAGTGCGTCTTATAAAGCAAAAAATACAGTAACTCTTCCTGAGAGAGGGATAGGAAAAAACAGCAATACTGCCACTACGTTTTTGCATTATACATTTTGCAGTGTTTTGACATAAATAACATGATAACTTTATTTTCAGGGTCAATTCAGTCACAGTGATACCAAATACATATTTTTTTTATGTTTTACAACTTTTGCTCAATGAAAAAAAAACATGTTTTTGCATTGCATCCCAAGCAATTGCATTCCATCATTTTTTCTTTCTTTCTACGGAGCTGTATCATTTCAAGGTACACATCACTGTTTATTCAATTTTTTTGTGGCAACTAAGCAAAAAGCAACAACTCTGGCATTTTTTTGTAAATTTTTTATGGCATTCGTTGTACGGGATAAATTACATGCTAATTGCATAGTGAGGGTTGTTACGGATGCGTTGATACTAAATATGTGGAGATTTTATTTTTGTTATTTTTTTCCATTGAAAAGCCAGAGGGTTTTGAAAGGTCCTCTTTAATGTGGCGGGTTCCATTGCATATTGGTGGTCACTAAGGGGTAAAGGGTTTATTCAGGATAAAAAAAACTTGCCTGCTTTCTTTCAAAAACAGCACCACTCCTGTCCACAGGATGTATGTGGTACTGCAGCTCTGCCCCATTGACTCCACATAACACACAGAACCCATGGACAGGGCTGGTGTTTTTTTTTTTTTATTTAAGAAAGAAGCCATGTTCTTCTAATCCTGAACAACCCTTTTAGTAAAAGTTTAAAGAGCAGGTAGATTATTGCATGGAGTGGAACAGAGAGAAGGGGGCAGAGGAAGGAAAAAACAACTGCAGGCACATAGGGAGAAGAGTAACAGCTCAATGCACAAGGAAGCCCAACCACACAGCTGCTGGGAATAGGGAGCTCTTCCTTATGCAGACGTGCATGAGGTATGATTAGAATTCCACTTAAAAGTTAGATATGTAAATTAAAAAAAAATAATTACAAAAACTCCCCAGCCATCAGAGTGTGTTTGTTCAAATACAAATTACGCTCCCACATCTGCCACTTATTAATTTTGAACTTTTTACTGCGCCGATTCCTCAGTTCAATCTGTTTATTACCATGAATCCATTTCCAAAGATTGTCTCTAATTAAGCTATAATTTGGATCAGCCAGGTAAAGCACAGAAACCAAGACACGTTATATATACACATGTACGTAGCTTATTGCAAATTGCTGGTGATCATTTAACATTTTATTTAGCTTTTTTCTGTCACAATTCACTAACCCTTTAAATGCTGAAAAGGTTACAAGTAAATGGCAAAAAGGCTTACGCTTGTGCATATGTTTCAAATTTCATTCACCCAATGCACTTTTTGTTGATGTTCTGCAATACAGTTTTCCACAGAAGCATCTGGCGATTTTAGAATTACTATATAAGCAATGTATACAATTTTAGTAGAGGGTATAAAAAAGCTCTGAACTAACCCCCATCCATATGACCCATCATTTGAGTGGCTCATATTATGGCAGACTCAAGCTATCCCTGTAGTACACTCGTTCATCTGACCAGCTTCCACATAATGCTACTTCCCTTTTGAACATTTATCACTACCTTTAGTGCACAGCAACTTATGCTACCTTATTCCTGGGCTGGCAGGAAGATCGCATGTTTTTTGGTGATGAACAGTCTATCCTCATTACACATTAGCAGGTGGGCATGGTACATTGCTGACATATCTATCTTCTGGTTGGGGTCTATTGTGGCCTTTGTAGAACGTGTGAGGTGTCTTACCAATTGGATGGGATTAAGGTTTACCTTTGAGACTGAGAAGGACAAATTAGCTTTCATGGATATTTTCATCATAAAGTCTGTAAGGATACTGGAAACTACAATGTTACAATTTGTTTTTATGGTGGGAAAGCAACAATTCCCCTTCCCTAAAGTAAGGGAGCCATTGAGGCTAAATCCCCAGTATGAGGTATTATTGGCCAGAGATATTCTTTGATCTTTGATTTCAGAAGCAACTAGAACCCTAACCTCAACCGGGAGAAGGACTGGATCATCAGGTTGACAACAACCTATGATAGGCCTTAATTTGCATTAAAATTATCATCAAGAAAACATTGGGAGGTTTTGAAAAGGATCCATGAAGTGTGTGATGTGACTAGCATGTTTCCTCAAATTACCTTTAGGAAAGGATGTCATCTTGTGTACAACGGCTATGCAGCCCTCAGATCTGAGCACATATGGAGAGATAACCAGATGCCATAGATGTATTGAATGTATCACATCTTACAAACGGGGAGGATATTTACCTGCACAATTACCACAAAATAGAACTATTGTGACTTTTTAAAGTCATCTGCGCAAAAAATTTGCGACTTTTTAGCATTTTTACACCGCTCACTCCAGGGTGGAAGTGGGTGTGGTTAGCTATGTTAATGAGTTTCACTGCAGATTTATCATTGAGACTTTTTTTTAAAGTCGCAATCTCACTGCAGTAGAAGGGTGGAGTAGGAAAACTGGAGTAGCTTTTCCAGATAAAAAAAATTGGGTTTAAGGATAAGGTACATTTATCAAACAAATGAGACATTTGATAAATGTGGCATAAAGTACACCAATGCAGACAACTTAAAATATTCTCCTTATGATAAATTCTCCCCACAGACTCTTGTGCTGTATCCTAGACCTATAAGTATTTGCAAAAGTTTATTGTTCTGTAATGTCATGATATGTAATGTTATTTTATGTTCTGGCGTGTACACCAGCATAAAGGATATAGTTGGCAATGGTTGGTAGGAATAGGATTAACCACCCTGCTCTTTCCCTCTTGGTGGTAGTGGGCTGGTCCTACTTCCTGCCAGGTGGGGGAGTTTGAGTCCAAACAGAGTGGAGGAAGGAAGCACAGCCAGAGCTCTTATGCCAAGGGATCTTCCCCAGTTCTCCTGTGAGACCACAACTCCAGAGAATCACAGAATCAAGACTGCTTCAATTTTAGACGCTACAAAGTGTTAGTAGAGTGACCAGCAAACAACAGCTTTTGAGGACCTGCTGCATGTGAAGGAATACAGATTGGATTACTATCATGTAGCAATATCCAGGCCAGTCTAGCTTCAGGCTCTAACACACAGTGGACACCTATACCCACAAGTGCCTGCAAGTGCCATTTGATTGCCAAATAACCAATCACCTTACATCGTCTGGTAACAGAAACTGCACTTTGTACCTACTACTGCTGGATGTACCAGAAGTTATATTTTGCACTGAGAGACTTTTATACTTGCTTCCGGCAAGCTTCTTCATACCACCTTTTCACTGCACTGATCCTCAGGGAGCAACACTGTGACACAACATCTCTTTAGGGCCACTACCACTCCCAACCTCTGCAACGGCACTTCACCTGAAAAACTGACTATAAAATCCCCCTCATGAAAAATCTCTCCCAATTTTTAGGCTAAGGACTGTAGGATCATCAGATCTGAATGAACTTGCTATAGGGTAAATTAGAAGCACCGAGTCCGTATTTTCAACCAATAAAACTGCATAGCAGTTGTACAAAAAGATCAGCATCAATGGAAAGAGGTAGCGAGTTGACATGTCCTAGACAAAAGAATATCTTCACAAGCTCCATGTATAGTGTCATTTGAATATTATTTAGATGCGTGATGTCCATTGTGCTTGATGGCTGAAATGACATGTCTAGTAATTGTGAAACAGAAAGAAAGAAGAAAGATAATGAACTCCTCCTACGACCGCTTGAGAATTAATCATGTGAAAAAAACTAATCTGCCACTTTTCAACACTGTTTAAAGGCCTTATTTTAAGTTATTTAAGTATTTCTTAAAGCTTGCAAATTTGTTCCTGCTCAAAATCAGAAGCTGAAGAATAGACTAATTTACTTATTAGATTAGAAGAGTTTATATTCTTATGTATTAAAACTTTCTAAAAGTTAATGCTTTTGAACTATCATATTTCAATTGTGATTTGTATGAAAGGGGTGACTACCACTGTCAAAAGGTGCACAAAAGAAAGTTGTCATATTTACAAGTTCAGCATAGCAGGACCTTGGCACAAAGATGTTCTTGGCTTTAAGGCCTCTGGTGTGACATCAAGGATTGCAGAAGGGGAGGGAGTGTGATTACGAATGCAATTCTCAAAAGCTGAGCAATTCATTAACAGGCTAAGATCAATAATGTTCCATTACTTTCTCCTGGCTGGGGTGTGAGGGCAGGATATAGGGGAGATGCACAGGAGAATCTCAACCCTCTTCCCTCCTTCCTCTTATTTGCTAAAAGACATTTGGCTGAGACTTTAACACTTTGCAGGTAGGCACTAATGCTTGTAAGTGGGAACTAACTTTATGGAACAACTACTTCTGACCAACATTCTGAAATAGTTCAAAGAGCTACGTCCTGTATAACACGGAATAAACCTATTGTATACAATGAAATGCTACAAAATGTAGACAACTGATCTTTAAGAAAAGTAGTCTTAAAGAGTTTGTCTGAGAATAATTAACTGAAGGTTCCTAGTCTACACCCCCTACTGAAAGGTGAACCACCCATTCACACAGTGTTTTTTCCCCCGCAGAATGCTGGCATGGATACTCGCTCCAATATTCAGCCACTTTTTTTCTGGCTCCCATTCTATTTAACTGAGGCAGTGCGGAAGATCTCACAGTGGCACCCCAATAAGAGAGACATCCCTTCTTGGCGTGACCCGACTTTAAAACGCTGCTCAGTGATCTTCAGCATTGACTCCCCCTGAAAAGAATGGGAGGTAAAAAGGACACGTCCACCAGTGTAATTTCAGCATGGCTGTCCATACCAGTTTTCCGCAGGCCAACCGGGCCTTAATACTTACCTTCTCCCTGTTGCTCTCGTCCTGTGTGCTGGCTCCTATTCCTCCATCTTCCTGTCACTAGCTTGTTTTCTTCTGGATGGGTATGAACGTGGTCTCGTACAGTGTTGCAACCAATGAGTGGCTAGGGCCTAGGAACCTTCAGTTAATAGCTAATTATTCCCAGAAAGCCCTTTTAAGTCATTCATTCACCTCAAGGGAATTGACCAACATTTGTGAGCACTGCTACTTGTGCTTATGCATCTCCAATACTGTAACTTGCCCTTCTGATACTGTAAGTTGACTAAGGGAAGGAACCAACTCTCTTTTTAATGAAAAACTATATTACATATTTATGTAGCTTGGAGCCTAAACACATCCTATTAAGTACTTTTTATGTTTATGGAGCGAAATATTACAGTTTCTATTTACATTTTCATGTCAGAATTCAGTCATATGTTAGTTATGGCCTCATTTCCCACACATGTCATCCACCATATGTAGTAGTCTAGTGGGTCAAGTGTCCTCAATGGGGCTCATGTTGTAATTATCCTCTTTCAGACAAACACATGAGAGCTTGCTTCACAAAAGATAATTAACTGATAAGTTTGTGGGGGGGGGGGGGAATTTAAAATCAGGAGGAAACCCATTTAAAGAAAACATAGAAAATCAATTTACTGTAGGTGTTTCTCCTGTTCAGATTTGAAGGACAATGACTTCAGTGCTACAAGGTAACAGCTCTAGTTACTGAGCCACCATGTTGTCGACCAGATATCTCTTTTAGACTCCATTTATACTGCTGGCATGCAATCCATTTTTCAAATATGACTGATTCATTTTGATCAGTTTTGTAATATAATGGGTAAATTGTTCTGCTCAGTTCCATTTTTTACAGGTTCTCTTTAAAATGCTAACTCTATAGATATGCAGCTCAGAATATACAAGCTTCTTGCTTAGTAAATACAGTAAAACCAAATAAAGCCATTACAAAAATTCTGTTGCTAAAAAAATAAAATAAAAAAAAACATACAAGGGCAGGTTACTGAAGATGTAAGAAGTGCAGTACCAGATGCTAGCAACCTCTGTGCCATTTGATTGCTGTTGGACATGATTGGCCAACGATAGATATGACAAATGCAGTTTTTATTTCAATGTGTCAGAACGTGTCGGTGCCCAGGAGCGTGTTAAAAGCAGCACACTTTATTACATTTCTTTCTTTTTTTTTCCTCCTTCCTTCCCCTGGAATCAAATTCAATTCTCCAGAGAATACAGGAATACTACTGACCCTAAGCTTGTCAGTAGTTATACTCAAGCTTTTCCAGTATGTGAATGCGTGTACTTAACTATTAAAAACTTTGGCTTCTTTCATATGGCCATATTTTGCTGCTGATGCCAGGAGATTAAAGCAGACAAATAAACTGTAATAAATTGTTCAGAGATCCAGAGATCTTCATTTACGTCTAAAACCCTTCACTAACCTTGAGTGAAGGAGACCCACAACCACATGAATGTTTTTTACCGTAACAGAGGAGTAGAACTCTGCCCCATGTTGTCATTACATGAATGTAATGGGGATTTGGAAGCAACTAATTGGTAAGTGATCAAGAACATTTTTAAGGCTGAAGTTGGGGATTTTTCACTTTCCCCTAAAATAAGGTGTTATAATATTTATGGCTACACAGCTGTGTTCCCTCTCACTCTGTTCTTATTTCTTAAACTGGTTTGCTGAGACAACAACGTCATTTTCCACTGAGGAAGCTCTTCAATTATAAATTCCTACTACTCTTCCTACCTGAGGAGATGTGGTTGCCTCATTGGGTACTTTTTAAACTTACATTGACCAAGTCAGTATTCCTTCAATTGTCCTGTTTTTATGCTTTCCAATATCCTGCTTTTATACATTTATTCAGCATTATTCTTGCCTTCTACTCCACAGAGCCCATTATAACTCAAATGAACCCCTCATGATTCATTAGGATATGTAAAAAAATTGATTAGTCATAGCTGTCATGGCTCCATAATAACTTAAACAAATCACGCTAATATGAAAAGGTGCCACCCTTAAGACTTCCTGCGCCAGCCCCGGAATCCTTGACAATGAGAAACAATACCCCTGAAAAGCTTCTACCTGAGTAGCTATTAGTTTGTATAAATGTTGTTGCAGTCAATGAAAACCGGCTGGGAATAAGAATTGAGCTACATGTGGTGCAACCTGCATACTACACCAGTTGCTAAATGATTTGCCAGCTTCATATTGCACTTATGATCTAATCAGTTCAACAAATCCACCATCACTTTTGTGATATTCCACACCAAAGCTTTTAATATGTTTTGGTGTAGCAGAGTTTCGAAAGACTAGCATTTCCAGTAGTCACATTTGCTTCAAGTTATTGCATAAGATTTCTAAATGCATTTCACCTTCCTAATGAGAGACTTCTAGACTAAATCAAAACGTTTTGTTCACACTGATCTTTTTTACTTTCTATCAGGGTTTTATTGCTTTTTGAAGACACAGTCTTCAACACTATTCTCATCATAAAAATACAGACACCCTGAAGGACTTCACGGTAAATTGATGAGCTCTGTCAAGATTTGTTCAAACTATAAATGTGATTATTTTGTACCAAAGAGTGGGTCACTGGTACCTACTCAAGAGTCAATACTATATTTGTGTAAAATGTGGTGCGAAGAACCCCTCTAATGAGATATACCCAATTTTTGGAAACACAGATTTTAGGTTACTGAGGAAGGAAAAAAATGCATGTATCTGTGCATGTTAATTATGTCTAAATGTAGGACAATGTAAACTGATGTAGACTGTCTTAAAGTGTGCCAGATTTATCGTAGTGGCGTGGCTTCCTAGGACACCATACCATTTTGTCGGAGAAGAAGCAATAAGTGTCGGAAAGTGTCAAACACGTAAAGGGGTATTCCACAATTTTAACATTGATAGCCTATCCTCAGGATTGGCCATCAATATCTGATTGCAGAGTTTCAGACTCCCTGTACCCGCTCCAATAAGCTGTTCTGAATTTGCACCGTGCTGGAAGTTGGATGGAGCTGCGTAGTACCTTTGCCAAAAGTCAGAGACTTGGCTTTTGGATCTGGTGCATTCTGATTAGAAAATTTCTTCCTCTATTCTAAGAAACTCCACACATGCTTAAAAGGTTACTGCCATGACAGACGTTTTTTGGTTGGTTGGCTGTTTCTCTAACTCCCACAGAAGTTATTAGCGAGAATAGAACACATGCATGATCACATCTCCATTCATTCCATAACTTACACAGTTAAAAAGAGAGAGAGAATATGGCCACCTCTCCATTTATTCCTTTCCTGGATGCGGTGGTTGATCAAAAATCTTTTTTTTACAATTAAAGCATTACTATCAAGTAAAGTTAAGTCTTAGTGTGTATACAGTAGTGAACCGATCTATAAAATCATGGGGCAGCCAGTTTTGTAATCTGTTCATTCAGCCTAAATCAAAATTTCAAGTTTGATTATCAAAGGAGAAAGTGAACCCCTTCACAGGGGAGTGTGTGAAATTGCCTTCAAGCTGGTGTCTTGAACAGAAGGATCTGAAAGGATTACAATAGGTCTCTGTGGAACTCAGCCACCAGCAGACAATACCATGGGGTCACGGCAAGATGCTGGGGGCAGAGAAGAAAGTAAAATTGAATTGCTTACCCTTTCTGAACCATGACCCTTGCTCCATAAAGGAGATGGGAGCTTGACAGTACCACTGAGATTTTGGTAGTGATATCAAGGCTGCCCCTCCTTTTATTTTGTGGCAAATATAATGAAAATTGCATTCAGGCTGCTCTAATCCATTATTTTCAACTCTGCTTTCTGGTAGAACACATCTGTAACAGAATCTTCTTGTTTGTGATCCAATTAATTATAAACAGGAGCCCAGGATAGCCACATACCTGGAGTTCAAAATCTAATACAGTATAAGGATTTATCTAAAGACTTCCAGTAGTAATTATTGATACCCGATTCATATTAACCCTTTCTGGACGTCCGCCGTAGATGTACAGCCTGCTCCTTAAAGATGGAACCCACTTGCAAGTGAAGCAAGTGCCTAGGAGGTAATATGTGAGATAGTCGGTAATGCTGATAGTTGACATTTAACCCCTCAGATGCCATGGTCAAATGTGACCATCTGTTAGGGCTAATACGGGGAGACAAACTTCCTTGCCTGGGCTGCCTTCCCCTGGCTAAGATGAGGGAAGGTGGCCTGTATTAGTCATAGGCCTAAGACTGTACTAGGCTTACAGGCTGGTTACTAGTATATTCCAATGCAGGCCTCTAAGTGGCAGCACTGCACTGGAATATAGTAAATCAGATATGTATATACTGTATTTTTTGCCCTATAAGACGCACTTCCCCCCCCCCCAAAAGTGGAAGGAAAATGGCAGTGTGTCTTATGGGGCGAAGGCTGGCATTTTTACACTGATACACCGCCGACCACAATCTGCACAGCGCGGCTGGTGTGTGTATCAGCGAGGAGGGGCTAATGCTATCTACTGTAACTGCAGGCAGGCAATGGTTAACTATAGATATGTTCGATCCAGCACTGAGCAGCCTGTACTTACGATCATAGCAGGCTAGAGGCTGGAGGCAGGGCGGGAACTGGCAGCGTAACTTCCTACATCACGTGCCTGCTCTGACCACTTTATGAATGAAGCAGGCGGCACAGGCACGTGACGTAGGAAGGTATATAGATATGCATGATACAATACAAGATGCAATTTAATGACTGCAGGTTATAGTCACCTAGGGTGACTAAAAAAGTTTAAATATAATTTTTTTTTTATTAATTCGATACTGTGTCACATAAAAGGTTAGTATGTAAAATGAGAATGCTCGGACTGGGAGAAAATGTAACTGGCTCAGTGATAGAAAACAGAGGGTGGTTATTAACGTTACACACTCAGATTGGGTCAGTCACTAGTGGGGTACCTCAGGGGTCAGTATTGGGCCCTATTCTCTTCAATATATTTATTAAGGATCTTGTAGAAGGCTTGCACAGGAAAAAATGATTTTTTGAAGATGACACTAAACTGTGTAAAGTTATTAACCTGGAAGAGGACAGTATACTACTACAGAGAGATCTGGATATATTGGAGGCTTGGGTAGAGAAGTGGCAGATGAGGTTTAACACTGACAAATATAAAGTTATGCACATGGGAAGGAATAATGCAAGTCACCTGTTCATACTAAAAGGTAAAACACTGGGTAACACTGATATGGAAAAGAATTTAGGAATTTAAGTGCACAGCAAACTAAGCTGTAGCAACCAGTGTCAGGCAGCTGCTGCCAAAGCTAATAAGATAATGGGTTGCATCAAAAGGGGCATAGATGCCCGTGATGAGAACATAGTCCTGTGAACAAGGCAGACAGAGCAGAGCAGGAGAGGGTTCAGAGAAGAGCAATAACTGGAATGGGTAGACTATAGGAGGAGGTGGTGATGGTGAACTCACTAAAAGAGTTCAAGAGGGGCCTGGATGTATTTCTGGAATGGAATTTTATTACAGGTTATAGTTACTAGATTTCTGGAGATGTCGGTCATCCAGGGAGTTATTCTGATTGCCTTATTTTAGTCAGGAAGAAATTATTTCCCCCTAAAATAAGGAAAATTGGCTTCTATGTGCCATTTTATTTTTATTTTTTTGCCTTCCTCTGGATCAACTTGCAAGTGAACAGGCCGAACTGGATGGGTGGATATCTTTTTTTCATCCTTACAAACTATGTTACTATGTTACCATATGTTACCCTTCTTTACCTAGAATTTAAAAAAATGAATAAACAATAAAAAAAAAAAACATCATGGGCATCCCCGCATCTGAAAACACCCCTTCTATTAAAATATACAAATATTTATACCATATGGCAAATTTTTTGTCACTTCACCTCCCACAAAAAATGTAACAAGCATTTTTGTCTGGAAAAACATAATAGCTTATGTCCGAGAAATTTGGGGTGTTGAATTACCATTAGAGCCCCAGGTCTTGTTGTTTTATGCAGCCCCTGAGGCTGGTCCCTTCTCATTGATTGTGGTGGCGGTGCTTCTGGTGGCAAAGCGAACGTTGCTCCAGTTCTGGTTAAGGCCTGAAGTTCCCACGGTATATGAGGTGACCAACCAACTGGCTTTATATATGCATCATGATAGGACATATATACTGCAACATAAGGTTACCAAAACTGGCCCTTATTTTGAAAAATGCAAGAAGTTTATAATAGAGTCTCTTGATAGGGAAGCCATTAACCTTATTGTGACACAGTTTAAATATATGGCATGGTACCTAAAGGCTGATATAGATGGAATGTTGGGTGCTTTAAAGGTTTTCATGGAGATACATGAATGGTGATTTATTAGAGTGTCGGTGGTGTGTGATTAGTGGCATCTGCGCTGGGGGGAAGGAGTATAGGGAGGGGTTTAATTCAGGAAGGGAATGTTATTTGTCATTCTGTCAATACGGACAGCGAAAAGCTGGTCCACACATCTATGTTATTGTATGGTATATGGAAAATTCAATAAACAGATTTACGAGAAAAAAACTTTCTATTTTAATGACTTGTATATTTATAATATCCCAAAGCATAGTTCCTGGAGAATCTGCTTCTACCAAGTGTATATAAGTGCAGTGACACATAAGGATAGTACAGTTTTACACAAAACATAGGCCTTTCCTGGGACATTGTAACTAGAACCACATTCAACATACAATGTCCCAGACACTGCTAATCTGTGACAAATGTAATTGGCTGGAAGTTCCAGCTAACCAGCATATGAAAAACCTTGCATAAGGCCTCTTGCACACAAATATTTTTTTTCCATTTCCGTACTGTTTTTGCAGATTCTGTTTGCAGTCCGTATGCGGAACCAACCATTCATTTCAATGGTTCCACAAAAAATACGGAATGTACTCCGTATGCATTCTGTTTACGAATTTCTGTTCAGCTAATAACGATCCGTGGCTCCATTCAAGTCAATGGGTCTGCAAAAAAACAATGCATACGGAATGCATCCGTTTGTCTTCCGTGTCCATTCTGTTTTTGCGGAACCATCTATTGAACATTTTATGCTCAGCCCAATTTTTTTAGGTACATACTGTTTAAACATTTTTGTATGCTACCGTTTGCGGTTGCGATGCGCAAAAAACGGATCACAAACGGAAACCAAATGGATAAACGGAACAGCAAAACAGAATGGAAGCGGAAACACTACTGAAACAAAAAAAACAGAAAAACGGAACCATGAAAAACAGACAGCAAAATACAGAAAAAAACATACGGTTGTGTGCAAGAGGTCTAAGGCCCCTTTCACACGGGCGTGAGTTGAACGCATTGCACCCGCACTGAATCTTGACCCATTCATTTCTATGGGGCTGTGCACACGAGCGGTGATTTTCACGCATCACTTGTGCGTTGTGTGAAAATCGCAGCATGTTCTATATTCTGCGTTTTTCACGGCCCCAAAGAAGTGAATGGGGTTGCGTGAAAATCGCAAGCATCCGCAAGCAAGTGCGGATGCGGTGCAATTTTCACGCACGGTTGCTAGGAGACGATCGGGATGGAGACCCGATCATTATTATTTTCCCTTATAACATGGTTATAAGGGAAAATAATAGCATTCTGAATACAGAATGCATAGTACAATAGCGTTGGAGGGGTTACAAAAAAAATAAAAAATTATTTAACTCACCTTAATCCACTTGATCGCGCAGCCCGGCTTCTCTTCTGTCTTCTTTTTTGCTGTGTGCAGGAAAAGGACCTGTGGTGACGTCACTCCGGTCATCACATGGTCCGTCACATGATCTTTTACCATGGTGATGGATCATGTGATCGCCCATGTGATGACCGGAGTGAATTCACCACAGGTCTTTTTCCTGCACACAGCAAAAAAGAAGACAGAAGAGAAGCCGGGCTGCGCGATCAAGTGGATTAAGGGGAGTTAAATTATTATTATTATTTTTTTAACCCCTCCAGCGCTATTGTACTATGCATTCTGTATTCAGAATGCTATTATTTCCCCTTATAACCATGTTATTAGGGAAAATAATACAATCTACAGAACACCGATCCCAAGCCCGAACTTCTGTGAAGAAGTTTGTGTTTGGGTACCAAACATGCCGTTTTTTCTCACTCACGTACAAAACGCATTACAATGTTTTGCACTCGTGCAGAAAAATTGTGCATGTTCCCGCAACGCACCTTTTCCCGCAACGCCCGTCTGAAAGAGGCCTAAGGCTACTTTCACATTAGTGGCAGCCTTCTCGGGCAGGCCATTCCAGTGTGTGAACATCCTGCCGGAACCATGATGCCGCTAGTGCACGCGTACCGCCATAAGTCTGCTCCAGCCCCATTCACTATAATAGCGGCAGCACGGATCCAGCAGGCTGTTCACCCGCCGGAACAGCCTCCAGGGAAGGCTGCCACTAGTGTGAAAGTAGCGTTACTGAATTGAAAGCACCGACTGGCTGTCTAGTAGTGCCTCTCTCTACACTACAGTAGAGCACTATATATTCTGTTCTGCTCTTTACATGTGCCAAGGTGAACTGATCCTATGGACACTCCTATGAACAGAAATGGGTATATTTACCATTACATTTACTGGTCAGCCACATTTACAATAATTTATTACAGAAAAGTGTTATAAATTATAAATCAAAGCAACGCCAGCCTTTAGCTGGCATAGATTTCAGTTTGCAATGCACAGACAGCACAAGATGTAACAAATTTATTAAGATAAGTGTGTCCAGGGCATTCAGAAAATGGTGACACAAAAACATGATTTTGTTCCAAAATACTCTGTGTAAAAGCAGCAAAACTTTAAGAGAAAACTATACAAAAAATTTGTAGTGATGTGCAGAATAAATGTAACATGTTTTTTTTCTCAAAGAGTGTACGCCACAATAATAAAACTCAAAAAGTGAAATAAAAAGTGATCAAGAGGTAACACATACCCCAAAATATCACCAATGTTAGTAGCAACTCGCTTGCATTAAAAAAAAACCTCACACAGTTCCATCAAAATAAAAATAAAAATATACATGCTTTTCAGAAAATAGCTGTACTGGTACCACAGGAGCTGTTTGAAAACAATGTGGCATCCGTAAACCAAACCATCAAAATGTGCGCTGCAAAAACCAAAAAGTAGTCTTTCCATTCTGAACTCTGCACTGTACCCATGGAGCAGTTTACGTCCACATTAATGGCATATCTGTACCTAATAGACATAATAGAGCGGCGTGGTGTGTTTCAGATGGCACAAGCTCATTCCACCCCTTAATAAATAACGAGGGAGTATTTTCCAAAATAGGGCCATGTACTGGGGAGTTTACACTGTACAGGTACCTCAGTGTCTCTGCAAATGTGATGTAGCACCGAAAAACCATTCCAGCCAAATCTCCATTTGGCACTCCTTTTCTTCTGAGCCTTAACATGTGTTCATAAAGCAGTTTATGTCTATATTTATTGAATTTACATACCCATTAGAACCTGCCTATCAGTAAGAAGTGTGGTGTGAGTCTCGGATGGCACCAGCTTGGCACATATAGAGGACACTGTAATGGCATATTTGTGGAAAGATTGCAATTTTCACTTTGCTCGATCTACTGCGCATGTAATGAAAAAATGGGGGTCAGTCAGCACATCCCAATGTGCAGGTGCACGTTGCTATGGCTGAAAACACAACATAGAACAAAACATACAATGCAACAGCTCTCTGCAAACTAAATAAAGTACAAAATTGAATTATATTGCTTATGCTACGCTTATAAATTAGAGATGCTTAGCAAATCATTCTGTACAAAATTATTTGAGCCTGTCTGCCGCACCTCAAGGCGATCTCTGTAAGACGGGAACCTACCACTAAATTCTACCTGTTATGTGCCATTCAATTCAGGGAGTGTAGGTTCCACATGCATCCTTGACGTGCGGCAGACGGGCTCAAATAATTTTGTACAGAATGATTTGCCAAGCATCTCTAAGTTATAAGCATAGCATAAGCAATATAATAAATTTTTGTACTTTATTTGGTTTGCAGAGAGCTGTTGCATTGTATGTTTTGTTCTATACTGCACATGTAATGCATCAAAATAATCACTCTACGCCCTAATACTTTAAGGGGCAGAGTTTCCAAAATGGGGTCATTTTTGGGGGGGTTGAATTTATTATTTTACCCCAAACCGTCTACAGTTGTCAGCGCAAGTCATTTAAATAACCACATTGAGCCTCAAAATGGGCATGGTGCTCTTTTACTCTTGAGCCCTCTAAAACGTTCAGGCAAAGAATATGGCTACATTTAGGGTATTTCTAAAACCAGTAAACACAGAATAATAAGAGGGCTTACTTTTAATACTGGTACATGAGGGGCACAACATATTGTGCACAGAAATGGCATATCAGTGGAAAAATTTAAATTTTCACTTTGCACCATCTGCTGGGGATTAAAGAGAATCTGTCACCAATGACCTCCCTATAAATCGCTTTCTACAGACACATAGCTGTGGTTCACCTGATTAAAATGCTGTTTTCTTCTGTTGATCCGATGCTCCGTTCCTGAATTATAATACTTTTTCTTGATATGCAAATTACAGCTTTGGTGCAATTGACTTTTGAATATTTAATGCAGTCATTGATAACAGTTTTTTCACAAGTGTGTAGATTATATCAACAATATAGAAGATATATCAAAGCTTTGGGATGATCTGGAAGCACAAGGGTTATTTAACAAAGCTTTGGGGTAACAAAATGTAGATCCTTTTTTTTCTTGTTTTTATGACACCTTTAAAATTATTTGTGCTTTTTAGCACTGGTGCTAATTACAGCTTCAGCTCCAGGTGCCAGAAGAGTGTTAATTAGGAGATTAATTAAAATATATATTTTTGCAGGATGATAAATCAATAGGCAGAACAATAAAAATCTTTACGGGCCCCCTTTATTATGTGTGTTTTTGTATGTATAAATACACATTCACACAAAAAATGCTTCAAGAATTAGTTGAAATGAAAATTACACTTTATATATGTGAATGTAATGATGATATATGTGATTTCAATATTAGAGCGAAAGGACAAGTTTATTGGGGAAAACTGTACAATGGGAAGGAGACTCTAGTAGCATGTTGGACAACCTCTAGCCTGCATACAAGATAAGATATAGTTAGGCATGGAAGCATTCCTGGTTATGCATGGCATCCTGTGCCGCATTTGACCATAAATGTTGCAGGCGGGCCTGTAGATCCTGCACAATCATAGGTTGCTGAAGCTGACATCCTAGCTGGTTACATAAAGGCTTAATTGGTGATAAATCAGGCGACTGGGCAGGACAAGTTAGTGTTGCAATCTGCTGAAGACATTCCTGGGAAACCCTTGCTGTGTGTGGGTGAGCAGTATCCTGCTGAAAATTGCCAGTAGGAAGCCCTGTCATGACAGACAACACATTTGGTCTCAGGATGTCCTCCAGATATTGCTGAGCTGTTAGTAGTCTTCGTATCAATACTACGGGTGAGCATATGCTGTATGCAATGGCTCCTCAGATCATCACACCAGCAATTAGTAGAAGTGTGTTGCTCCACAACAAAGGTAGGATTTAAGCCCTCACCAGCAGGGCTCCATATTCAAACCCGAACATCACTGAATCCCAATCAGAACCTTTTTGCTAAACATAATATCATTCCAGTCCGTGGCAGTCCAGGCCTTTTTCATGACACCACTGCAAAAAAGGGTGACGGTGGATGTCTGTCAATGACAGGATAATGGCTGCCATGACACCAAATTACCTTCTGCTAAGCACCTGGAAATGGTCCAGGCAGAGACATGAGTGTGTATTGAAAGTTCCACCTGTGTCTGGATGGTGGAAAATGAACCTGTGGGAGCTGCTCATGCTCTCTACTGGTAGTCTGTCTGGCCCATCAGGAGCATGTTTGCTGTGTGTGCATGCCCTTATCTAACCACTGTTCCCAACACCTCCAACAGCTAGATCAGAATGGCCTAGATGGCGGGCAATTTGTTAAAACGACCATCCTGCTTCTCTCAGTCTAATGATGCTCCCCACTCAAAGTCTGTCAACTGTGCAAAATGTCTTTTAGTGCATCAAAGAGGTAAGTCTAGCAGCTAGAGATCTCTCACCAAGAGGTACACTACACAAAAGTAGCCTCTGAGAGCCTTTTTATAGGGTACCGGAGGGAAGCACTTTTACTCCCTATTATGGCAAGACCTAATATCACACACCTGTCACTATTTACATATCTGTCTGAGACATAACTGCATGCCGAGTTTTGCAGGATTCTCACATTATATATATATATCTACCAATCTATCTCTACAGGGTGGTCCAAAAGTATGGAGACACCAGAATAAATGGAAAACAGTGGTTGGGAACAGCATCCTTTGTGTGGCATGTTGCCACGGGAAATTTTTGAGAGGCAGTGTCCAACACGGTGGCTATTTTGAAAGCTGTCATCTTGGAACCAAATTGATATTTTCAAATGGAGAAGGGTGCATCTGACAAATATTTATTCCTGTCAAAGTTATTCTCTTTGTTACAGATATGACTGTGAGATTAGCACGCGAGGAGAGGGATTGTGCTGATCTCCGAGGAATGCAGCACCCAAGTCACTGCAGGAGATTTCAATACTTGCCACCCTAACAGACCACCAATCTGTGGCATGTGTGGGAGGTGGGAATAAAGTCAAACTGAAAGCAAAATTTTTTGCCATATGAAACCTCAAAAGTCAGAGGGATGATTGTGTGATGCGTTCTGTTCATCAACGTGTTGGTTATAACCATTTGTGACAAACTAAGAGGGACAGAATCCTTGGATTTTAACTCCAATAACAGGAAGACAACCTGCAGGATAACAGGCCGAACTGGATGGACAAATGTCTTTTTTCGGCCTTATATACTATGTTACTATGTAGGTGCACAGAGAGGTTGTCTGACTTGAAAAATGGTGTGCACTGTGTAGTGATCCATCTCGAGCCTGGGGCGGCAAACAGGTGTGCACACAAACCAACAGAAGGCTTTTGCACGACATTGAGCTACAAGCCAGTTGTCCAGCTACAGTTGTTTCACAGACCTTATGCCACTGCCCTAAAAGGCTATCATGGTAGACAGCAAGAGGGTAATGCAGGCTGGAATGTAGGTCTATCCTCTTCAGGGATTGTGTCTTAGACACAATGATGGCTACGTGGGCAATGCCATGAAGAGGCCTTCACAAGGGAACATCATACCGGTCCTAGTCTGGAATTATAGTGTAGGATATCATAATATTCGTTAGCCGGTCCCCTCTAGTCTTTATTTCAGGTACACAATCTGCTTGGTATTACATTGGTTTGGTCGTGGAACCAGTGGTACAGACATTTATCTAAAGTGTTCCAGGAGCCATTTTTTCACAGGAAGACAGTAGGCTACATGTTGCTCGTGCTACCGTGAGCAGCCTGCATGGCCTGCCATGTCTCTAACCTTGTCTCCCATTGAGCACATCTGGGATATCATTGGTCAGCAATTGCAAAGGGAGCTGCCTGCCCAAGTACATTTAACATGGAAGAACATTCTTTAGATATAAATACTGAATAAATTGAGATGTTCTGAATATTTGAATATATGTTGGCAATTTCAAAGTTGAGGCGTATATACGGTATATATATATTATATATCACAATAATTGCAACTCTAAATTTCACCCCATGTGTTCGGTGATTTCTAAACATATGCATTGTATCTACAACAAACAAGACAAAACCTAAATTAATCTGGTTGCTAATCCCCTCTCACATAGTGACATTAGTAGACCTCAGAGAACCTTATCTGAAAAGATTAGGATAAAACCATTTTTTTTTCTGTAATAAGTTCCTGTGATCTGCATGGAAAACAGCTCATCTGATGTCTAGAGAAAAAGAGGAGGTAAGGACACAAAGTAGGGAAAAGAAACAAAGTACTAGAAAAGTTATTGATTAGAATTAATCCATAGAAGTTATCTAGATCAAGTCATTAAAGAAACGTATGCAATACACACCTGAAGAATAATGTACATAGTTTAAGATAAAAATTCACAATTAAATGCAGCCATGACATCATCTTCCTGACTGCAGCGGTCACATGCCCCTACATTGGAAGGTCACCGATGGACCAGGAAGCAGAGAGCAACGGGGGACCTGTATGGTGAGCACAGCATCCTTAACAGTATAGAACATAATTTTTTATCAAGAAACAGTACATAAAGAAACCTTATATTTAAGAGTTGCTTCAATAGCCGTTTTCTCATATAATGTTATTAATAGTGCTCTCGATAGGGATCTTGATGCTTCAAATCACATTTTACATTTTCTTGCGGCATTCCTAACAATTGATCAGTATACCATAGACCAGGCATGGCCAACCTGCGGCCCTCCAGCTGTTGTAAAACTACAACTCCCTCCATGCCCTGCTGTAGGCTGATAGCTGTATACTGTCCAGGCATGATGGGAGTTGTAGTTTTGCAACAGCTGGAGAGCCTTAGGTTGGCCATCCCTGCCATAGACTTTTCTATACTTGTAGTTTGGACCAGTGTACTGATTTTTGTAGATCAGAATGAATTATACAGCCATATTTCAGGGTGTCTGGAAATAATTTGAAATTCCCATTATAGCCATTAATAGCTTCAGACGCACCTGATTAAAACAGTAAACTATGTGTGTTGTTTAGCAATGAGTGAATGTCTTGAAATTTAATTCGGATTCAATTCAGTTCAATTCTGAAATGGTTGATCAATTCAATTCAGGCCCGATTAAAATCCACCCAAATCAAAAGTGCTCCAGTTGCTCCTGAAAAAGTTGTGTATGACATTCTGGGGTCTCCTAGGACTAAGTGACAACGACATATATGTTTTGCTTTATAAGACTGTCCAGAAACATGGCCAGCGGCACATTGAAGGCCGCTGCCAGGAGACGCCCTCTAGGAGAAAGTGTGAGGCAGATGGCAGCATTTGAAGCTGAATGCTGCCAGGCTGCATGTCCTGTGCTCTGCAGTCAGGGTCTCGCGCCAAGGCACAGGAGGAGGAAGGAGGAGAGTGGTTCTCCTTTGCAGATGCCACTCTGCATGTTGAGCTGATTGGTGGTGAGTGCCGATGGGAACTGCTACTCCACCACTTCCACCAATCAGCTCAGTCTGCCAACTGGCCGCTCACCCGCCTGCTACTGTGAGATAAGAGGAAGAAGGAGGGAGGGAGTATCACTGGCCGCCTGAGTCAGCCCTGATATCCCCTGCATCCTGAAGTTCTTGGATAAGTGACAGCGAGGATATCAAGAAGAAATCTGAGTATAACCCCCCTCTTCCATAGGAATGCACCCATGTACTGCAGGGGTAGAATCACATTTAATACAAACACTGTCCAGGGATTGTACTGTAATTGGCCTAAGTGTTTATATTAAATATGACCATAATCCCCCTAATCCATAGGAATATACTCATGTACTGCAGTACATGGGTGCATTCCTATGGATGAGGGGGTTATAACACTTACATAACCAATTACATAACAGTCCCTGGACAGTGTTTATAATACATGTGACCATAACCTCTCCTCATCCATAGGAATGTAAGGCACATGTAATGCACATATTTTTACACACTTTTGGTTCAAAATAAGTTTTCTTAATTTCCACCTGTAAGGTTACCGAAGTACGCGCTGTGAGCTAGTATTAGCATGGATCCAGCAGGCTGTTCCCCTGCCGGACCAGCCTGACGGACCCTGCTACCAAGTGTGACTGTAGCCTAAAACCTAGGTGCGTGTTATCATCAGGTGTGTCCTATAAAGCAAAAAATATTTAAAAACAAACTGCACTGTATGATTTTAAAAAATATATATTTTAAAAATGTTCAACAAATCTCTGCCAGTGTGTATACCTGAACCAGTGTATGGTTGGTACGGATGGCTGCCTATTCTGGAAGTAAAACCGCAAAATCAATAGTAAAGTTCATTACATAAATGAGTTTTAGGGGATTTAAAATAGTTTCAAATTAAGTTACCTACAAGGTTAGTTACCCTTTAAATTTCTTACGTACATATTTTCAGCAGATGAAATAAATCAGAAAAAAATAATTTGCAGATTTATAAAGCAGATGTATAGGGCAGTTCTCAGGCAGGGAAAGGATGTTCTGAAACTTTTTACAGTACAATTCATGTATATACACTTATAGGGATCTGCCATGGTCAGATGGGAGCACTGCTTCTGTCCATTTAAACTACTGCATGAAAGGAAGGAAAGCTTCAATAAGCCAAGCAAAAAAGGAAGTTCAGAATAAAACCATTAAAATACTGTTCAAACGAAGAGGCCAAAATGAAAGCCGTGGGTCATGCATGCTGGGATTACATCACTGCATGTAACACGGATGAGCGTGACTTGCTGGCATTCCGTACCAGGTAACAAGATGGGTTATTGGAGAGCAGGGACCCTGTATGCCCCCGCACCCTTCCTCATCTGTCTATGCAGCGCGGTCTTCCTGGGGAGTTCGAGAAATTGTGCGATTATGTTTTGAGGAGAGAGACACGCGCACACATCATGCTCTCAGATAAACAGCGCCAGGTCCCTGTGCCTCCCCGGGCCCTGTTCATCCTCCCTCCTCCCTGCGCCAGAAAATGGAATCAATTGCTTGCAATTGGCAGCTCTGTGTTTTTAGCAGCACGTCGGGAGAGATGTTCAGGTGCTCTGATGGGTTTGATCTCCTGCCGACTCTCTTTCTCTAGACTTCCCGTCGCTTCACTTTGTGAGCGGAATTTTTTTCCGTGGGTTAAGAAGCTATCTTTGTTTAACCCCCTAGATGCTAAGTGGGGGACATGCGTTTTTCCTACATCCATACAATGGGTGACTGATCTTAATATTTTTTTATTCATTGGATTAATTAATTTAAAGTAAGACATTTGTATTCCATAGCTGTAAATGTTTCATGAGCTCTAGGTAAAATACATGCTAAAAAGATTACAGCTGGAGGGCCATAAGCATTTTTTGGGGTGTCTTATGAATTTTTGTAGATTCACAGCTCTATATGTTATTATTCAATATGTCGGTGGAATTATAATGTTCAGTCCACTCAACATCTGTATTCCTCTACCTTGCTGCTCACTATAGTGCTCATTCACACACAAAGGGTTAATGTTCTATTTAGTAGCGCCTCTGATTATACACTGTCCATTACAATGTGTTTTCAGAGCCTGGGAGGAGGAGGAGGGAGTGTTAACTACAGAAAGAAAAGCGTCCAAGAAGCCATTACAGGGTGACACTTTGCATTGCAGTGACAGATTTGGCCAGGCTCCAGCTTTCCATCTGCCAGGCCTTTGATGTCTTTACATTCCAATCCAAAAAATAAATAAGGTGTCATACTCTTTGGATAGTCAAGCATCCCTCATCTCCCAGCGCACCCCACTCATGACTCGTACTTATAAAACAGCCATCTAATATTTATTGTGTACTGCACCTAGTGGGAGGTATTATTGCCGCTCATACTAGGTGAGCGCATGCACAAGGGCCGGGACAGATATCTACACGACTTTGATTATAAAACATGTTTTAGGGAAATTAAAAAACAAACATTATGGAGGTATATACCAGAGTTTACTAGATATTGTTGAAGCCAACGTCTGAGGGTGCGGCCACACATTTAGGTATGTGTATATATATATGCTTGATAAAGGCCTCATTGAGCAGGCCGAAACGTCGCTTGGATTAAAGTTTGGGGTCTTCACCCGTACAGCTAAGGCCTCATGCACACGACCGTTGTGTGCATCCGTGGCCGTTGTGCCGTTTTCCGTTTTTTTTCGCGGACCCATTGACTTTCAATGGGTCCGTGGAAAAATCGGAAAATGCACCGTTTTGCAGCCGAGGCCGTGATCCGTGTATCCTGTCCGTCAAAAAAATATGACCTGTCCTATTTTTTTGACGGACAACGGTTCACAGACCCATTCAAGTCAATGGGTCCGTGAAAGAACACGGATGCACACAAGATTGGCATCCGTGTCCGTGATCCGTGGCCGTAGGTTGCTTTCATACAGACGGATCCGAAGATCCGTCTGCATAAAAGCTTTTTCTAGTACTTCGTGAAAACTCATTTCCGACAGTATATTCTAACACAGAAGCGGTCCCATGGTGATGGGGACGCTTCTAGTTAGAATACACTGCAAACTTGGTACAAGACTGCCCCCTGCTGCCTGGCACCACCCGATCTCTTACAGGGGGATATGATAGCACAATTAACCTCTTCAGGTGCGGCACCTAAAGGGGTTAATTGTACTATCATATTCTCCTGTAAGAGATCAGGGCTGCCAGGCAGCAGGGGGCAGACCCCCCCCCTCCCCAGTTTGAATATCGTTGGTGGCACAGTGTGTGCCCATCGCCCCCCCCCCCTTCCTCCCTCTATAGTTAAAAATCGTTGGGGGCACAGTGTGTGCCCATGGCCCCCCCCCCCTTCCTCCCTCTATAGTTAAAAATCGTTGGTGGCACAGTGTGTGCCCATCGCCCCCCCCTTCCTCCCTCTATAGTTAAAAATCATACTTACCTGCTTGCTGCTACGATGTCTGTGACCGGCCGGGAGCTCCTCCTACTGGTAAGTGACAGTTCTTTAGCAATGCACCGCACAGACCTTTCACTTACCAGTAGGTGGAGCTCCCGGCCGGTCACAGACATCGCAGCAGCAGGCAGGTAAGTATGAATCTTCTACAATTGTACTATTGCTAAGTAACCATGGCAACCAGGGATGCAGTAGCTTCCTGGTTGCCATGGTTACCGATCGGAGCCCCAGCGATTAAACTGGGACTCCGATCGGAACTCCGCTGCCACCAATGATGGGGGGGGGGAAGATGGAGGGGGGCGATGGTGGGCGCACACTGTGCCACCAACGATTTTTAACTATAGAGGGAGGAAGGGGGGGGGGCGATGGGCACACACTGTGCCACCAACTGATTTTTAACTATAGAGGGAGGAAGGGGGGGGCGATGGGCACACACTGTGCCACCAACGATTTTTAACTATAGAGGGAGGAAGGGGGGGAGGGGCGAAGGCCACACACTGTGCCACCAACGATATTCAAACTGGGGAGGGGGGGTCTGCCCCCTGCTGCCTGGCAGCCCTGATCTCTTACAGGAGAATATGATAGTACAATTAACCCCTTTAGGTGCCGCACCTGAAGAGGTTAATTGTGCTATCATATCCCCCTGTAAGAGATCGGGTGGTGCCAGGCAGCAGGGGGCAGTCTTGTACCAAGTTTGCAGTGTATTCTAACCTGAAGCGTCCCCATCACCATGGGAACGCCTCTGTGTTAGAATATACTGTCGGAAATGAGTTTCACGAAGTAGCTCATATCCGACAGTATATTCTAACGTAGAGGCGTTCCCATGGTGATGGGGACGCTTCAAGTTATGTTCGGGTGTCCGCCTGGCCGTGCGGAGGCAAGCGGATCCGTCCAGACTTATAATGTAAGTCAATGGGGACGGATCCGTTTGAAGATGACACACTGTGGCTCAATTTTCAAACGGATCCGTCCCCATTGACTTGCATTGTAATTCAGGACGGATCCGTTTGGCTCCACACGGCCAGGCGGACGCCAAAACGACTTTTTTTTCATGTCCGTGGATCCTCCAAAAATCAAGGAAGACCCACGGACGAAAAAACGGTCACGGATCACGGACCCACGGACCCCGTTTTTTCGGACCGTGAAAAAAAACGGTCGTGTGCATGAGGCCTAAAGCTGGAAGTGCTGCCTCGTTTTTTCACTGTTTATATATATATATATATATATATACACACACAGTCAGGTCCATAAATATTGGGACACCTACACAATTCTAACATTTTTGGCTCTATACACCACCACAATGGATTTGAAATCAAACAAACAAGATGAGCTTTAACTACAGACTGTTCGCTTTAATTTGAGGCTATTTACATCCAAATCAGGTGAACAGTGTAGGAATTACAACACTTTGCATATGTGCCTCCCACTTGTTAAGGGACCAAAAGTAATGGGACATAGTAATAATCATAAATCAAACTTCTACTTTTTAATACTTGGTTGCAAATCCTTTGCAGTCAATTACAGCCTGAAGTCTGGAACGCATAGACATCACCAGACGCTGGGTTTCATCCCTGGTGATGCTCTGCCAGGCCTCTACTGTAACTGTCTGCAGTTCCTGCTTGTTCTTGGGGCATTTTCCCTTCAGTTTTGTCTTCAGCAAGTGAAATGCATGCTCAATCAGATTCAGGTCAGGTGATTGACTTGGCTATTGCATAACATTCCACTTCTTTCCTTTAAAAAACTCTTTGGTTGCTTTTGCATTATGCTTTGGGTCATTGTCTATCTGAACTGTGAAGCGCCGTCCAATGAGTTCTGAAGCATTTGGCTGAATATGAGCAGATAATATTGCCCCAAAACTAGGGGTGCACCGAAATGAAAATTCTGGTCCGAAACCGAAAATTCAGGATGCCCTTGACCGAAAACCAGGGGTTTGCAACTTTTTATGCCAGAGAGATGACCCAGGGACGGTGTGACATTAAAGTGGGAGCTGTGCAGTACAGCTAACAAAGATTTTTTTTCTCTAGTGTAAACAATATGTCATTAACAACGCACATTCATTTCTTAAAAATAAAAAAGAGGAATAGTTTGCTGGAGCTGTCTTCAGGCATACTACGTACCAGAGTATCAGTTAGTAGGCTGTTGCACTAACTACTAACAGTGGGACCATGCTGTTTTGTCCGAGTCCAGCTCAGGCAGTGGGAAAAGTACTTAACTGTTCTGAAAGTAAAGGGGGGGAGAGCTGCTTTAGATGCTGCTATGTCCTGAATGGTACCAGCTAGAAATATGCAACTGGTCTTGTTTGAAAGCTGGCATTCCAAGCAACAGAGGAGAAAATAAAGTGGTCCAGGTTTCTGCTGTGTGAAGACAAATAAGTTCTTTAAAAATCATACAATGTGACTTCTTGAATTTCTTTTTTTATTCTGTCTCTCAGAGTGGGAATGCACCTACAATGTGAATTTCAGACCCCTCCATGATTTTTAAGTGGGAGAACTTGCAAAATGGCAGGGTGTTCAAATACTTCTGTTCCTCACTGTAAATCTAGCAGAGCAATTGGAACAATGAATGGGGAGATCTCTGGACCCATGTGAGGTACAGGCTGGTTCTAGCTTTGTTACAAACAGGTTGTCATGTACTATATGATGCCTAATTTCTATTTTTTACACTAATCATAGGATAACCCCTTTAACAAACAACTTCTGCAGTTTGATAAATTTGGAAAAGTATGCTTATGAAGATTCAAGGAAAAATAGACTTCAAATATTACCCTCATGATAAATTCCACCCACAGATTTGCAGCACAAATCTGAAGGTCAGCCTCAGATTCGAGCCACATATTCTGCAGCAGATTTTTGCATGCCATGTTAGGGATGCTCGATAAGAGATTTGAGATCTGTCATAGGATCTCAATACCGGAGAAAAACACTTCCGTTTTGTCCGATTCATTGTCAATGGGGACAAAACTGAACTAAACAGAACGGAACGCTCCAAAATGAATTCCGTTCCATTTGGTTGCATCCTCATCACGGATAGAATAGTGTTGCAAGCAGTGTTTTTCTGTCCGCGATGTGGTGCGGAGCAAGACGGATTCGTCCTGACACATAAGATAAGTCAATGGAGACGGATATGTTTTCTCTGACACAAAAGAAAACAGATCAGACCCCCATTGACTTTCAATGGTGTTCATGAAGGATCCGGCTATTTTGAAGATAAGTATTATCAGTAACAGAAGCATTTTTGCTGATCCATGACGGTGAAAGTAGCCTATGTATGGTTGGTTCAGAATGTATAGTTACCAAACTGTACAGAATGAAACCACTCCTGTCTCCTATTTACTAAACCCAATAGACGGAATCTCACAAAAGGCTTTTTGAAATTGGTACGGAATTTTCAACTTTGGTTTTGAAATGAATAAAATATGTAAAAAAAACAAACGGTTAGCAATCGCTGATACCTTTACTAAACTAGCAATGAACTAACAATCAGAATCTTTGGGTTCACAGGTTGGAAAGGAGGAAAGCAGCCGCTGCTGGAAATGAGACTGAGTTTTGTCTGGATATAAGTGTCCTGCAAGGTACATTCTAATTAGGTGTGAGGCTCCAAGCGCCTCACTAGCATGTTAACTCTGCAACATGACAGCATAATTTGACTTCTTAAAGGATTATGCAAATTACCGCTCATCATTTCATTACAAGACTAGAAGGAAAAAACTGACAGGCAATTTATACATAACACACCTTTCAAATCCCCAACACGTGTAACACCTGGGCCACGTAACGGCGCTCCCGGGACACTGTGTTCATTACACCGTTGCAATCCTAAAAACCAGAAATTGCTACCAGCATAACAAGAAACCTGCACATAGGGAAGGCCCTCTATTAATAACATCCTATTGATCATGTCAGTTATATGGCAGATACCCGGCTGATGTACTGAAGGGGAACCAGGGACTTTCAACTGTCCTATAGCTCACTGAATGGCATCTATACATCCCAAGATCAGGATCCACACACTTTGTATTGCATGTGATTCTTAAATAAGTTTGCATGACTTTAGCAGGGACGTGCCTGTATACAGAATTGGCCTCAGTGGTCTCGTGCCATACACCACTGAGGTCATGAGGACATGATTGCAGAGAAGAGGAGCATTGGGGTTTGTTCTGGTATTATTTCTTTCATTGCTTTACCATCCTCACTGAATTTTTAGATTTTTTTCACTTAGACAACATCTTTAAGTGGAATTTCTACTTCAGGGTATCTGTCTCGGCGATTACAATTGTGGCCAAAAGTTTTGAGGGCGACACAAATTTTGGTTTACATAAAGTTTACTGCTTTAGTTTCTATGGTTGCAATTTGCATTAACTCTAGATTGTTATGAATAGTGATCAGATGAATTGCAATTAACTGCAAAGTCATTCCTTGCCATGAAAACTAACTTACGGTAATCACAAAAAATACTTTGCACTGCATTTCAGTCCTGCCACAAAATGACCTATTAACAATTCAGTGATCTTCTCGTTAGCTCGGGAGAAAGTTTTAACAAGGACAATGCAGCAGATATCACAGTAAAATCTTTGATCTCTACTGTTCAAGTGCAAAGCTTGTTCAGAAATGGCAACAGGCAGGTGTGAGCGCATCTTAGAGGATGCCCTGTGTCAAAAAGGGCTGCAAAGAAGTCACATCCAGAACAGACTGACATGCTGCAGGAAGTTACAGTGATTGGACTGCAGAGGACTGGGGTAAAATAATTTCTCTGATAAAGCCCCCGTCAGACTGTTTGGGACTTCTGGAAACAATATTGTCTGGAGAAGAAAAGATAAGTGATACTATGAGTCCTGTGTAAGGCTCCATTCAGACGTCCGTAGAATGTGTGTAGATAATTGTGGAACAGGTGTGGACCCATTCATTCGCTTTGGGTCAGGAATGGATGCGGACAGCACACAGTGTAATGTCCGCAGTCCGCGGCTCCAGGAAAAAATAGAACATGTCCTATTCTTGTCCGCAATAGCGCGTGAATGGACCCTAATGCCAACAGTAAATCCTGAGACCATTCACGTGTGTGGTTGCGTCTCATGCAAAGGAGTGGGCTCACTCACAATTTTGCCTATGGTATCAAAGCATCCTTCCAAGAGCAACTTCTCCCAACTATCCAGGGGCAATTTGGTGAAGGACAATACTTAGTATTATCCAGTGTGATGGAGCACACTGGCAAAAATGCTAACCAAGCGCCTCTGTGAACAAAACATCAAAATATTGGGTCCATAGCCAAGAAGCTCCCTAAATATCAATCCCATCGGGAACCTGTGGTCAATCCTCAAAAAGTAGGTAGACAAACAAAAACACAGAAATTGCGATAAATGAGGATTATGCAAAAATGGGTTACCATCAGTCAGGATTTGTCCCAGAAGCTGATAAACCAGCGTGCCAAGTCTTGAAGAATGGTCAGCACTATACATATTTAGTCTTTGCATAAACTTGATATATTTGTCAATAAATGTTAAAAAACGTATAAACTGTACTTCAGTTACCAAAGAAACTCTGACGAAAGGATCTAAAAACACTGAGGCTGCCGACTTTGTAGAAAACAAAACTTGGCCTTTTGGGCATTACTGAATTTGCAGATTACAAATCCTACCTACAGTGTTAGCTTCCATCTAGATTCATTGCTATTAAAATCCAAATATGAAAAGGTAGTTACTTCCTGCCTCACTGGTTACACCACGGTATTACATATACCAGGAGACGCTCGTGTATCCTTAAAGGGGTTGTCTCACTTCAGCAAATGGCATTTATCATGTAGAGAAAGTTAATACAAGGCACTTACTAATGTACTGTGATTGTCCATATTGCCTCCTTTGCTGGCTTGATTATTTTTCCATCACATTATACACTGTTCGTTTCCATGGTTACAGACCACCCTGCAATCTAGCAGTAGTGGCGGCCATGCATGCACATTATAGGAAAAAGCGCTGGCGCTTTTACCTATAGTATGCAGGCACGGCCAGCGCTGCTGGATTGTGGGGTGGTCGTAAACACGGAAACGAGCAGTGTATAATGCAATGGAAAAATAATCAAGAAAGCAAAGGAAGCAATACATTAGTAAGTGCCTTGTAATAACTTTCTCTACATGATAAATGCCATTTGCTGAAGTTAGACAACCCCTTTAAAGAGAGTTTCCAGGGAATATTTACCTATTATGAGAAGGCCCTAGCTTGCAATGCCTCCTGAAAGAGTCATACTTACCTGCTCCAGTCCCGTGTGACATATCACCACTGAAGCCAATCATTGGCTGCAGCAGTGCAAATGATAAAGTCCATAACCATCCAGAAGAAAAGAAGCTGGAGACTAAAAGATGGGGGAATGGGAGCCAGCACACAGGACTGGAGGAATGGGTAGCCGGTAAGTATGTGACAGGCGGTAATGGAGGTAGGGGCCTGCTTCCCACATTACAGGTACAGGTTCAGGCAGGCAAGACACGATATACAGTGTGAGGAAAGAGAGGGTTCTCAAGTTCTCAATATTGCCACACTCTATATAATCTATCTAATGTATGAATACAGGTATACCTCTCCAAAACCTATAAGACGCTCTCATTGTCTCTAGGTGGCAGATAATTAACAAAGTTAACCATTTATTTCCCAGAGTTCTATTGAAACCTAGGTAACTCTGGAACAGAAGTTTTACATAGATTAAAGTGGTTCTCCGGGAATGAAGAAAATGAAAATACTTAAATATTACTTTATAATAAATATATTCCCAAATACCTTTAATTAGTTATAATGGCTCATTTTGTTTAGGGAGCAATTATCAGGAGAAACAAAATGGCCGCCATCCTATTAGTACAGGCAAATCCTGCCTCCTCATGAATTCCATTCCTACAGAGATTCAGCTGATCTTATCAGCTGTATTCAGGATTCCTGACAAGTAGAGCAGAGAGGAGGATGAGGCAGCTCTTTACCTCAGTATTCTGAAGGAACTTGTCCTGCTGTGTGATTAGGACGGGTTTTAAGGGTACTAATAGGACGGCGGCCATTTTATTTGTTGTAGTGATTGCTCCCCAGACAAAACAAACCATTATAACTAAGGAAATGTATTTGAGAATATATTTATAATAAATGAATATTTAAGTACTTTCATTCTCTTAATTCCTGGAGCACCCCTTTAAAGCCAAAAAAATAGTAAACCGAGAGATATGCATCTGAGATCATAAACAGCATTTGCAGTGTACAAATAATTATGTATATATACATATAATCTGTCTCTTTTGTTTTTGATGTTCTGTATATATTTTTCAGACAGTAACCAAACTCATGAAGTTCTCCTATTAATCCACATCTGACTGATGAAGGGGGTTAGCTGGCAGGGCAAAATTTAAATAATTAGTCACGAGCAGTAGAGCTGGAAGGGTGAAAGAGGGGAGGACGAGAGGAGCAGGGAGATGCTTTGAGGCAGGGTAGTAAATTGCTCTATTTTCGCAGGTAATTTAAATGCAAACTAGCAACAACTTATCACAAGAATGGATTTTCCACCATCTGGTCAAATAACAGGGGATTTGTTTAGTGCCATGCAAAGAATCGAGTGATGGGGAGAGAAGGCAGATTAGCAGGTAAGTCCTACAGTCGGGCAAAATGTATTTTGCGCAAACAAGAACAGACGAGGCTTTTAACAATTACACCTGTCAGAACCTCCAGAAAGCAATCCATCTCCGGCGCTCAAGACCAAGCGAGTTCATAACCAAATGGGATTGAGCTGCATGCTGCTTCCGAAGTTAAGAATGAAGTGGGCATAGAGGGGGCGGGGTGTGACTGAAGGACAGGGGCACTGGATGCCTGAAGGTGATGGACGGATGCTGGCATCAGCAATCTGTAACGGACATATTAGAGTGCAAGCGCCTTTCTATAAGGTATATATTAGCAGAAGGAGAATTCAGAAATGGCAATAAATCTATCCTACACATTCTATATTGTATGGTTAATCTGGCCAGTGCCTCTGGCAGGAACATCAGTACAAATGTATAAACAGCCCAAGATGCTTCAGTTGCTTTGTGCTGAAATGTCGAGTTGCCTGACCGGCCATTTACATCACATTCTGCTGCCTGAATTGTTCAGACATTGGGCCATAATCATCTTGCAGAAAAGGCTGAAAATACAGACATCAAACTTGAAAAGGACAAATTTTGTGTCACAAACACATATTGGTTAGCTGTAAAAGTTAAAGGGCTGTATTATTTGAAAAAATGATTAACTCCTTAAATGAATCTGTCACACTGAGAATGCAGTGCAATCTGCTGGCAGCATGCTATAGAATAGGGGGAGCCAAGTCCTACTGGTGATTGAGCGCCATCTCTGTAGACGGGTTCCAGGAAAGGCTGGGTCCACCTCCCACAAAACTATACAGCTGCCTGTTTAGCTGGTCCTACGCTGTAACATGCTGTCCGTACCTCGTGTTCAACCTGACTGGTTCCAATTAAAGAGGTTATCCCATGAAAAGGATTTATCATTTATACACAGGATAGGTGATACATACTAAATTGTGGGGGTATGACAGTTGGGATCCCCCACGATCCTGAGAAGGACGGTTCCCCGAGTCCACTCTCTCAAAACAAAAGTAGTCCGCCTGTCAGTATGCCTCACTTATATGGGACAGATGAAACACTGTCTACACCAGGCCTATGGAAGTGAATGGAATGGTGGTCTAACATGCACACTAGGACTCCATTCAGGGAGGTGACTCGGACACCACATTCTTGGGATTGCTGGGGATTTCTGACCTAACTTTTCATGGGATATCCACTTTAACACCAGAATTCTGCAGCAAATAATAGGGGCCTTATGCCACATTCCATAAGTATTTTAGACACCCTTTACTCTTACATCAACAGTTCTGGAAAGTGTCTAGAAACAGAGGCTTGACTAACAGGGGGTTAAATGCACAAAATGTTTTGAAGACATACCGCACAACATTTTGTATCACAAAATATTGGTGTAAATCTGTCAGCCATAAGGTGGTATAAGAAAAAACATCAAACATGCTTAGTTTCATTCATTCATTCATAGCACAGTTCTAAAATGTTCAGGAAATTTACGCCATTTTTCCAACTCTTGATTGAGTACACACATCCTACATCACTACTTTGTGGCCAAAGAAGATTGGCTATACATTTACTGCTGAGCAGCTCATAATGCAATAGGTCAAAGCCCACAATACAGCTCCAGTTAGACAAAAAGACCACTTAAAAGGGCTTTATTATCTCAGACACTGGTGGCTGGTCCTACCAATGTAAAAGAGAAGGAAAGCACACCACGGATGCACAGCCTGTTCTCCATTCATTTCTATGGGAGTTCTGAAAATCACCAATCGAGCGCACTCAGCTGTTTTCAGTGCCACACACAATGGGGGAATATTGCTACAACCCGCACCTACAACGAGAACAGAGCGGGGAAATGAATAGAGGGCTCACTGCGCATGCGCAGCTGCCCTTCATTGATTTCAATGGGGCAGCCGAAAATAGCCAAGCGCTGGCTCGGCTATTTCCGTCTGCCCCACAGAAATGAATGGGAGCAGAGGCCGCACATGCGCGGTGCGCTTCCCTTCACTTGTAAGGGAGCAGCGCTTGGTGGTGGACGGATCCCGGAAAACCCGGAGGTGGGACCCACACCTATCAGACAATGGGGGCATATCCTAGCAATATGCCCCCATTGTATGTGATGGAAATAACCCTTTAAGGTAGCCATGTACATTAGACAGAAATTGGTTGACAGTTGAACAATCATTTGTTGAATAATCATTTTGCAGACACAGCAGTTCAAATTTTAGTCTATATTGACTGTTACAGATGTTCAATGAAACCAATGGATGAAAGAAGTTTCTGGGAACATTGTTTCTAAGAAATATTTTTCACCCACAAATGATCTTTCTTTGAACAAAAGATCTTTCTTCCGACTAACTTATTTTCAGGCGATCATGGTCTGTCATGGATCAGCAAAAATGCCTGCCTCTTAATAAATTAGGCACATATCACGCAAGCACAATCCTGGTGTATGGGTATGCCAGTCTTGATACTGACCCCTGATATACTTATACATAGTTATTAAATCCCCCCTTAGTCGTCTTTTGTCTAAACTAAATAACCCTAATTTTGATAATCTTTCAGGGTACTGTAGTTGCCCCATTCCAGTTATTACTTTAGTTGCCCTCCTCTGGACCCTCTCCAGCTCTGCTATGTCTGCCTTGTTCACAGGAGCCCAGAACTGTACACAGTACTCCATGTGTGGTCTGACTAGTGATTTGTAAAGTGGTAGGACTATTTTCTCATCATGGGCATCTATGCCCCTTTCTGATGCAACCCATTATCTTATTGGCCTTGGCAGCAGCTGCCTGACACTGGTTTTTCCAGCTTAGTTTGCTGTTTATTAAAATTCCTTTTCCATGTCAGTTTTACCCAGTGTTTTACCATTTAGTATGTACTGGTGATTCGCATTATTCCTTCCCATGTGCATAACCTTACATTTGTCAGTGTTACACCTCATCTGCCATTTTGTGCTGCACTGTTGTATTTAGTTCTGCTGGGTGGTATTTTGCCAGCACAAAAATAATAAAAAATGCAGTAAATTAAATCATAAATGTGGGCCAGCTTGTCCATAACAGCTTTTCTAGCGGAAGGCAGTACTAATACCAGAAGACAGGGCCAGACATGGCTTAAATATTTTTTTTGTGGGACAATACCCTTTTGGCACAAAACTCTGCCTGTTCATCATTTTCTGAATCTAAAATGCCACAGATTTATTAAGATGCATATGCTTTTTAAGAAATGTGGCACTGACAACCTTTTATATTTACACTGGCGCATGAAACTCTATTCTTAATAAATGTGGGCAACTGTGTTAAATGTTACTTATAAAAGGTTACTTAAAGAGGACCTTTCATTGGTCCAAACATTGTGAACTAAGTGTCATGATCTGTACAGCGGTGCCCAGGGATCTCACTGCACTTACTATTATCCCTGGGCACCGCTCCGTTCTCCCGTTATGTCCTCCGGTATGTTCGGTCACTTGGTGATAGTAGGAGGAGACTTAGGGGACTTGGTTATAGTAGGAGGAGTCTGCCCTTGTTCTCCTGGGCGTCTTCTTCTCCCAGGCTGTGGCACTGGCCAATTGCAGCGCAGAGCTCACAGCCTGGAAGGTTTTTTTCTCCCAGGCTGTGAGCTCTGCACTGCGATTGGTCAGCACTACAGCCTAGGAGGAGGAGACACCCAGGAGAACAAGGGCAGTCTCCTCCTACTATAACCAAGTCCCCAAAAATACCGCAGGGCATAGCAAAAGAACGGAGCGGCGCCCAGGGATAATTGTAAGTGCAGTGAGATCCCTGGGCGCCGCTGTATATATCATGATACTTAGTTCACAATGTATGGACCGATGGAAGGTCCTCTTTAAAAGGTTTTTCTATATAAGCATACAGGGAGTCATTTAGATCAGATATAGGTAATTTTTGTGGCGTATATCTGGCGCACGCCATGGTGTGGCAGAATCTGCGACTTCTTCTCCGCTCACACCAGGTCTAAAAAACTGGGCAGGGAGCGAGCGGGGAAGGGGACATTTCTCTTTTACCATTTTCTATGCCTGGTTTAGGTGTAGAAAATGGTCTAAATGTAAGACATCAAGGAAGCACCGAGGTTATGTAGAGTCAATATGTAGAGGCCAGCGCCTCTACATAGCTTTGTGGATCCACCGCCAGCTATAGGGCTTATTCAATGTTTTAGATCCCTGTCTTAATAAATGTGCCCCACAGTGTCTATACGCACACTTTCAATAAAGATCAAGCATACATACCTATGGCTATCAGAGATAATCTAGTTTTATTTCAAACATAGTTAGCAACACTTAGTGCATTGATTGATACTTGGCTCCATGCACGGGTGCACTGCCAGTAATAATGCTGCTGCAATGTCTCCCTCCAATCACCAGAGCGTGCTGATGTGCCCGGGCTGCTCCTGCTTTTATAGGTTTTAGTGCGTACCTGTGCATATGACAGTTGGGGATGTATGGGTCTGGAGAAGACGGGAGTGATAAATGGAGTCGGCCTGTTCTTCCAGCATGCTACGCTGAAAGCAATAAGCCTGGCCCGGCTCCCACTAAGGAGATAATGTCCTTGATTCCATCAATACAGATTACGAGGTAGGTGAGGGGTCCACGCAGCTTAATAACCTGCTGCCTGCCACAGAGAGCACTGACAGGAAGCGCATAAGAGGGAGACAGGGGAACAGAACAGGAAAGAAAGAGAACAAATGCAGAAGAGGAATGACATGAAGGTAGCATGTCTGTAATTCATTATCGGAGTGGAAAGCAACTCAGATTCCCTAACAGAAAAGATGCCGTTCCAAAGAAAGAAATGTAAAAAGCAAATACTGTAAAAATGCATGTGTAAAACGACATATGAATGTAATGTACAGGGCAATCTCTATGTAGTCTGCAGTCTGACATACACTGGCACAACGTGCCCAGTCTCCTGACTACTTCAGCCAGCAAGGGCAATTAGGACATTCATTTAGCTAATTGTGTGCAGGTTCTCCAGGAGCCTGTGCTATGACAGACTGGGCTACCGCAGTGACAATTTATCATTCGTCACATGGGTGGGGCTCCAGCCAGCATAGATTAAAACATGGAAAGGGATGATGGAACTGCCATGCCTCAGGTGACTGCTTACTGGTATTCCTGAGATTAAGAGGCGTCAAGGCCACGGATAGCGAGTAAACAAGGACGTACAGTCTACAGAAGAAGGAGACGTCTGAAACAACATGCAAAGATGAATATGAAGGGCAAGGACAATTCACAGAGAAAAAAGACATTTCATATACTGTGTCATAACTGAAAGTATCAGAAAGAATCTAGAAGAATAAAGAAATTCTGATATCAAGGGGTCAGGCTGAAGAGCTGAACGGAGGGCCCATGAGATCCCAGGATGAAAAATGAGATGATGGACACAGAGAAGACAGACTGTGCAGAGCGCAGAGCCCAAGGGAGGAGATGGAGAGATGGTAGCCATATACAGACTAGCAAAGGATTCTGGGCCAGAAACAGTAGCATGATACTGTCAGATAATGTTAATGACGCTAGTGAGAGAGGGAAAAGGATGGCCACACAGGCCAGATGCAGAACTGGGTTAATAATATTAAAACTATTTATTAGACTGGCTGGAAAGATATGGGAAAACATCAGTCTCCTCTGAAAATACTTACTAGTTATGGATTTCTAAGAAACCAGCCTTTCAAGCTGTGCATCCGATCAGTAGACAAATCAACAAGCTCCCCATACTGTACAGATCAACAACCTGCTCCGTAATCTCCTGGAAGTTCTCCATCGCACACACTAAACTACACAACAGCGTATGGAGCAGAGATGAAGCAGCCACGATGTCAAGACAATCAAGAGGGAAGTCTTCACTGGTATTAAAAGCTGATGATATCACAGCACAGAACAAACGGGGAGCCATACTGTGCTCTGCAACTGATAGTACACGTGTACAAGAGACAAAGCAGGAAGCTCATTTAGATACAGTCTTTAATGGGTTGTCTCATTTCAGTAAGTGGCATTTATCACGTAGAGAAAGTTAATACAAGGCACTTACTAATGTATTATGATTTCCATATTGCCTCCTTTGCTGGCTGGATTCATTTTTCCATCACATTATACATTGCTCGTTTCCATGGTTATGGCCACAGCTGTGACGAGGTGACCCAGATGCGTGTCCATGTGTGCTTATGTGTGCGCCCAAGCTCTAGGCCACCAAAAGGACAGGTGTTTTTTCCTATAGTGTGCATGCATGTCCACCACAGCTGGATTGCAGGGTGGTCATAACCCCTAGATATGAGCTGTGTGTAATGTGATGGAAAAATAAATTCAACCAGCAAAGGAGGCAATATGGACAATAACAATACACTAGTAAGTGCCTTGTATTAACCTTTTCTACATGATACACTGTAAATATCATTTGCTGAAGTAACATAGTACATAAGGCCGAAAAAAGACATTTGTCCATCCAGTTCGGCCTGTCATCCTGCAAGTGAGATACTTTTCACTTTTATAAAGTAAAACCACTTTTCATGGAAAAATTGTTTTATATTTTTTTTCTCTAACTGTAACCTGTTATTGTTATTATAATACAATAATATACCTTTTATAGTAATGCATTATAACCTATAACTGTACCAGTGACAGGCTGTCTATTAGGCCTCATGCACACGACCATTGTTTGGGACCACATCTGAGCAGCATTTTTTTGCGGCTCGGATGCAGACCCATTCACTTACATAAGCCTGAAAATATGCCATTGCCCTGTTTCGCGGCCCCGCAAAAGAAATAGAAAATGTCCTATTCTTGTCCATTTTGCAGACAAGAATAGGTATTTCCTTAAGGGGCGGCACCCGCAATTTGTGGATCGCAAAACATGGCGCAGTTGTGTGCATGTAACCTTAGGCTGTGTCTGCTGCACAGTCTACTACACATACAGTCAGTCAGGGCCAAGGGCCTTTTGTTAGGCTCCAGTAGCCATGGCTGATGGTGCCAGAAGGAGCCCTCTGTCTCTGCCTAGATGCCGTTGTCACTATTGGCCATGGCATCTAGGGAGTTAAGAGGCCGTGATAGGAGTTCTCTCCAATCCCGGCCGTTAGACCATGAGCCCGGCTTCAGTCAGCGCTGGGCTACAACAGTGATCCTTAGCGCTGTATCGGTGCAGCCTCTGAGACCTGTTCAGTCCATGCTGCCCGCATAAGGATTACTGGTTCAGCACTCCAGAAATCTGCATGAGACTTGTTGGAAAGAGTAGAATTGCCTGTACAGGTGACCTCTGTTTGTGCTCCTGCATTTAATAATGTTTGGCAAGTAGATCACACAGACTAGTTCTTCAGGAGGGCACATCTTTCCCACGGTGTCACCATTATCTACAACTGTCCAGGTGACCTGATGGGAGTCTTCTAGTAAAGCAGGCTTGCCCCTTAGTAAGTGTATTCTGCCCTGGTCATATGCACCCACATGGCACAGATTTGCAGATGTTTTACAATACCAGCAATGTGGAAGAGATTGTAACAAACTGCGCTGTCAAATGATTTTTTCAATGCATGGGTTGTAAGAGGCATTAAAGGAAATAACTAAACCAAGAGCTGACATTTACTAGTAGAAGATATTAAAATTTTGACTAAAATTTGGAGCCCTAACTATCCAAGTCCCAGTACACCATTAACCATTGTACTACAGATGAGACGGAGAGGTACACATCCCAGGTATCTCCCAGACAGCTAAGTAAACAGAGCCGTGCACGCACCCACTGTGCAGCCAGCCGCACTCTGCAGTATATTAAGCAGCTGTTTGCATGTGCCGGCCGTGTCCGGAGTGACAGCTGTATTTTCGCTTGCTTTGACATTGAGTCTGATCTGGGTGAATAGCTCATATCCATTAAAGTGCTATTACAGCAGTGACTGGCTGCCAGGCAGCTCCTGATCAATCCTAACAGCAGTGAGCTGTCATACTGCGAGAAGCAGAGCTCCGTCCTCGCAAGGGGGGAAGAGAATAAAACCAAGTCAGTAGCGCATCCATAAAATAATAGCAACTACTGCCACGTTTCATCCATTTATTTCTTTTTGTCAGGTAATGTTGGCACCAAAAAAAAAGAAATAAAGGACAACATAGATAATAGGAATAGATGTGAAAGGGGGGGGGGGGGTGTATTTCACCCAAAAAAAAATCAATACATTGAAGGGATCCAACCAGTGGTGTCTTTGGAGTTCTATGTAATGTTCTTGGTTTTGCAAAATGTGTGGAGTGGAATTTATTATCCCACCCCCACTTTCAGAAAAGTTGAAAACTTTGGGGGTCATTTACGATCAGAAATACACTTATATTAGGCGTATTTCTGGCACCGATTGTGGTGAAAAGGTTATTTGTGGGCTGGTAAGTGATGGGCCCGTAGACCCGTCTCATTCACCATTTTCTACACCTGTTTTAAATTGTCCAAATTTAAGCCAGCAAGGAAGCTGTCTTACATTTAGACCGGCAGTGGATGTGCCAAAGTTACATAGAGGCCGGCGCCTCTTCTTTACTGTGGCTACATGACCTCCTTTGTGTCTGCAACTTTTAAAATGCCATTGCGTCTCCATTAAGGCACAAGTGGCATTTCTACACCGCCATTGCCACATTTCCAAGAAACAGGTGTGGAGAGGTGACGGGGCCAGCGGACCCTGCATATTTATCTTGTTTTATGCCAGTTTTATGCAGTAAAGGAAGACTGAAATCTAAGCCTGTGCTGGGCTGGCGTAGTTTTCACTTTAGGTGCACAGACCGCCAGAGGATGCACCTAATTTATGCCAAGGAGTGTGCCTCATAATAAATTAGGTGAACCCTCCAGGAGCGCAGGAGATATCAAACACCAGTGTAAAATGCTGGTCTATGATATATCCCCCCATTATGTTTTTCTCGGACGGTGTAATAGATATCTGACGCTTCTATTTGAGGCATAGTCTGCTAAGGCTGCATTTATATTAGCATTCTTATTTCCATCGTTCTGTTCAATTATAGGAGTAATAATTTATTGATATCCTGCTCCACTGAGCCAGCGCTGACTTCTTATGTCCACCGGGATGCCAATCTAGGCAGAATGGGCGTGATTACAGCCAGGATACCGTGAATATTCACCACATCAGCACCGCCCAGATGACCACCAAGCACTGTTTTATAACATCTTTTTTATTTTCTTTACTGAAACTGACAGTTTAAACAGGGTATGGTTACAAAGGTTTTAAATGGCACCTGTTAGCATATTTGTACCTATGAAACTGGCTGACCTGTTACATGTGCACTTGGCAGCTGAAGGCGTATGTGTTGGTCCCATGTTCATACGTGCCCACATTGCTGAGAAAAATAAAGTTTTAATATATGCAAATGAGCCTCTAGGAGCAAAGGGGGCTGCAGCACTCGGTCAGCCCCTTCAAAAAGCTGATCGGCTGGGGTGCTGCCATTCAGATACTACTGACCTATTCTTAAGATAGGCAATCACTTACTTATTTCCCGGACGACCCTTTTAATAGTGGTTACATCTTTGTGATGACCCACCACACCATTGCCTTTACCTTTACAGCGACACTTTCCCTTATAAAGATGGTCTTCGGATAATAGAAGGGTATAAGGGTACGGCCACATGCTCAGGTTTCTGCATGCAGTTTTGAAGCTAAAACTAGGAGTGAATTAAAAAAAAGAAAGAGAAGAAGTTGTATCTGTCGTTTATACTTTCACTCCTTTTATGATCCACTACTGATTTTGACTTCCAAAACTGCATACAGAAACCTGACCGTGTGGCTGTACCCTCAGGGAATTGCAGTAATAGTGTTGTATCAAGTTGTGTTCAAAATGCAGATACTGAACATAGTATGCTACATGCAGGATGGTACAGTAAACCATAAGGAATTATCTCTGGTGTTCTCGACTTCTCTCCTAGTGAAGCACTAAATTAGTGTGCCCTGCGTCTGACCTGATAACGCTTTGTACAAGCGCATTATTATCTTCATTATAAGCATGTTTCCATGTAAACTGCGACCTGAGTGCAAAGAGTTACAATGTTACACAGTCAACTGAAACAGCTTACAAGGAAGAATCCAATGTTTCAGTCAGCTGTGCACATTGTAACTCTTTGCTTTATGCACATTTCCCAGCTGTCAATTTACATTGCAACACTTTACAAGAGAAGTTGATCTATTGAGCTACTGGGAGACTAGCTGATATAAACACCAGCCGGCTCGTGAGCTAACAGCAGAGAGAAGACGCTGTAGACACACGGTACAGGGAAGAGTGGAAAAGAGCAGAAAAGGGGGATTAGAGGAAGAGAACACAACCGAAAAAAGTGGCAACATTTTTTTTTTATGAACTGACCCACCAGAAGCCCAATATATGTGGGACGCCCAAAAATATGCGTCATTTTACTAGTTTGCATTGTTTATTCCCGGGGTTCTCCGGGAATTAAGAAAATGAAAATACTTAAATATTACTTTTTATTAGTTATAATTGCTCGTTTTGTCTGGGGAGCAATCATCAGGAGAAATAAAATGGCCACCGTCATATTAGTCCACACAAAACCTGTCCTAATCACACAGCAGGACAAGTTACTTCAGAACACTGAGGTAAAGAGCTGCCCCATCCTCCTCTCTGCTTATACAGCTAAAGAGATCTTGAGCTGAATCTCTGTATGAGGAGACATAAGTACAGTGAGGAGGGTGGGGGTTGTATGCAGTCTCCATTACCACAGCCCCACATTGTCCGTCCTCTCTGTACTTCACGTCCTCATGAACTCCATTCCTATAGAGATTCATCTGAAGATCTTATCAGCTGTATTCAGGATCATAATCCTGAATACAGAGAGGCGGATGAGGAAGCTCTTTGCCTCAGTGTTGTGAAGTAACTTGTCCTGCTGTGTGATAAGGACAGGTTTTGTGTGAACTTATAGGATGGCAGCCATTTTATTTTCCCTGATAATTGATACCCTGACAAAACCAGCCATTATAACTAATTAAAGGAATTTGGGAATGTGTAATAAAGTAATATTTAAGTATTTTCATTGTCTTAATTCCTGGAGAATCCCTTTAAATAATTATTTTATGCACAGGAAGTGATGCTCAGGATTGTTTTGCACATTTATCTTTCAAGAAAAAAAAATTTGTCATTTTTTTAAGCAAAAAAAACATAGTGACCAGATGATACATGCTGGCCAAAATAAAATTATAAAATGCCCTACAAACACTGCATTTTTTGTAGTGGCATTGTAAGATCTGGGGTTACATTTATTAACATTGGCAATTTAGATGCCAGTCTTAAATAAGCCCTGCACTGGTGGTGGAACCACCGAAGATACCTTTGGCGGATCCACTGCCGCTTCTAAATGTAAGACAGCTTCCTAAAACAGGCATAGAAAATGGATGGCCTGTCCCCTTCCCTGCCCACCTTTACTTCTTTAGATCTGGCGTGAGCAGGGAAAAGTCGCAATATGTGCCAGAAATAAGCCTAGTATAAATGACCCCCTTGGTGTCCGACTAAAAACACCACCCAAAAAAATGCATGTTTTTTTTTTATTTATTCAAGTCGATAAAAAACAAAAAAAACTGTGGCAAAACCAGAAATGTGGGAAAGAAATAATATTTAATTGATTTCCAGAATACTGAACTCCTTCTTAAGTCAGAACATTAAAGGGGTTTTCCGAGATTTTTATTATGATAACCTATCCTATTTCTATTGCTGCTACGCAGTCTGCCCTACTACTACTACTACTACTAATGCTACTACTACTACCCCTAAACAGCCGCACACAAATCTGCTGCCTTGTATGTTCCATCCTAGGCTGCTAGTGCTACTATTGTGGCCACATGCCACTATCAACCTACCCTTTTCACATCCACACTGTACTGCTACTGCTCCTAATTAAAAGGGAGATTTTTCCAGGCTCATTCCCACTTGTGCGTGCATAGATACGGGCAGGTATTCTGCCCCCGTTAAGACATAATATTTAGACACTTGGTCCCAATAAGACACTATTTTGTTAGTGTTGCTCTGACATAATTTTCTATTGCATTCAAAAGCTTAAAAGGGATTTCCAGGAGTCGGATACCCAAATTAATATAATATTCATAGTCTTAATATCCTTAAAGGGGCTGTGTAACAGCAAATGGCATTTTTCAGGTAAAGTTAATACAAGGCACTTATACTAATGTACTGTGATTGTCCATATTGCCTCCTTTGCTGGCTTGATTCATTTTTCTATCTCACTATACTTCTCTTGTGTCCTGTAATCCAACAGTGCCGGTCTATGCTCACTTCATATAGTGTGCAAGCACGGCCACCACTGCTGGATTGCAGGGTGGTCATAACCCCTGGATACAAGCAGTGTATAATGAAATGGAAAAATTAATCAATAATGAAATGGAAAAATTAATCAAACCAGCAAAAGAGGCAATATAACAATACATTAGTAAGTGCCTTGTATTAAATTTTCTCTACATAATAAATGCCATTTACTGAAGTGAGACAACCACTTTAATATCAAAATCCTACACTAGCCCTTTAAGCATGTATAGGTTTCCAGTGTCCATATGTAAACATGCACTATTGGCAGTATATTACAGACTGGTCCTCAACTGACATCCAATAAAATCCTCTTCACACCGCAAGACAAGGTAAGTACATGCAGTCACTTTAAAGTATAATTCATATGTCCAATGATAATGAATATATTACTGATAATGGCAGTAGTCCGTGCTGCAGTAAGTCTTATATAATGTTCCTGCTGTTAATAAAAACAGAGGCGTTGATGGAGAAGGTTGGTATACACTGCGCGTTGGGTGGTAAATAATCTTCTATATTAAGAGAGCAAAGCAGTCCGGACAATGATACTTATTAAAAAGTATTACTTGCACATGTTCGAGCCTTTGATATGCCGGTTACTCACTGTTTGTTGAGTTGGAGCGGAGTCCTGTACCTGCCATGGCGTCCCACGTGCATTATGGTTTGGGACACTCTTACCTCCTACTTCTTCCTTTCGTGAGACTTGTGGAGCTTTGTTTCCTTGATGTAATGTTGCGGGATGAAGCCGGCATCTCCTAATACAGAGTGTTGGTGAAGTCGGCGTCCGAGCGTGGCTCACTCTGCTGGCAAAGTTCTGTAAAGTTTTCAGGAGCGCTCCAAGTATATAGAATAAAGACTTAAAATATTTTCAGGGGACTATTCATACTGGACGGGTTTCGGAGTTAGTGACATACTCCTTCATCAGTAGTTAAGACCCCTATAGTTTAGCATGCTTAAATACCTTGTCCAAAATTCCTGGATATAGGATACATCCAAACTCTGCAATGGATATGCCTTTATCGACTCTCATATCTTTATAAATATTGGTACATATATATAATAAAATATATCTAAAGCACGTATATTCCACTTTATTTAAACATATATATTCTCAATTTAACTGCGGTCCCCATGCGATTCCACTGTGACTCCCATGCGACTCCACTCAAATACAATTCACATTCAATTTTAATTTGGTTTTACTAGATGATATATATGTACATACAGCCAGTTCCACTAAACAGTACGTATATATCACTTGTTTACAATCAAGATGACATATTAAATATGTGGAGCAAATAGATCTAACTCAAATTTATATATTCAGTATATTTTAGGCATATACAGTCATGTGAAAAAATTAGGACACCCTTTGAAAGCATGTGGTTTTTTGTAACATTTTTAATAAAAGGTTATTTCATCTCCGTTTCAACAATACAGAGAGATTAAAGTAATCCAACTAAACAAAGAAAACTGAAGAAAAGTCTTTTCAAGATCTTCTGTAAATGTCATTCTACAAAAATGCCTATTCTAACTGAGGAAAAAGATAGGACACCCTTGCCCCTAATAGCGAGTGTTACCTCCTTTGGCTGAAATAACTGCAGTGAGACGGTTCTTGTAGCCATCTACCAGTCTTCGACATCGGTCTGAGGAAATTTTACCCCACTCCTCAATGCAGAACTTTTTCAGCTGTGAGATGTTTGAGGGGTTTCTTGCACGTACAGCCCTTTTCAAGTCACCCCACAGCATCTCAATGGGATTCAAATCTGGACTTTGACTTGGCCATTCCAGGACTCTCCATTTCTTCTTTTTCAGCCAATCTTTGGTTGATTTACTAGTATGTTTTGGGTCATTGTCATGTTGCATGGTCCAGTTCCGCTTCAGCTTTAATTTTCTAACTGATGGTCTCACATGTTCTTCAAGCACCTTCTGATACACAGTAGAATTCATCGTGGATTCTATGATGGTGAGCTGACCAGGTCCTGCTGCAGCAAAGCAGCCCCAAACCATGACACTTCCACCTCCATGCTTCACAGTTGGTATGAGGTTCTTTTCTTGGAATGCTGTGTTTGGTTTACGCCAAACATGTCCTCTGCTGTTGTGTCCAAATAATTCAATTTTGGACTCATCTGTCCAAAGAACATTATTCCAGAAGTCCTGGTCTTTGTCAACTTTATCTCTGGCAAATGTCAGTCTGGCCTCGATGTTTCTCTTGGAAAGCAAAGGTTTCCTCCTTGCACACCTCCCATGCAAGTTAAACTTGTACAGTCTCTTTCTGATTGTAGAGGCATGTACTTCTACATCAACAGTAGCCAGAGCCTGCTGTAGTTCTCGAGATGACACTTTAGGGTTTTTGGAGACCTCTTTTAGCATCTTGCGGTCTGCTCTTGGGGTGAACTTGCTGGGGCGACCAGTCCTGGGCATGTTGGCAGTTGTTTTGAAAGCCCTCCACTTGTAGACTATCTTCCGGACAGTGGAATGGCTGATTTCAAAATCTTTTGAGATCTTTTTAAATCCCTTCCCAGACTCATAGGCTGCTACAATCTTTTTTCTGAAGTCCTCTGACAGCTCTTTTGCTCTCACCATGGTGCTCACTCTCACTTCAACAGTCAGGAGCACACCAAACTAAGGTCTGAGGTTTAAATAGGGCAAGCCTCATTCAACATGCAGAGTAACGATCTACTAATTATGTGCACCTGGTGTGATATACCTGTGTGAGATCTGAGCCAATTTAAGAGGGAATACATGTGAGGGTGTCCTATCTTTTTCCTCAGTTAGAATAGGCATTTTTGTAGAATGACATTTACAGAAGATCTTGAAAAGACTTTTCTTCAGTTTTCTTTGTTTAGTTGGATTACTTTAATCTCTCTGTATTGTTGAAACGGAGATGAAATAACCTTTTATTAAAAATGTTACAAAAAACCACATGCTTTCAAAGGGTGTCCTAATTTTTTCACATGACTGTATATTGACACTCTGCCTACGGATCCCCATGCGGTTCCACCGAGATTCCCATGCGACTTTACCCAATAACTATTCAGATACAGTTCCTATTCAATTTTACTGAGTGGTATATATTTTTTATTTTATTTACCTATCATTAGGATATTTGTTTTGTTTCATTGTTAATGTGGATAAAAACAAAACAAAAACAAAAACTTGAAATTGATTATATGGCATGCGTTTTCCTTCCATTTACACACTTTATATAGTGCATTATTTGTCTATATAAGAAATAAATATGTGTTATATGCATCATTATTTAAACCCCATCTATATTCCAAATTTATGAACACGTAATCAATAATCTATGTATCCTTCTATACTTGTAGAACCTTGATAGTAGGAAGCTTGTCTGAAAAGATGTGTTTTTAAGGTATGTTTGAAGGTAGGGAACATTGCAGAGAGTAGGGGCAGTCTTGAAGACAGGAGTGAGAGATACGAATTATGGAGAATTTTTATCTTAGGTCACTAATAGAATGGAGATAGGGTGGTGAATGGAAATGAGGGAGGAAATGTATGGAGGTTCAGCACTTTGGAGAACTTTGTGGGTGATGGTGAGAAGTTAGAAGAAAAAACCTGATTACGTGCTGGAGGTAGGATGTTTTACAACCCGGCAGGCACTCTCCCTACAAACCCTTCTGACAAAGCAGAGACAAAGAAAAATGAATAATTCGGTCAAATAAGACTCAAAAGGTGGATGATGCCAATATATTCAGCATTGCCACAAAATGTATCAATGAATAACTGAATGCATTCATGTATAATATAAGACATTTTTAGTGCAATGGCTGTAAGCACAGGGTTAGGGGTGGCTACAAAGGGACACACTTTCATTGCATTAGAACACAGAAGCTCAACCTATTTGATAGCTGCGACATCACGCAGTCATAAAGTACTGGCTGTGGGCAGAAACATCAGAAGCGAGGGTATATTACTTGCCTCTGCTTCAGCATCTATTGAGCCATGTAGGTCTAGTAGCGTATGTATCCAATGTGCTTTATGATAGACCTGGAATGAATGAGGCAGATGGTCTAAGGACAAATGATACAAGGCAAACACTACCTACTGAATTAAAGCCAACTCTATACACAGGTAAATGGCTGGCAATGGAGAGACTACTCTGAGATGTACCATGCTTACAAGAAATAGGAAGAACTTAAAGAGGCTATGCAAGAATGGGGTGTTTTTGGCACCTTGTCCCACTGCTCGTTTATAAACTGCAGCGATGATGTGTTGGTATATGCCATGTGATCACTGCAGCCAATAGTGTCCTCAGCAGACTAATGCTGAGGACATTAATTGGCTGCAGCAGTCACATGTCGTACACCTGCACATCACTGTGCATGTCACCAACAGACACTGTGACATGCACAATAACATGCATGTGTATGACAAGTGACTACTAAACCCAATTACTGTCCTTGGCATCAGACTGCTGAGGACAGAGATTGGCTGCAGTAGTCACATCCCAGTTTACGTCACCACTGCAGTTTTAAACCCTGGACCAGCACTGTTGAGAACGGCACTGGAGAATGGGGCGAATATGACGATTTTTTTATTTTACGCAACGGGGTGCTTGTCCAAGATTTTCAATTATCTTGAACAGCTCTTTTAAATCCTCAACAAGCATCAATACAAGACAGTGCAATAAATATAAAAATCATAGGACAAACACAAATTATTTAGTGTTTTACAACTAAAGTCATTTTCTTTTCTATTTTTGGAGTCTGGATACAAATACAATGGAGGAGATTATTGTATGTGCGCTTAGATTCAGTTGTAGAATGCGCCCAGATTATTGGTGCACACTCCCTGTGCGGGATTTATGTGTTTGAACCGTAATTAATCCACATTTTTTAAATGCTAGACAAGACTTTAAAAAGTAAATTCTAAGAAATGTTTTTGTCTTGACCAATTTGTGGCTTTTTTTGCCATGTCTTGGACAGGTTTTGTCGCATCTTATGGTCAGAAACTATATCAGCTCCGAGGGGATGTAAAAAGTGGTGAAAATTCTGTTAGTAAAAAGACCTATGTCAGACCTGTACAATTGTGTTGTAAGGGTATTTTTCAAGTACTGATTGGTTCTGCTCCTTTAATTCTGTTGCCTTTTATTATTACCATTCTGTGTAATGATGTGCCTTGTAATACATTACTCATCCCCCATTGTGCTGATAAGACCACATTCCTGAGTGATCTCAGAGACATGTGTTCTGCACGCTGGAGGAGGGGCTAAAAGGTTTAAACTCTTTGACACACATACATTCTGGGGACTCTACCTAGAACCTCATCCTAGATAGGATGTAAGTATTGATTTGCCCTGTCTCTTGTACACCCTGGAGTGTCGTTCATGTGTTATAACCTGACAGACAGACATGTGTTATAGCATGATCGATGGAGTCTCATCCCATTTAGGCTAGCAATGTATTTAATGTTTATTATTCAGTGTGCGACTTGTCTGTGTTATCTTATATTTAATCACACTTAGTAAATATATTTATTCACTTAGCCTGCATAGGTGTATTCATTCTCAAATCTTTTGAATTCACATTTTGAAACAACAATCTTGGGCACATTTAACAAGATGAATATCTTTTTACCTTTCATTCACAATGTTTGCCACATTTAACAAACAACAAACACACTATTCATAAATACAGCACAAAATAAAAATGGCAGAGGCAAAATATTCTAGCGTAAAATACAATACAATTATTAAATTTCCCCCAATGTGTCAGGAAGAACATTTTAGAAACATATGTGGCTTCTATTTGATGTAGGTACAAACAGACAGAATAACGTAAAATAAAATGTGCCAGTTCTACTATCCAGAGATCAATAAATAGACCCCTAATGTCACATTGCGAAGGAGAGTGAGCAAGGTAAAAATATGCTTCCTCCAATCTCCCGTACAATATCTGGGAGATAAGCTTCAGATAGCTTGGTATAATTTCCTTTGGCAGAGCAGTGTTGCAGAGAGTAAAACATAAAAGAATAAAGAGCAGTGAATTATTGTTATGGGAGATTTCTCCACTGCATTATTTCTGCACTGCTAGATCTTATTTGGCTGTTGTGATTTCACACAGTCAGTGACCTTTTAATCTCTAATTAAAATGCTTATTGCCTGTTAAGTAAGGCTGTGCCGCTATGGTCAGAGATATTTGGTGCGCTAAAAGTGTGGGTTGGCACACTAACCCCTGTGAGTTTAGATACAATACAATGATGCTCTGCCCCTAGCCGGGGTGAATAGTCAGGAATTCCATCCCTGATCTGAGCATGGCATCCTACGCTGCAGTTCTCAAACACTATAAGATACAAACTGTTTCAATTACAAGAGAGATCTTATCAAAAACAAAGGAGTTAAAATGCCCCAGAAGATAACCAATAAATAAAATACAAAGTCAGACCAGTCTAATAAACGATTCAGGACTCCAAATTAACACTAGGTTTTTAAACAGCACAGACCGTGTGGCACAAATGAGTCAATTTCTTGTGAAAAAGAATCATATATCCTTGTGGTATTAAAGCAGTTCTTTTCATTTCTTTTCTCCATCTCTGCGAGTGGAGATAGTATCAAAGGAATGCATCCCAATATTCTCAGCACCAGAGCCCACTCCCAGGGGGATGCACGTTCTTCTATCATGCTGGAGGTCAGGAGAGGCGGGAACATGATATCAGTGGTTAATGTCACCTTGATAATGACTAAAAAAAGTGTATGATGCACAAGTACTATAGAATAATGTCCAAGCAGCAATCTCTAAGGGTATATGCTCACAGCAGTGTCGTTTATGAAAAATGTCTGGGCAGGTTTCGATTCGTTTCAGTACCAAATCCGCACGGAATTTGACACAGATTTTTTCCAGATTTCACTATTTGCATTATAAAAGGGTGAAATCAGCACTAACAACCCATACAAACAATTGACATGCTAATGATTCCATCATGTGTGCATATACCATCATGCATCAAAACGAATGCAACGTCCTAGAGTTAGCAATGATTCAGTAACAATACCAAAAGAATATTGCAGTTCCTCGACCAAGAAGAGCTCGAATGCTATATCCCCCATTTGTTTTTATCGATAAAAACAAACTGGTGAAAAGTAGAACTGGCTCAGATGCCCATAGCAACCAATCAGATTCCACCTTTCATTTTTTAAAGCTCCTTTGGAAAATGAAAGGTGGAATCTGATTGGTTGCTATGGGCAATTAAGCCAGTTCTATTATACACCAGTTTAATAACCCCAAAAACTCCGAGAAGAAATGTGGATTTCCACTGATAAAAACCATTTTAGTACTACCACTGACAAACATATAATGATTGTTTGGATGGCAAGTATTATATCTAAAGCCAGCTCAAGGGCTTATGCATACTAACGTATTACACATCTGTGCTGTCCAGATTTGTTTTTGGCACTTATATGCTTAAAAGTTTGGAAGTCTGATTACCCTGCAACGTTGATCCATGAGACAAAAATCCCATGAGGCAGAAGCCAATTTTCCTTATCTTAGGGAACAAAATCCTTCCTGAATCCAACCTGGGTAACTGAATAACTCCCTGGATCATCAACCCTTTACCGTAATCTAGTAACTATAACCTACAGGAAATTAAAATGATTTAATAATAATACACACAAAGCACCTCAAATAGAGTAAGGGCCTGTTAACATCTTGCTTTTGCTGTACGTCAAGTGGATACTTTTAGACATACAGTAAAAAAAAAAGTAAACAAACGTATGCAAATTTGTGGATATCTATCCTTTTTTTTTTTTAACATATACGTTTCCAATGCATGTGTGTCTGTTTTTTTTTTTTTTTTTATAAAAGCGTATGCTTTTTTTTTCTTTTTCTTTTTTTTAAATAAAGATTTGAAGTGTATCAAAGGAAGTAGGAAAATCTGGATAAAAACAGATATGTATAAGATGGAAATGGATCCAGCCGTCTCAAATTCACTGCATTGTAAAAAAAAAGGAAAGAATGGTATGCTCTGCTATTCAGTCCTGCAAAAAACAAAACATTTTACAGAAGTGTAAATAGTCACAAACTGAACTACGTTTGCCCAATTATAGTGTATGTGTACATCAAGCCATATGTTTCTATGTTTTTTCTGTTTACAAATGTATTCGTTTGACGTACAACAAAATCGAGATCTGAACAGCCCCTAAAATGCATGAAATAAAACATAAGATATAGAATATAAAACACCAGCTCTATAGTCAGACCGGCTGTATTATTTATAGTCTCTTAAGTTTACAGCATTGCAAATACATAAAGGGTACTATTCAACATAGTCAAATCTAAAGAATAGCAAATGTCTGCCAAATAAGTTCACAAAGCAGAACATTTCAGTTTTGTGGCTGAGCTGTAAATTAGCTATCCACGTGGCTCCTTGCTTTTAGACCACCATTATGTACATCATTCAATTTGCCAGACATGAACCTGGTTGGTTTGTTCAGGCGTGGCAACTGTATATCATGCAGAACCACTAGAGGTCCAACACGTTTAACATCTCTTTAGTCCAACAAGTAATTACTATTGTGATATCAAAGAACTGATCACATGTAACAGTATAGGGGTAGTTTATCTTGTCCACTGCCCTGGTGGCAAACAGTACAAAGAGAGGACATATGGAACCCTACAGAAACGTATGGCTGAACACATATATTATATTTAATGGTTGTCAGAAGCATTCTTTATCTATACACTTTAAATTAGTTCATGATTCTAGTCCAAAGGGTCTTAGTTTTGAGGGCATAAAATTGGTTAAAAGAGATTGGCAAGGTGGGGACTACATAGTGACAATGTCAAGAATGGAATGTACGTTCACTTAAATGAATGTGATACAATTCCTCCCAAAGGATTGAATCCTGAAGTAGAGCTATATGATTTCTTGCAGGCTGTGCATGTTCATGTCCATGTTACATCCCAGCACAAGGATTTCCCGTGACCTCTCCCATCACCTATTCATCTACATTTGCCCAGTATTTCTTTATTCGGCATTCACAATTTTTTGTATTCATTTTTGTACATTTTCTATTCAGTAGTCATTACTTTTTATTCAGTATTTATCATTTATTATTGTAATCAGTTACTCTTCTTATTTATTATTTATTTTATTTTTAAATCTCCTTTTTCCATCTAATAGTTTCTGGTGTATCTGCGTTAATATTTCGTTCTATCATTTGTCTATTATGTTGTAAAAAAGTGAAATCTAGTCCACATATTTGTGTCAACCTGTTAAGTATATATATCCCAAGGAGAATAATTCAGACCTTTAGGCCTTATTCGCACAGTCAGTGTTTGGTTAGTGATTTCCATCAGTGATTTTGACCCAAAACCAAGTGTGGGTCCAAAACACAGAACAGGTGCAGATCTTTCCCTTCTACCTTATGTCTGTGTAGGATCCACCCCTGGTTTTGGATCGCAATCACTGATGGAAATCACTGACCAAACACTGACTGTGTGAATGAAGCCTTAGACTTCATGCACATGACAGTATGTATTTTGTGGTCTGCAAAATGCGGATCCTAAAGATACGGATGATGTCCGGTTGCATCTGTTTTATTTGCAGATAAATTGACTTCAATGGGTCCGTGGTCTGCATTTTCCGGAGAAGAATACATGTTCCATCTTTTGTGGAAAGGGTCCACTGATATCAATGGGTATGCAAAAAAAATAAAAATAAAATGCAACACAAACGTCATCCATATTTTAAGGATCCACAGTTTGCAGACCACAAAATACACATGGTCGTATGCAGAATATTGGCAGGAACTGGAAGACCCTGTTGTATACGCCGATCCAAAGCATCCCAAACATGAGTGACATGTCCGGTTAGTATGCTGGCCATGGAAGAACTGGGATGTTTTCAGCTTCCAGGAATTGTGTACAGATCCTTGCAATATGGCGCCGTGCATTATCATGCTGCAACATGAGGTGATGGTCGTGGATGAAAGGCACAACAATGGGCCTCAGGATCTCATCATGGTATCTCTGTGTATTCAAAATGCCATCAATAAAATGCACCTGTGTTCGTTGTCCATAACATACGCCTGCCCATGCCATAACCCCACTGCCACTATGGGCCACTCGATCCACAACGTTGACGTCAGCAAACTGCTCACCCACATGACGCGACACACGCTGTCTGCCATCTGCCCTGAACAGTGAAAACCGGGACTCATCCGTGAACAGAACACCTCTCCAACGTGCAAGACGCCATCGAATGTGAGCATTTGCCCACTCAAGTCGGTTACAAAGATGAACTGCAGTCAGGTAAAGACGCCGATGAGGATGAAGTGCATGAAGTTGAGCTTCCCTGAGATGGTTTTTGACAGTTTGTGCAGAAATTCTTTGGTAATGCAAACCGATTGTTGCTGCAGCTGTACCGGGTGGCTGGTATCAGACGATCATGGAGATGAACATGCTGGATGTGGAGGTCCTGGGCTGGTGTGGTTACACATGGTCTGCGGTTGTGAGGCCGGTTGGATGTACTGCCAAATTCTCTGAAACGCCTTTGGAGACAGCTTATGGTAGAGAAATTAACATTTGTGGCATGGGCAATAGAGCAGTTGCCCGTGCCACAAATGTTAATTTCTAGACATTCCTGCAGTCAGCATGCCAATTGCACACTCCCTCAAACGTTGCGACATCTGTAGCATTGTGCTGTGTGATCAAACTGCACATTTCAGAGTGGACTTTTATTGTGGGCAGTCTAAGGCACACCTGTGCAATATTCACGCTGTCTAATCAGCACCTTGATATGCCACACCTGTGAGGTGGGATGGATTATCTCGGCAAAGGAGAAGTGCTCACTAACACAGATTTATACAGATTTGTGAAGAATATTTGAGAGTAATGGGTCTTTTGTGTATGTAACATAGTACATAAGGCCGAAAAAAGACATTTGTCCATCCAGTTCGGCCTGTTATCCTGCAAGTTAATCCAGAGGAAGGCAAAAAAAAAACTGTGAGGTAGAAGCCAATGTAGAAAAGGTTTCAGATATTTGAGTTTAGCTCATGCAAAATGGGAGCAAAACTGAAAGTGTTGCGTTTATATTTTTGTTTAGTGTATAAAACATCACCATCTATATTGTCCATCTATCACACAATAATTGCATACACGTATGTACTATAAAAGTGGAGAGCAATCAGTGAACTTAGTTCTGAATGTTACCACTATGAAGCTGCCAGCATGGAACTAAACCACACAGCAAGCACGCCTGGATATGTTCTCAAGCGGAAAGCAAGGCACAGTTGTGAAGAAAAGTATGGCATTAGCCCACGTATACCAAGCAGCTGGCGCAAGTGCCATGGATATATATATTAGGGTTGTTGCGGGTATCGAAATTTTGATACCCAATCGATACTTTTGTACCCAATCGATACCGGGATTTCCATTTTTCGATACTGGGCTGCGCTGCTGCACAGTCTAGTATCTCTGAACATGAGCGCACTGCTCTCAGCGCGCTCATGTTCCCTCAGCAGCACAGTGGAGAAGGAAGCAGTCTCTCCCTCCTGTGCTGCTGCTACCAATGAACGGAGAGAGGGGCGGACACACTGCACCACCAATGATACAACTTTTCCTACATAGAGCGGCGCCCAGAGATGTCCCAGCACTTACCATTATTCCTGGGCGCCACTCCATTCGCCCGCCGTGCCCCATTACTGTCTCCTCTCCTGCTCCATATGCCAATTACTATCGGAGCGGTGGGGAGGAGACATCAGCTTCTTTAGTGGGAATTCCTTCTCCCTACGCTGCGATTGGACAGCGCTACAGCCAGGGAGAAGGAACGCCATCTCCTCCCCATTGCTCCGATAGTAATTGGCATATGGAGCAGGAGAGGAGATCGTAATAGGGCACTGCGGGAGAACGGAGCGGCGCCCAGGAATAATGGTAAGTGCTGGGACATCTCTGCGTGCCACTCTGTGTAGCCTAATACTTAGTCTGAACCCATATAAAGTGGTCAGTATTTAACACATAATACATGAGGCGGGTGCCGGCAGCAGAATCGCATTGCCGGCACCCAGCCTCTGACAGGTAGCTGCGATCAGTGGCAGTTAACCCCTCCGGTGCGGCACCTGAGGGGTTAACTGCCGCTGATCTGCCAATACCCACCTCCTGTATTAAGGGGTAATTATCATTGGTAGCGCAGTGCGTGGAATTGCAGACATCATAAAAATGGGTGTGTATACTTAACATGGACAACCAACCCACACAACCCCAAGGGGCATACAAGCCACCTTACCTCCAATCACAATGCCTCTGAGTCTGGCTCTTATGATGATCTGCGCGGGGCGCCGATGCGCCTGAACTTAGTAACCAGTGATAATGGACCCACTGAGGCTGTGCGAGAACTTCGGAGTTTATCTCCTTAGTTTGCCATCTAGTGTGCATAACCATATAAGGCCCACAATGGTAATACAAGGGGCAGAGGAAAAGACTACTACCCTCTATATAATAAACACCCAATAGAGGTATGCTGTATATCCAGATGTTCCAAAGAGCATGATACTGATGGCATTGAATTGTACCCGCCTCCTGCATTAAGGGGTAATTATCATTGGTGGCGCAGTGCGCCCTCAACCCCCCACCCCATTAAAATCATTGGTGGCACAGTGCGCCCGCCCCTCTCAACCCCTTCAGTATTAAAATCTTTGGTGGCAGTGGCCACAGGGTCGCCTCTTCCCTCCTCATTGGTGGCAGTGGCAGCTTCTGACCGGAGCCCCAGCAGTGTAATCCAGGGGCTCCGGTCAGTTACCATGGTAGCCAGGACGCTACTGAAACCTTGGCTGCCATGGTACCATCACTGATGCTGTGTGCACAGAGCACAGAGCAGCAGAGACAGTGTGAAGTCCTATTCACCCTGATAGAGCTCTATCAGGGTGAATAGGACAAGGGATGAAAGATCCCAGGTTCTCTCCCCTAATGGGGGGAAATAGTTATTAAATAAAAAGTGTAAAAAAAAACAAAAAAACAAAAAACAAAATATTAAGTATGAATATCCCCTTTCCCAATTTCACATATAAAATGTATAAACAATAAATAAACATATTACATCGCCACATCAGAAAAGTCCAAACTATTAAAATATTTTAAAAAATCTATGCGGTGAAAGCCAGAACAGAAAAAAAAAATGTTTTAAATGTGGAATGCACGTGGCTTTTTTGGTTTATTTTTTCACGTGGTATCGAATGGTATCGAGTATCGCAATACTTTTTTATGGTATCGAAACCGAATCACAAATTTGGTATCGCAACAACATATATAGCATGGTACAGTGAGTAACTGCTCAGACACAATACATATTATGAGTAAATGAAATGTTCTGCTATGTTTGAACTGCACATCCACTTCTAAGTGAACTTTGTCAACTTTTTTGGCAGCCATTCATTATAGTTTGGATTTAAATATTTTGGACACAGTTATCATAGTACCCTTTATAATGGATTTTACACTGCTATGAACTTAAGAGACTCTAAATAATGCAGCATGTCTGACTACAGCGCTCATGTTTTATATTGTATATCTTATGCGTTATTTTATGCATTTAACTCTATTTTATGTACTTCATTATGTATTATTGGAGGCCATAAGTAAATAATTTTAATTTCCCATATGTTGTACTACATACCTTGAGGACCTACATACAGTATCTAGCCAATTCATTCAATTTTTCAGCCTTGGAGGTACAAAGTCTCAGTAGTATACTTTTGACCAACTTTTTTATTGTATGGTGAGCTGCCTAATGTTTTATCATGTATAATATTATTACACTCCAGAAATACGTCCAGGAACTCTTTTAGTGAATTCACCATCACCACCTCCACAAGCATAGAGTTTTATAGTCTCACTGCTCTTACCGTAAAGATTCCACCTTCTATGCTGAGCTAAAAACCTACTTCTAGATGTAGAGGATGTCCCACTTTTATCATTACAGTCCTGGTTATAAATAATGGGTACTGTAGTCCACCCATTCCATTCCCGCCCTTAAACTCACTTCAAGTGCTGCTTTGTCTTTCTCACTAGTCATTAGTAAAGTGGTAGTGGCCCCTTTTGATGCACCCCATGATCTTATGCTTTCATGGTGCACATGAAGAACCTGCAGGCTTATAATACATATCAACTGGTAATAATTTAACAACTTTCATCCAAATCAATACAGTCTATTCTGATGATGTTACACCAATGCTCTTACATTACTGCTGGCACCAGTTAATGGAAATAGTGGGCCAGGAAAACTTGTTGGCAAAGAGGCATTCACCTATTGTAACTCTAAAAAGGTTGTGCCAATTTTTGTAAATGTGCCTCACTATGCATACACCCCATTACACTGGAAGCTAGAAGTCTCTAACCGAAGTGACTACACACTGCAGCGTCCCTGCACACAGAGGCAGTGCATTATAAAAGTAAACACCAGCACAGTCCCCTTGGCTTAGTTTGCTGCTTATAAGAGCCTCAGCACGGCGGTTTTATGTGATGTTTCAGCCTGCAAAGGGATGCAGGATTAAAGTAAGAGAGGTGCTTGAGTGAAATGCTACTTATCAAGTCAGTGTGGCCTTTGTAAATAAGAAATCAATGATTCAATGTGTATTATTCATCACTTTGTTCTCTGGACTTCAAAATCCCTGTTGCTTTAACCCTTTTACTACTGAAGCAAATCTAAAAATAAATAAAAAATCCTACCGCAGGTCACTGACAAGGTCAAACCTCCATACATTTATTTACTAAATTTAAATCATCAGCTATGTAAAACAAGAAATACTGGGAATACAAAGGAGAAAGGCTTTAAAGATTTCTCCCCGTGGTGCTAGAAACACACATACTGTAAGACTAGGGTTACACCCATTGCCCAAACATCGATGTGCAGCAGTACGCCCATTGAATTGAATGGGGTGGCAGAGCAATGAAAATCGATCAATGCTAGATTTTTTCACAATTCTGGAGTTGAGGTTGCGCTGATGCAGATATTACAGTCCATCAGCGCCCTTTCATTTTTAGTAATATTGGAGCTTGCATATCCTTTCATAAAGACATAACATAAGCAGGCCACCCAAACACACCCACCAGGTATAAACCTGTGCGTTTCAGCTGCAAACCTAGAAAATGGCTGGCAATTTTTGATGCAAGTTAAACACTAAAGTGGATTGTCACATACCAGGGACCAGACCGGCCCACAGTGTCACGTGACAAGCCCTTCAGGCCGATTCACCTCACGCCCTCACACGCTGTTACACCCTACGCTGGTTACAAAAAATGATTAACAAGAGACATACATAAATGGTAAATAATTGTAAAATAAAAAGGAGAAAACAAAGAAAGTTCTAATACTTAACATTTTTGTGGTAAAAGTCCTTTCCTCCCAGGAGATTTGGGCAGAATAATGGTGCACAAACCAATTCGATTGGATCTCCCACTTTGTGACACCCAAATATCCAGGGAGTGCATGCTTATGCCTTTCCTCCAGGGGCAGGCCTGAGGGAGATTCTCACTCCCACCTCTGGCCGAGCTTCATTACCCATGCATCCGGCCCACTGGCCATCTAGGGAACAGGTATGAAAATATAAAATAGATATCTTCACCAGGGCAACTGGGAAACTACAGACCCCAGACCTTCTTCATAATTCATAACTTATCGTTCCGAGTCCTAGCATATTAAACGAGACACGTCCAGGATGCTCGGAAGATGAGATCCTTATTTTAAGGCGAGTTGGTACGCCATGTCTGGTGCCCATGCAATGCCCCCATCATACCAGATATGATGAGCTGGGCTTTGGAGACATCAGCCCCATCCTGAACAAGTTATGAAGGATTACAACTTATTGTTCATTTTCTGGTATGAAGCCCCCATGCTGACACACGGCGCCGGAGATTCTGCTGTCCCCTGTACTGAGTATGACCAGCAAACAGGCCCATCCTGGTTAGCATCTCTGTGCTAACTAACCCCCCGGGGAGCAGTTTGGTGTTTTCACAGGTATGAGGCAGACATCTCGGCACTATATGCAGCCTTCAACCAATTCATCAATGGCTGCTGGCCTGGCAGTACAAATACATAAATACACACTGTATATGAATGTGAATCACACTGGACTATGTTACTCTACGACATATACCCATAAAACATATATCACAGCAAACATTATAACTAGGAATAAGGCGGTCCTTATTCCTGACCTCTCCCCCTTTTAAGAAATGGGAAGGGAAGGGAGATCGATTCACAGATCATCTCCTGAGCCCATCTCAATGCCTTCTCCAGGACAGGATTCTGAGTAGAGATCAGCCGACCTCTCACACAAAGGTCAATCATATCAAGATCACTGGGTGCCATTATAGCTAAGCTCACATAGCAATGGTACAGTAGATGTCCCATGATCTTAAGCAAGTCCTCTTCCCTTACTTCAGGAAATGTCTCAGGAAGAGGGCTCACCCCAGTTACCCCAGAACTGTAGATATCTGGTGGGTCAGCTTTGATGTTGAAGGGGCTATCATCTCTGAGCCCCCCCCCCCCCCCCCTCTCACAACTGGTGACAAGATCCGCCTCAGCGCATCTCAAAGTTGATTCTCCGCTGCTACAACCAGTGAGGTATCAGCCACTAGGTCACCATTATCAGTCCCATTTGTCAGTCCATAGTATGGGTGCTGTGGACCTGCAGTCAGTACGGTCTCCATGACGACGGCTGGACAAAGTGAAGGGGCTTCACTGGTTAGCTCCTCCATGCTCTGCTCAATGTTTGACTTCTTGACGGGGAGATTGTCCTTCTCCCCAACATTAACACAATTTACAGCCTCTGCCTCTGAAGATCCTTTTGTGGCTTCACTGTATTCCATGTTGTCCTCAGCTATATTAACAAAGTCCATGCCTTTATAAACAATGTCCATACTTTTATCAGCAATGTCCATACCTCCATGTCCAGGGTCTAGAGTTCTCCGCTGGATATGCATCCAGGTCTGCAACATCAGCAGAATCTTTGGCCCCTGCATCAGGGGACCCTTTAGTTATGTCACTGTTCCCGCTGCATCGCCTCCGTCAATAGAATCCTCACTGACATACATCCATTTCACGGCTCTGGGACAATGGAATCTTTAATAACGTTTCCCTCTTGCAACTCTCCAGTCTCTTCTGAAACACTGCAATTTTCCTCTGAAGATGCAGGTTCACAAGCGAGACCCTCATGAGACAGTCCATTTAACTCTGGGGGTGTCTCCAGGAAGGAATTATGCAGAGAGATAGGGGTTTCTGAGACTTGTGGTTTTGAAGCTATACCACAAGTCCCCACAAGGACCCACATGCCTTCAAATCACAGCCCTGGTCATAATTCCCACACAGTACCTTGCTGGTTCTGCAAGTCTCCTCCTCAGGTACTGCTGTGTTGTCCACAACTGGGATGTCCACATGCTGGAGTGTTCTCTGCCCCACACTGGTTCCAAGCCACACAGTGGTAGTCACCTCTTTCACCGGCAAAGTCCGCTTAAGAGCAGTGTCCTTGGGTTTGAGCACATTGGCGCGATGCAGCTCACCCTGTCAGATGAGAGCGCTTTTTATGGTATTATAACCCAGGTAGGTCTCTGGAGACAAATGCGCCAAAGTTTGCAGGAGGTCTCCTTTCAAACTAAGGATTAAGAAGTGTGCCCAATGCTCAGAGGCCAAGTGGAATTGTCGGCAAAGTTCCTCAAATTTAGGCCCCAGGGAGTGTAGTTCCTCGTCTGTCTCCATGAGGGGGAAATCTTCATGATAGGGCTTGTATTGTGCTATCCTCTTGGTGCTCCCACAAATTTGTGCCATCCTCCTCCAGAATTCTCTCTCCCTTTTTATAGAAGACTGGAGCATCTCCAGGTGCCATTGAGGCTCCCATCCACTCAAATTCTGTAGTAGCAGGCCCATGTAGCACGCCATACTCTTCAGTTGTTGCCAAATAAAAAGACAGAAAAAAGAAAAACAAGAAGTGGGGGTTGTTTGCACGTATGTCTATAGAACAAAAATCAAGTACTGTGTTTGTCTTGTATGCTGGTTCACCTCACAAGGTTTCTACCAGCCTTTAGTGTCAGGAAAAATTCCATAAAACAGACACTAAAACCTTAATCACATAAAAATAGCGATATCAGCGTGTGAGGGCGTGAGGTGAATCGGCCTGAAGGGCTTGGGCAACCCTTGTCACGTGTCACGGTGGGTCGGTCTGGTCCCCGGTATGTGACAAATTGGTTCGCATGTACAGTTTAGATGATCTTCCATTTATAGCGGCAGTACAGTATTTATTGTGAAATGTCGACAATATATACACACAGAATATTCAAGTTCTCCCTAGATGAAACCCAAAGGGTTAAGGAGAACAGCTGCTTGAAAAGGGGATAGAAGAAGAGTCCCCAGTCAGTGGATATAAAATACAACTAATGGGACCTATGCCCAATCTGCTGGTTGGTATCTATGCTCATGCTCTACAATGGAAGGGATTTCCTCCTCAACATGGCATAAGCCTTTTACTGCTGTAATTGTGACTCGTGAGACACAGCTGCAGCTCCTGGCTTCCCTTGTACCAAGGTGAAAAGAGAGAAAGGGATCAGCATTGGCTCAAAGACCATGGGGAAGGATAACAGAAGGTCTAAAGAACATTCACATGTTTGCAAACATACAAAGGCCGCCCTTGGTAGCTGCAGCCCACCAGATCAGAGCTCAGGGAATAAACTGTAGCAAAGTGAAGATGACTTGTTTTACAAAGGTAGGATACTTCCATCTACTAGAAACGTGGAGCTCAAACAGTGGTTATGTGGAGGAGGCTTAAGAAGTGCTTTGTCTTTCTTGGTTTCTACACAGTCTAGTCACATTATTATGACCACCAGCTAATATACAGAATACCCACCATGTGCAGCATGCTAGATGTGGCCGATTCATAGAGCGAATATTTCGATTGAGGTGGTTCCAGAGATGGTCAAAAGGGTTCATATCTGGTGAATTAGGAGGCAAGGTTAGTACTTGCAAGTCTTGGTCATGATCTTTAAACCAATGTTGGACATTTCTAGCTGTGTGGCATGCTGCATTGTCTTGCTGGAAGACCCCATCTACCTCAGGAAAGATAATCAGCATGTATAGGTGTACGTGATCTGCAAGGATGAATTCATACCCAAATCAGTTGAGAGGGCCTTCCACATGGAATAGTGGGCCTAGAGAATGCCTCAAAAACATTCCCTAGACTATAATGTTGCCACCACCAACTTGTGTTCCTACAGCTATGGTTGCAGGGTGTTTGTTCTCTGATGCTTCTCGCCTAACATGCCAACATATATCCATTCAATGAAGGATAAAACATGACTTATCTGAGAAGGCAACCATTTGCCAATCAGGTTCAATTCCTATACTGATGCTAAAATGGTAGCCTCTTTTTTTGATGCAACTTGGCTGTTAGCAGAGATGCAGTGACCATCCGTCTGCTTTGGAGCCCCATACGCAGTAGGGTTCACAGAACTGTTTAGACATAAGTCTGGTAGACCCCTGGTTCATTTTTGCATCAAGCTGCTCCACTGTAGCGTGTCATTACACCCTTGTGAACTTTCGTTGCTGACTTTTATCTCCCATGGCACATGGTGCTTTACAGTTTCCACGTTCCTTATTCACAATGATGCCATTTGTCCACTAACAAAACACTTTCACCACAGCAGCACACAAACAGTTCACAAACTGCTCAGTATCAGAAATATTGCCGCCAAAAATCCAACAATTACCCCCTTTTTGCAACTCTAATAAATCGTCCCTTTTACTCATGACAGCAACAAGGGATAAGTGTGCAGGCAGCCTATTACACATCTTATATACCCACCAAGCCAGCTCATGACACATGACTTCCTTCATGAGCTACACACTACTGATGTCAAAAGTAGGAAATGGTCATAATAATGTGACTCAACCTGTAGCTGTAAGTTGTAATAGACTGTCAGTGGTAGGGTTGCACCGGGTATCGAATCGATACCCAATAGTTACTTTTGTACCGGTATCAATTCGATACTGGGATTTGCCTTTTACCGACACTAGGCTGCACTACTGCGCACCACCTAACCCCTCCAAAATTAAAATCATTAGTGGTAGAGGCCACAGGGTCCCCTCCCCATCTCCTCATTGGTGGTGCAATGGCAGTTGTGATCACAGCCCCAGCAGTGTAATCCTGGGGCTCCGATCGGTTACCATGGCAGCCAGGACGCTACTGAAGCCCTGGCTGCCATGGTAAGCTCCCTGCTGCTCTGTGCACAGACCACAGGAAGAGTGTGAAGTCCTATTCACCCTAATAGAGCTCTATTAGGGTGAATAGGTTAAGGGATTAAAAGATCCCAGGTTGTAGCCGCTAAGGGGGGGAAATAGTTATTAATTTTAAAAAAAAGTTTAAAAAAAAAAAAAAAAAACACCAAAAGTATAAATCACCCCCTTCCCAATTTTACATATAAAATATATAAACAATAAATAAACATATTACATATCGCCACATCTGAAAAGTCCAAACTATTAAAATAAAAAATCTTCTATGCGGTGAACGCCGTAACAGAAAAGAAATAGCGCGTTTTGCCCTTTTTTTTTTTCACCTTGTCCCCCCAAACAATAGGTTAGGACTGTTCGATTATGGGCCGGACGTTCCATAAAATACGGAAATCACACAGCTTTTTTGGTCTTTTATTTTTTTTTGCGTGGTATCGAATGGTATAGAGTATCTCCATACTTTTTTATGGCATCGAATTGAACCAAAATTGTGGTATCGTCAGTAGTTTATAGTACTTGAAGTAGGTTTTTATTAGAAAATGAAAGGTGAAATATTTTACTGTTAGACTTTACAAAATAACAAAATCATTTATTCACCTGCCAATCTTTGATTACAATGCTGGTGACAATATCCGGTAGGGGACCACAGAGCTCTTAGCACAGGAGCAGGGAGAGATTTACGATATGAGCAGGTCATCACTTATCAGCATTCTTGAGAGTGGTTTCACACAGCATTACTTAAAATAATGTTATGCAGTTATAAGTCAATAGGTAAATAGAAAACTTACTACAAATAGTGCTGGCTTTCTGGTTTCACTTGTGGTGACTTTTGGGTCAGTGGCTTTTTAACCAAAACACAGCATGCTCTATGTAGGGCATTTCACCTAGGCTTCTCTATAGGACTGGGCTAGCAATGGGGGAATAAAACTTAATTTTTATTTTTCACATTTCACAGTCTGAACAAGCAAACAAATATATTTAGGGTTTAGGGTTGTTCCCTAGTCTCCTTTTGAACATATCCACTGTAAAGTCTGCCCTAACATTGGCTCGTCATTAGAATGGTGACCCCAACCAGTACTTGAACCTAAACCCTAGCCTAACATGCACCCTAATGCTATTGAAAGACCATACAAGCTCCTCCTCAGCTCATTAGGGAGTGTGGTGGGGTAGGTCAGTGCAGCATGGCTAGTCAGAGAGGCAGTGGTGAGGACTGGAAAATGCAAAAAAATGTAGAAGTTACAAAAGAAATCCCTCCCAGAAAGCACTTGTGAAAAATACATGCTATAGACAAAAAAAACAAAAAAATACACCACAATAAACTATGAGATGGAGGCCTAAAATGCTCATACAAGCCTTAAACAGCAGCATACAGATTATCTATGGTTAGTATTATGGAGCTGAAGTCATTTGTTTGCTATTGTATGGTGTCTTCATGAATTACTGCATAATATTAGCTCCACTCTGGTTAAAAGATATTATTCTCACTTGGGTTTCTTCCTATCTCACTGACAGCTGTATCAGGATACTACTCCATACTAATGAGATGGATATTTGGCTTGACTAATTTTCCTTGTCAGGTCCGAAAGTTTGTTAAAAAGTCAGACTTTGACTCATAGGGAGTTACTTACACAAGGTGGTGCTAGCAAGATTTTTGGGAAATACTTCTTTGCATATTATTTTCCCATGGTGGACTGCATATAAGTTTTCATACCATGGAGTACTTCCAATACGTCTCCATATACAGCTGATTTTTTCAAGGAAACCTAACACCCTGCTTAAAGGGGTTCTCCAGGAATAAAAAAAAAGTGAAAATACATAAATATTATTTTATAATATATACATTCCCAAATACCTTTTATTAGTTATAATGGCTCATTTTGTCTAGGGAGCAATGATTAGGAGAAATAAAATGGCCGCCGTCTTATCAGTACACATAAAGCCTGTCCTAATCACACAGCAGGACAAGTTACTTCACAACAATGAGCAATGGTGCTGCCTCATCCCCCTCTCTCCTCTGCTTGTCAGGAATCATGATCCTGAATACAAGTGAATCTCTGTGGGAATGGAGATGATGAGGAGACATGAGAGGAGGGTGAGGTGTGGCTTGTTTACAGTCTCCATTGCCACAGTCTGTCCTGTCCATCTGTATTTCATGTCACTTCATAAACTAAATTCCCCAGAGATTCAGCTAAAGTTCTTATCATCTGTATTCAGGATCATAATCAAGTAGAGAGGAGGATGAGGAGGCAGCTCTTTACCTCAGTGTTGTAAAGTAACTTGTCCTCATGTGTGATAAGGACAGGTTTTTTGTGAACTGATGGGATGGCGCCCATTTTGCTTCCCCTGATGATTGCTCCCCAGACAAAATGGGCCATTATAAATAATGAAAGGTATTTGTGAATATATTTATAATAAAGGAATATTTAAGTATTTTCATTTTACTAATTCCCGGAGAACCCCTTTAAGCTGCCAAAAGGAATGTTACATGTGAGCAGCCACAAGACGAGTACATACATATCTGCTACCAGATGGTTGGGGCCGCACAGAGTGGTATCGAGGGCTGCATGTGACCCCCGGGCAGCAGGTTGTGCACCCCTGCTCTAAAGTAAGCAAACCAAGAGAAAGAGTAAGAAAAGTGTCTAACCATGCAAGATGCAGCAAATCTATCACACTGTGATAAATGGAGCCCCATTTATAACTCCCTAGTCTAACTATTAGTAAATGTGGCCAGTGAACAAGGATTTGTGCAAAGATGGCACAGCAGCTCGGTGGTTTACACTTCCCGCGCAGTACATAATTCAGCTTAGTATATTACAGCATATAAACTTTAATGAAGGAGCTGGGCATATTACAAATGTCAAGTGATCACAGAGGCTGCAGGCTCAGGAGTTATAAGCTTCTTCTCATTGCTGCCTTAGCCTTCATGAAGAAGCGTTTTCTTTCCTTGGGGTGCAGAGGCCTCTCTACAGAGATCACTTCCAGGAAGGGAACTAACAGGACGTCATTCACAGGATGGCAGAGCAGGGAACCAGCGGCCCTTTCTGTCCGCATGCTGACAAGGTCACATCTGACTGACTGCTACACATACCAAACGCTTAGCCTCCCGCAGATACACAGAGTACAGATCCTTGTCTGCAGAGAGTGTAGCCACCTCTTCTTAAAAAAACACACAGCGTAGATGTGTCCATTGCATTACGGAGAAGACAGGCAGTCTACCGTCTAAAAAACGAGTAGCTATCTGCTAAGGTCCATATCATATGCAGTGAAGACCACTCTAAAGGTCAGGAATTGAAAACATACATTCACTTGTTAAGCAGACCTGCTACATTTATAGGTTGTAGATGTACGGTAGGAATGTCTACAGCTTCTGCTGTCTACCAGACGTGCTTTCCACAGATGTTACTGACATTATGGGCAAAAGTATTTTTTTACCTTGGAAATAAGGTGGAGCAAAGGTGGGAACCTTTATTGCATAGCTAAAAGAGGTTTAAAAAAACCCGCTCAAAACATCATTTGTATGCCCTACAAAATATGCCTATACCGTTGCTTTAGGGCTCATTCAGACAGCCGTAGTGTTTTGCGGTCTGCAAATCATAGATACCGGACGTGTGCGTTACACATTCTGCAGCCCGCACATGGCCGGCACTATGATAGAAATTACTATTCCTGTCTGCAAAGAATAGGACTTGATCTATCTTTCTTGCGTGGCCGCAGTACGGAACTACGGATGCGTACAGCACACGGTGTGCTACCTGCATCTTTTGCGACCCCGTTAAAATTAATGGATCCTCACCAACGGATGTGGACCCATTGATACAGTCGTCTGAATGAGCCCTTAGAAAAATGTTTTTTAATATGACTGTAAGTGAATAGGGTTTACTTGATGCTTCATTCTGATGCTACATTCCCCAGAATGCATTGCATACTGCAAAAAATCCTCCGAACTACCATACAGACCCCTTTTGTGAAGATGCCCTTAAAGAGGCAGTTCAGAGGCAGCAATTATGTTGTATTGTGTATGAAAGGTAATATACTGTAATTGAACTTATTAATGTACAGAACTAATGCACTTTACAAGGAGGCTGGTGTAGATAATGAACTGGGCCTGACAGCAACCCCATTCAAGCAAGTCACTGACAAAGGGTGGAGATCAATGGGAGGTAGAGCTGCCTGGACCAAGAGAGGGGTACTGAAACAGGATGATCCACACAGATTTGAATAAGTGCATTGGTAAGTTCAAATATATTACATTTCCTACACAATAAAACATATTTTCCTACTGCCTGGCAACCTCTTTAAAGGCTTTGTACACTTTCTAGGCCACTTTGTACTTACTGCATTTTATTCATTTTGGACAAAAAAAATCTGTTTTCAAATGGTCAAATGTTCAGCTGTTTCTAAGTTACAAGTGTAAAAAAATCAGTCCGTTTGCAAGCAGTGACTTTCTGTTTTTCTTGAATCCCATTAGCTGACAGCTCATGTAGAGCTCTTACTTCTGATCACCTGCCCTCATAAACACTCATTATAGCTCAATTCATATCAAAGTGATAAGAATATGGCTTAAATAAGTGTTTATGAGGTCAGGGCATGAGAGATAGGAGCTCTATGTAAGTCCTGATGGGATTCAAAGAAAACAGAAAGTAACAGGTTGCGACTGATTTTTTATCCCTAGTATCTCAAAAATGGCTGAAGATTTTTAATAAAGGCCAAATAAAAAATGAGTAGAATGCAATCATAAAAATGCCCCCGAAGATAAACACATAAAATAAAAAAAAGAACCAACCAAATAGTGTCATCCACTGTATTTAAAATTGCCATGAGGAGAAAGACATTTCGAAACAGATACTAATGGAGTCATTTATCAAACTGGTATAAAGTAGAACTGGCTTAGTTGCCCACAGCAACCAGTTAGTTTAACTTCTGTTTTGGGAAAAATGTTTGAAGGACTCTTAAGGGACTATATACAGGAGTATGTGACTGTAAATAATATTATAAGTGATGACCAGCATGGGTTTACCAAGGACAGAAGTTGTCAGACTAACCTGATTTGTTTTTATGAGGAGGTGAGTAGTAGCCTGGACAGAGGGGCGGCTGTGGATGTAGTGTTTCTGGATTTGGCCAAGGCTTTTGATAGTGTTCTTCATGGATGTTTAATAAGTAAAGTAATGTCTATAGACTTGGAAAGTATAGTTTGTAATTGGATTGAAAACTGGCTGAAGGATCATGTCCAGAGAGATGTGGTCAATGATTCCTATTCAGAATGATCCCAGGTTATAAGTGGTGTACCCCAAGCTTCAGTGCTAGGCCCTTTATTAGTTAATTTATTTATAATGATATCGAGGATGGGATTAATAGCACCATATCTATTTTTGAAGATGACGCTAAGCTGTGTAGAACTGTACAGTGTATGGAAGATGTCCACAAACTACAAGCGTGATTGGGCATCAACTTGGCAAATGAGGTTCAATGTGGATAAAGGTAAAGTTATGCATCTTGGTAGTAATAATCTCTGTGCTTCATATGTCCTAGGAGGGATGTAACACGGGGGCAGTCACTTATACAGAATGATTTGGGTGTCCTTGTAGATCATTGATTGAATAACAGCATACAATGTCAATCAGCTGGACTCGTGGGGCAGGGATGTAATACTACCCCTTTACAAAGCGCTGGTGCGGCCTCATCTGCAATATGCAGTTCAGTTCTGGGCACCAGTCCACAAAAAGGACGCTCAGCAGCTGGAAAAGTACAGAGGAGAGCGACTAAATGATAAGGGGCTTGGAGGGTCTTAGTTATGAAAAAAGATTAAAAGAATTTAATTTATTTAGTCTTGAGAAGAGACGTCTAAGGGGGGACATGATTAACCTGTACAAGTAATACGATGAAAAACTGTTCCATATAAAATGCGCTCAAAAGACAAGGGGGCACTGCCTCCGACTGGAAAGGAAAAAGTTCAGTCTCCAGAAGCGTCAAAGCTTCTTTCCTGTAAGAACTGAGAATCTGTGGAATAGACTTCCTCAGGACGTGGTCACAGCAGGAAGAGTGGACAGTTTTAAAAAGGGTTTAGATGAATTCTTAAAAGTAAAATACATAAATGCTTATGAAAACCATTAGAAATCTGGGTCTCAATTCCTTCTGGGATTCGTATCCCCACCTTCCCTTGGTTGAACTTGATGGACTTATGTCATTTTCAACTGTAATAACTATGTAACCAATCAGATTCCTCCTTTCATTTTCCAAAGGAGCTGTCAAAAATGAAAGGTGGAATCTAACTGGTTGCTATGGGCAACTGAGCCAGTTCTACTTTACACCAGTTTGACAAATGTTAACATAGCAAGGGCTTAAGTTATACAATTCAACAATTCTGTGGTATCATAAAAATCAGCTATACAATGTCAACACAATCTGTGAGAAACCAAAGTGTATAATTTACTGCAGCAAAAAAAATATATTACATGCTTAAAAAGCAATGTCCACTTTCTGGCAAGATAACTATATTTACAGCCTGATAGTGTATAGTGAATCAAACCTTTGAACTCAGTATTTGTGACACCAAAAAGAACTCAGCAAGAAATTAAAGGGCATCTGTCAGCAGATTTGTACCCATGACACTGGCTGACCTGTTACATGTGCGCTTGGCAGCTGAAGACATCTGTGTCAGTCATATGTTCATATGTGGCCGCATTGCTGAGAAAAATGATGTTGTAATATATGCAAATGATCGTCTAGGAGCAACGGGGGCGGAGCACTGCACATCTCAAGACTTTAGAAGTCAGGTCCGGGCGTGATGACGCGTACACTGCCTGACCTTGTCAATCAAACTGCAAATGATGCGACAGTTGAGGAGAGAACTGATCCTCTAGGAGTAAAGGCAACTTCCCCAAAACTTAATTTAGATTAGATGTTCCACAGCAATTAAAAGCAAAATGGAGGTGAAGTTTAAACATTTCGGGGGTCATTTATTAAAACTGGCGTTTTAGACTGGCAGTGGATTGGCCTAAGTTATGCAGAGGCGCCGGCATCCACCTCCTGTCTAAATCTACACCAGCTTCCTTGCTGGCATAGATTTAGACCATTTTCTACACCTAAAACAGGTGTAGAAAATGCTAAATTAGAAAGGCCTGCCAGCCCATCCCCTTCCCCGCCACAACTCATTTTTTAGACCTGGGATGAACAGGAAAAAGCCGTATATTGCGGTGCAAATAACCTTTGCACCACAATTTGACACATATATACGACAAAAAGTGGCGTATATCTGATAGTAAATGACCCCCTTCTTTTTTTGCAGATTTTCCATTCTAATCCATTCTTACCTATAAGGCTTAACAGCAAAATAAACTTCAATATTTATTACCTTGATCCTCCCTTTTACAGAGACACCCCATACGTGGTCATAGACTGCTGTATGGGCTCAGAAAGGAAAGGAGCGCCAGATGATTTCTGGAGGGCAGATTTTGCTACAATGGTTTTTGGCCACAATTTCACATTTGAAGAGATCTTGGGATACCCCTACAGTGGAAACCCCCATAAACTGACTGCATTTGGAAACTACACTCCTAAAGGACTTATTTAAAAGGATTCTGTCACCTCTTTCTAACCTATAGAGATGCGGACATGGACGGCTAGATCGCCGCTAGCATGTCCGCAATATACCTGTCCCATATCGCTGATTGTTTTTATTCAGTGTAAAAGATGATTTTATATATATCTCAATCAGCCTGGTAATGAGCCCAAGGGGCTGCACTAACCGTTCTGGAGCCCAGCCACGCCCCCCTGTGAAGGAGCCCAGCACCGCCTGTATCCACGAATCTCCTTCTTGCTCACAAAGTCAGATCGCTGCAATCTCGCGATGAGCGAGCTCGCGCATGTGTTCCTTCCCTGTGCTGGTATCAGCCTCAGGGATGGAACTGCGCATGCTCGAGCTCGCGCACCGCCCGATTAAGGAGATCTGACTTCGTGAGCAAGGAGGAGATTCGTGGATACAGGCGGTGCTTGGCTCCTTCACAGGGGGTCGTGGCTGGGCTCCAGAACGGTTAGTACAGCCCCTTGGGCTCCTTACCAGGCTGATTTACATAGTTACATAGTTAATACGGTTGAAAAAAGACAAACGTCCATAAAGTTCAACCAAGAGATAAGTGGGGACGCGAATCCCAGAAGGAAGTGAGACTCCGATTTCTACACGTTTTCATAAGCATTTATGTTTTTTACTTCTAAGAATTCATCTAAACCCTTTTTGAAACTGCCCACTGTTCCTGCTGTGACCACGTCCTGAGCTTTGATGCTTCTGGAGACTGAACTTTTTCCTCTCCAGTCGGAGACAGCGCCCCCTTGTCTTTTGAGGGCATTTTACATGGAACAGCTTTTCGCCGTATTTTTTGTATGCCTCATTTATATACTTGTACACATTAATCATGTCCCCTCTTAGACGTCTCTTCTCAAGACTAAATAAATTCAATTATTTTAATCTTTCTTCATAACTAAGACCCTCCATGCCCCTTATCAATTTAGTCGCTCTCCTCTGTACTTTTTCCAGCTGTAGTGCGTCCTTTCTATGTACTGGTGCCCAGAACTGAACTGCGTATTCCAGATGAGGTGGTAATATTATAGTGGTAATATTACATCTCTGCCCCGCGAGTCCATGCCTCGTTTAATGCATGACAATATCCTGGTGGCCTTAGAAGCAGCTGATTGACATTGTGTGCTGTAATTTAATCTACCATCCACAAGGACACCCAAATCCTTCTCTATAAGTGACTCTCCCAGTGCTACATCACCTAGGACATATGAAGCACATAGATTATTACTACCAAGATGCATAACTTTACATTTGTCCACATTCAACCTCATTTGCCAATTTGATGCCCAATCACTCAGAGTGTTCAAGTCAGCTTGTAGTATATGGACATCTTTCATAGACTGTACAGTTCTACACAGCTTAGTGTCATCTGCAAAAATAGATATGGTGCAATAATCCCCTCTTCAATATCATTAATAAATAAATTTAATAATAAAGGGCCCAGCACTGAACCTTGGGGTACACCACTTATATAACCTGGGACCATTCTGAATAGGAATCATTGACCCCAACTCTCTGGACATGGTCCTTCAGCCAGTTTTTAATGCAATTACAAACTGTAATTTCCAGGCCTATAGACCTTACTTTACCTATTAAGCGTCTATGAGGGACAGTATCAAAAGCCTTTGCAAAATCCAGAAACACTACATCCACAGCCGCACCTATGTCCAGGCTACTACTCATCTCTTCATAAAATTTACATATATATAAAATTATTTTTCACACTCAATAAAACCACTCAGATATGGGATAGGTATATTGCGGACATGCTAGCGGCGATCTAGCATCTCTATAGGGCAAAAAGAGGTGACAGAATCCCTTTAAAGGGTGTATTGCACACTATAACCCAGCAGGTGTTTCATATAATTTAGAAACACTTGAAATGTAAAATTTGGCTCCAAATTTATTTTGCAGCAGGACAATGACCTGAAAAATACTACTAATGTCATTAAGAACTATCGTCAGTGTCAAGAAGAACAAGGAGTCCTGGAAGAGATAAGACCCCCACAGTGCCCTGATCTCATAGTTACATAGTTGTTAAGGTTGGAAAAAGACAAAAGTCCATCATATCCAACCTTTAATCCTGCGATAATGATCCGTGAAACAAATCCCTGGATCAATGTCCATCTTACTTTTAAAATAGGGTTGGGCCAAAGGGAAAGGGTGCGTAGAACATGACTTTTATATACATTTTCATAAGCCTCAATGTTATTTGGAATTAAAAAGTCAACATCATCAAGTCTGTCTGGGATTACGCAAAGGATTGAGCAAGCCTATATCCACAAAAGATCTGATTAGTTCTCCAAGATATCTGGAACAACCACCCAGCAGAGTTCCTTCAAAATCTGTGTGCAAGTGTACCTAGAAGAAGGCGACAAAGGGTGGACACACCAAAGATTGATTTGATTTAGATCTAGATTTTGATAATTCACTTTCTTTTTTTGCTAATTGATAAAGAAAAAAACTATTAACAAAGCTTTTTTCGAAAGTATTCTTACTTCGGAGCATTTTTTCCACACTTGCCTAAGTACTGTATACAGATCATATATTAATGACCTATGCTGAAGATAGGCCCCGACAACCCCTTAAATCTGGAAAGAAATGTACTGATTTCACTAACATACAAAAATATATATATGACAATTGTATGTGGCATTATTCTGGTATTTTGGAAACATACGTTTTCTTGGTTCTTAGTGACAAACTTGTTCTACATTTGAGGCAGTGCAAATGTAAAATATCCCCTAACACACAAATGATTGTACTTGGAAACACTATCAGCTAAACCCACCGATTACAGGGGGACCATCTAATGTGTATGGAGGTCCCCTAATATCTGTACTTGGATTTTAATGGGATAAATATACTAGAGTGAAATTGGCTGATTATTTACCACAACATCCCTCCTTTGATTATATGCATGGGACTCTTCTAGTTATCATCCAGATGTTATTAATTCTTTGTCTCGCTCTGCTCTATGTCAGTCTCCTCTCGGCCCACGGAGCTGCCTCTGCACCAGCCCTGCGTGTGTCAGCTCTGAAACATGTATTTATGATTAACACGTCCACATTAACACTGTAATGCAGGAAGATGTCTCTGGCGATTTATACTAAGCGCTCCCGGCCAGACTCTCCCTACCAGCAAATTCAAAGAGAAATTTAACTCTTCTGGCGAAGTGCAAGGAACAATGTGGAGAATGATTAGGTGACTCTTGTGATGCCAATGGGGTAGGCTTACTAATCCTATAGAGGGCTGTCCAGACATGTACCAAATTAATCACAGTGGTTTTATTTCCCAAGATGTTAGTCTTATTAACCACACAGTGGTTGTTTACTCTTAAAGGGGTTGTCCTACAAAAAAAATCAACATTTTTCAAACCAGCACATGGATCTGAATATTTTTGTAATTGCATGTAATTAAAAATTTAGCATAGCCACTGAGTTATTCACTGAAATCTATCTGTATAGGATCACCTACTGTTTGCCTATTTTTCAAAGTTCTCTGTCCAGCTCACTGAGGTTGATGTACATGCTCAGTTCCATCCTTCAACTGCCAGCATGTGCAGCAGAAAGGACATGCCTCCTGAGCTGCCAGCCAGAAATAAATCTAGCAAAGCAATTGCAGCAATGAATGGGGAGTTCTTTCGATCCACGGAAAGTACATGGCTAGTTCTTGGTTTGTTAGAGTCATGTACTATGTGTACTACATCCAATTGTCATTTTTTATATTACTCATGGGATAACCCCTTTAATAATGACTTAAACATGTCAGTTAGGACTGAATATTCCTATGCGTATCTCTATGTATGACTTTCATATTACAGCTTTCAAACTAAGGTATAGTTTTAGGGCTCATGTATGTATTTTGTGTCTGCAAAACATGGATCCGCAAAAAAAACGCACAACATCCGGGTGACATCCGTGCTGCATTGCTGTAACAATGCCCATCCTTGTCCACAATACACACAAGAATAGGACATTTTTTGGCGGAACAGACATGTTTTGTTTTTATACCCGAATGAAATTAATGGTTCTGTATAAAATGGAACAGAAACAGAAGAAAAATATGTTTGTCTCCAAGTCATGGATGTCCAAGTTATGAAAAAATAAAATAAAAATAGCACTGTAAATCTGATGGGCAGCAATATATAACTAAGCTAAGCAAGTTCTAGGCAAAAAAAGGATATTTTCTCATTTCCCTGGTTCTCTTCTGGCCCTTTGTTTACCTGCTAATAACAACAATCTCTGTCCTCCCCTTGCTCTGCAAAGGGGGTGAATATCAGTGCTGTCCTAAGTGACTGCCTGTCCTAAGATGTCTGAGTGCTGGGATACTCAGCAGCATGTTGTATGTGTAGGACTACAAGCCCCAGCTGTACAATGACACTGCTGATACACACAGGATCTTCCCCCTACCTGTTCTTGTGCAATGCTCTGCAGAACTCCTCTAGTCTGTCAGCTCCTGTGCCCAGCATTTGTCTCCTTACTGCCTGCTCAGTAAAGCCTTTAGCCCTGAGTCTGTGCTGAATGGGTTAAAGTTTCCGAAGAATCCAGGGAGAGAGCAGTAAGCAGCAGGCAGTACAGGGGGCGTGACCAGCACAGTGAGTAGTGTACAGACACTTGCTCTCTCAGGCTTGTGCACCAAACAACATAAGAGCAGGGAGAGAAGCTGACATCACAGATCAAGTGTGTAAGAAAGAAACCACTGCAGATAAAGTAAGTGCATTGAAACCCCCGTCATTTGCCTAGCTATAAACATACAAAGAACAAAAAATAACTCAGACAACCCCTTTAATTGTATATCTGTTTAAAAGACTTCCCTATAAAACTCACTTTTAAATCTAAGTACTTGTTTCATTCTTTACGATCAGCTTGTTTCACATTCTATACCGAAATTCTTAGACTCAATGCCCCACATTTGGCTTATATGCCAGGAAAAGCACCCACCGTATACATAAAATCTATCCATAGGGCACTAGTTCAGTGTCATTTTGGCCTCTATGGAGGTAGTTTGCATTGGCATTTATTTTTTAATAGTATAGGAAAGCCCAGCTTTTCTACACAGTGTGCCATCACAAAAAAGTATACTGAACTGTATCCTTTTTTACAATGAAATGACCGAAATATGTCTGACTGCATACCTATGCAGTGGCACATATCAGAGCTTTGCTTCAGTGGGAAATGTTCCCAACGTATAACTTTGGACTATAGGCTTAGATACACTGAGGGGGTATGGAGTGGGATGTGCTCCCCTCAAAAATACACCAGAATCCTAAGCCCAACATTTTTTGTAAAGGGTATAAGATGAAGAGCACAATATTTGGGCCTTTTAGGGCTCTTTCACACTTGCATTCTTGTCTTCCGGCATAGAGTTCTGTCGTCGGGGCTCTATGCCGGAAGAATCCTGATCAGGATTATCCTAATGCATTCTGAATGGAGAGAAATCCGTTCAGGATGCATCAGGATGTCTTCAGTTCCGGAACGGAACGTTTTTCGGCCAGAGAAAATACCGCAGCATGCTGCGGATCCGTCTTCAAATGCTTTCAGTACACTTGCGTTTTTCCGGATCCGGCGTGTACCTCCGGCAAGTGGAGTACACGCCGGATCCGGACAACGCAAGTGTTAAGGAGGCCTTAGTCTAGTAACACTTTGAACCTGATTTATAATATATTGCCCTATACTAGGGTACAATATAATTCCTCAACATTAAAATTACAATACCAAGAAGGATTATGGAAATCACAGGATCGATAGACATGTTAATGATACGCAGATTATAAAAAATAAAAACAAAATATTCAAAATATATCAATATATTCAGTATGAAGTATGAGAGCCACGAGCAGAAATACATGCTTTGGCATCCTATGAATTAGGTTATTAATGGTTGGAATGTTCTTCCATGCTGAATGCACTTTGGCAGGCAAATCATCAAGATCTGCTGCTGGCAGCTCCCTTTGCAAGTGCTGACCAAGACATCCCAGATGTGCTCAATTGGAGACAAGTCCAGACACGCTGCAGGCCATGGTAGCTCATTTAGGCCACACAGGTTGGTCATAGTAGCCTGAGCAACGTGTAGCCAGGGGCGGCTCCTGGGAAATTTTGGAGAAATAACTGTAACACCGGTTCCATGACTAAATCAATGTAATGCCAAGCTGTCAGTGTACCTGAAATAAAAACTGGAGGGGTCCCACTACTGTAAATTATGCCACTCCACACCATATTCCCAGAAGAAGGGCTGGTGTGATGTCCCCATGTGGTCCCCAGACCATTCCAGCTACAGATCAATGGAACACCTGTAGCTGGATGCCTGACTTGCAGCCCAATGTCATGTAAATGTCTTCTGATGGTTTGTGTAGACACAGTTTGCCACTCTAGGTTTGGGATGTGATGTCCAATTTCACTTCCAATACAGAATGTGCCATTCTTCTAATCAGACAAGCCGTCATGCAAAGGTTTGCCTCTGTGTTGTCATTCCAACTTGTCATGTTAGTGAGGCTAAGACTGAAAAACAAGCAAGCTTCTATTGGTTAATACAGGTCATGTGATGTTGCCATGTTTGCTTTTGTACTATGATTTTTTTGTGAATATCTCAATAACGGTAGGTCCTAGAAATGCCAAATTTGGTACAGATTGGTCTAGTCGTTTGGCAGTGAATAAAGAACAGACAACAGACATACATTTATATATATATATATATATATATATATATATATATATACACATATAAAAGGTAAAGACAAAGAAACCAAGGGGCACATTTATTAAGCCTGGCGTTTTAGACGCTGCTCTTAATAAAGCCCTGCACTGGCGGTGGATCCACCACTGTTATGTTTTTCTGTTTAATAAATGACCCCCCAAATGTTTAGTTTGTCTAAGGTCCTGAACTACCTGCTGTACAATTATCTGTCTACATTTTGCACACCTAAATTGCAGTTACGGGGAAAAATTCACTTTCGAATATGTTCCTGTCTTTTAAGTTACTTTTATATATGAACTACTTTTAGATATTTGTCAGTGCTTAGCTCTCAGTACTATGGCCTGGACTTTCTATCATCTGATGAAATATATGGGGATGTGTTGCCATGTCATGTCTATTTTACATATAGAGGACCTTTGGGTAAACAGCCTATTCAAAAGGGCTTGCATGCACACTGTTTAGCAAGTCAGGGCAATGGCCGGAACAGTAATTTTCAGAGCTGGCTGCTGCTAGGGACTGATTGTCATGGGCTCTCGGAGTTCCAATTTGTTTTGCTATGTATATTCCTACACATCCTTGTGCTGGGGTTGAGGGGTGACAGTGGTGGCAGCCAGAAAGAGTACATTGGCAGATAATTAAGGGCAACCAAATGCAGCTTATATCCACGTGGCCCACTCAGCCGTAAAAGGATGAAATAGGTAGCTGACAGTATAAACACACCCCACCCTGGGGTAACAGTAATACTCTGCTAGCAGCACTTCTGCAGCTCTTCTGCTATATAATACACCTCCCTCCTCAGCCTAAGAAACTGAACATTCTGAATACAATGCTCTAGAGTATTCCTTCTCTCTCTTCTTATCTGCCTCCTATTGTTTTATCCTCTTTTCCATATCACAGCCATAAGTATTTCATTACTGGTTATCTGTCCGGTACCCTGAGAAGCAGTAACAATTAACACCCCCAGTCCCCCTCCCTCATCTTCTTTCAATGTGATTGATACCGGTCTTAGCTTTCAATTTGTTCCAGTACACAGATCATGAAATTCTAAATGTGATCATCCTTATTGACCTACACTCTCCTGCGCCAGGCTACAATAGGCAGAATGCAATTATTATGTGGGGAAATTTAACCTGTTCTCGGCTGCAGCATCCGGATCATGGGCTTTCAGCTTCCATCAATGCAATAGTTTATAGATCACAGAGCACTTACACTACTACTCAGAGTAACATCATTCCTAAAGTCATGTTTTACAACATTTTAATTAATGATCCAGTTATATCTATCAAGATTTAGTCTTATATGGTTCAGTCTGTCCACAAAAACTCCAATCATCCCAATATCCAAACCCTAACCATAGAATGCTTAGACCTTTTACATTGACTTCATGGCATTCATTTTCCAAGGATCTTTGACAAATATGATATTATTGTATAGTAGATCCTTATGAATCCCATTATCTTATAAAGGTTTCTGTGTTTAAAATAAGCCTTTAAAAACAATGGAAACCTGACTCAGAAAGCAGATCTGAGGCCACAGGCAGAAGGGAGGACACTGGGCAGGTTTGCCAACCAGATTATTTCTTTTTTCTTGACAACTTATCCCAAAATCATGGATATATGGATGATGATATATATTATAAGTAATACATATCTATAGCCCAATATACTGATAAGAACTCATTGCCAGCATTTACTGTGAGCTGTAAAATGATTATAATTACCAAAATAATCTAGTCAAAAACCTCCAGTCTGGATGGTTGGCAACCCCTGACACTGGGCCAGAATACAACATCCCAAGTAATTCTGTACAGTATCACGGTTTGCTTCTGCCCCCACCAAAATGACATAAACTCACTGACAGATGACATTGAAAAAAAATATTGAATATGGAGCGCTTCTGAATCTTCCCTGGCAGATGCTGGGAAACAGAAGGATCAGGCAAACTGAGTTTATTTGTCTGATCCTTTTGTTCTCCCAGAAGATAACGGCCACCAGAAGTGTCTCTCTCCCCACTGACAACACCTAGATGCTTGGCTGAACCAAATGTTTATGTGTATGGAGGGGGTCCAAATAGATTGGGAGACATACAGTAGCTATCAGCTGAAAGATTGTTTGACCAACAGATATTACCTGCATATGGCCCCTTTAAGATTCCATAAGTTCAAATGGTTATCTACCAAATAAGAAACCAACATCTGCATAGGGCTAAGCGATATTCCATTGTCAACGATATACCACGGTATTAAGAAACAGCGATATGGCAATATCGCTGTTTCCTAATAACAAATGCATTTTGTGACGTCATAGGAGCAGTCACATGTGCGCTGACGGCTTCTAAATCTTCGTTTGGCCGCCTGCATTGCGCATATGCATAATGTACATAGCGGCCGCTCCCTGCTCCTCCTCGCTCCCATATTCAAGTCTCCGACCACTGGTCGAGCACACGAGACGGGCAAAGTCAGTCAGCAGTCATTGTCTAAGCCAAGGTGGGAGAAGAGGAGTGAGAGACCCTAAAGGCCCGAATGTCATAAATAATGGTTATACTGTCTGTCTATGGCACTGCATGCAAGCTGCACTGCACATGGTGATGGCACTTGATCTCTTATATCAGGCATTAGGGAATAATATACAGGTCTTCATGAGTTCCATCAGTATAATAGCCTCATACTTTATAATGTCTCCCTGTTGCCCCCATACAGGATCAACAAGAAGACAAGGGGAAGGTGTTACAAATTGTTGTCCCATACAGTAAATGTCACCTTGTGGCCCCTTACACTATAGTTCCTCAGTCCAGATATTATAAGTTCTCCTGGTGGCCCCATGCAGTATAGTGACTCTTGTGGCCCACTGCCTGCCCAGCCAGCCCATACAGTATGTAATGTCTCCTCGGAACCCGCTGCCTGCCCAGCCAGTATATAATGTCTCCTTGTGCCCCGCTTCCTGCCCATACAGTATATTATGTCTCGCTGCGGCCCGTTGCCCACTGAGCATGTGCAGCCATCTCAGTGAGCAGGTCAAAGAAATAAGAAAAAACAAACAGGTGGCTCTATACAGATACATTTTACTGAATAACTCAGTGGCTATACTAAGTTTTTAATTACATTCAATTACAAAAGTATTCAGATCCAGGTGCTGGTTTTAAAACTGTAGAATATTTTTTGTGGGACAACCCCTTTAAATTATGGATAATTTTGAGTCCATATTAACTGCATTGAGGTTCCTTCATTCACAATGATCTAACAACAAGGCAAATAGACATTTACATTTGCATTCATCAATATGGGAGGTGGATTGATTTCATGATTAAATGAACCGGTTCCAGAAATTTTCAATAATCCTAAATTTATCAACCAAGAGTAACGGACTGTTTTGATTTTTCTTCATTCAAATCTGGCTAATCGTTTTGTCTCTGAAAATCCCAATAATGCAAATTCATCCCATAAATCTAAATATCAATACTGAATTTAGAAGCACTGTGTCTACACTCATCCTATATGGCCAAGATGTGGTTAATACTCCTATCTACATGTTTCTAGCACAAAGATGCACCTAAAGTCCTTGTACAAGATGTCTCCTTAGTGTCTTTTCCGCAAACAAGTACTGTAAGGAAATTTACAAATGTACTGTAATCTCTTTTAATCAGACTGTTTGTAGATTTTTACAAACACAGACTAATGTTGCCTTAACTGTCTCTTTCCTTTAGGCTTTTTGGCACTGATTTATCAACAGGGGACAATTTGAAGTCTGTCTTCAAATTTGTCTATCTGTCTGTGTGCCAAATTTATGAACGTGGCACAAATTTAGGCCACAGCTAAGGCGTGTAAGGATTGGAATGCAGTAAAGACAATTTTTTTGAGACACTCCCCTATGATAAATAAGGTTTGGATTGCTGTGTTGAGATAGCTGTGGATCTGGTGATCTCTATAATGGGGACACCCCTTGGATGGGTTTACCTTCCCTTGAGGGATATCTGGCTTTCAATGTGTGGAAAACCCATAAATGGGTCTCCATGGTTATTTTGCATATGAACATATTCGTGGACATTTATTAGGATGAGGTGTGAAGGAGGCCATCTACGTAAAAATGGAGAAGCCAAGCTTGAATAGAGGTGGGGGGGGGGGGGTTAGACATCTATTGTCTGCCACATACAATGTTGTCTTGACACCTTTTTCTGGGAAGTCTTTATCATCTACTGACTCCAATTAAGGATAATAGAATCAACACCTTTGACCACATGCAGGGTATAATTACCAGATGTGGATTCAGTTACATATTTATTCACAAAATTCTTGTACAGTCACTCAGAATTGAGAAAGCTCGTTGGAAGAACGAGTGAAACGTTTTCAAGAAATCTACAGTACGTCCAGTTGCCTTGATTTATTCTTTACAGATATTTATTATGATGGGTGTTTTCTATATCTACGGTCCTCTGGTGTAAGATGTGCCACAATTATTAAGAGGCAAACAACTCAATAACTGTGGTGTACCTCGACCTGTCTGTGCACCAGACCTCAAATCTATGCCAGCTAGTGACTGGCTTAGATCTCTGGTATGAAGCTGGCAAAAATGATATTAAATGTGTTGGGTCATCTAGGACTCACACCCGTCTACTTTTTACAAAATTAGTGATCGCACCGTAAAATGGCACAAATTTACAAACATTGGTGACTTTCTAGTGCAACTAATTTGGTGCAGAGGACTTCTTCCCAATTATATTTAAGGTCAGGAAAACATTTTTTAAGGATGAACATACTGTTAGAAATCACCTTAAAAGTATAATGTAGAAATACTTTCAAGTTACTTTCAGGGTTGATTCCAAACAACATGCTACCCTATCAAATTCACTGCCAATATTTTCCTTTGTGTTGTCATGAATGTAACATAATGCTGTTATCTCCATTGTTCGTTACTATACTCTTTATTTGAAAAGTGTTTAGACTGCTGGCAGGGTATAAATACAATTATACAGAGGATTACTCAGTCGCACATCTCTATCGGTAACATATTTTGGTCAATGCAAATAGCCTTGGTAATAACACACAGCAGACATACAGGGAGAGTGGGGAGCTCTCAGACTCTGCTCTGTGCTTCTGCATTATTTTGATGTAGTGAAGATGAATCTAGCTAAAAAGGATTACACACCTATCATTTATTTAACAAGAGCATCATGTCCTCTGCCTAGGTTTTAGGTATGCCGTGTGAATTCTTGGAACAGATTTATTCATATGTGGCTTGTATATTAACAGCTTTTTTCTGTATTCTGCCTTGGCTGGATGTGCAGCTGAGAGGAGAACGCGCCCTTTTAACAAGCTGATTTATTTCCGGAGAAGAAAAGGGGAAAACATGAATAGAAAGCAATGCACCTGTTCAAAGACAGTGGGGAAAGACATTGGCAATGAATGGTTTATTTCTAGGTAAAAACCTTTATTAAAACCTGGACCATTGTCTAATATTTAACTAACGAGCAGAACAAAATGAGATATTTGTCGGCCTTAAATTCTCATCAACTCAATTAAAGGCAATACTGACTGAGGACATATGTGCAAACTTTTATGTCTAGAACATGTTAGGAGTCTGATTTCATCCACTCAGGAAAAATGGCACCAAGCCCTTTCTATATCCCTTATTGTAATCAGTTCCAAAACATCACAATGACCACTGAGCAATGACCTAAACTGCTGAAAACTAAAAGAACCTATTAAATATATAAAGAAATATTAACATAAAGCTGGGATACCGGCACACCAGGCTCAAGTGGATTGAGTGGTATTTTTTTTAAATAGGCATAATGGCATAAAAAACTAACTGCAGCGCTTCCGAGCTCTTGATAAACAGGAATGACTACTTAGCCAATCACCGTTTGAGCAATCATTTGCTGCGTGTCAGGAGGGACAAGACGTATAGATTATTGATCAGTGGGAACTTGGGAAGCATTTGACCAGGAGCAGTTAGAGGTCATGAAATGAAAATTACCCTAGTTTTCTTTTGCCATTCTAACCCAAATGACTAGCTGGACAACCCCTTTAAGGCATCTTGTATATGACAAAGTCTTGTGCACTAAACTTGTATGGGAAAACCTGGAAGCTCCCCAGTACATAGCCAAAGCATGATCTTTCTGATCCTGTATGTATGGAGCTATTTTCACATATAAGTAATCGATCTGACATATACAGACGTATAGACATGTCTGGGTACATTTACCATATAAGTAATCGATCTGACATATACAGACGTATAGACATGTCTGGGTACATTTAAAGGAAGTCTGTCAACAGTTTTGACCATGCTAAAAGAAAGCAGGACAAACATACCTACCACGAGTGTTCATTATGAGGAGCAATGTGAATATGAACTTTCATTCTGCCAGATTCTCTCTGCATTGAGGCACTTCACAGACCCTCCCCTTTGCTCTGATTGTCAACTGTAGTTGGATGCTGCAGCTGAGGGGGCAGTTGTGAAGCAGCACACTGCAGGAGCACTTGACAGTGAAGCTCCACCTCCAGTGCATTTGCAGAAGCAAAGCCGGTCAGAATTAAGTTTCATATTTACACTACTCCTGATAATAAAAGGTATGTCTATCCTGCTATGCCCAGCCTTTAAAGAGGACCTTTCACTACAGCATAAACTAAAAACTAACTAGATCAGTGGGCAGAGCGGCGCCCAGGGGTCCCCCTGCACTTATTAGTATGCCTGGGCGCCGCTCCGTTTGCCCGGTATAGGCTAGTTAGTTTTTAGTTTATGCTGTAGTGAAAGGTCCTCTTTAAAATGAGTTTTGAATGGTCAAAACTGCTGACAGAGCTCCCTTTAAACGTTGAAAGGTTGGTTGAATTTCTTAAAAAATGTTAACAATAGATGCTTGTGAAAGATTAGGACACAGGTCTGGAACTCACACTAAACAGCTGTTATCACTGGATGAAGGTCCCGTCACAGAAGCCACTACACCAGAAATGTACTATAACATGCCAACAACAAAACTACTTGTCATCCATGGAACCCACGCACAGACCTGGTCTGCCAGAGCCCAGCAATGATTTCTGAATGCCATGGATACAACAAATGTCATCCCTAAATAACCCACTTTACTATTTTCAACCGATATATTCAACAGAATGAAAAAAGGAAGATGGATGCCTGCCTTTATCTTCAAATTATCAGAGCGAATGAACTGCTATGGGTGCAGCATGACTTACCGCATTTGCACAAAACTCAATATCCAATAAACTGACCTTGCACACACTAGTACAAGATGTATGCACTGGAAAAAACACAATACGCATGGCCAACATTTATGACCAGTTAATATACAGTAGAAGGCTTAACTCTCCAATGCCTGCACGGCCACACACTTCTCCTTTGTCGAGGGGCTGTAATCGGAAGCAGCTGGAAGAAGGTAGCTCTTATTTTTCCTGTCCTTCCAAGGCTAGGCCAGCTGCCAGCTCTCTGAATTATGAATAAGCAATGAACAAAAGAATGCAGATATGGTGCTGACAAGATAATCCTAGGAAATTTATCTGTGACAAATTTCCCGGGATTAACAAATTACATTTGCACAAAACAATAAAAAAAGGATAAATATGCAAAGGGGAAATGAAGAAGGTGGTAGGTGTGCAGTGACAGGTACAGTGAGCGGAAACGACGGTGCATCTTAATAAAGGCACAGGGCCAGGTTAACTAAGCAGAGTGCTGCCGTATGACACCCCCCGAAGCTACAAACCACTTTATGTTTATTGTAATTAATAGGCTGTATCTGTCTGGAAGGACCATGACTGATTAGTAATTATGAATTTTTGGTTCTTCAATGGTAAGAAATAATTAGACCCATGTTTTAAGCTGTAGCATTATTAATGACAGAGCCTTATCTGTGAAGGGGGGGGGGGTTGCTCCGCTGCTCACCCTCCTCTGGCACAATCAGTCTGCTGGTGGCGCTGTTGCCATTTTTCAACAGTTTTCATTATTTTCTTGATGCCCTTATGCCACTTCCAGCAGCAGATGGAAAAATGAAGACCATATTTGGCCACTGAAACATGCAATGTGCAGTTGCAAAAGGACAGCATTAAGTTGTGGCACAGTGTATTATGTTAACACCATCTGAGGGTACAACAGCAAAATCACTGCCAAAGTCACTTGTGAAAGCCAAGTCAGAGAGGTATAAAGAAAAAATTAATACAACCATACATTGCTATGATATGTGTTATGTCTTAGGCTACTTTCACACTTGCGGCAGAGAGATGCGGCAAGCAGTCCTGTTGACAGAACTGCCTGCCGATCAGGCAAAACGTATGCCAACTGATCGCATTAGTAAGACTGATCATAATCAGTCTTAAAAATGCCTGATCAGTCCAAAAAATGCATTGAAATGCCGGATCCGTCTTTCCGGTGTCATCCAGCAAAACGGATCCGGCATTTAATTTTTTCACCTTTTTTTCAGTCTGCGCATCCGCAGACCGTAAGGACGGATCCGGCATTTACTTTTTTCACTTTTTTTCAGCATGCGCAGACCGTAAGGACAGATCCGGCATTCTGGTATTCTGAATCCGGCACTAATACATTCCTATGGGAAAAAATGCAGAATCCGGCATTCAGGCAAGTCTTCAATGTTTTTCGCCGGAGATAAAAGCGTAGCATGCTACGGTTTTATCTTTTGCCTGATCAGTCAAAACGACTGAACTGAAGACATCCTGATGCATCCTGAAAGGATTGCTCTCCGGTATAGAGGCCCTGTGACGGAACTCAGCGCCGGAAAAGAAAAACGCTAGTGTGAAAGTAGCCTTAGCTCTGGAACTTGAGTAGGTACTGTATGATTGCACAATTTTGACCATTTCTAAAAATTTTGTATATTGGCACAGTAGGGTTGGTTCGGGTATCAAAATTTCGATACCCAATCGATACTTTTGTACCGGTTTCGATATGATACCAGCATTTCCATTTTTTCAATACTCAGCAGCACAGGGGAGAAGGAAGCAGTCTTTCCCTCCCCTTGTGCCGCCGCTGCCAATGAGCAGAGACGGGAGGAGGAGGGGCGGGCGCACTGCACCACTAATGAAAGTTAACTTCGAATACAAATACAGGAGGCGGCAGAATCACATAGCCAGCACCCTACCTCTATGACAGGGCGCTGCGATCAGCCGCAGGTAACCCCTCAGGGGCCGAACCTAAGGGGTTAACTGCCGCTGATCGCAGCTCCCTGTCAGAGGCAGGGTGCCAGCAATGTGAGTCTGCCGATACCGCCTCCTGTATTAAAGGTTAACTATCATTGGTGGCCCCTCCTCCCCAGTATTAAAAACATTGGTGGCGCAGTGCACCCTCCCTCTGCCCTCCCCAGTATGAAAATCATTGGTGGCAGTGGCCACAGGGTCCCCTCTCCCCTCCTCATTAGTGGTGCAGTGGAAGTTTCTGATCGGAGCCCCAGCTGTGTTATCCTAGGGCTCCGATTGGTTACCATGGCAGCCAGGACGCTACTGAACCCCTGGCTGCCATTGTAAGCTCCCTGATGCTGTGTGCACAGAGCACAGGGAGTACAGAGAGTGTGAAGTCCTATTCACCCTAATAGAGCTCTATTAGGGTAATTAGGACAAGGGATCAAAAGATCCCAGATTCTAGCCCTAAGGGGGGAAATAGTAATAAATACATAAATAAACAGTAAAAAAATATATACATATTAAGTATAAATCACCCCCTTTCCCAATTTCACATATAAAATATATAAACAATAAATAAATATATCACATATTGCCACGTCCGAAAAGTCCAAACTATTTAAATCTCCTATGCGGTGAACGCCAGAGCAGAATTTTTTTTGGGGAATGTGCTATTTGCTTTTTGTTAGTCACTTGAGAGGTCACTCCATCCCACAGGACACCCAGCTAGTTCTACGGTGCTGAAAAAATATGGCGCTGTGGAAAAAGGCCACTTAATGACCACCATAAAAAGGCATATTGGCAGGATGCTAAAGATAACAAGTCACTATGATTGTGCTGCTCTATCCAAGGGCAACATGAGTAAGTGATAGGGACATGTAAAAAAGGTTTACAAGAACCAGAAATCCTACCTCATATACTGGGATGGGGACAGTGTAATTTGCAGAGTTTGAGAAAATGTGTTCAAAGGGTTGTGACTGACAGTTTTTCTTCAATTTATTCATATTCTGCACCTCTGTACATATATCAATCATATCAGTCTCTGCTCCTATTGAGACCCCCAATCTAATTTCCTTAGAATGTTTTTAGAATATGGAGGAAGCAAGTACAGGGAGAACATTAACTCCATGCAGATGTTGCTCTTAGGGGCCCTCAGCAGAAATCGCTATGTAAAAATTAAGAAATGGTTACAAAAGCATGAACAAAAAACTGTTCACATATACAGTCTTCATGATTTTCATCAAAAGTTAACTAAAACATTGAAATGAGTTAGGGCTCTTTCACACCTGCGTTATTGTCTTCCGGCATAGAGTTCTGTCGTCGGGGCTCTATGCCGGAAGAATCCTGATCAGTTTTATCCTAATGCATTCTGAATGGAGTGAAATCCGTTCAGGATGCATCAGGATGTCCTCAGTTCCGGAACGGAACGTTTTTTGGCCGGAGAAAATACCGCAGCATGCTGCGCTTTTTGCTCCGGCCAAAAATCCTGAACACTTGCCGCAAGGCCGGACCGGAATGAATGCCCATTAAAAGGCATTGATCCGGATCCGGCATTAAGCTAAACGTCGTTTCGGCGCATTGCCGGATCCGACGTTTAGCTTTTTTAGAGTGGTTACCATGGCTGCCGGGACGCTAAAGTCCTGGCAGCCATGGTAAAGTGTAGCGGGGAGCGGGGGAGCAGCATACTTACCATCCGTGCGGCTCCCGGGGCGCTCCAGAGTGACGTCAGGGAGCCCCAGGTGCATGGATGACGTGATCGCATGGCACGTCATCCATGCGCATGGGGCGCTCTGACGTCACTCTGGAGCGCCCCGGGAGCCGCACGGATGGTAAGTATATTAGTGTCTTCAAATGCTTTCAGTACACTTGCGTTTTTCCGGATCCGGCGTGTAATTCCGGCAAGTGGAGTACACGCCGGATCCGGACAACGCAAGTGTGAAAGAGGCCTAAGTATTACAGAGACAAATGATGATAGCTAATTCTTCTGGACGGACAACAACCCTGCTGCGTACAAACAATGTTGAACACAAAGTATGAAGGTTATTCTTTAAATCAGTTAAAGCAGCTATAATTAAAAAGAGAAAATGACCATGTGCCATTACAGTATCCACATAGTTAATAGCACATAACGTTTATTTTTCCTATTTGATACACAGTAATTTGGAGAATACTCTACCTCCAGCTGCACAGTTCAATTAACTTTCTGTTTGCAAATCACAGTAAAGAAAATGAGATATTAATGTTCATGCTAAACTCCAGAAGAATAAAAGTTTTCAAAAAAATGTTTGCATAATGGATGTGCTTCTTTCTTCAATTATAAATGTGAAGGAATATCTTTCTGGGGCTTCCCTAATGTCTTTTCCAGCCTAATTATTCCCCTATTCAGCTGCACAGCTAGATGCATTTCTCTCACAAGCAGGAGTTATCTCCCTTTGGTGGATTCTGACATCCCTGTACTTCTATGACATCCTTTCCCTTTGTTTGTTTTCAGGAGCTCACAGAACAAATAAGGTGAGAGAAATCACACTTACATACACACAGGACGCTCTTGAGAATTCAGAATCAATATAGAAGTAATAGTTTTATCAGACTCAGGCTCTCAGCTAGCTCTGACACACCCCTTTTTCTGTGAGCCGTCTTCTGTGTCTTTGTTACTAAAGATGGATCTTGCTTGACAAGTATAGTGACTCTTTAAAAGGAGCCTCCATGTACTTTAGAGACACTTCAGCTAAAGTAAGAACAAACTGCATTGTGCATTTGCAACTACTGATTACTTTGTTAGCCAAATCCTGCCAACAGTCAACATGATGTGCGGACTACAGGTTGTGATCAGCCATATTCTCTAAGGAGTTGCACCTGTAAGCACCCTTCAAGGCATTGTCTCAATGAAGCTGAAAGCGGATGATCCACCTGTACCACAGCCATCAAAATGTATGAATTGCCTGCTGTTACAGATATATAACTGTGTAAGGCAGCTCTAGGTGACTACCAGCGGTGGTTAAAGGGGTTGTTCAGGTTTAGAGCTGAACCTGGACATACCCATATTTTCACCCAGGCAGCCCCCCTGGTGTTAGCGTCGGAGCATCTCATGCTCCGATGCGCTCCCTTGCCCTGCGCTAGGATCGCACAGGGCAAGGGCTCTTTTGTTTACAATAACACACTGTTAGGCGGAAGTGCTTGGTGACGTCACCGACTCTGATGGGCAGGCTATAGCGCTGCCCTAGCCATTTTACTGGCTAGGGCAGCGCTAAAGCCCACCCATCAGTGCCGGTGACATCACCGGGCTTCCGGGCAGCCCCATGGAGAGCCTGGTACGTCACCAGAACTCCGGAAAATGCCTGCTCCGATGCTCAAGTCAGGGGGGCTGCCTGGGTGAAAATGGAGGTATGTCCAGGTTCACCTCTGTTACCCGGACAACCCCTTTAACACTACTTGTGAAACCCTTGCCTTTTTTCATTTACACTTTCGGGCACTGTGGTGAATTATTTTGGATGGTTTGATTAATATTAATTTTAGACCCATGACCATTAAAAGTTACGTTGTATTATAATCCCCCCCCCCTCTTATGTTGGGTGGGTAACAATCATAATTATGTCTGAGTAGGAGGCAGAGGCCGCACAATAGCAGGTCCTGCAATCCTTGGTTTGTTGCTTGCTGTTACTGCCTATTCTGTTTACTCCTGGTCTTATCAGCTCCTAAAGCCTATAGCTATTAGAATAATCCTGATGGACCCCAATTTAGAGAGAATACAATGTGCAAGAGACAAAGGATGAGCCTGCAATATTAAAAGCAAAATGAGCAACTACCAGATGGGATAAAAATGAATCGTAATGTGTGATGCTATGAAAACTTTCTTTTAGCTGCATGCTTGGGAAAAGGTCAAGTGAAAACATAGGTGCAATCAGGGAGAAAGAATAGAGGCCATGATGATACCCACAGTCCCCAATTATACAGTCCCCTGCAACAGTGAACAAGCTGGTTATTTATCGCTGTAAACTACCTCTTAATAACCTGGCTCTAAAAACTAAATACCAACATAACATCATATGCCAGCACCAAAACACAATATGCTTCTAGAGCGTGAATTCATCTCTAGGCAGAACACTGTGGAAAGACGACAAGGCTCGGCACGTTGAGATGAAAATAAAAATGACACAGTGTCAACACACAGATCAGCTTCTCCGTCCCCAACCAGAAGATAGCTTCGTACAGATCCTCTCACCTGGGCGACTACGTCTGGGTGCATAAGAAATACCACAACCTGCCCAAAGTCCCTAGAAAATTCCATTACTTTACAAAATTTTCTATTTGGCATTATGTGGTATTTAAAAGGTTGCAAGGAGAGAGTTAAAAATCTTTTATACTAGCAAGGGCACACTGTCCTTCTAACATCTGAATTCTGTCTGTGTAGCGGCAATTTCTGTTATTAAATTAATGACTTTTTTATTATTATTTCCCCCACACCAATGTAAGCGCATATGAAAGCATGGGATCTGTGCCAGGAAGCTTCTCCAAATTCTTGGCCCAGTCATAGCAGAGGTTTGTAATGATGAAGGATCTTATGAGGATCATGAGACTACTGGGCATGCAGGATTCTTTATGGCCCACACAATTAAATGCTCCAAGATCAGAATCTGTCATGAGTATTTTCTTTTAGTAAAAATACTATCCATCTATATTCATATATGTATATAAACTGTGAAAATACATTCTATTCACGCTTCCTAAATCCAAAGCTAGTCATAGACATAAAGATTCTTTTAAATAGTCTGAATGATTGTATGATCGATACATATTAGGTTCACATCATAGTAGATATAATCTGTCTCATTTGATGGAAATATGCTCCATTACTCCCAACACTTGTCGTTCATACTTGTCCGCGTTGCCTGGGAGGAGTAGATGTGTTGCAATGCAAAATGAAATATTTCATTCTATGTGAAAGATTCATCGTTCTATAAAACCCACCCTGACAAGTTGCATGACATTGTCCAATAGCCTCAGAAAGTTACATTCCTGTGCGTGAAACATTACTGCGATGTATGTCCCCTCAGCCTTCAGCCATTGGCCGACATACCCACGGTACGTGACATCACTAAACTGCAATATGGTCTTGTCATCACATTGAGGCATGAGGAACTGGCAAGGGATTTGTGTACAGTCATTGAGTTAAAGGGGTTTTCTGTGACTTGCGAAGGCCAGATACATATATATAAACGACCAATCATCAGGATCCACCATAATCCGAACCTCTCACTCCCATCTCTTGAGCTGTACCAGCTCTCTGCAACCCCTACCCCAAGCAATTAGGCTAATTTCCAACATCCAGCTTTATGTGCTCCCTAAAAACACATCTTTTTACTAAGGCCTATCACATTCCTTAATCTAACTCTTCTCCATTAACCACCCCCCCTTCAACATCATTCTGAACCTGATCCATCATTCACTATCCACCACACCTCATGCACTCAGAAGCACTACAGATATCGGCTGGTGGCGGCTCATGCAGCTTTATAGCTACCCCACTATTTTACTATGATTGCTGGACCATTGTACAAAACAAGCACTTGTTACCTTCTGTGTCACCCCTACCTCCTCATAGATTGTAAGCTCTTGTGAGCAGGACCCTCACTCCTCTTGTTTCAATTGATGACTTGTTTGTTGCTATGTAATGTATGAATGTACATGAACTTTGCGATTGTAAAGTGCTGCAAAATATTTTGGCGCTATATACATAAAAATTATTGATATTTACTTTAAAAAAAATATATGATACAATTTAGCCGTGGGACCATGGGCAGTGCTCGATAGCCCAAATGGTTAGTCTGCCCGTGATGGATGGTCATTTTATTTTACCTGCCAAGAAATGCAGGTTGACTGAAATTAGTAGAGATGTTAATGGAAACATCTGTCCATAGTCAGTGAATGCTCTAACAGCTGTGATAGCAGCCATATAGGTTGCAACTCAACTTTTCCGGAATGAGATGTATAAATATAAGAAGAAATATTAGCTCTAATGCTACATTTACACAGCTGCATCCATTTTGTGTTCCGCAAACCATGAACCTGCAAAATGTGAATACCAGCAGTGGGCATTCCACAATTATTTTGCGGACTTATAAAAATGAATGGTTCCGCATAGGATCTGCAAAGAATGTGGATTGGACATGGACGAATGTGAATGAGTCATGTGAATGAGGCCTAAAACTGTATCGTAGTTTCACCAGAGGAATCAGTATCAACCACTGAGACTTCTGGAGAATTCATACACATCCAGTATTTACCCTGAGCAGATTCTGTAATGTCTACCCCCACTGGAATTCTACGTCATTTGTAACGATCCTTACACACATGGATTTTGTTTAGTCTTTTTAACCAGTAAAAAACATCAGGACAAGCACATACATTTTTTGGAACCTGCATTTTTTGCTTTTTACTGCATTTTTGCAAGGTTTTGGACCACTAGTGCTTTTTAAAGCAGAGGTAAGGCATGCTGCATTTTTTATACATGGAACTAGCGTTTTTTTTACTGGAAAAACTCAAATGTGCAGAAAAAAAAGCAGTAAAAACCTATATGTGAACAAACCCTATGGCCCTAAGAAAAAACTGAACATGGTACCCAGACCCAAACTTCTTCACTGAAGTTCGGGTTTGGTGTTCTGTAGATTTTACTATTTTTAATTATAACATGGTTATAATGGAAAATAATAGCATTCTTTAATACAGAATGAAAAGTCCAATGTCAATTGAGGGTTAAAAAAATTATAAAAACGTACTCACTTGATCGGGCACCTGGCATAGTCTTCTTTCTTCTTCTTTCAGGACCTGCAAAAGGACCTTTGATCTCATTAAAGGTCCTTTTGCAGGTCCTGAAAGGAGAAAGAAGATGATGCCGGCTGCGCGATCAAGTGGATGAGGTGAGTTAATTTGAATTTATTTTTTAACTCCTCAAGGCACATTTTACTAAGCATTCTGTATTAAGAATGCTATTATTTTCCCTTATAACCATGTTATAAGGGAAAATAATACAGTCAATAGACTTTAATGGGGTCCGGGTTTGCTTATCCCTATCATCTCCTAGCAACCATGCGTGAAAATTGCACCGCATCCACACTTGCTTGCGGATGCTTGTGATTTTCATGCAGCCCCATTCATTTCTATGGTGCCTGCGTTGCGTGAAAAACGTAGCATATAGAACATGCTGCGATTTTCACACAACACACAAGTGATGGGTGAAAATCACCGCTCGTGTGCACAGCCCCATTGAAGTGAATGGGTCTGGATTTGTGAGGTGAACTAATTGCATCCGCACGGAAAACCTCGCCCGTGTGAAAGGGGCCTAAGAGTCCCCGAACACATGAATTTGAATGTGTATATACTTTTTAGCCTTAGCCAGAAGAAGCACTTGTGTGTTTTTTTGACTCCTTTATTTTTTGCTGGTGCTTTTGTAACCTTTTTTCTGGTGTATTTTGCACACTGTTTGTCTTACTAGAATTCTCTTCATTTTGCTTTCCCCCTACAGAGAAAGTGTTGTCAAAACGCCTGGAAAAACGCCAAGATCTACAGTATGATGCATTTTTTTAAAGAAACAAGAAAAACTGGCATCTAATGAACGAAATGCCTGTAGCAAAAAACTGTGTGCACTGTGTTTCATGGTTCCCATAGACCTTCAGCTATCTGGAACATCTGGAAAAAACACAGGTGAAAAAAATGCAATTGTTCAGAAAAACACGACCAAAAACCTGTGTGAAAGCAGCCTAAATGTGACTCCTTCGGCTGTCCTTTGTCCCTTTCTATATATTTTCCCTGCACATACATAAAGCCAATAGCGGTATAATTACCTCTCAATCCATTCAGATCCAAACACACAGCACTTAGTTTTTAATTTCTGCTTTAATTCCACTGGTATTGATCTGTTTGCAGCCAGGAGAAGATTGGGCTGAAGGTCTTAATCAGGGAGACAGAGCAAAAGAGAGAAAAAGATATTGGGAAAAATATATGGGAAGCGACAGGGGGAGTTAAATAGAGAGACAGAGGAGGATGCCCACATAGAGATGTGAGGAAAAACACAGGAGTGAATGAGAGTGACAACGGGGCATTGACTGACAGACATGAAAGAATCACCGAGAGGGAGAAACGCCAGCCGACTAACATTCCAGAACAAAAGACTCTCTGACCAGAAAGCAGCAAATTAAGTTCGTTGATTCTCTGTCATTGCTTATTATGATATCCCTCCCGCAGGCAAATCCGCATCACGCCAGAAGGATTATATCATTTACACATGCAAATGTGCTCTGTATCTTCATATGGATATCATGCAAGGGATTCATTCCCGCTCCATGCTGTACATTAGCAAATCTGCGACCACATATACACCCTGCACAGACTGGAGTAGTGAGGGAGTGAGGGACACACAGGGAGGGAAAGGGAGGAGAGGATGAGGCAGAAGCTCCATGGCCATACTTTATACAAGGGAGGAGAGGATGAGGCAGAAGCGCCATGGCCATACTTTATACAAGGGAGGAGAGGATGAGGCAGAAGCTCCATGGCCATACTTTATACAAGAGAGGAGAGGATGAGGCAGAAGCTCCATGGCCATATTTATACAAGGGAGGAGAGGATGAGGCAGAAGCTCCATGGCCATACTTATACAAGGGAGGAGAGGATGAGGCAGAAGCTCCATGGCCATACTTTATACAAGGGAGGAGAGGATGAGGCAGAAGCTCCATGGCCATACTTATACAAGGGAGGAGAGGATGAGGCAGAAGCTCCATGGTCAAACTTTATACAAGGGAGGAGAGGATGAGGCAGAAGCTCCATGGCCATACTTTATACAAGGGAGGAGAGGATGAGGCAGAAGCTCCATGGTCATACTTATACAAGGGAGGAGAGGATGAGGCAGAAGCTCCATGGCCATACTTTATACAAGGGAGGAGAGGATGAGGCAGAAGCTCCATGGTCATACTTATACAAGGGAGGAGAGGATGAGGCAGAAGCTCCGTGGCCATACTTTATACAAGGGAGGAGAGGCTGAGGCAGAAGCTCTGTGGCCATACTTTATACAAGGGAGGAGAGGATGAGGCAGAAGCTCCATGGCCATACTTTATACAAGGGAGGAGAGGATGAGGCAGAAGCTCCATGGCCATACTTTATACAAGGGAGGAGAGGATGAGGCAGAAGCTCCATGGCCATACTTTATACAAGGAAGGAGAGGATGAGGCAGAAGCTCCATGGCCATACTTTATACAAGGAAGGAGAGGAGGAGGCAGAAGCTCCATGGCCATACTTTATACAAGGAAGAAGAGGATGAGGCAGAAGCTCCATGGCCATACTTTATACAAGGGAGGAGAGGATGAGGCAGAAGCTCCATGGCCATACTTATACAAGGGAGGAGAGGATGAGGCAGAAGCTCCATGGTCAAACTTTATACAAGGGAGGAGAGGATGAGGCAGAAGCTCCATGGCCATACTTTATACAAGGGAGGAGAGGATGAGGCAGAAGCTCCATGGTCATACTTATACAAGGGAGGAGAGGATGAGGCAGAAGCTCCATGGCCATACTTTATACAAGGGAGGAGAGGATGAGGCAGAAGCTCCATGGTCATACTTATACAAGGGAGGAGAGGATGAGGCAGAAGCTCCGTGGCCATACTTTATACAAGGGAGGAGAGGCTGAGGCAGAAGCTCTGTGGCCATACTTTATACAAGGGAGGAGAGGATGAGGCAGAAGCTCCATGGCCATACTTTATACAAGGGAGGAGAGGATGAGGCAGAAGCTCCATGGCCATACTTTATACAAGGGAGGAGAGGATGAGGCAGAAGCTCCATGGCCATACTTTATACAAGGAAGGAGAGGATGAGGCAGAAGCTCCATGGCCATACTTTATACAAGGAAGGAGAGGAGGAGGCAGAAGCTCCATGGCCATACTTTATACAAGGAAGAAGAGGATGAGGCAGAAGCTCCATGGCCATACTTTATACAAGTCTTCACAAAAAGAAAAGGAAGTTCTTACCGCAGCGTGCCATGTTCGGGTGCCAATAGACGTGACAAATCTGTTGACAAGTGCCAAAAGCTTTTGCTAGGAACCACTACCAATCTAGTATAAAGTCATGGGAGAACATTTATTATTGGAAGTCATGTTTTTTTGGGTTGTAATTTGTCACAAATTTTGGAGCAAATAATTTTGTTGCTAAAATCCTGTGACTTTTTGCCACAGTACTGCCACCAGTTTTCAAATGGTCTAAATGCAAGTTCTGGAATTATACCTGGATTATGGCGCATTTACTAATCAACAGAAAAGTCACATCTCCATGCCAGATAACCCCCTGGTGTACTGTACAGATATAGGCATACACATCGCTCTTGCACCAAATATATTATTACTGTCATAAATTTGATACAACCTCACAAGGAAAAAAACTGACTTAAAAATTACACACAAAAACTCCAGAAATGATAAATTTTCCCCGCAGTAGTTAATCAGATGACCGCTGTAAAAATCACGTCTGCTAAACACCGGCAATTTTCCAGCCGTGTGGCATCAGTATTAGTAACATAGTATATAAGGCTGAAAAAAGACATTTGTCCATCCATTGTCTCAGCCTGCATTCAGTTTGTCCGTTGTTTCCATCCATATGGATTCAGTGTCTCCTGGCACCATCTGTGAAAAATTGACCACGAGAGATGGTCTCCATATGCTGTCTTTTTCATTGACCCACTGATCTGAAAGGGAGTATGGGAATCAGACAAATCTAGTGCACTCTGCTATTTTCCCTGCATAGACCAATGGTTTGTGTAGAAAATCGGACATGTAAATTGACCCACTGACTATAATATGGCAGTCCATGCGCTACCCATTCTACACTTGTACAGCCAATGGATGTAAATATCACCAGTCTGAATGAGTCCACAGTCTACCCTTGATGTTGGGAGAAGGGAAACAAATCAAATGGTTTGTATTTTTCCTGTTCAAATATACAGTTTCATTCAGAATGACAACTCATCAATGTGAATTAATAAAGGTATCAGAGTTAAAGGGGTTGGAAATAAGGGGGGGGGGGGGGTAGGCAATTACTGTTTCCTGGCGATGGCTACCTGCTCCTTCTCCTGACGGCCTGTGATGCTCCACTGATTTCCCTCTATATAAACATTTAGTTTGACATTGCTGAGACTGGATCCCCTTCATCATGTGAACATCTGTCATTACGTAAGGGGAGCCGGTCACTGCCACAACCAGTGATTGGCAGCGGCAATGTCAAGCTGAGGGAGCCCAGCGGAGAATCTCACACCTGGAGGAGGAGCAGGGAGCCAGCGCTGGGAAGCAGGTAAGTAATCTTCTCTTTACAGGGCCAGTAAAGTGGTGGTGGGGCGGGGGAAATGGTGACAAAAAAAACATTCCTTACAACCCCTTTAATCATTCGAAATAGTCATATATCTGAAAGGGGATGTTTTTTGCATCATGTCCATGGAATTTTACATGGAACATCCAGATGTAGGGAAAAGTCTGAAACTTCTGAAACAGATTTGCCATATATGAACTTACCATTACATAGGTGTATTAAGTGCATACCAGTTCTTCCATCAGCAGCAATCCACAATATTTACTAGACAGAAAGGGCTCTGTGCTACTATACTATATTCTGTCAGGTTCCACATGAGGGAGATCTCCCCTAGACACATAGGGGATCAATTATGATTAGATATATGCCACTTTTTGGCGTATTTTTGTTGCAGATTCTGGCTAAAAGGTTACCATATTTTTTGCTTTATAAGACGCACTCTTCCCCCGAAAAGTGGGGGGAAATAGCCGTGTGTCTTATCAAGCAAATACTAGTGAGCGCTTCCATTACACAGTCCTGATCAAAAGTTTAAGACCACTTGAAAAATGGCAAAAAATCCTATTTAGCATGGCTGGATCTTATCAAGGTGCCAAGTAGAGATTCAACATGCAACAAGAAGAAATGAGAGTGAGACAAAACATTTTTGGAGCATTCAATTTAATGAAAACAATGAATAAACTGAAACAGGCTGTAGAAGACATGGGGCGAGACTGCTGCTGGAGATGAGAGGAGCCGCGGCGCAGGAGAGGTAATAGGAGTTTTTTATTTTATTCTGATCTGAGGTCTAATTTATTTATTGGCAGATTTGTATGAAATCTGACATAAAAAATAACATTGTATGACTCCACAGTACTTAATGTACAGCTGTAATGCAAAAGTGTGAATGAGGTCTTATACAAAAAACTGCCCACTATTACTGCCCACTGTTTATCAGCTATCAACGCTCAAAGTTGCAGTGAAATACGTTTTTGGGATTGCGGTGCGTATGCTCAGAGCAAAGCAGTTCAGACTGTGCATTTCAGTACAGCTTTAGGCTACATGCACACAACAGTTGTTTTGGTCCACATCCAAGCCGCAGTTTTTGCGGCTTGGATGCGGACCCATTCACTTCAATGGGGCCGCAAAAGATGCGGACAGCACTCCGTGTGCTGTCCGCATCCATTGCTCCGTTCAGTCGTCCACAAAAAAAATATAACCTGTCCTATTCTTGTCTGTTTTGCGGACAAGAATAGGCAGTTATATTAATGGCTGTCTATGCCGTTCCGCAAATCGCAGAATGCACTCGGACGCCATCCGTATTTTGCAGATCCGCAATTTGCGGACCGCAAAACACACAACGGTAGTATTTGAAGTAATGGATCATAACATTAAGGGCTGTACGACTGCTGTTGTACCAGGACTTCATGTTCAACAGCAGTCATGCACTCTTTCATGTTTTGATCCACTTCATATAAATGGCTAACTGCAGCATATAGATACGCGTTTTTGAATTGGCCCTATAGCAGTTCATAATTATTCTTGCGATCGGTGGGATCATTGTTGGCACACCTGTATAGAAATGTACTTCGCTATGTTCTACTGTCAGTTATTCTAGCCTTTGTTAAAGAGGACCTTTCACCGATCCTGACATTGTGAACTAAGTATACAGACATGTAGAGCGGCGCCCGGGGATCTCACTGCACTTACTATTATCCCTGGGCGCCGCTCCGTTCTCCCGCTATGCCCTCCGGTATCTTCGGTCACTAAGTTATGGTAGGCGGAGATTTCAGTCACTAAGCTACGTGTGAGCAGAGTGTCAGGTTTTGCATTGTTAGTCTCTGTTCGTCTGTATCTGCTCTGTGCTAGTGTTTTGATATGTTCCTGCTCTGTATATGTTATTGTTCCTGTTCTGTTCCATGTTTTTACCTAGCAGAGCTATCTGCATCTGAGCGCCTAGCAGTGCGTAACTGCGTCCGTTATCTGTTTCTGCCCTGTATGTTTGTTCATGTCTCCTCCGGAAGGGGGCTTCTGGCTTCCCCGGAGGGGGAATCACTACCCTGTGTGTTCCTCTGGTTCTGTTTGTCTGTTCCACTGGAGGTTCCACCAGCCTGTTACTGGCAGGTAGGGGCCAAGTGTACCGGGATCTTTCTGGATGTGTGACCAGTGAGCCCTCGGCCCAGTCATCCCCACCATCCGGGGCTCTGTGAGGTACATGGCTCACTGGCTACGCCCTCCGGGTTTTTGCTGCGATCGGCCGGTGCACTTGGTTCTGTGGTATCGTTACCTGATTTTCTGTCATCTTTGTTCTGTTTGCCTGTGACCTGCTCGTATGATGTCCCGGAGGTCTGCCTAGGACCCCCGGCACATACAATTATAGGAGGAATTTCGCTTGGGCAACTTTAGCAATCTAACTGCCAGCTACACATAGTTGTAGAGGTACTTCACACAACAGTGAAAAACGGCAGTGTGACATTTTCAGAACCATTAAAGAAAAAAGGCTTATTCACAAGGCAGTTTTTTAATGGTCAGTGAATAGTGGCTACTAGGGTTCTCACTTGTACCTAACTTGCAGTCCACTCCCTGTTGTCAGGCAAGATTCGTCCATTGTAACATAGACTCAGAAGATAGCTGAGAGGAAGTGGGGCGTGTCAGAGCTAGCTGAGATTGTGAGCCTGATAAAATAACAGCTTCTAAACAATACAGGAGCCTCCTGCTTTTTTGTGTGATTTATCCCTCCTTATGAGCTTTTTGAGGTCCCTAGAAGAAAACAAACATAATGGGAAGTAACAGAAGTAAGGTCACTTCATACAGTACTGGCAGAAGGGAGATACCCACTGCTTGTGAGAGAAATGTATCTAGCTCTGCAGCTGAAACAGGGCAAAATATGGCTGAAACAAAACATTACGGGAGCTCAAACATAACTGTCCCATCACAGTTAAGATTGTACAAAGAAGCATAGCCATTATGTTAACTTTTTTGAAAACTCAGGTATACTTTAACATACTGCTCTGAGATACTGCTGTGAGATTATATATGGATCTCCACCAATAAAACCCCTACTAGGCTCCCTCAATCTGCCTAGTCATATGATGATATGATATCTTCTCTCCACTTTCAGGGACATTTTCTTTCCTTAACTGTAAGGAAGATGGGTGACAATCCTTGTTGGAGGATTGACAGAAGCCATACAAGTAGATATGCACTATTAACAGAAAAAATGCAAGTGAGAAAAGGCCTAACATTACATAATTGCCTTTATTAAAAGCAAATCTCATGCAACCTTTTCAAACTGCATTCTCACTGGCTATGTGGCAATGTTTTCATAGCAGGAGTCTTCCACCACTGCTCTGTCTGCACTGACATCGTTCCAACTAAGGCTACTTTCACATCTGTGCTTTCCTTTCCGGTATTGAGATCCATTATAAGATCTCTAAACCTGAGGAAAACACTTCAGTTTTGTCCCCATTCATCGTCAATAGGGACAAAGTTGAACTGAAGGTAATGGAGTGCACAAGTACGCATTCCCTTCTGTTGCGTTGCGTTCCTGTGCCACACACAAGCAGCGGTTTTGTGTGCATCACGGAATACTGATCAAGATGGATACAGCATGAAACACAATGCAAGTCAATGGTAACGGATCCGTTTTCTCGGACACAAAGGAAATCGGATCCAGCACTAAAACCATTGCAAGTCAATGGGCGCCGGATCTGTCATGGCCATTTTAGAGATAATACAACCGGATCTGTTCAGAACAGATGCAACTGTTTGGATTATCATAATGGAACCGTTTTTGCTGACCTCTACTGGAGCCAGCAAAAATGCAGATGTGAGAGTAGTCTAAATAAGGTCAACAATACCATCCACTTTCCAAACACAATTTGTTAATCTGAAAATGTGCAACCAGAAAGGTAGACCGATGCCACACCGACCTAGAATACCCACTCTGTTAGTGTGCTGGGTAGAAATTCATTTCGGAGACTAGCTGTGGTCTGTGTTGTCAGCTCAGGAAAAATGCCAGCATCATCCTAATGCAGTACACATGCCAATGGATGAGATACATTATCAACCTTCTTACTGCACCCTGCCAAGTCCAAGCAAACAAATAGATCGAGTGTGAATTACACATGCTGGACTGTGGTCTTACTCATGTACAAACTTTCATTCATCCATCTCTATTCAGCAAGAATTGCATTTTTAATTAATACTAGTAATACCAATGCAGCTGTAAAGATGATCTTATCAAAAGTGTAAAAGGGCTTTCTGTCTGAAACACGCTGATTTGCTACATAGAGATGATAATGATGAAGCCAAGAGGCCATTATAAGTACATTGAATATTCAAAAATTAACATCCTGCTATTCACAGCATTTATTTAAAGGCACATACTTAAAAAAAATATATATATATATTTCTTCTGGCCCACCAAAATCACAGCGTATGTGGAAAGCAGGAGAGGTAAGTTCATTTATTGTTTTATGTCTGATCTTAGGTCTGATGAAACTTGGTGGTCTGAAGCCTGATGGATCTTGGGGGTCTGATGATCTGAGGTCTGATGAGGGTTTGATCTGAGGTCTAATGAGAACTGGGGTCTGGTGAGGATTTGAGGTCTGATCTGGCTTCTGGTAAAAATATTTTTTCTTATTTTCCTACTCTATATACTAGGTGTGTCTTCTGGTCTGATATGTCTTATAGAGCAAAAAATGCTGTGTGTATCTGCATTGGAGCAACAAAATATGGCTGCGAATGTAGAATACAGTCTACAGGCTGCCATTCATGCTATTTGGTCACACTGGGTTGTGGCATACTGGCTTAACTACAACATTGTTTAACTTAGGCTATTAAACTAGTGGTTCACAACAGTAATTCACAATCACTCAAAGTTCATTTAAATCTCAGCTCAAAAAATCATTAGGTATATTCACATGACTATGTTTTGCGGTCCATAAATCGTGGACTCGCAAAATACGGGTGCTGTCTGTGCGCTGTCCGCATTTGTATGTTAATTCCACTAAATTATAGAACACGTCCTATACCTGACCGCAAATGCGGACCACGGAGTCAATGGGTCTGCAACAAAACGTCGACACCAATACGGACCACATCCATATTTTGTGGACTACAAAATGCATACAGTCATGTGAATGTATCCTAATAGTTTTTGAAAGTAAAGTATTGATAAAATGGTACCCAGAGTCACTTGATTTACAGCCTTCCCTTTATGGTTATGCATACAGGTATAGCTGTCAATTACTCACAGTATTACCCACTAGACTCCTGAGCCAAGAATTATAAGATGTTTAAATGAATACCGTATTTTTCAGACTATAAGATGCTCCTATGATTTGGAGGAGGACAAAAAGAAAAAAAATATTTGTCATCAGACTTCAGATCAGACCCCTATTCTTCATCGGACCGCAGATCAGACCCCAAAATTAGACCCTGAAGCTCCATCAAAGCTCAGATCAGAACCTTATTAGACCCTCAAGCTCCTCCAGCCTCAGAACAGACCCTCAGACCCCCAAACTCCATCAGCCTCAAATGAGACCCTCAGACCCCCAAGCTCCATCAGAGGGCCAGCGCAGAGCTTCCCTTACCACTCCCTGCGCCTCCAACATGCTGATGACGGCTTCCATAATGGAACCGGTCATTAGCATTCGGACTATAAGATTAACTGCCACTTTCCCCTCACTTTTGGGGGAAAAAGTGCGTCTTATATTCTGAAAAATATGTTGTTACTAGTTCTACTGGATCTTTCCCAATAAACATACCATATCTATAGCAATCTGCTCAAATCATTTATCAAACACTGTAGAATGAACTACATTTACAACGTGAGATGTTCCTTTTAAGTAAATAAAAGACAATTACATTACTACATTATAGACTGACTATTTCATGTGTCTCTTTCTTCCTATACGTGAACACGTCCTCCTGACACACTGTATGTCTCTTACCTTTTTTTATTTTTATAATTTTAGATTTTGATAACTGTTGGACTGTGATCGAAGGCCTGTGCATTAGTGCCCCTACATCAGCTCTTCACAGGCTCTCCCAACCAACTGACAGAACACTAGAGAAGAACTGTGCTAAAGTACACAGCCTAATGGACTAATCTCTCAGTATAAAATGATGTCTCAAATGCATTGCCTGAAAATACAGCAAAATAAAGGAGATGATGAAACTGAGGAATATAAAGATAGTGTTAATCTCTAAGATGTCCTCTTCTCTCTGTCTCATCTGGGATTCAAAGCTTTATAGCAGAATGTCTGGTAAATACTTCTCATTCCCATTGATGATAATAATATATCAAAATTAATTACATAGATATAGGAATTTTATTATGCATCCTTTTTTAGCATGCATACAACATGTAGGAAATGACTTTGGGGGAAGAATACCATCATCTTTCCCTCAGAATTTTTTGAATAAAAAAAAATATGGTTTTATCATGGCAGAAATATGCACTTAAAACCAGAACACATTGATCTAAGTGAAAAAAGGAAAATAAGCTTTCAGCTGGCTTCAGATATTCAGGAATGTAAGTCCTTGACTGGACTGTTGCTGTTGTCCCTGCAACTTGGTCTGGTCCTGAGGTAATACATCTTCCATTTACTATAAAGAGTAACGCACTGGTCAATTTCCCCCTGGAATGACCAGCACTCCAATACCTTTGTTATTGAGAAGTTGGTCATTTAAAAGCCTTTTCCAACATGTGGTAATAAAATAAAAAAATACCATAATACTAACCTGATTCCCAAAGCCAAAGTTCTAACAAATTTACTGTACTAAAATGGTAACATCAGGCTTTTCCCTACTATCATGTAAGTAATCAGGCTACTTAGATAGAATCATATGAATTGGAATACGTCTTCAATTCCTGAAAGCGTCTAAAGTCTTGTATGTAAATATGCAATGCACTATGCCTTTAATAACTGGAAAACACTGTTAAACACTTAATGATTTTAAGAAATCTATGAATTTTTTAATACATTTTCACAGGAGCCCGCAGCCTGCTTTCCACTATGGAAATATTCATACTTACCTGCTAGCACCGGTCCTGCGCACTGGCCCCTGTGTGTCTGTCTTCCAGTCTGTGGCTTGTTTACTTCCCGTCCGGCTTGATCATCTGCTCAGCTGCAGCCAGTGACTGGATTCAGCAGTGACGTGCCCACAAGAGACACATCACCACTGAAGCCAGTTATTGCCTGCAGTGGAGCAGATGATCATGCCCGTTTCGAGAATGAATTATTTAAGCCATGGAGCAGAAGTTGGACACACAGGAGCAGCATACAGGCATGGCAGGGAGTAGTAAAAATATGATTCTTTCCATAAGAGGCAGGCTGTGGGCACCAGTGAAAAGTTTCAGTACAACCCCTTTAATACTGTCCTGTTCTGCCTAGCGGTTCTGAGCTGACTGCAGGCATGCCCAGTAGTGAACCTCCTCCTCTGGTCTTCACTACTGCGCATGTGCAGCACAGCTTCAGGCCGTGTAACTAAAGGCCTTGGAGCAGCATAGATATACTGAGTATAAGGGACAGGGGAGAACATAGCAAAGAAGAGAACTGATTGTCTATCACTACTACAACACCCTGCTTATCACTAATTTTTGAGAAACAAGGGCCTTAGATTGATACAACATAATATATTTATTATTAACATTTCTAAACTTTTCTAAATGTATATGAAAGGGAAGTTATAAATTAATTAAATATTAATAATATTATATTTTTTTAAGTTAGAGTCAGTAGATTTCTACCAACTTTGATTCCACCCAAAACTAAGTTCGACTCATGGTCATGGGATAATTAAAAACAGCCATAATACTGGGAAATTCATTTAAAGGGCAGTGTTTGCCCACCATATGGAAGAACAGAAAAATGTACAATGTTAAAAAAAAATTAAGATTTTTGCAATTTGCAACACCATAAATTGTTCATTTTGCGAAATACAATGAATGATATTCAATAAAAGCTATGAAATCCATCATGAAATCATAAATAAGAACACGCACCAAGGAGACAACTTGGTGAAACACTGTTCTATGTTCTACTCTAACATGTTCATTAGCAAAAACCCAAACATTAGCTGTACGTGTAAGCCAAAGTCTTCCAATCCAGGCCCTGATCCTGTGCTACACACATCTCTGTTTTGGCTCATTTCTATGGATTTATGCATAAACTGTTAGCTGGAACGAGTACCGCTCAAGTAACGAGGAGGAGGTTGGGAAGCTTTTGACAGCCTTGTTCGTTTTCTCTTTCTTTTTTTTATCCCTAACGACTTTATCAGTGGAAACCCATTGGCTGTAGCCAGGTCCTGTGTTGGTGTGAAATGCTCCGTTAACACTGCCAAACAGATTTGTCGAACTGACATCATTCCAAACAATATTAACTATACTGCAAAAATGTGGGATCGCTAAGAAATCTTTCTTCAGTGCTGTATGGAATTATAAATGGTTATCCATGAGTTCCATTTACAACAGGCGTTATTTCAAGACCCTCATGCCTCATCCTTAATTATGTTTAAAGCGTAAAGGGTACTTAAAGACATGTAAAATCATACCTTTTTGGCCATCGACCACCTTATTGTTGCAGAAAAAGTGAAGTTTTAAGAATGACGCATTACGCAAATCAGCTGGCATCACCCAACACAATGCCCCATGCTACCCTCTTGGCCTTGATTGACAGCTTCACTAATCTAGCTCATCTCTGTATTCCACCACGAACTCTCACATATGTGCTGTCCTGTCCTGGGTAGAATACACTAATATTCAAGATTAGTGAAGCTGTGAAATTAAGGCCAAGTGGGTGGTGTGGGGTGTCATTTACTGAGCAGACCTGGAGCACTTGGCCAACTGAAGACTGCTCTCAGGGCATAATGAGCAAAATAAGGTAGTGTGCTCCCACATAGGTATGGTTTTACGTGCCTTTAAGTACCCTGCCAGGCAATAAAGGGATTTTCCGGCACTGTAAGGGTCCATTTACACGTCCGCAATTTGGGTCCGCATTCGTTCCGCAATTTGCGGACCCATACAGATTCAATGGGGCTGGAACGGATGCAAATCCGCATTTCCGGATTCCGCATTTCGGACCAGAAAAGGCATTTTCTATTATAGTGTCTGTGATGTGCGGTCCGCAAATTGCGTATCGCACATTGCAGGTGTCTCAGGCATATTCATTGTGTCTGTCCTGGTTCTGTAGTTCAGTCCCATTCGCTTCAATGAAACCGAGCTGCTGCATTTAGGTGGGACAGTGCACTTTTTACTGAACAAAATGATGGATTCTAGCTGCTGTGAGATGCAGTACCAGGCACAGCCACAGGCAGATGCACAGCGCTGTTTTCCAGTAACCACTGGAGTGCTGTCTATTTGCTTGTGGCCCTGCCTGGTACTGCAGCTAGAACTCATCATTTTGTTCAATAAAACAAGTGCACTGTCCTTCCATGGGTTTGAGTGTTGAGTGCATCACCACTTTTAAAATTCAATGTCGAGTTTAAAAATGGTCAACAAGCTAAATATTTTTTCAAGAATTATCTATAGTTTTTTTGTCCAAAATAAAGGCAACTCCATGAATCTCATACTTGCGCCTGTACTCTCACTTGTAGGGAAACGACCATGAACAAATAGATATTTCGCCAATATAAAGAATTCTTCATATGAAAAATAATTTCATAACAGAATAGAATTACCTATCACATCCAAATCACAATTTGCATGGACGGCGGTGCGTGAACTCATGGTTTTAGGTTTAGCACTAACAGTAAAAAAAAAACTAGTAATGGCTTTAGTAGGCGCTGTCCTTCTTTAGTAACAGGCATGACAATTGTCAGTAATTGTTGTAATGTTGCTTAAAGGGTTTCTGTCACTAGAATTTTCAGTATTAAACTGGCTGACCTTAGGCCTCTTTCACACTTGCGTTGTCCGGATCCGGCGTGTACTCCACTTGCCGGAATTACACGCTGGATCCGGAAAAACGCAAGTGTACTGAAAGCATTTGAAGACGACGTTTAGCTTAAGGCCAGATCCGGATCAATGCCTTTCAATGGGCATTCATTTCGGATCCGGCCCTGCGGCAAGTCTTCAGTTTTTTGGGCCGGAGCAAAAAGCGCAGCATGCTGCAGTATTTTCTCCGGCCAAAAAACGTTCCGTTCCGGAACTAAAGACATTCTGATGCATCCTGAACGGATTTCACTCCATTCAGAATGCATTAGGATAAAACTGATCAGGATTCTTCCGGCATAGAGCCCCGACGACGGAACTCTATGCCGGAAGACAATAACGCAAGTGTGAAAGAGCCCTAAGCGATGTGCACCTAACTCTGCTATTCTAATGATTATCCGTGCCCCTGTTACTGTAGAAGTCTTACTTTTATATGTGTAAAAGAGCCTCTAGGAGCAGGGGGGGCGTTGATCTTGCACCTGTTGGCTCCCGTCTCCCACCCCAAGTCACGCCTTCCAAGTGTTGATTGACAGGGCCAGGCATCGTTCACATCCTTCTGCCTGCCCTGTGCCCAGGGAAAATCTCGCGCCGTTCGGTATTCTGCGCAGGTGCGGTGAGGGTAGGATGCTCGCAGGCTGCCAGTTCAAGACGTATCCATCTCCTGGACCAAGGATCCCTCAACATGTCCAAGGATGGGTAACTTTCTTTCTGCTGGGGGCACTTGGGCTTACTGTGGCTTACACTGACACCTGTCCTTTTATAATTATGATCTTTGATTCCTAATGTGATTATGAGTGCAACTAGTGGGACTACATGGAGCATCGGGACTATTATTTTATATAATGTCATTCGGAGCCCATAGCCCTTGCCTGTGTCTACACCCTTTTGTGACGTCCTGACGAAGGGGGTAATCCTGCCCAAGAAACGCATTGACTATACTGTATAATAAAAGATCTCTTAATACCAGACACTTCAATTCTGAAGTTCATTCAATCAAGGTCTAGGCAGCGCCAAAGGGGTCCGCAACAACGTTTTTTAAAGGTTATTTCTTTAGTGACTATGAGATAACAATCTTTTAGGGGGTAACTTTTGGTATATACTAGGAGTGTTCATTTAATACAGCCAATATGGTGATATTTTCTCATCCTTTTACATTGTTTTAGTCCCTAAAATACTGAGTGTTTTATGTGATTTAATGTACTCAATAACGTTTTTTGAACATTTTTGAAGATTTTTGTAGGTTTTGTTTAATGTTCTGTATTTTTCCGGTACTGTGAAAACAATACCAGCCCCGTCCCAGCTGCATAGTTGTGGCACTGCAGAAGGGCAAACTGGTACACAACACCAACGTTTCATAAATGTGGCCAGTCTTACTGTCGCCAATACTTTACAGCGAGCAGCCAGAGCCACAAGCCCCCTGCAGCACCTCAGACCCCACCATACTCGGCATAAAAGGTAAACAGCACCCTAACCTCTGAAGAGTCTAAATGGGGCAACAAACCTCCTATAGACATAAGGGCTGGTCTGAGTACATTTGTGTTCTCACACACGCACCTCATTTTACTTTGCATACAGACCGGCCCATATACAAGCATCATTCTTTTCATATATGCCAATATGTAAGGATATGTTAAGCAAAAGAATGCAATAAATACATTTCAATACAGTAATACATTATTTAACCCCACTCTCTCACATAATGCAATTCCTTAAATGGCATCTGTCAGCAGTTTTGTACCTATAAAACTGGCTGACCTGTCACATGTGCACTTGGCAGCGGAAGGCATCTCTGTTGGTCCCATGTTCATACGTGCCCACATTGCTGAGAAGAGTGAAGTTATAATATATGCAAATGATCGTCTAGGGGCAACGGGGGCGTGCAACAGGTCACTTGAAGACGAGATGGCCATCATTCCTCATCTAGAAGCGAAGAAAGAACATTTGCATCCCTTCTGGATTGTTTGAGCTTATTACATCTCAAACCCACAGTATCTCCCACCAGTAGACAATGTTTTTTTCCAGATTTTTAATCAACAATGCCACAAAAACACCAAGGACACAATACCAGTAAAATGATATAATGATATCCCGGATTATATGAGGCAGCCACGTACAAAAACAGATTAAACAGTAAAATATCGATAAGACTATAATAACATTTGCAGTTGGAGGGGTCTTTAACGGATTGCACTGGGCTTCTGTAAATAAAAGTTAAGCAAAAAAATAAAAAAGCACTTTTCCTTTCCAATGTGAATCTGAACTGACTGAATACACAGCTTTTTCGCTTTTTTCTGAATGAAAGGACATAGCAGATGAATGAGTGGGGAGATGCTAATTCCAGCTCCGTAACAAAGGGGCCTTTCAGTGAGAGGATTTCACACGCAACAATTAAACATATAATCATTCTGAGAAAATGCAAAATGCATGAAGTTTTGCTTTCTCGGAGCACAAATTATATGCAAGGAGCGAGAAAATTATTCTACAAAGTCAAACAAAACCTGACACGTAACAAAAAATTCTGATTTAAAGACCACTGGATATATTTACATATAAACAGAAATAATTAGATAGATAGATAGATAGATAGATATGTAGATACAAACTATATGGACAAAACTATTGGGAGACACCACTTAATCACTTAATTCAGTTGCCTCATTTAGTCCCATTGCCACAGGCACCTAGCTAGCTGTTCAGTCTGCCTTTAGCGACATATGTAAGAATGGGTCGATATAACTAGCGCATTGAAGTCAAGTAACACCTGAGGCCTCATGCACACGACCGCTGTTCTGGTCCGGATCCGAGCCGCAGTTTTTGCAGCTCGGATGCGGACCCATTAACTTTAATGGGGCCACAAAAGATGCGGACAGCACTCCGTGTGCTGTCCGCATCCGTTGCTCTGTTCTGTAGCCCCGCAAAAAAATACAACCTGTCCTATTCTTGTCCATTTTGAGGTCAAGAATAGTCATTTCTACAATGGGCCGCTTGTTCCGTTCCGCAAATTGCGGAAGGCACAAGGGTGGCTTCCGTGTTTTGCGGATCCGCAATTTGCAGAACGCAAAATACGGAACGGTCGTGTGCATGAGGCCTTATTCACACATCAGTGTTTTGGTCAGTAATTCCCATCAGTGATTGTGAGCCAAAACCAGGACTGGAGCCTCCACAGACATGAGGTATAAGGGAAAGATCTGCACCTCTTCTGTGTTTAGAGCTGCACCTGGTTTTGGCTCAAAATCACTGATGGAAATCACTGACCAAACACTGACGTCTGAATGAGGCTTAGATGGTTACCACTGTTGCAACAAGTCAGTTTGGGAAATTCCTTCCCCCTTAGATATTCCACAATCACCTGGGAGTTACAGTACAGTATTACTGCAACGCCACGTGGCGAAGGGATACTGCTGCCAGGTTGTTTTTGAGCGGTTGGCTTAGGCCACTCAGTTCTTCCAATGTTGCTAACAGTTTGGTTAAGGTCCTTTTCTATTCCAGAATGACTTTGCTTCAGTGCACAAAGGCATGGCTGGATGAGTTAGGTGTGGAAGAACTTGACTGGCCTGCAGAAAGCCCTGACCTCAATCCCATTGCACACCTTTGTGATGAACTAGATTGGAGATTGCAAGCCAGGCTCTCCCGTTCATCTTCAGTGTCTGGCACCACAGATGTTTTTCTGGATAAAAGGACAAAATTTCCACAGACACACTCCAAAATCTAGTAGAATGCCTTCCCAGAAGAGTGAAAGCTGTATTATCTGCAAGCGGGGAACCAACTCAAAATGAAAGAGGTTATCTGGTAATTAATACTGGGAACCTATCCTCTGAATAGGTCATTAAAGGGGGGGGGGGGGGGAATTGTCTCATAACAGACAATGGGGGCATATCTATCGCTAGGATATGCCCCCATTGTCTTATATGTGCGGGTCCCAACTAACAAACTAACGTGCCAAAAGGAAAACTGTCCGGTCCTTAAGCTGTTTATACAGTTTGAGCAGTAAAAGGATCTACTCTACAGTCACTCTCCTCCTGTGATCTCATCTAGAATCCTCTAGATCACGACAGAATGCTATTGCCATCAGTTCAAAAGAACTGCAGTTCTATCAGTCCTAATACAGATGCTAAAATGTGATTGTATTCCAGACATTCGAAAACAGCAGTAAACTACCGCTAATTAGCAAAAAAAGAAACAAATAATAACCGTCGGTCTCTCGTTGTCAGGACAATACAGCAGTGCGCTAGGTTTTGTAGAGAAGGGGTTAAATAAATCTCTTCTTAGCTACAACCTTTCAAATGCCAGAAGCCGAGCAGGCAGCGCGATTAAAGGGCATTAAATTAAAAGATCCCCCTCCTACAACTTCAATCAGAATTTCAGGCCGTGTGTTATTTAGCTTCAGCTCCTCAAGTGCAGCAGAATAACAAATTGCAACACTTTGATTTACTTTCTGCCGACACCAAATGGCGACAGGTGATAAAGAGAGCGCTGTGGTGCGGGGACGAGAAGCTTTCCCAGGAAATTAATTCCATCTTAAAGATTTCTGTCCCGATATAAATATGTATAGATGTATTTACTTGTGACTCAGACTTAAGACATATATATATATATATAAAAATGCATATGGACATTTACTGATATCTGGATAACAGGCATGCTACTATGTTGCCTATGTTAGTGAGCAGTAATAGTGATATCTGTAAAGAATAAATCAAGGCAACTGGACGTACTGTAGATTTCTTGAAAACGTTTCACTTGTTCTTCCAACGAGCTTTCTCAATTCTGAGTGACCGTACAAAAATTCTGGGAATAAATATGTAACTGAATCCACATCTGGTAATTATACCCAAGCATGGGGTCAGAGGTCATTATACCCAGCATGGGGTCAAAGGTGTTAATTCCATTTTCCTAATTGGAGTCAGTAGGACATAATGACCTCCTAGAAAAAGGTGTGAAGACAGCATTATACGTGGCAGACAATAGATGTCTAAACCCCCCACCTCTATTCAAGCTTGGCTTTTCCATTTTTACGTAGATGGCCTCCTTCACGCCTCGTTTGTACCAATCGGCCTCCTTATCCAAAACACGTACTTGACTATCTTCAAAGGTGTGACCTGTTGCTTTTAGATGTAAGTACACGGCTGAATCTTGACCAGAGGTTTTGGCTCTTCTATGCTGGGCCATACGCTGATGTAGTTGTTGTTTTGTTTCGCCGAATATACAGTTCTGAGCATTCCTCATTGCACTACTGACTCCAATTAGGATAATGGAATCAACACCTTTGACCCCATGCTGGGTATAATGACCTTTGACCCCATGCAGGGTATAATGACCTCTGACCCCATGCGGGGTATAATGACCTCTGACCCCATGCTGGGTATAATTACCAGATGTGGATTCAGTTACATATTTATTCCCAGAATTCTTGTACAGTCACTCAGAATTGAGAAAGCTCATTGGAAGAACGAGTGAAATGTTTTCAAGAAATCTACAGTACGTCCAGTTGCCTTGATTTATTCTTTACAGATATACCATGACCTGGATAAATGAGAACCTTCACAGACAGTAATAGTGATGCACATACATACTCTATACAGATTGCACAGAAGGGTTACAGAGAAGTTGCGTTTCTTTTCATAACATAATAGAATATGTCCTATTATTGCCCGCAAATCACGTTCCGTGGCTCCATTCAAGTCAATGGGTCAGCAAAAAAATGCATCCGTATGTCTTCCGTATCCGTTCTGTTTTTCTGAACCATCTATTGAAAATTTTATGCCCAGCTCAATTTTTTCTATGTAATTACTGTATACTGTATATGCCATATGGAAAAACGGAACGGAAAAACGGAAACACAACGGAAACAAAAAAACAGAACAATGGATCTGTGAAAAACGGACCGCAAAACATGGAAAAAGCCATACGGTCGTGTGAACTAGGCCTTACTGACAGCTTTCTTACATCGGAGTATGTTCATATGGCAGGTTTGTTGCAGGAATTTCTGCTATTAAAAAAGTTTCTGGATATTTCTTGAAAAATCAATAAACATAATAAAACAGAAAATAGATCTTAAAACAACTGAATGAGTTGTTTCTATGTGCTTGGATTTCAGAAAGCCCAATTGAAATGAACACGATAATTGCAGAAATCTCTGTATCAAATCTGCTGCATTACACGTACGCTCTCAGCCGTGGTGTACCATACTGTATCCAGTCTAGGTGATCATTCTTACCAAAGACTTGATATGATCTGTTTTAAAGGGTTTCTGTCACCAGAATTAACCCTATGAAACTAGCTGATATCAGCGATGTGCTAATGTCAGCTGAACCTAACTAGCCTATTCCTACTTTTATCTATGCCCCCGTTACCCCAGAAATATAACTTTTAGAATATGCTAATTAGCCTCTAGGTCAGGGCTTGACAAATTTCCTTGGAATCTAGGAGCCAGCTAAAAAAGTTAGGAGCCGTTTTTTTTTTTTTTTACTTATAAAGCTTTATTTTCACCGACAAAAATAACACCTCTTAAATGAACATATAAAGGACTCTAGAACCAAACAACATAGGCATTGTTTATTATCAATGTACTGTGACGTCACTGTGTGCAGCATCGCTTCACATGGTTTATTATCAATGTACTGTGATGTCACTGTGTGCCGCATCTCTTCACATTGTTTATTATCGGTGTACTGTGACGTCACTGTGTGCAGCATCTCTTCACATGGTTTATTATCAATGTACTGTGATGTCACTGTGTGCCGCATCTCTTCACATGGTTTATTATCAGTGTACTGTGACGTAACTGTGAGCAGCATCTCTTCACATGGTTTATTATCAGTGTACTGTGATGTCACTGTGTGCCGCATCTCTTCACATTGTTTATTATCAGTGTACTGTGACGTCACTGTGTGCAGCATCTCTTCACATGGTTTATTATCAATGTACTGTGATGTCACTGTGTGCCGCATCTCTTCACATGGTTTATTATCAGTGTACTGTGACGTAACTGTGTGCAGCATCTCTTCACATGGTTTATTATCAGTGTACTGTGATGTCACTGTGTGCCGCATCTCTTCACATGGTTTATTATCAGTGTACTGTGACGTAACTGTGTGCAGCATCTCTTCACATGGTTTATTATCAGTGTACTGTGATGTCACTGTGTGCCGCATCTCTTCACATGGTTTATTATCAATGTACTGTGATGTCACTGTGTGCCGCATCTCTTAACATTGTTTATTATCAGTGTACTGTGACGTCACTGTGTGCCGCATCTCTTCACATGGTTTATTATCAATGTACTGTGATGTCACTGTGTGCAGCATCTCTTCACATTGTTTATTATCAGTGTACTGTGACATCACTGTGTGCCGCAATCTCTTCATGGTTTATCAGTGTACTGTGATGTCACTGTGTGCAGCATCTCTTCACATTGTTTATTATCGGTGCACTGTGACGTCACTGTGTGCCGCATCTCTTCACATTGTTTATTATCAGTGTACTGTGACGTCAATGTGTGCCGCATCTCTTCATGGTTTATCAGTGTACTGTGATGTCCCTGTGTGCAGCATCTCTTCAGTGTTTATCAGTGTACTGTGATGTCACTGTGTGCAGCATCTCTTCACATTGTTTATTATCAGTGTACTGTGACGTCACTGTGTGCCGCATCTCTTCACATTGTTTATTATCAGTGTACTGTGACGTCACTGTGTGCAGCATATCTTCACATTGTTTATTATCGGTGTACTGTGACGTCACTGTGTGCCGCATCTCTTCACATTGTTTATTATCAGTGTACTGTGACGTCACTGTGTGCCGCATCTCTTCACATTGTTTATTATCAGTGTACTGTGATGTCACTGTGTGCAGCATCTCTTCACATTGTTTATTATCGGTGTACTGTGACGTCACTGTGTGCCGCATCTCTTCACATTGTTTATTATCAGTGTACTGTGACGTCACTGTGTGCAGCATCTCTTCACATGGTTTATTATCAGTGTACTGTGATGTCACTGTGTGCTGCATCTCTTCAGTGTTTATCAGTGTACTGTGATGTCACTGTGTGCCGCATCTCTTCAGTGTTTATCAGTGTACTGTGATGTCATGCGCTCCTGCACTCAGAAGAAATCCAGGCCGGTATCACACCGTCCGTGGTACACGGACGTGTGTATGAGGCTTTACGGTGATGAAACGGCTCCTCTCTGGGAAACGCTGGAAGATTCTTCGTACAGGAAAACGGAAACCCCACCGTAGTCACCTGCACCGCTCCCGGGACATGAGGCGTGCGTCATTCCGTGGCCAGCTGACACTGACAGCCAGCGGGGAGAGGGAGTGATGTCACTCGGCTTAACCCGTCATGTGCACCGTCTGTCACATTGTTAGCCTCGTGGTGAGGACCTTACATCTGGCAAAAAATTGTGAACTAAGTGTCATGATCTGTACAGCGGCGCCCAGGGATCTCACTGCACTTACTATTATCCCTGGGCGCCGCTCCGTTCTCCTGCTATGCCCTCCGGTATGTTCGGTCACTTGGTTATAGTAGGCGGAGACTTAGGGGACTTGGTTATAGTAGGAGGAGTCTGCCCTTGTTCTCCTGGGCGTCTCCTCCTCCTAGGCTGTAGCGCTGGCCAATCACAGCGCAGAGCTCACAGCCTGGGAGTTTTTTTTCTCCTCCTACTATAACCAAATGACTGAACATACCGGAGGGCATAGCAGGAGAACGGAGCGGCGCCCAGGGATAATAGTAAGGGCAGTGAGATCCCTGGGTGCTGCTGTACAGATCATGACACTTAGTTCACAATTTTTTGCCAGCTGAAAGGCCCTCTTTAATGCTCCAGCGGCTGTGCCCGGCTGCTGGTGTGCTGGGCCTATTTTCAAGCAGGTTCAAATACCCAGGCCTGGGATTTGTCGAGCCCTGCTCTAGGTGCAGTGGGGGCATTGCCCCTGTTCCTAGAGGCTCCGTTCTCCCACCTCGGGCCACGCCCTGCTACACTAGATTGACAGGGCCAAGCAGCGTTGGTCTCCTACTGCCAGCCTGTCTGCAGTGTAAATCTCGCGCCTGCGCTGTCCCGTTCAGTATTTGGCGCAGGCCCAGTGAGTGAAGGCCGCTCGCCAGCTGCTGCCTTCCTCACTGGGCTTGCAGCGTTTTGGTGTCCGTCTGACGAAACTGAGTCAAACAGATCAGTTTTGGCACACAATGTAAGTCAATGGGGACGGATCTGTTTTCACTGACACAATCTGGCACAATAGAAAACGGAACCATCCTCCATTGACTTTCAATGGTGTTCAAGACGGATCCGTCTTGGCTATGTTAAAGATAATACAAACGGATCCGTTCTGAACTGATGCAGACGGTTGTATTATCTGAACGGATCCGCACCAAACGCGAGTGTGAAAGTAGACTAAAGTGAAAGGGTCCGCGATCTGCTGCGGCTGCCCCACAGTTGGTGCTTGTGCATTGCAGCCCGGGCCGCAGCACAGCCACGGGGCGCACACGTTTGTGTGAAAGAGGCCTTAAGGATGGTATGCAAACAAGACTAGATGTTAGAAGACATACACACCTATGCAGTACCTGCTGCCCCCTTATGTGCCAACTATACCATGCCACACACCCCTCTGTGCTTTCTCCTATGGCCATTCTTCACTGTAGGGCACATGTCAACGTAATCACTAATGTTTCATTAGTCAGATGCTTTTGTTAAACCAGGATTATATAAAATGGTAGAAACATGTTTTAACCCACAACAACCAACCGGTTGTTAAATGGTCTAATAAGGCAGAAGCTAATAACTGGTTGCCATGGACATGGTCCTTTCAGAAGCCTCTGTGGAGGACATTTCCTAGGACATTTTGTAAGTGCAAAAGTATGGCAAGCAGATACTTGTTTTCAACATGAAATTGCAATAATTCAGAGTTAAAAAGGTTGTCTGTGATTTTGATATTAATGGCCTATCCCCATGATAGGTCAGTAATATCTGATGGGTAGACATCCAACTCCCGGCACCACCAATTAGCTGTAGCCGAAGAGCCTGTGGCACTCCAGTGTGTGCTGTGGCCAGTAACATCTAGTACATCAGGCACTTGGCCTAAGCACAGCTCAGTCCCACTCAAGTGAATGGACCTGGGCTGTAATACCAATCACAGCAACTATCCAATGTATGGAGCTGTGCTCGGTAAGCTGTGAGGAGGCCCACCTAGAACAGCAGCTAATCAGTGGGGGTCCTGCAAGTTGGACCCCCACCCTTCATATATTCAGGACCTATCCTGGGGACAGGCTAGCAATACCAAAATGTCAGGCAACCCCTTCAATTGATAATTGTTATCTGGGATATACTGCAGAGTCCCCCTGCCTATGAATATGTTGTTGGAAACAGTGAAGGACATTTTTTTTGCTTTAGGAATTATATAAAAGTGAAATAATGATGCTCTTGAAATCTAAAGTGTTTTAGTGAAAAGTACTTGATCACACCAAATGTCAAACGATGCAAATAGGCTCCTCATAAAGCAAAAGGGTATGCCCATACTGCACCAATGGTCTTACTCCTCCATGTGGTTGGTACAGGTACTGCACACAGATATTGTCACTGGATCCAAATAATCCAACTAATCAGACACAATATTAAAACCAGTGTTAGGTTAAAGGGGTTGTCCGGGTTCAGCGCTCAACCTGGACATCAGCTCCCCATCACACATTTAGCCTGTATCAGTGGAGCATTTCTTGATCCAATGCTCCCCCTCGCCCTGAATAGCACAGGGCAAGGGCTGTTTGTTTACTACCGGTACGTTTCAGTATATAAAAACAGCCTAGGGCAGCGCTAAAGACCGCTGGTGACGACACCGAGCTCACTGCTAGGAGAAAGCCTCCGTCTAGCATACCCATGAGAAGCCCAGTACGTCACCAGTAGTGAAGTAAATGCCCTTGTCCTGCGCTATGCGGCCCAGGCGGAGCATCGGAGCTAGAAATAATCCGATGCTCCACTGATACAGGCTAAACGTGTGAGGGGAGCTTATCGCCAGGTTCAGCTCTAAACTTGGACAATTCCTTTAAGTCAATAACATTGATCATCTCATGACAATAGCATCTATCACAGGGTGGGATAAATAAGGCAACAAGTGAACTTCTCTGCAGGTCTTAAAAATATAAGAATTTACCTAATCCAGGATGATCCCTTTTGCATTCCATAACATTTAGCAAATATCTATTGTATTTGCCCACAAAAAGAAAGAATGGGCCAGACCAAGATTCAATAAACACATAAAAATAGACACAGCTTCAATTCCATGCACTGACATTTGACCGCATAGCCTTGTACATGTTATAACGGGCAGACAACCATCCTCTGAACATAACTGCTATTCACAAGCATGAGGCTACATCCAGTCATATCACAGAGAGTTCTCTAACTTAAGGGGCCTCTACACTGACGGAGGATCGGCCAGATCATCGCTAGCAAGCATTTATTGGACCACAAAATTCTGCCTGTGTCAAGGTGCTGCCGATTACCCTTTCGTCCATCGTGTAATTGCATATTTCATGCAGTTGCAAAAATCATTGTTTGCTGGCAGCAGATTGCGCCATCTAAACAGCCTCTGCTGCCCTCGAATAATGATTATCTATGGGGAGAAGCGATAGCATTAGCGATCACCCCTCCCATACTGTGGAGGAGATGGCTGCATGTAAATGTCGCGGTCAGCTCTCCTGATGGGGTCGTTTATTATTACTGTGCCCGTAAAAAAGTTGCACAGCCCTGTTTTGAGACTTTTGGAACGCTCGTACGCCTACAATGACAACTGAAATCTGCTCCACTTAGAGGCAGGAATAGATTTCAATTTAGGTGCACCCACCGCCACAAGACCTACGCCTGTGCAGGAGATATCAGAGATGGGCGCAAAACACCAGTCCCCCACTGTCTTTTCCAGTAAGAGAGATGCAGGGTCTAGGATCCACCTGTAGACACTGTCTACAAAGAGAACACTCTTCCCACTTCAGTTTTTTTTCTGAAAAACTGATCTCCTTGCAGGACATGGAGGTGGCACTGAAACTTCAATATTTGTGCAACAAGAAACATAATCTCCATTTATTTTCAAGTTTCTGACACCCTCAACTATCTCCGCACAAGGAGTTATTGAGCAAGTCTATGAGCATGTGAAATCCATTCAGCCTTCACTTCATGAGAGAACCACACGACTAACACAGGACAACAGACAGCAGCACTAGTGCATGGTTAGATGAGTGGTATAGCGTCAGCACTGTCACCCCATGGTTAGATGAGTGGTATAGCGTCAGCACTGTCACCCCATGGTTAGATGAGTGGTATAGCGTCAGCACTGTCACCCCATGGTTAGATGAGTGGTATAGCGTCAGCACTGTCACCTCATGGTTAGATGAGTGGTATAGCGTCAGCACTGTCACCCCATGGTTAGATGAGTGGTACAGCGTCAGCACTGTCACCCCATGGTTAGATGAGTGGTATAGCGTCAGCACTATCACCCCATGGTTAGATGAGTGGTATAGCATCAGCACTGTCACCCCATGGTTAGATGAGTGGTATAGCGTCAGCACTGTCACCCCATGGTTAGATGAGTGGTATAGCGTCAGCACTGTCACCCCATGGTTAGATGAGTGGTATAGCGTCAGCACTGTCACCCCATGGTTAGATGAGTGGTATAGCGTCAGCACTGTCACCCCATGGTTAGATGAGTGGTATAGCGTCAGCACTGTCACCCCATGGTTAGATGAGTGGTATAGCGTCAGCACTGTCACCCCATGGTTAGATGAGTGGTATAGCGTCAGCACTGTCACCCCATGGTTAGATGAGTGGTATAGCGTCAGCACTGTCACCCCATGGTTAGATGAGTGGTATAGCGTCAGCACTGTCACCCCATGGTTAGATGAGTGGTATAGCACCAGCACTGTCACCCCATGGTTAGATGAGTGGTACAGCGTCAGCACTGTCACCCCATGGTTAGATGAGTGGTACAGCGTCAGCACTGTCACCCCATGGTTAGATGAGTGGTATAGCGTCAGCACTGTCACCATATGGTTAGATGAGTGGTATAGCGTCAGCACTGTCACCATATGGTTAGATGAGTGGTATAGCGTCAGCACTGTCACCCCATGGTTAGATGAGTGGTACAGCGTCAGCACTGTCACCCCATGGTTAGATGAGTGGTACAGCGTCAGCACTGTCACCCCATGGTTAGATGAGTGGTATAGCGTCAGCACTGTCACCATATGGTTAGATGAGTGGTATAGCGTCAGCACTGTCACCCCATGGTTAGATGAGTGGTATAGCGTCAGCACTGTCACCATATGGTTAGATGAGTGGTATAGCGTCAGCACTGTCACCATATGGTTAGATGAGTGGTATAGCGTCAGCACTGTCACCCCATGGTTAGATGAGTGGTACAGCGTCAGCACTGTCACCCCATGGTTAGATGAGTGGTATAGCGTCAGCACTGTCACCCCATGGTTAGATGAGTGGTATAGCGTCAGCACTGTCACCCCATGGTTAGATGAGTGGTATAGCGTCAGCACTGTCACCCCATGGTTAGATGAGTGGTATAGCGTCAGCACTGTCACCCCATGGTTAGATGAGTGGTATAGCGTCAGCACTGTCACCCCATGGTTAGATAAGTGGTATAGCGTCAGCACTGTCACCCCATGGTTAGATGAGTGGTATAGCATCAGCACTGTCACCCCATGGTTAGATGAGTGGTATAGCGTCAGCACTGTCACCCCATGGTTAGATGAGTGGTATAGCGTCAGCACTGTCACCCCATGGTTAGATGAGTGGTATAGCATCAGCACTGTCACCCCATGGTTAGATGAGTGGTACAGCGTCAGCACTGTCATCCCAAGGTTAGATGAGTGGTATAGCGTCAGCACTGTCACCCCATGGTTAGATGAGTGGTATAGCGTCAGCACTGTCATGCCAAGGTTAGATGAGTGGTATAGCGTCAGCACTATCACCCCAAGGTTAGATGAGTGGTATAGCGTCAGCACTGTCACCCCATGGTTAGATGAGTGGTATAGCGTCAGCACTGTCACCCCAAGGTTAGATGAGTGGTACAGCGTCAGCACTGTCACCCTAGCTTGTAGAGGTATTTGTCAATGCAGTTTTCTCCACTATTTCAGATTTTGTGTAAATCATAAAAATGCATTTAAGATACTTGCATTCTCTATGGGAAAAAACAAACCTGGAGCTTTTTCCCCATCGCAGTTCCTCTGTTATGCTCCCTGAATTTTTAGGAATATATTAACCTCTGGATTACTATGACCCTTATCAAACGGGTGTGTCCTACACTAGGGATCGACCGATATTGATCTTTTAGAGCCGATACAGATAATCTGTGAACTTTCAGGTCGATAGTCGATAATTTATACCGATATTCTGGGAATTTTCATTTTTGAAAATAAAAATCCTACACAAATCTGCTGAAAATGAATATGTATATTGTTAACGTGTATTTTTTTTTTGTAAATCTCTCTTTTTCATTTATACTTAATATTTTGGTGTTTATGGTTTTTTTTTTTCCTTTTTTTTTACTGACTTTTAGCCCCCTTAGGGACTAGAACCCTTGTCCTATTCACCCTGATAGAGCTCTGCGCCACCAATGTTTTCTAATACTGGGGTTGGGGGGGCGCACTGCGCCACCAATGAAGATGACTCTCTCATTAATTCATATACAGGAGGCGGGAGCTGGCTGCAGAATCACATAGCCGGCTCCCGACCTCTATGAGCGGTAGCTGCGATCCGCGGCAGTTAACCCCTCAAGTGCAGCACCTGAGGGGTTAACTACCTCAGATCGCAGCTACTTGTCATAGAGGTCGGGAGCTGGCTATGTGATTCTGCCGCCAGCTCCCGCCTCCTGTATATGAATTAATGAGAGAGTCATCTTCATTGGTGGCGCAGTGGCCACAGCCCCTCCCTTCCTCTTGTCCTCCCTCCTCTCATTGGTGGCAGCGGCGGCACAGGGGGAGAGATCGGAAAATAGATGCCGATACCGATAACTTTCAAAATCCTGAATATCGGCCGATAATATCGGTAAAACTGATAATCGGTCGATTCCTATCCTACACAGTCTAGCACTGATACCAGATCAAATTGGACTGTACAGTCTGTAAAGATTTCATAAAGAATACAGGCTTTTGACTAATACAGACATTTCCTCTCCTAGTGGGTACAATGGGTATATTGCTTTCTGCGATTGGAGGTTTCGTTGTGGAGAAATCCTAACTTTTATTAACCCTCTATCTCTGCTACACGGTTTCATCTGTCTGTATCTGTACACACACATACACTATACATCGTAGGAGCTTTTACGACATCCCATTCTATATCCATAGGCATTAAGAAGGAGTTGCCCCCCGCTAGCACATAATACAGCTTCCACTCTTCTGGGAAGGCTTTCTAGATTTTGGTGTGTCTGTGGCAATTTTTGCAAATTCATCCAGAAAAGCATTTGTGAGGTCAGACTGACGCTATGGCACTGATGTTGGGCCTGGCTTGTGATCTCCATTCTAATTCACCCCAAAGGTGTTCCATGGGGTTGAGGTCACGGCTCTATGGAGACCAGTTAAGTTCTACCATGCCAAACTCACCCAACCATGCATTTGTGGTCCTTGCCTCGTGCACTGGGGCATAGCCATGCTGCAACAGAAAAGGGATTTCTCCAAACTGTTCCCACAAAGTTGAAAGTGTACAATTGTCCAAAATGTCTTGGTATGCTGAACCATTAAGACGTCCTTTCATTGGAGTGAAGGGCCTAGCCCAACTCATCATTCTCTTTTCACTTCACACATACTTGCTACGTTGTGTTGGTCTGTATAACATTAAATCCCTATAAAATACGTTTGTTTGTGGGTGTAACGTGAAATAAATGTGGGTATGAATACTTTTTCAAGGCACTGTATGCTCTAAAAATATGAGTGTTCATTCCTGAGCTCCATTCAAATTATTATGGTACAAGGACACCATTACTTACCAGTTGCTGGCTACCGAAAAACAACCTTAGGCTGTGGTCTACACAAACGCATACATATTCCTACACATTACCATTACTGTCGACAGGAAAGCTGAAAGGTCCCCTCAGTTGTTAGTACTGAGCCCCCTCCATGCTAAGAAGGCAAAAGCAGCAGAACATATGCCCTGCTCTTCTATACAATAAGCATGGGGCAGGCAGAATCATCTGTACAAGGTGGTCTCTGTCAGTCGCATGTTATTATTACAATTGTATTACCGTATTTTCACCCTCCAAAGTGAGAGAAAAGTATCAGTGCGTCTTATGGGGCGAATTAATACTTATGAGTGCTTCCATTATGGAAGCGCTCATTAGTAGAGGAGGACCAGGGAGCAGTCAATGCAGCGCTCCCCGGGGATTCCTGGTCTTCTCCTGCAGGGCTCCTCTCGTTGTGCTCTAAGTTGTGCACCGCATGAGGACGTCGGCACTCTGTGACCTCATGCTGTATGATGTCGGGTTACAGCACAGCGCGGCAGGAAGACCAGGAAGCGTGCAGGATGTCAGCAGCGGCCGGAGCGGTAAGTTGGTTTATCTTTTTTTCAACACTGCAGCCTTACGAACACTGGGGCTTTGATCTGAGGTCTGATTGGGGGTCATATTCATATTGGGGGTCTTATTAACATTGGGGGTCTGAATGTGGTCCTATTAACACTGGGGGTCTGAATGTGGTCCTATTAACATTGGGGGTCTGAATGTGGTCCTATTAACATTGGGGGTCTGAATGTGGTCCTATTAACATTGGGGGTCTGAATGTGGTCCTATTAACATTGGGGGTCTGAATGTGGTCCTATTAACACTGGGGGTCTGAATGTGGTCCTATTAACATTGGGGGTCTGAATGTGGTCCTATTAACACTGGGGGTCTGAATGTGGTCCTATTAACATTGGGGGTCTGAATGTGGTCCTATTAACATTGGGGGTCTGAATGTGGTCCTATTAACACTGGGGGTCTGAATGTGGTCCTATTAACATTGGGGGTCTGAATGTGGTCCTATTAACATTGGGGGTCTGAATGTGGTCCTATTAACACTGGGGGTCTGAATGTGGTCCTATTAACATTGGGGGTCTGAATGTGGTCCTATTAACACTGGGGGTCTGAACGTGGTCCTATTAGCATTGGGGGTCTGAATGTGGTCCTATTAACACTGGGGGTCTGAATGTGGTCCTATTAACATTGGGGGTCTGAATGTGGTCCTATTAACACTGGGGGTCTGAACGTGGTCCTATTAGCATTGGGGGTCTGAACGTGGTCCTATTGACATTGGGGGTCTGAATGTGGTCTTATTAACATTGGGGGTCTGAATGGGGTCTTATTAACATTGGGGGTCTGAATGGGGTCTTATTAACATTGGGGGTCTGAATGGGGTCTTATTAACATTGGGGGTCTGAATGGGGTCTTATTAACATTGGGGGTCTGAATGGGGTCTTATTAACATTGGGGGTCTGAATGTTGTCTTATTAACATTGGGGGTCTGATCTGAGGTCTGTTTGGGGTCTTATTAATATTGGGGGTCTGATCTGAGGTCTGATGAAAGATATTTTATATTTTTATTTCCTCCTCTAAAACCTAGGTGAGTCTTATGGGCAGATATGTCTTATACGGAAATTTATATTGCCCCAAAATATACCACAGCACAGTACACAGATTATCATCACTCATAGGGGCCCTTGTCTCCACTGGGGCTCACAATTTCAAATTAAAGGGAATCTGTCAGCAGATCTATACCTATGAAGCTGGCTCTCTGCTCTCGCTGCCACTGCTGTGCCCACTTTGATTGACAGGGCCAGCAGTGGCGTAGCTATAGGGGAAGCGACTGCTTTGGGGCCCAAACTCAAAAGGGGCACACCCAGGAGGAGGACTAAAAGATTTTATTGTCAGGGCCCCCTCAACAGTATTATACCGTGACATTATATACAGTGACACCGTAGGAAACGGACAGAGCGTCTGCCGGGCCTCGTCTGAGCGCACGATCTTGACTGGCCACAGGAGTGGGTGACACCGCCAGAGTTTTATGAAGAATAAGGCCCCTCCATACTGGAAGGTGGCACTATGGGACCGCTGGCATGAGCACATCTTGTATATGGCGCCGGCTGCTGCTAAGGATATACAACTTTAGATGCCAGGGCCAGCCAAAGTACCGGCAGTCAATGAGGCCACACACAGGAGATGGGACAATACTCCATCCCAGCCTCCATGCCACCAGCATGGTTCAGGGCTTGTCAATCACATGATTACAAGGACCAATGAAAGCGGGTGCGTTGTCCTGAGGACTGGAGGCTCCTTCTGGTCCAGGCACCGCGGGCTGTGACACATGTGCCCCGCTCCGGGTCCCGCACACCGCCGCAAACACTCAGGCCTTCCCCATCCACGGCCTCTCTTACCGTTCTCTGCGGGATGGATCCTGCTGAAAGCTGGGCTTGGTGGGCGCCATGTTCCGGACAGCGGCCCCGAGACGTCCGTATGGTCATTCGGTGTGAGGAAGCCGTCATCCTCCGCCAGTCACAGCCGCTCAGCCTCCTCCTCCCCGCGGGCTGACAGCGGCTCTAGCTCCCGCCGATGCATCCCTCCATCACTGCGCTCCATCACACTGCCCTCCCCCTCTGCTCCTCTCCCCTCCTTCTGCTCGCTACCTTTCCCCGTCTCCCCTTCACCTATCCCTAATGTCTGGTGACGGGATTAGCAGGCTGCCCTGCTGCTGCCGGCTCTCCTATTCCACGGGCTCCTCCGAGAAGGGTCTGCAGTGAAGCCCCCCATGTACCACCTTCCCTGCCTGTTCTCAGCATCTTCCTCCCTCAGCCTCACAGACACCTGTTGTGCTCCACTACATGGCAAGAGGAAACTACAACCACCAACATTGTAATAAGGGAATACATGCTAATAACATTGGAATCACAGATAGTACATATGACCCCCTAACATGTACACATAGCACAGATTCTCCCAGACCATCCTCCACTAATACAGAAGCCAGACCCTAGAAATAGGGGCCCATTCACACAACATTTCAGATCATTGCATTTTTTGCAGATCAGATGTGGATCCGTTCATTTCTATGAAGCCACATAAGATGTAGCAGCAGACGTCCGTTTGCCTGTTCCGCGGCCGAGGAAAACGATAGAACATGTCCTATATTTTTCCGTTTGGCAGACAAGAATAGGACTTTCTAACAAAGGGCGGGACATGCGGATCCACAAAATGTGCAACGCACACGATCGATATCCGTGGTTTGCGGATCTGCAATTAGACCTCTTAAAATTACAGACTCCACCCTAGAACCCATAAAAGATACAGACTCCAGACCTCCTAAATAAACATGAACCTGACAAGATACCCCAAAATAAATATGGGCCCCAGATTACCTAAAACAGACAACAAAAAAATACAGACCCTTGACCAGACCACCTAAAAGATACAGAGCCACAAACGCCACACCAAATCCTACTTTACAGATCACAGAGGAGACCCCACTCTTTACAGATGAGACCCTCTCATCTCCCCCTACACATTTCTGCCCCAGAACAGATCTCATACTCGCCTCTCTCCTGTCCTACGCTTCATTCCGCTTGCCCATGCAATGCCCTGACCGTGGACGCAGGAGCACAGAGAAACGCAGGAACAGGGAGAAGTATGTGGGGTACGTGGGAGACATGCCGCAGCTTCCAGGCGATATCCACTTTTTCAGAGAGTCCCCAATACACTTTGAGAGAGCTGGCAAGTATATTTCCTAGGAGGACCCCATACAAGTTTTCTGAATTCTCTGTCACACCATGTCTGAGATGATTGTGTGCTCTTTAGGTTTGCATTAGAAACCAGTTTGTGAATTCCACGTGTCCATGTTTTCTCTGGACGTACAGTAGACAGGAAGATTTATCCCCAATTACTCAGTGATTTGGGTGGAGAAGCTGGGTGGACAACACTCAGAGCTACAGGCACAGAACCAAAGAAAGTAGGGGGACAGCCTCAGGTCTCCACTGAGGACCACCAGCCTGGCAATCACACTGAGCACCTCCAGCGTGTGCCAAGCACTACGGCCTACTGTGGAGCCTCCATTTCTATTCCAGAATAGCCCACTTATGGAAGCTTTTCTTGATGTTGCCCAGGAAGACATATCCCACTGTATGCCTGAACAGGGGGATATGTTACAATCTCCCATTGGAGGTGTATGTCAGAAGTCCTCGAGGAGTATAACTACGATGTGCGGTTCAAAATGTCATGTGAACTTTGTTAAAGGACATCTGTGTTAGTCCCATATTGTGCCGGCATTACTGAGAAAAAAGGCGGGGGTCTTTAGCGTTGCCCTAGCCTGTAAAACAGCCTACGGCAGCACTAAAGACCACCCATTTGTGCAGGTGACGTCACAGGGATCACTGTTAGGTGGAAGTCTCTGCCTAGCATACCAATGTGAAGCCCGATACGGGCCCCACTACCCCCCCTTCCCCACCCCACTAACATTTTTGCAACCCTCTCCTTCCACGTGACCCTCACTCCTGCAGCTAGTCAAGATCTCTCTCTCAGACCTGGCCCCAACAAATCGCACATGTTTGGGGGAGCTTTATCAAGACCAGCACATCCTCTGGCAATCCATATTCCTACACAGAAATATATGACAGCCCAGAGCAGTGGTAGATACAGGCCTAATTTCATCTTCATGGACGAACATGCGCCAGCTCATCAAAGTTGCATTGTTAGGGAACGGCTATTGGAGACTGGGATACCTCAAATGGAGTGGCCTGCACTTTCTCCAGACCTGAATCCCACTGAAAACCTAAGGGATCAGCCGAGTAGAAGCTTGTAATTCTGTACCCCAAAACCTCAATAGCCTGAGGGGCGCCATACAAGAAGAGTGGAATGCCACGCCTCAGCAAACGCTTTGTGAACAGCGTGATACATAGTTGTCAAGCTGTAATTGATGTTCAAGGTCACATGACAAGTTATTGAGACACTGACATTTTTGTGGGGGTATACCCCCTACTGTTATTGGCTTTTGTTTCAATAAATAGTTTGAGATAAGGAAATCACCATTGCATGGTTCTACTTAAATACCCTACTTTCATGCTATAATATCACTGTAGGGTGAACTTTTGACGTTTTCCATTAAATTCACCCTTTAAAGGGAACCTGTCACCAGGATTTTGTGCATAGAGCTGGGGACATGGGCTGCTAGATGGCCACTAGCACATCCTGCAATACCCAGGTCCCCATAGCTCTCTGCGCTTTTATTGTGTTAAAAAACTGTTTTGATCCATATGCAAATTACCTGATATGAGTCCTGTATTCGGAGATGAGTCAAGCGGAAAAGAGCCCAGCACCGCCCCGCGTCCTCCGAATCTCCTCCTTGCTGGCTGACGTCACAGAGCTGGAGCGCCGAAATCTCGCGATGCGCGAGCTAGCGCATGCTTAGTTTGTTCCCTGTGCTGATGCCAGTACAGGGAATGAACATGATGCCGACACTGCGCATGCGCTAGCTCGCGCATCACAAGATTTTGGCGCTCCAGCTCTGTGACGTCAGCCAGCAAGGAGGAGATTCGGAGGACGCGGGGCGGTGCTGGGCTCCTTTCCGCTTGACTCATATCAGGTCATTTGCATATGGATCAAAACAGTTTTTTTAACACAATAAAAGCGCAGAGAGCTCTGGGGACTGGGTATTGCGGATGTGCTATGTGCCATCTAGCAGCCCATGTCCCCAGCTCTATGCACAAAATCCTGGGGACAGGTTCCCTTTAAAACTCTGCCTTTAATATGCTATCACTTGGACACCTGGATGCCTCCTTTCTGTCACCTGGGTATGGCATCACCATCGCATGTATTATGACATCACTGCGCGCATGTATTATGACATCACTGCCCCCTGGGTAAAGAGCCCAAATTAGTTCGGCCCTGAAATGCGTTGTTCTTATAAAGTTTTGAATACATATCTCTTACCACTGATACATCCAGTGCAGCCAGATCTTTTAATTGTCAACAGTTTTTCTTTAGACAGTCCTAATAAATCAGCTCCACTAAATCAAGGTTACATGTCAAACTGCATATTTATTGGAATAGCCCAAGCAGGGAGATGCTGATTGTCTTAAGTAGTTATGTGACCGCTACAGCCAATCAGAGAAAAAGTGAATCGCTGGCAACACCACTTCCTTTTTTGTATCAGTATGTTATATATTTCCATTGTGTACTATTTAAGCTTTATTATATATGAAAGGATGACTCCTAGAAACCTATAAAAAGGCTCTAAGCGGCTACTTTTAGGTAGTATATCTCTTGGTGAGATTGCTGTCTGTTAGATATGCCTTTTTATGCACTCAAAGACATTTTAAGAGACCTTGAGAGGGCATGTCATTGGGCTGGGAGAAGCAGGATGGTTGTGTCGACAAATTGCCCACCATCTAGACCATTCTGGCCTAGTTGTTAAGGAGTTTTTGGGAGCACTGGTTACATGAGGACATGCACACACTGCAAACAGGCTCCAGTCTGCCCAGACAGACCACCAGTAGTGAGATTAGTTTGGTATGCCGACAAACATTAGTAGCTCCAAACAGTTTCCTTGTCCACCATCCAGACACAGTTGGCACCTTCATTACACACCCCTGCCTATGCCCGTTCCATTTTCAGGTGCTAAGCAGAAGGGAATCTGGTGTCATGGTGACCATTACAGTTCCTGCCATTGACAGCCAACCACCATTGCCTTCATTTGCAGTGGTGTTGTGAATGTGAAACCTGGACTTCTATGGATTGGAACCGTATCATCTTGAGTGATTAATACAGACTCTTTTTCGGATCCATTGACAGTCAGGTTCAAGTATGGAGGTCTCATGGTGAGCGCTTCAATCCTGCCTTTGCTGTGTAGCAACACACTGCTCCTAATACTGGTGTAGTGATCTGGGGACCCATCATAGTTACACATGGGTCACTATCAGCTCAATAATATGTGCAGAACATCCTTCAGCTACAAGTTTCTTCTAATAGCAGGGCTTCCAACTGGCATTTTCAGTTGGTTAATGTTTGCCCACACCAGACTGCAACACTTCCTTGGCCTCATCAGATTTGTTGGCAATCGAGCATTTATAGCTGGGGCGCAAGCTTTGGTAACCTACAATTGCGCATTTCTACAGCCCCAGTTGCAACATCTGTGGTCAAATGTGCCACAGGATACCATATGGAAGCTTCATGCCTCCATGCCCTACCGTATCTCATCTTGTATCTAAGCTAGCGGAGACCCAACAAGGTACTACAGCCTTCTTTCATTTGCACAGTTTTCCCCCACTAAACGTATCCTTTCGCTCTAATATTGTAATCACTTAAATACAATTTATTTGGGAAAGTCTTCAGAGTCCCTTCACCTTTTTCACATTTTGTTATGTTGCGGCATTGTGCTTCAGTAAAAAAAAAAAAATTCAAGTGTTTCCTAATCAATTGTCCGGGCCATATGTCCCGAAGCGGCATATATCGTGCTCATGGGAGCGCACAGCATCATATGATGCTTGCGGGACTATTGTCTTGCACTCATATAATCTTATAAGTGCAGGACAATAGTCCCGCGGGCGGCCCGATGCACGCAGCATCATAGTAACCTATGATGCTGTGCGCTCCCGTGCATACGGTCGTGTGCATGAGGCCTTAGACTGTGAGAAAAAAGATTCTCTGGTCTGATGAAACCAAGATTGAAAATTTGGGCCTAACTTCTAAGCATCGTGTCTGGAGGAAACCAGCACTGCTCCTCACCTGCCCAATACCATCCCTAAAGTGAAGCATTGTGGTGGCAGCATTGTGCTGTGAGGGTGTTTTAGCGGCTGGGACAGGGAGATATATAACGTTTGTTTTTATTCCAACAACTCCTTGAGTTTTTCTGTCAGTGAGTAAATAAACAACTATTGTGAAAAGTCAATAAAACATGTAATTTATACATTTAAATCTCTGCTTTTTCTGACTTCAGATGTGCTGTTCATGCCACAGCAAAAATGGAATCCTGGCAATCCAGGAAGAGAGCGCCAGTTACAAGACAACTGAAGAGGAACTTAGATGGTACTCGTGAATTATTATGGCATCTCATCTTCTTACATCAAAATTGTATCCTCATTTTTATATAATGTATTAGTAATTTAATAAAATGTGTTTCATGGGGGAGTGCATATGCTGTTTACACCACCCGCCATACTGACTTAAGAATTTGTATATCAAGTCTATAATGTACACAATCTATCAAAATTGTCTTATATAAATATATATAAACTAAAATGTATTTTATTCTGATTTTATATGATAGACCAACACAAAGTTGAATGTGTGACGTGAAAAGAAAATGATACATCTGGAAAGTGTGGCCAAAAAGTTCAACTTTGGTCTCATCAGACCAGAGCAACTTCTTCCACATGTTTTCTGTATACCCTACATGGCTTGTGGCAAACTGCAAACTGGTCTTCTTATGGCTTGCTTTCAAAAATGGTTTCTTCTTGCTACTCTTCCATAAAGGCCGGGTTTGTGGAGTACACAATTAATAGGACTACAAATAGTTGTCCTGTGGAGAGATGCTCCCACCTCTGCAGCTCCTCAAGAGTGACTGACCATAGGCCTCTTGGCTGCTTCTCTAATTAGTGTTCTCCTTGCCTGGGCTGTCATTTTAGGTGGACGGCCATGACTTGGTAGGTTTGCAGTTGTGCCATACTACTTCCATTTTTGGATGATGGATTGACCAGTGCTCCGTGAGATGTTCAGAGCTTGGGATATTTTTGATAACCTAACCCTACTTTACACTTATCCAAATCATGATGCTGTTTGATTAGTAATATTCACTAACAAACCTCTGAGGCCTTCACAGAACAGCTGTAGTTATACTGAGAATAAATTATACACAAGTGGACTCTGTTTACTAATTATGTGACTTCAAGGCAATTGGTCACACTGGATTTTATTTAGGGGTATCAGAGTACAGGGGCTGAATACGAATACACACCACACTCTTCAGATTTTTATTTATATTTTTTTTTTACTTACTACTTTGTGTTGGTCTATCAGATAAAATCCTAATACAATACATTTAAGTATTAGGGTATGGATACTTTTTTTGGGCACTGTTTACATATATATATATATATATATATATATATATATGTATATCCGTATCTATTGTAAATCTCAGTCACTCCGCAGACAGCTGTACATAGTATATTAGTGCAGTCAGTCTGATCTGTTATATTTTCACTATCTTTCTTTTCCTTTGCCTCCCTTTCCATATTTTAGAGAACGTGGCTGTACTTGGTGTGATGTTAGCGCTATGCCTTGCTCTGTATGTGTGAGAATTGACAGCTGTATGTCCCTTGACTCCTTCCTCCCGGTCTTCATTTACCGTTTATACTAGATGGATTTTTTGGGTGACTGTAGAGGGTTTTGAATATTTGCAGGGAAATTGCAGGCAAGGAAATGGGAAACAACAGGCTGCACGAAGACAAAGTTGATTCAACTATTTCAATACAACGTTTCGTATATTCACCTGTACTACTGATTTCTAAAATAAAAAAAAGTAAGTAAACCAGGAAACCATTTTGCAAATGTATGTATACTGAACCAAATACAGTAGCTCCCTGCAGCAAACATGCTTTGAATCTTTGAAGCCAGGGAAATAATTCTGTATCAGAGTATCATTTTGCATGATATGCACAGAATATACACATGTATATACTACAGTACGAACTGCACTAAATGCAGGTTCTTCTGGACATTTTGAAAAACCTGCCGTTAATGTAATAAAGGTATATAAACAGATTATATTTCATGCAATTCTATGATATGCAAACATGACATTCCCAATATAAAAAGAATAAGACACATAATAAGATTATATATAACCAGCATTGGTGGAACACATGTTCATCTGTCAATGGGAAAGTTGATGGGCCAAGCACAGTTCTCTGATCTTACATTCCACAATGTAATCCATCATAACCTAAAGCATCTAACGGGTCCTTCAATAGTCCGTCTCCTGTGCAATCCAAGTGTAATCACCTTAGTCTTGTCACTGATGTTCCCTGTGTGCAGTGCTGATTGGCATTTCCGGGCATCAGAGGGGCTGAACTGGTATTACAGCTTATACTACACAGAACAGTCGGATCTTTTGGGCATTTTCTCACTGCATACACTGAGACAATACTACCCGTTATAATGATACTAAAAAGGATTTCTGAATAGAAAAATGCAATGCCAATATTACCAAGTTGTGTTTTTTTGGGGGGCTCTGTCTAGCCATTAGCCATATTGATGCACTATATACAGTACATATTACTCATACTATATGCTTTGTATTAAAACAGTTCTAATAATGTTCTTATGAATAAATGAACGTTTGATTCGGTTTCCTGGATAGGAGAATGAAAAATGTTAATGAAAAATCAGCAGTAGTTTTAATGTCTGTTGTGTGCTATGGCAGTTATATTAGATTGCTAGCTCCACTGAAGTTGGGACATGACATCGAATACAATTACTGTTAAAAGCTAGGGACTTAGGATTATATTAAGTATAGTAATAATGACGATAGCATACCACATGCATTCATGGTTTGGGGCAAACATGAATAGTCCAGGAGAACTAAAGAGAACCTCCAGCACTTCTTTTAAAAAAAAGAAAAACCTTTATTTTCACATCCTTGAAAATTTCACAGACATGTAAAAAGACACAAGAAGTGTATTCTTAGTCATGAATGGTGTTTCATCAATAGCGTTTCTCCAAAATGTCCTCAGCATGCACTACAGAGAATATACAGAAGTGTCTAATATGCATGTGAGTACATGTAGATGCTTTCCCATACATGATGTATAATTCTATACTTATAGTGCACATCTGCCAACCGAATATGAATAAATAAGAGGCCAAAACAGAAGCTGAAATCCTTGGGCTTGTCAATAAACCAATACTGATCAGACAGTGTTTTACATCTTCCAATTACAGGGGCTGATCTTCCCTGAGCAGGCCCAGGGTACACCCCTCCCTTCTCTAGCTTATTGAGCAGAGTTGATAGGTGATGCTGGAAGCTATATCTGCCAAGATACAGGGCAATGCCATTGATGGGTTAACTCTTTATGCTCCAGGTAAATCTGCAGTACATTGTACTTCAAAGAGCCGGGGGCCACTTTGACAGCAAAAGAGTTGGACAGCTGGCTTCTAAAGTAATGGTAGTACAAGTAGATTGCCTGAAGAATAATTGAATTTCGGGGCTCTTCTGAAAGCAAACACTGGCTGCGCTGCCTCCTTTCTGTGCTGTACAGGGTGGCAAACTCACTGATTCAATTATTTGCTAGTAATTCAATGTATACTGTGTGCAGGATTTTACTATTGTGCGCTTTAAAGGGCTAGACATTATTTAATAAATCCACGCCAACCTGCAACGGATTCCAGAAGTCTGGGTATTGTAGTGAAGTCACTGATATACCTAGTGTTATGTGTTAGTATTATTATTATAAGAAGCCTGCAGATTATATTAATGCACAAAAGAGCAGTCGGACTCGGCATAGACATGGTTACTAGTCATCTACCCTATGTTACCCTATAACGTCAGCTTTTACATGGCAGCGCCTCACGTCTACAACACACACTTGTCAAATGAAAGTGAGTTATAGGAGACATCTTTCTATATGAAGATGAGTAACACAGTACTGTACTATATCTCCTGCTCAATAGTCAGGTGGAATTCTGTGCATCTACCTATGTACATATGGCCACACCACTGATTCCATTATAACACTACGTAGCCAGCAGTATATTGCCGCAGAAGCTGATTTTATCGCTATTTCATAGGGAGGCTATTCTAGGTTTAGTAGCGATCCATCAAACATTATATTTGCAGAGTTAAAAAATATTAGGTTTATAAAAAAGTATAATTACCTAAGCCATTGATATTTGTGTGCTGCTCATAAAATAGAGCTATATATTGATCTTCACGTAAATGGTATATATATAATGTACAGCTTGTCTGCACACCACTGCTTCCCCGCTGCTGCTTGCAGTCACCGATTCAATGAATTAACCCATGTTCTGGCTCAGGTTACAAGGTCAAGGTCATGATTTACATAAGATAGATCCCGCAATTTTATATTGAGGAAAGAACGGATGCATAAAACATCTCCCTGTCCTGTATGGGTATCCTTCTAGATGAGCAACATTTCAGAATGACTATTTTCAGCCTATTCAGACACCATAGGCATGACTCGTGGCGACACAGGTTCCCTCCATGCAACAGATGCAGCACATGATCCAAAGGCTAGATATGTTAAACCCTCACACATCACACAGATGGGTGTATTACCGGCGTATGTCTAATATTGTGACAGCGATCACTGCAGGCATTTGCTCCACTATCATTCCATACATGAAGAGGCCTAAACCCACATTCATGGAGCATACAAATATACATTCTGAAAATACTTTATACTTATAGTACACACATGCAGCGTTTCATCTCTAATTCCCAACTTTACTATAAAACGGAGTAAATGGAACAAAAGAAGATATGAATTCATATGATGCCTGATTATGCTATCGGGTATATATAGGGACGCAATGTGTATGTGAAAGGATGTATTTCTAGGAGTGTAATAATATTACAGGCTATAGCTACTAGAGAGGGGTCGTTGATCCAGGGATTTATTCTGATTGCCTGATTGGAGTCGGGAAGGAATTTTTTATTCCCCTAAAGTGGGGAAAAATGGCTTCTACCTCACAGTTTTTTTTGCCTTCCTCTGGATCAACTTGCAGGATAACAGGCCGAACTGGATGGACAAATGTCTTTTTTCGGCCTTATGTACTATGTTACTATGTAAAGAACAGCATCTGATCTTTAAGCACCGGACAGCAGGACTGCCCTATGTTTGGTAGTAGGTATAAAGCTGCACAGTCTTCTTGGCCTTTTTTCTACATTCAGCAGCCAATGTGCTCACTTTGTGATCCTATCTGTGTAGGCAAAAGGGTTAATGTAATCAGGATTATGATCGCTTCTGTAATCAGCGTTAGCGAAAAGAGTATTGCTATTTTCCTTTGGAAAGATGCTGCAGTGATGTGTGAAGGCTTGTCTGCTGCTGTAGGAATGCCTTCAAACCCATAGCATAGGCGAAGATAAATAAAACGTGACAATGCGAGTTAAAATTGTTTAAAATTTTAACTAAAAAATCTGAAATAAATGTTACATATCCTCGATGTCGTTCATGGGCTGCGTATTCACTTGCGGGGACAACTTGATCACGAAATGCTATATTGTTTTCACCTAAATTTGAGAAAAACTGCATACAAACTATAAAAATGACTACTTAAATAAAGTTGGGCTTTGCCTCAGGTTCGCCTGTGATACATCGTGACAGATCAGATATTACGGAGTCTGCAAATATTGCCATTTGGTATCAGACCTGGATTGATACTAACATGTAGCAGAGTTGAGTTATTGTAATCCATGTTTAGTGTGTGATTTCTCTCTTTTTGGTTCAGTGAGATACAGCACAATGTTGGATTGCAGGCTCTGCGCTGAAATCAATGTCTCATTGTCTTTCCTGCCTGACCTCTGCTCCCCCTCCTTCCCTCGTCCCAATCCTGTGACTGATCCCTAACACTTTGGGGAGTGACAGGCCATTTCCATATGTTCTGATAAACAAGGTGCGGGTAGAGAGAGGAATATGATTAACCCCTGCTGATTTCCAATTCTCATCCACCTCTGAAGGACACGGCTTGCAAAGTATTAGAGCTCCAATCACATCCACAGATTGGGATGGAGAGATATTTGCAATACCTTAGAAATTGCTCATAATAGGCCAACAACTAGGAAACCGATAGAACGCTGTAATAGAAATGTACAGACCAGGCTTGCGGGGGAAAACCACAATTGAAATGTGAACGTGAGTTTTCATAGATAGACAGACAGATTCTATATAGATGAAAGATTCTATATAGATGATAGATGGGCAGAGATATCATCAGAATGTGTTCCAAATAGTTTTTCTGTTACAACCAAAAATGTTTGAATTTCAGATGTTTTTTTTCATTTTTGTTTTATATATCTGAAACAGTCAATGTACTAAAGACTATAAAATGTATATTATACCTATGACATCATGACAGATACTTACTGACATTCCCACCCATAACTATGCATGGTGATTCCTCTGTCCAGTGACATACAACAGCTACTACACAAACTCGGTAGACATGGCACCAAACTTTGTGGGTATTCATACATATATCCATAACTCTACATACATGTCTTGTATCTTGACATGGATGCCAGGGGACAGTGAGGCTTCATGTGCACTCACTCCTGGAGACATGCCACATATGTGACATGAAGCCGTGACCCGCAGCTGATGACACTCTCCAATAATGGTCCAGGCAATGACACCGGCTGACAGTGGTGGGAAAAGACTACAGGCAGGTCAGAAACTTTCATTAGACATGAGGATGGCTATTGTCCTAATGGTGAGAGCGGGGGCTGATGGAGGGCACTGGCTGAAGGGTGCAGAGCTAACCCCATTCTGTAGAGTGTGCTTATACAGCATACCCATGAACCCAACCATCTACATTTACAGCATGTTTAAGGTACAGACAGACGCATAAAGAGTAACTGAATTCCCTATAATTCTGCTCCAGAATCCAAGTTATTCATATAAATGTTTCCATACATCCCATCCACTTACAGTCCATGCATCTCCCACCCAGACATCACCCAAAGCAACTTTCCAACTAATGCCTAGCATGCCATCCCCCAAGCCATAGCCAGTGCTGGACAGGGACGCCCATGGTCCCTGGTCCACTTCATCCTCCTGGGTGCCCCCAGTGATGGTACACTTCAGGCTGGCACAGCTTGTGTATTATTTATTGAGTTCATCTTAAATCTTTTTACCTCCAAATGACTTTAGTTTTGATGTTGCAGAGGACAATGCACCCCAGGACACCCCCCAAAAAACTCACCATAGCCAAGTGCCTGACATATCCCCCAGATTCAGCTTCGCCAGACCTGTCAGTAGGAGGTTTCCTTAAGAAATGGCACTGAGCAATGTATATACCAGGCGATGATGCCAGGCATTCAGAATGGGGAGGGGGGGGGGGGGCTAAGGTACCACATTACAACTAGGCAGACCCCCTCCCCCCCACTGAGAATCAACTCATCACCTATAAGCAGAACAATACAAGATGCCACATGACTGCCACAGCTGCCACCTACTCACCGCTGCTGGTAGGAGCTGACCCCGGGCACATTGTGCGAGTGGCTCCCGTTGGCACCCCCGCTTCTGGCCGCCCCAGGCTCGGGAGGAGCCCCTCCAGCTCCTGGAGCCGCCGTCACCTGCACGCTGAAGTCCGGGAAGATCCTGATCATTGCGGCGACCGCTGACTGACTGAGCCCGGGCAGATCACATCCCCTGCCCGGGGAGCCCTGCACACCATCCGGCACTGAGACCCCGGGGAAAGAGGGGAGGGGGGCAGACAGAGCCCGAGACAGAGAGAGGAGGAGAGAGAGCGGGGCTGCTGCACTCACTCACACCATCCTCCTAGTGATCAGCTGCCGCTACTACTGAGGCGCCTGCAACTAGTGACGGCCAGGGAACACATGCCGCACTGCCCTCCATCCACACACTGCCTCACACTGCACTCCTCACACTGCCCTCCACACACACACTGCCTCACTGAACTCCTCACACTGCCCTCCATCCACACACTACCTCACACAGCACTCATTATACTGCACTCCATCCACACACTACCTCACACTGCCCTCCTCACACTGCACTCCACACACACTGCCTCACTAAACGTCTCACACTGCCCTCCTCACACTGCACTCCATCCACACACTACCTCACACTGCCCTCCATCCACACACTTCCTCACACTGCACTCCACACACACTGCCTTACTGAACTCCTCACACTGCCCTCATCCACACACTATCTGACACTGCCCTCCTAACACTGCACTTCATCCACACACTACCTCACACTGCACTGCATCCACACACTACCTCACACTGCCCTCCTTACACTGCACTCCATCCAAACACTACCTCACACTGCACTCCACACACTGCCTCACTGAACTCCTCACACTGCCCTCCATCCACACACTACCTCACACTGCCCTCCTCACACTGCCCTCCATTCACACACTACCTTACACTGCCCTCAACCACACACTACCTGACACTGCCCTCCTGACACTGCCCTCAACCACACACTACCTGACACTGCCCTCCTCACACTGCACTCCATCCACACACTGCCTCACACTGCCCTCCTTACACTGCATCCACACACTACCTCAAACTGCCCTCCATCCACACACTACCTCACACTGCACTCCACATACACTGCCTCACTGAACTCCTCACATTGCACTCTATCCACACACTATCACACACTGACTCACTGAACTCACACTGCACTCCACACACACTGCCTCACTGAACTCCTCACACTGCACTCAATCAACACACTACCTCATACTGCCCTCCTAACACTGCACTCCACACACACACTGCCTCACTGAACTCCTCACACTGCCCTCCATCCACACATTACCTCACACTGCCCTCCTCACACTGCACTCCACACACGCTGCCTCACTGAACTCCTCACACTGCACTCCATCCACACACTACCTCACACTGCCCTCTTCACACTGCAATTCATCCACACACTACCTCACACTGCCCTCCTCACATGCCCTCCACACACACTGCCTCACTGAACTCCTCACACTGCACTCCACACACACTGCCTCACTGAACTCCTCACACTGCACTCCACACACATTGCCTCACACTGCACTTCATTCACACACTACCTCACACTGCACGCCACACACTGCCTCACTGAACTCCTCACACTGCACTTCATCCACACACTACCTCACACTGCACCCCACACACTGCACTCCATTCACACAGTGCCTCACACTGCATTATACACACACTGGACTCCATTCACACACTGCTCTCCATCCACACACTACCTCACACTGCACTCCACACACTGCCTCACTGAACTCCACACACTGATCTCCATCCACACACTGCCTCACACTGCACTCCGCACACTGTATGGGGCCTCACATTGCACTCCACTCACACTGCACTCCACACACTGCACTCCATACACACAAAGCATTCCACACACTGTATGGTGCCTCACATTGCACTACACACACACACACACACACACACACACACACACACTACCTCACACTGCACTCCATCCACACACTGCCTAACACTGCACTCCACACACTACCTCACAATACACTACACACACTGTCTCACACTGCACTCCATCCACACATTGCCTCACTGCCCTCCTCACACTGCACTCCACACACTGCCTCACTGAACTCCTCACACTGCACTCCACACACATTGCCTCACACTGCACTCCATCCACACACTACTTCACACTGCACGCCACACATTGCCTCACTGAACTCCTCACACTGCACTCCATTCACACAGTGACTCACACTGCATTCTACACACACTGAACTCCATTCACACACTGCTCTCCATCCACACACTACCTCACACTGCACTCCACACACTGCACTCCATCCACACACTGCCTCACTGAACACTACACACTGCTCTCCATCCACACACACTGCCTCACACTGCACTCCATCCTCACACTGCACTCCGCACACTGTATGGTGCCTCACATTGCACTCCACACACACACTACCTCACTATACACTACACACACTGTCTCACACTGCACTCCACACACACACTGGACTTCATCCACACACTGCACTCCATCCATACACTGCCTCACACTTCACTCTATCCACACACTGCACTCCATTTACACATTGCCTCACACTGCACTCCATCTACACTGTGTAGCACCTGACATTGCACTCCATCCACACACCGCCTAACACTGCCCTCTATATCCACACACTGCCTCATTTTTGGGTTATGAAAATGGCCCCCCTATTGCCAGTACACACAGTAATAATCACTACTGTGTGTACTCAGGCGAAGCCCAGGTTGTAATGTGTGTCTGTCATCCATTGCAGCCCAGGCCTCATTCCGTGCCGTGCTCTCACCAGCAGGTGCAATGCATTGACATTGCAAGCTGGACTGAATAGAAGAGCACATAAGCCAAGCACCTTCCCCCAGCCTGTCCTTATCTACATACTCATCCCACAGCTGAGCTGTGATCTTCAGAGGAACCAGGTTTGTATTTACTGCTTTTTTAGTTCCTGTGAAAGGGGCACATATCTGGGCTATATTTACTGTGAAGGGCACATATCTGGATATAACACATCTGGGCATAACTAATGTGAAAGGCAGTGGTGTATCTTGGTTTTGTGCTGCCCTAGGCGAGACTAAACGGGGGCACCCCCCTAATATAAATTTGACCCACCCCTTCCTTGTTAAAAACAATGTGCAGCTAGAGTTAGTACAGTATTAATCCCTCCCTAATTCTCCCCCCTCTAACCACCCAACGGGTCCCAACCCCCTTACCCCAAAAAACAACTAAGTAATAGATTTCTTGTGAATTACTGTAATTTAAGTACTTACAGTTTTTGAAGACACCAGGCTCAGGGATTAGTGCATTGGTGGCCGGGGCCTGGCCTCAGTGTTCACGGTGACAGTGTGCAGGATCCGCTCTGCACTTGGAGGAGATAAGGCTCACCCTAGCGTTGCCGGCCTGTGACTCCACCTCCGTGTGACGTCACAACGGCAATGTGAGGACGCAAAAGGCAGGTGAGGTCAGGAGGAAGTCAGGAGGGGGAGGAAGTAAGTTTTTCAACTCCTTCACTATGCGGCGCCGGCAATGCCGCTCGCATAATGAAGGATCGGACAAGGGGCAAAAAATATATTTAGCATATTGTGTAACTATCACTAAGCAAACAAGGCATTTTGCCGCCCCCTTTTTCAAGTGCCGCCCTAGGCAAATGCCTTGTTTGCCTTGTGATAGATACACCCCTGGTGAAAGGGGCACATATCTGGGCTATATTTACTGTGAAGGGCACATATCTGGATATAACACATCTGGGCATAGCTACTGTGAGTGGGCTCATCTGGGCATAACTAATGTGAAAGGGGCACATATCTGGGCATAACTACTCTGAGGGGGAATATCTGGGCATAGCAACTGTGAAGGAGGCACATATATCTGAGCATTACTTCTGTGAAGGGGGCACAGTGTGGGCATTACTACTGTGAAGGGGGGCATATGGATATAACTACAGTGAAGGGGGCATATGTGGGCATTACTACTGTGAAGGGGACACAGTGTGGAAATTACTACTATGTGCTGGGGGAAATCTCTAAAGTTGGGAGATATGCTGTGAGGGTGGATTTAGGCGATACAAATACTGTGAGGGGGCACTAAAAAGGCAAAACTACTGAGTGGGTGGGGGTAGTTGCTGTGGGGCCCAGCATTTCTAGTTAAGCCTCTGCACTGCATGTTGCTTAACCCCTTAAGGACCGAGGACGTACCGGTACGCCCTATTTCCCGAGTCCTTAAGGACCGAGGACGTACCGGTACGTCCTGACTTAAAATCTGCATTCCGGCGCCGCAGGGGTTAATCGGAACGGGACGCCGGCTGAAATCATTCAGCCGGCATCCCGTAACAACGCAGGGGGGGGTCATTGGACCCCCCCGTATCGGCGATCGCAGAAAACCGCAGGTCAATTCAGACCTGCGGTTTTCTGCGTTTCCGGTCCATTCGGGTGTCCTGTGACCCGATGAACCGGAAAAAGACTGCGATCGGTGGCGTAATTTTACACCACCAATCGCAGTCCGAGGATTTGCAGAGGCGGAGCTGGCCCTGGTGCTGAACGCCGCTGTCCAGGGTGCTGATTGGTGCAGGGGAGAGAGGCGCGAGATTCAAACTTCCTGCGCTCCTCTCTCCCCTCCTCTTCCTGTCCAGCACCCTGACCGTGCAGCATCGTCCAGCACCAGCTCCTGTGTCCCCCTAAATCGGCATCCATCACCCTCCTGCACCCATCGCCACCCAGGTAGGTTAGGGTCAGTGAGGGAGAGGCACCGTTAGGCAGGGAAAGAAGGGAAAAGTTAGAAAAAAAAAAAAAAAAAACACATTTATTCCAAACTTTTTTTTTTTACAACTTTCAGACCCCAGACCCCACGCCACTTGCCCCCCCCGCATCCCCCCCACCACCAGCCCCCCCCCCACCACCAGCCCCCCCCCCCCACCCACCAACCCCCTCCACCAGACCCTTCCCCCACCACCACATTTTTTTTTTTCTGCGTGCGCTGACTGGCCGGCACTTTTTAGCGTCCGTCCACTGTTAGCGCATCGCCCGCCCCACCACCCCACCGACCGCTGATCAGCGTTGAACCGCAGATCAGCAAGTTTGAACTTTTTTTTTTTTTTTTTTTTCCTAACACTTGCCCATTTTTTTTGCCTGGACTTTTTAGTACGTGAACACCCGTGCCCCCACACACACGCACATAGAATAAAGGTTTACACGCACGCACATACACACGCACACACACACACCCATGGCCCGCCGGGTGTTCTCAGCCGAGGAGGCATATGCCCAGATTGCCTCCGACTCTGAGAGCCCCAGTGAGGATGAGGATGACCCCACGTTCCTTTTGTCATCCGCATCCTCCTCATCATCATCGGATGACGATGAGCCACCAAGGCAGCGGAGACGCCGCCAGGCGGAGCCAGGGGCCACACATGCTAGGGATCCTGTGGCCCACCCTAGTACGAGCCGCCCTGGGGTTCGTACTGGCAATCCTGGAATCCAGATTCCCACAGTGGGGTTTACTGAAATAGACTTTTTTAGTTTTTTTTTCAGTAACCCACTGGTGAATTTGATGGTGGAGCAGACGAATCTGTACGCCCAACAGTTCGTCGCTCAAAACCCAGGCTCAGTTTTGGCTAGACCCGGTGGCTGGACGCCGGTCAGTGCAGCCGAGATGAGGACATTTTGGGGCCTCGTGCTGCATATGGGTCTAGTCCAAAAACCCAGGGTCAGGCAATACTGGAGTGGGGACGTCCTATACCAGACCCCACTGTACAGTATGGTCATGACACGTCACCGGTTTGAGGCCATCCGGAAATGTCTGCATTATTCCGATAATGCAGCATGTCCCCCCCCGAGGTGATCCTGCCTATGACCGGCTGTACAAGATACGGCCGGTCATCGATCACTTTGGGGCCACATTTCAGCAGGCCTACGTACCTGGAAGGGAGGTCGCGGTTGATGAGTCTCTCGTTGCGTTCAAGGGGAGACTCAGTTTCCGCCAATACATTCCCACAAAGCGGGCGAGGTATGGCGTGAAGCTATACAAAATTTGTGAGAGTACCTCAGGGTACACTTACAAATTTCGTGTGTACGAGGGGCGAGATTCCCGGATTCAACCACCAGAATGTCCCCCCACTCTGGGTGTTACCGGGAAACTCGTGTGGGACCTTATGTACCCACTGCTGGATAAGGGTTACCACTTGTACGTGGACAACTTTTATACCAGCATTCCCTTGTTCAGGTCCCTTGCCGCCAGATCCACGTTCGCTTGTGGGACCGTGCGGAAAAATCAACGCGGCCTCCCTGCCTACCCCCTCCAGGTACCTATCCCCAGGGGTGAGACCCGTGCACTTACCAGTGGAAACCTGTTGCTGGTCAGGTATAAGGACAAGAGGGATGTCCTTATGCTGTCCACAATCCACGGTAACAGCACCACCCCAGTCCCTGTGCGAGGTACCGCGGCAACGGTCCTCAAGCCCGATTGTATCGTCGACTACAATCGGTATATGGGAGGAGTTGATCTCTCTGATCAAGTCCTCACGCCATATAACGCCATGCGCAAAACCCGGGCATGGTACAAAAAAGTTGCGGTCTACATGGTGCAGGTTGCCATGTACAACTCTTTTGTACTATCCCGAAGCGCTGGCAGCACAGGGACATTCCTCCAATTCTATGAGGCAGTCCTCAAAGACCTGATCTTTTCGGACCGGGAAAGAGCAGGCCGGAGTACCTCGGGAACTGGAGGCGCCCGGATCGTCCCTGGCCAACACTTTCCAGGTGTGGTCCCCCATACTGGAAAGAAGGGACGAACCCAAAAAAAGTGCAGAGTGTGTCACAAGAGGGGGATACGGAAGGACACCACAACTCAATGTGACACGTGCCCCGATCATCCGGGCCTCTGCATTATCGATTGCTTCAGGGAGTATCACACTTCCATGGAGTACTAAATTTTTATAATCCCCAACAGTTCACTAGAGAACATAAAACACTATGGCTCTCAGACTTTGGAGACACGAAAACAATTTTTCTTTCCCCAAAAAATATTAGTTTTAGTGCAGGCATCCTCAAACTGCGGCCCTCCAGATGTTGTAAAACTATAACTCCCAGCATGCCCAGACAACCTACAGCCATCATCAGGGCATGGTGGGAATTGTAGTTTTACAACATCTGGAGGGCCGCAGTTTTAGGATGCCTGCTTAGTGTCTCCAAAGTCTGAGAGCCATACATATTGGGCATCGTCGCGTGCGTAAAAGTCGTCGCTATAAAAATAACTTTTTACCAAACGCCTCGGATGAACGGTGTTAAAAATATAAAATAAAAACGGTGCCAAAACACCTATTTTTGGGCAAAATTTAAATTTAAATCCATTTTGCCGGTAATAAAGCAAGGGTTAACAGCCAAACAAAACTAAACATTTATTGCCCCAATTCTGTAGTTTGCAGAAACACCCCATATGTGGTCGTAAATGGCTATATAGCCGCACGGCAGGGCATAGAACGAAGGGAACTCCATACGGTTTCTGGAAGGCAGATTTTGATGGACAGTTTTTTTTTTTTACACCATGTCCCATTAGAAGCCCCCCCTGATGTAGCCTAGACTAGAAACTCCAAAAAAGTGACCCCATCTAAGAAACTACACCCCTCAAGGTATTCAAAAATTACTTTACAAACTATGTTAACCCTTTAGGTGTTCCACAAAACTAAATAGCGAATGTAGAAACAATTTTAGTATTAAATTTTTTTGTTACATTGCCTCAAAAAAGAGTAATATAGAGCAACCAAAAATCTAATTTACCCCAAAAATTGTCCCAAAACAACAACCACCTTATCCCGTAGTTTCCTAGATGGGGTCACTTTTATGGAGTTTCTACTCTAGGGGTGCATCAGGGGGCTTGAAAGGGTACATGGTGTAAATAAACCAGTCCAGCAAAATCTGCCTTCCAAAAACCGTATGGCGTTCCCCTTCTTCTATGTCCTGCCGTTTAGCCAAACAGTAGTTTACGACCACATATGGGGTGTTTTTGCAAACTACAGAATCAGGGCAACCCATTTTGAGTGTTGTTTGGCAGTTAACCCTTGTTTTACTCCTGGAAAAAATTGATTATATTGGAAAATTTTCCAAAAAATAGAAATTTCGAAATTGTTTCTCCATCTGCCATTAACTCTTGTGGAACACCTAAAGGGTTAACAAAGTTTGTAAACCCAGTTTTGAATACCTTGAGGGGTGTACTTTCTTAGATGGAGTCACTTTTTTGAAATTTCTATTCTAGGGGTGCAACAGGGGGCTTCAAATGGGACATGGTATAAACAAAACCAGTCCTGCAAAATCTGCCTTCCAAAACCCATATGGTGTTCCCCTCCTTCTATGTGCTACCGTTCGGCCAAACAGTAGTTTACGACCACATATGGGGTGTTTTTGCAAACTACAGAATCAGGGCAACCCATTTTGAGTGTTGTTTGGCAGTTAACCCTTGTTTTACTCCTGGAAAAAATTGATTATATTGGAAAATTTTCCAAAAAATAGAAATTTCAAAATTGTTTCTCCATCTGCCATTAACTCTTGTGGAACACCTAAAGGGTTAACAAAGTTTGTAAACCCAGTTTTGAATACCTTGAGGGGTGTACTTTCTTAGATGGAGTCACTTTTTTGAAATTTCTATTCTAGGGGTGCAACAGGGGGCTTCAAATGGGACATGGTATAAACAAAACCAGTCCTGCAAAATCTGCCTTCCAAAACCCATATGGTGTTCCCCTCCTTCTATGTGCTACCGTTCGGCCAAACAGTAGTTTACGACCACATATGGGGTGTTTTTGCAAACTACAGAATCAGGGCAACCCATTTTGAGTGTTGTTTGGCAGTTAACCCTTGTTTTACTCCTGGAAAAAATTGATTATATTGGAAAATTTTCCAAAAAATAGAAATTTCTAAATTGTTTCTCCATCTGCCATTAACTCTTGTGGAACACCTAAAGGGTTAACAAAGTTTGTAAACCCAGTTTTGAATACCTTGAGGGGTGTACTTTCTTAGATGGAGTCACTTTTTTGAAATTTCTATTCTAGGGGTGCAACAGGGGGCTTCAAATGGGACATGGTATAAACAAAACCAGTCCTGCAAAATCTGCCTTCCAAAACCCATATGGTGTTCCCCTCCTTCTATGTGCTACCGTTCGGCCAAACAGTAGTTTACGACCACATATGGGGTGTTTCTGCAAACTACAGATTCAGGGCAACCCATTTTGAGTGTTGTTTGGCAGTTAACCCTTGTTTTACTCCTGGAAAAAATTGATTATATTGGAAAATTTTCCAAAAAATAGAAATTTCAAAATTGTTTCTCCATCTGCCATTAACTCTTGTGGAACACCTAAAGGGTTAACAAAGTTTGTAAACCCAGTTTTGAATACCTTGAGGGGTGTACTTTCTTAGATGGAGTCACTTTTTTGAAATTTCTATTCTAGGGGTGCAACAGGGGGCTTCAAATGGGACATGGTATAAACAAAACCAGTCCTGCAAAATCTGCCTTCCAAAACCCATATGGTGTTCCCCTCCTTCTATGTGCTACCGTTCGGCCAAACAGTAGTTTACAACCACATATGGGGTGTTTCTGCAAACTACAGAATCAGGGCAACCCATTTTGAGTGTTGTTTGGCAGTTAACCCTTGTTTTACTCCTGGAAAAAATTGATTATATTGGAAAATTTTCCAAAAAATAGAAATTTCAAAATTGTTTCTCCATCTGCCATCAACTCTTGTGGAAGACCTAAAGGGTTAATAAAGTTTGAAAAAACAGTTTTGAATACCTTGAGGGGTGTAGTTTCTAGAATGGGGTCATTTTTGGGAGGTTTCTATTATCTAAGCCTCACAATATGACTGCAAACCTGAACTGGTCCATAAAAAGTGGGATTTTGAAGATTTCTCAAAAATTTCAAATTTTGCTTCTAAACTTCTAAGCATTGTAACATCCCCAAAAAATAAAATATCATTCCCAAAACAATTCAAACATGAAGTAGACATATGGGGAATGTAAAGTCATCACAATTTTTGGGGGTATTACTATGTATTACAGAAGTAGAGAAACTGAAACTTTGAAATTTGCTAATTTTTCAAAATTTTTGGTAAAAAATGTATTTTTTTATGCAAAAAAATTAACTTTTTTGACCCAATTTTAGCAGTGTCATGAAGTACAATATGTGACGAAAAAACAATCTCAGAACGGCCTGGGTAAGTCGAAGCGTTTTAAAGTTATGAGCACTTAAAGTGACACTGGTCAGATTTGCAAAAAATGGCCTGGTCCTTAAGGTGAAAATGAGCCTGGTCCTTAAGGGGTTAAAGGGGTTATCCGAGTTCAGAGCTGAACCCGGACATACCTCCATTTTCACCCGGGCAGCCCCCCTGACTTGAGCATCGAAGCAGTTCATGCTCCGATGCTCTCCTTTGCCCTGCGCTAAATCGTGCAGGGCAAAGGCATTTTTAGGAGTTCTGGTGACGTACCGGGGCTCTTCATGGGTCTGCCAAGAAGCCCGGTGACATCACCGGCACTGATGGGTGGGCTTCAGCGCTGCCCTAGCCAGTAAAACGGCTGGGGCAGCACTAAAGCCCGCCCATCAGAGCCGGTGATGTCACCGAACACACTGCCGGGTGGAAGTTTCCGCCCGGCAGTTTGTTATGATAAACAAAAGAGCTAGATCGCGCAGGGCAAGGGAGTGCATCGGAGCATGAGATGCTCCAATGCTAGTCTCAGGGATGCTGCCAGGGTGGAAAAAAGGGTATGCCCGGGTTCATCCATACACTAGACCATGCCTTACAATGCACACTGATCCACACACTGCATAGCACCTCACACTGTACTGCATCCACATACAGTACTGCAACCTGTCTCCTTCTGCAATCCTTCCACACAATTAGTACTGCCTCACATTGTATTGCATCCACATACAGTACTACAACCTGTCTCCTTCTCCAATCCTTCCACACACTGTGTAGTGCCTTACACTGTACTGCATCCACATACAGTACCACGACCTGTCTCCTTCTCCAATCCTTCCACACACTGTGTAGTGCCTCACACTGTACTGCATCGACATACAGTACTACAACCCGTCTCCTTCTGCACTCCTTCCACACACTGCGTGGTGCCTCACACTGTACTGCATCCACATACAGTACTACAACCCATCTCCTTCTGCAATCCTTCCACACACTGCGTGGTGCCTCACACTGTACTGCATCCACATACAGTACTGCAACCTGTCTCCTTCTCCAATCCTTCCACACACTGCATAATGTCTTACACTGTACTGCATCCTCATACAGTACTACGACCTGTCTCCTTCTGCAATCCTTCCACACACTGCGTAGTGCTTTACACTGTACTGCATCCTCATACAGTACTGCAACCCTTCTCCTTCTGCAATCCTTCCACACACTGCGTGGTGCCTCACACTGTACTGCATCCACTTACAGTACTACAACCCATCTCCTTCTGCACTCCTTCCACACACTGCGTGGTGCCTCACACTGTACTGCATCCTCATACAGTACTACAACCCGTCTCCTTCTGCACTCCTTCCACACACTGCATAGTGCCTCACACTGTACTGCATCCACATACAGTACTACGACCTGTCTCCTTCTCCAATCTTTCCACACACTGCATAGTGCCTCACACTGTACTGCATCCACATACAGTACTACAACCCGTCTCCTTCTGCAATCCTTCCACACACTGCGTGGTGCCTCACACTGTACTGCATCCACATACAGTACTACAACCCATCTCCTTCTGCACTCCTTCCACACACACTGCGTGGTGCCTCACACTGTACTGCATCCACATACAGTACCACGACCTGTCTCCTTCTCCAATCTTTCCACACACTGCGTGGTGCCTCACACTGTACTGCATCCTCATACAGTACTACAACACGTCTCCTTCTGCACTCCTTCCACACACTGCATAGTGCCTCACACTGTACTGCATCCTCATACAGTACTACAACCCGTCTCCTTCTGCACTCCTTCCACACACTGCATAGTGCCTCACACTGTACTGCATCCTCATACAGTACTACAACCCGTCTCCTTCTGCACTCCTTCCACACACTGCGTGGTGCCTCACACTGTACTGCATCCACATACAGAACTACAACCCATCTCCTTCTGCACTCCTTCCACACACTGCGTGGTGCCTCACACTGTACTGCATCCACATACAGTACTACGACCTGTCTCCTTCTCCAATCTTTCCACACACTGCGTGGTGCCTCACACTGTACTGTATCCGCATACAGTTCAGAAAAAATTGATATTCATATATGATCACTCGCATGAGTCATAGAAAATAGTGATTAGTGATCTGGATTATTTAAGACTTAACTTTTACTTTTTAATATAAAATAGGTGAGATACATCCCTCAAAATAACAATAAAGCTGAATACACAATACTGTTTCCAATGCCCCACAATCAAAGGGGGCCTTAGTGAAAATGGTAACCCCAGGCAGTGTCAGACACAGGAGGTAACAAGAGCCGGTATGCACTAGTACCCGAGATGCACAATAAAGCAAGGCGGCAGCAATAGATGTGCATAAAAAGGGAGCTGAATACACAATGCCGCTTTCCACTTCCCCAATGTTGGAGGGGACTGTGAGAAAACGGTAACAGCTGTGTCCACAATTACTCAGACAGTGTGGAACACTAGAAGGTAACAAGAGCTGCTATAAGGGCCGTCTTTAACAAGGGGCAAAAGGGGCAGCTGCCCCGGGCCCAGTTGCTTCTGGGGGGCCCAAGGCAGTAGTGATGTCCGGTTCATGAACTAATCGTTCTTTTGAATTGATTGAGTTCACTAAACCGGAGGAGTCGATTCACCTGAGCTGATCCGTGTGAAGCTGCTCAGTCTGAGTCAGTGAGTCACACAGCACACAATAGCAGAGCCGCTGACGCTGGCAGCAGGGAGGGGAGGGGCTCGGGAGGAGCGTAATCTGATCCTAGAGTGGAAGCTGCTTCTGCCAGCCCCTCCCCTCCCCGCCCACCAACCAATCAGAGCTGAGGCAAGCACTAGCGGCTCTGAGTCACACAAGTACACAGGGTGTCTAAGAATCAAATGAGTCACAGGTTAAAAGAATCTAAAGATCCGACTTAGGCTACATGCACACGACCATGCCATTTTTTGGGGTCCGCAAACCGCAGATCCGCAAAAAAAACTAAGGCGCCCGTGTTGCCTTCCGCAATTTGCGGAACGAGCGCCAGCAATATAAATGCCTATTCTTGTCCGCAAATCGCGGACAAGAATAGGACATGTTATATTTTTTTGCGGTGCCGTGGAACGGAGCCACGGATGCGGACAGCACATGGAGTGCTGTCCGCATCTTTTGCGGCTCCATTGAAATGAATGGGTCCGCATTCGAGATGCGGACCCAAACAACGTCCGTGTGCATGAGGCCTTAGTTAGAAACTTATTCTTTTCTTTGAGTTAAAAGAACCGTGAGTCAGAGTCACTAGAACAGTTTACACTGAGGCTGATGACCAGGCTGCAGCAGTGATAAGATTAAGGGACAGGAGCAGACAGATGACTGTGAAGACCATGCGATCTGTTGCTCAGAAGCCATGAGATTGTAAGGCTACTTTCACACTAGCAGCAGGACGGATCCGACAGGCTGTTCACCCTGTTGGATCCGTCCTGCCGTTATTTCACCGGACCGCCACTCCGTCCCCATTGACTATAAGGCACCCTAACTGAATCCTGACCCATTCATTTCTATGGGGCTGTTCACATGAGCGGTGATTTTCACACATCACTTGTGCGTTGCGTGAAAATCACAGCATGCTCCTTTTTGTGCGTTTTTCACGCAATGCACGCCCCATAGAAGTGAATGGGGTTGCGTGAAAATCGCAAGCATCCGCAAGCAAGTGTGGATGCGGTGCGATTTTCACGCACGGTTGCTAGGAGACGATCGGGGTGGAGACCCGATCATTATTATTTTCCCTTATAACATGATTGGGTCTCTTTCACCTTAGCACATACAGTTTTCCCTGTGCATTCACTTCACTTGGTTGTACTACTGTCAGACTGCTGTCACTGTGGGTAACAATCACTCAGTCAGAGAGCTCAGACAATGTACCAAGAGCCTAGTGAACCGAAGCATCCGCGCATGCGCACCACCTAAGCTCTTTGGTTCACTTGCGTCTCAGCTCAGCAGTCAGTAGACTCAGCGAGTGAACCGAAGATCCGATTCATGAATTGGTTCATTTGAAAGATCCGAACTTCCCATCTCTACAAGGCAGCTTCCTCTTGAGCCCTGCTAGCCACTGCCCCGGCTGTCAGGCTGTCAGCTACACAGGGGGTGCTGCCATGCCATGCATGCCGGCACTCCAGGCACCGTACTGTGAGAGCTGTGATTCTCTAGGACCTTAGATGACATCATAACCATGTGACCAGTAACCTAGCAATATTTGTGGTCACATGGCTATGAGGTCATCAAGGTCCTTTCGAGTGTTGCTGTAGGAGAAGTTTGCCTTAACTGTGGAGCTTTTTTTGTGAAGATTACATCAGAAAAAGGTGATGGGCTGTTATGCTAATATACTGTAAACTACTGTATAGTGGGGTGCTGTATACTGTGGGGGCATGTCTACTGTCGGGGGCTGTATACTGTGTGGGGCTGTATACTTTGGGGTACTGTATACTATGGGGGGCTGTATACTGTGGGCGGTTGTATACTGTGGGTGCTGTATATTGTGTAATGCTATACTGCTGTACTGTATAGTGTGGGGTGCTGTATTGTGTATAGTTTGGGGTGCTTTATACGGTGATGTGCTATACTGCTCTACTGTATACTGTGAGGTGTTGTATACTGTGGGGTGCTTTATACTGTGGGCTGCTATACTGCTCTACTATATACTGTGGGGTGCTGTATACTGTATAGTGTGGGATGCTATACTGCATACTGTGGGTTGCTGTATACTATAGGCTTCTATACTGCATACTGTGGGGTGCTGGGGTGCACTGTAACGCTAGGGTGAGCCGAGCCCTGGTCTCCTTCCTGCAGAGCGGTGCCCACTTCCAGCCTGAGCCCAGATGCCCATGATCCTGAGCCGCTGGAGTCTTCAGAACTGGAAGTATTTACAGTCATTCACTGGACTCTACCAGATGTGTGCATTTTTTGTGTGTGTGTTGTGGTGGAGGGCGTGATTGCCTGCTAAGGTGTGGGAAGGCGGGATCCAGGGGGCCCAAGTAAATTTTTGCCCAGGGTCCAATCAATATCAAAGATGGCCCTGGCTGGTATGCACTGATACCCAAAATGCACAAAGATGAGGCAACAGCAATGGTGTATGCTAGCACCTTATGTGCAAAATACAAACATTTGATGCAGACAAAGGCATTTCACAGTGTATACATAATGCACAACGACACACAACAAAACAACAGAAAACATACAATGACTTGGGTGTCAAAAGAAACCGTGCAGCATAACATGCACAGTTACACCCATATTATGAGGTGCACGGCGGCACCACTGAAACCCCGTGTCCTACCCTACAGATGGTGGATTCTCCAGACACCTCCGTTTCGATGTTTCTGGTCAGGGTTGTCCAGTCCGACGGTTGAGGGTCGGTACAATGTACAGGGATCACAGGAAGATGTTCCTTTCTATCCCTAGAAGACCCTTGGGACCCTACAATAACCCTTTGGTCTAACCACGGGGTGTCCCACCAGTTGGGCCCCCGTCCGGAACCTAACCCTGGAATTGCATTCCCTATTTAGCCCTGAGAAGATCTCAACATGCATGTTTCTGAGGCAAAAAACAGTCCTCTCATCAGGGGAGTATATATAATGGGCCAAAAGATGTAATTTGCTTGCCGGAGATGATGTATACCGCCAAGCCAAATGCTGGGAGTAATAGTCACCTGCTAGTACAAAAAGCCACCAGGAGCAATGGTTCCCAAGTGGAGTAGAGTGCACAGATAGGTGCACGACATAAAGGGAAAAGGAGAAGAGGAACAGATGAAGAAACCCCCTCCCTTCTTGCGGTATGCAGCTTGAGGCAGCGGGCACTGATGTTACCTGGTCTTTGCAGGAGCCCGCCTCTCTTTTAAAGCATCGCGTCGGCAAATCCGCGCAACGCACGCCACGATGGCGTCAGCCGTCGCAAGGTATAGAGGTGGCCTTTTATGACGTCTGCCCTCACATGGTGTAAGCATGGCGCATGCGCATCAGTATGTGTGCACGACGCGCAATGTAATGACGTAAGTCATCGCGAGGAGTCGAGGCGGCGCATGCGTAGGATAGTCTACCAGGATCCAAAATGCACCACACATGGATCGATGTTCAATGCGCCCGTGCCAGTGGCACATAGTTGAAATAGGACACCGCGCAGGCGCGTCGCCTCCAATATATGTGCTATAACCTAGGATACACTGCTATTTTACCAGGCATCATAATTCTCACGCTAACATAGATAGCATGTGAACAGGTTCTACAGTATAGACAATATAGGCGTGGGGGCACTTTCCACCAAATGTACACTGTGGACCCATATGGGACATAAAGCGGACACAGTATAGATATATATATGTAGTTGGGCATTGATATATAAGCACCGTATGGGTGCGCATCTATGGGCATCAGGATATATGTCCATACGATGTGCACCCAGACAACCCTGATATGGTTGTATATTAGTTAGTTAATGGTATTTGTGGTGGTTTGATATTTTAATTTCTTGACCCAAAGGAGAATGGTGGGCACCACAAAAGGTGGAGTCCATTCCACCAAATTATAAAGGGGGATTCTTCATTGAGACAGACAGTACAAGAAGCAGCCGAAATGGAGCTGTTCGTTCAGGCCTCTGGGGTATACTGTATCGAGTTGGAATGTCCAGCGTGCTTCCCGCTGTAGTAGGAGGCGGTCCCAATCCCCGCCACGTGTGGGTGGTAGGATTTTGTCAATACCTACAGCTCTAATACTGCTGGGATCCCAGCCATGATTGTCATTCACGTGCCGGGCCACTGGTGTATCACGCTATCCACATACAGTACTACAACCTGTCCTCTACTGCACTCCTTCCACACACTGCATAGTGCCTCACACTGCACTCTACCACAGATACTCTGACACAGCACTCCATTTATACAGTCAGGTCCATAAATATTGGGACATCGACACAATTCTAACATTTTTGGCTCTATACACCACCACAATGGATTTTAAATGAAACAAACAAGATGTGCTTTAACTGCAGACTGTCAGGTTTAATTTGAGGGTATTTATATCCAAATCAGGTGTAGGAATTACAACAGTTTGCATATGTGCCTCCCACTTGTTAAGGGACTAAAAGTAAAGGGACAATTGGCTTCTCAGCTGTTACATGGCCAGGTGTGTGTTATTCCATCATTATCCCAATTACAATCAGCAGATAAAAGGTCCAGAGTTCATTTCAAGTGTGCTATTTGCATTTGGAATCTGTTGCTGTCAACACTCAAGATGAGATCCAAAGAGCTGTCACTATCAGTGAAGCAAGCCATCATTGGGCTAAAAAAACAAAACAAACCCATCAGAGAGAAAAAACATTAGGCATGACCAAAACAACTGTTTGGAACATTCTTAAAACGAAGGAACGCACCGGTTCGCTCAGCAACAGCAAAAGACCCGGGAGACCATGGAAAACAACTGAGGTGGATGACCGAAGAATTCTTTCCCTGGTGAAAAAAACACCCTTCATAACAGTTGGCCAGATGAAGAACACTCTCCTGGTTCTCTTGTATTTATTGATGATGTGACGGCTAACAAAAGCAGCAGGATGAATTCTGAAGTGTTTCGGGCAATATTATCTGCTCATATTCAGCTAATGCTTCAGAACTCATTGGATGGCGCTTCACAGTGCAGATGGACAATGGCCCAAAGCATAATGCAAAAGCAACCAAAGAGTTTTTTAAGGGAAAGAAGTGGAATGTTATGCAATGGCCAAGTCAATCACCTGACCTGAATCCCATTGAGCATACATTTCACTTGCTGAAGACAAAACTGAAGGGAAAATGCCCCTAGAACAAGCAGGAACTGAAGACAGTTGGAATAGAGGCCTGGCAGAGCATCACCAGGGATGAAACCCAGTGTCTGGTGATGTCTATGCGTTCCAGACTTCAGGCTATAATTGACTGCAAAGGATTTGCAACCAAGTATTAAAAAGTGAAAGTTTGATTTATGAATTTTATTCTGTCCCATTACTTTTGGTTCCTTAACCCCTTAAGGACACAGCCTTATTTCACCTTAACCCCTTAAGGACACAGGGCGTACAGGTACGCCCTTGTGCCCTGGTACTTAAGGACACAGGCGTACATGTACGCCCTGTGCATTTTCGATCACTGCCGTGCGGCTGGCAGTGATCGGAACCCGGTGCCTGCTCAAATCATTGAGCAGGCACCTAGGCTAAATGCGCGGGGGGGTCCCGTGACCCCCCCATGTCGGCGATCGCGGCAAACCGCAGGTCAATTCAGACCTGCGGTTTGCTGCGATTTCTGCAGTTTCTGATCCCCGCGATCAGAAACTTTAGGATAAAAAATTGTTTCCTGTATCCCTCCCCCCTGCACCCCTGAGTTGTTCGAGCACGGTGGGAGGTGCAGGGGGAGGGTTGCGGGCGGTGCGGGAGGCGGGCGGTGCGGTAGGCGGGATCGCGATCCCCCGCCCGCCTCCCATTGCGTAATCGTTGGCGTCTAGTGGGTATACCAGGGTGCCAGCACATTGCTGGCACCCTGGTATAAACGGCTGACATCGGTGATGCGATGTCAGCCGTTTAACCCTTTCCATACAGCGGTCCGTACGGACCGCTGTATGGAAAAGGTTAACAGTAAGAGGGAGCTCCCTCCCTCTCCGATCGGGGGGCTGCTGTGCCTTTGCAGTCCCCCGAATGGAGAGGGAGAGAGCTCCCAGGCAGCCCCCCAAGCCCCGTCCTTACCCTTCCCCGTCTGCGCAGTTCTGGCCACTACTGAGCAGACGGGGAAGGTTCCCATGGCAACAGGACGCCTTCTCAGGCGTCCTGCTGTCCATGGTGCTGAACAGATCTGTGCTGAAAGCATAGATCTGTTCAGACAAAGTGTAAGTAAAATACAGTACAGTACAATATATATTGTACTGTACTGTATTATGCAGACATCAGACCCACTGGATCTTCAAGAACCAAGTGGGTCTGGGTCAAAAAAAAAGTGAAAAAAGTGAAAAATAAAGTAAAAATCAAAAAACACATTTATCACTGATTAAAAATGAAAAAAATTAAATTCCCTACACATGTTTGGTATCGCCGCGTCCGTAACGACCTGATCTATAAAACGGTAATGTTACTTTACCCGAACGGTGAACGCCATAAAAATAAAAAATTAAAAACTATGATGAAATTGGAATTTTGCCCACCTTACTTCCCAAAAAAGGTAATAAAAGTGATCAAAAAAGTCGCATCTACGCCAAAATTGTAACAATCAAACCGTTATCTCATCCCGCAAAAATCATACCCTACCCATGATAATCGCCCAAAAACTGAAAAAGTTATGGCTCTTAGACTATGGAAACACTAAAACATGATTTCTTTTGTTTCAAAAATGAAATCATTGTGTAAAACTTACATAAATAAAAAAAAAGTATACATATTAGGTATCGCCGCGTCCGTATTGACCGGCTCTATAAAAATATCACATGACCTAACCCCTCAGATGACCACCGTAAAAAAATAAAAATAAAAACGGTGTAAAAAAAGCCATTTTTTGTCATCTTCCGTCACAAAAAGTGTAATAGCAAGCAATCAAAAAGTCATGTGCACCCCAAAATAGTGCCAATCAAACCGTCATCTCATCCCACAAAAAATGAGACCCTACATAAGATAATCGCCCAAAAATTTAAAAAACTATGGCTCTTAGACTATGGAGACACTAAAACATTTTTTTTGTTTTAAAAATGAAATTATTGTGTAAAACGTACATAAATAAAAAAAATTGTATACATATTGGGTATCACCGCGTCCGTGACAACCTGCTCTATAAAATTACCACATGATCTAACCTGTCAGATGAATGGTGTAAATAACAAAAAAAAAAAACGGTGCCAAAAAAGCAATTTCTTGTTACCTTGCCGCACAAAAAGTGTAATATAGAGCAACCAAAAATCATATGTACCCTAAACTTGTACCAACAAAACTGCCACCCTATCCCGTAGTTTCTAAAATGGGGTCACTTTTTTGGAGTTTCTACTCTAGGGGTGCATCAGGGGGCTTCAAATGGGACATGGTGTCAAAAAAACCAGTCCAGCAAAATCTGCCTTCCAAAAACCGTATGGCATTCCTTTCCTTCTGCGCCCTGCCATGTGACCGTACAGCGGTTTACGACCACATATGGGGTGTTTCTGTAAACGACAGAATCAGAGCCATAAATAACGAGTTTTGTTTGGCTGTTAACCCTTGCTTTGTAACTGGGAAAAAAATATTAAAATGGAAAATCTGCCAAAAAAGTGAAATTTTGAAATTGTATCTCTATTTTCCATTAAATCTTGTGCAACACCTAAAGGGTTAACAAAGTTTGTAAAATCAGTTTTGTATACCTTGAGGGGTGTAGTTTCTTAGATGGGGTCACTTTTATGGAGTTTCTACTCTAGGGGTGCATCAGGGGGGCTTCAAATGGGACATGGTGTCAAAAAAACTGTCCAGCAAAACATGCCTTCCAAAAACCAAACGGCGCACCTTTCACTCTACGCCCCGCTGTGTGGCCGTACAGTAGTTTACGGCCACATATGGCGTGTTTCTGTAAACGGCAGAGTCAGGGCAATAAAGATACAGTCTTGTTTGGCTGTTTACCCTTGCTTTGTTAGTGGAAAAAATGGGTTAAAATGGAAAATTAGGCAAAAAAATGAAATTCTCAAATTTCATCCCCATTTGCCAATAACTCTTGTGCAACACCTAAAGGGTTAACAAAGTTTGTAAAATCAGTTTTGAATACCTTGAGGGGTGTAGTTTCTTAGATGGGGTCACTTTTATGGAGTTTCTACTCTAGGGGTGCATCAGGGGGCTTCAAATGGGACATGGTGTCAAAAAACCAGTCCAGCAAAACCTGCCTTTCAAAAACCAAACTGCGCACCTTTCACTCTACGCCCCGCTGTGTGTCCGCACAGTAGTTTACGGCCACATATGGGGTGTTTCTGTAAACGGCAGAGTCAGGGCAATAAAGATACAGTCTTGTTTGGCTGTTAACCCTTGCTTTGTTAGTGGAAAAAATTGGTTAAAATGGAAAATTAGGCAATAAAATGAAATTCTCAAATTTCATCCCCATTTGCCAATAACTCTTGTGCAACACCTAAAAGGTTAACAAAGTTTGTAAAATCAGTTTTGAATACCTTGAGGGGTGTAGTTTATAGAATGGGGTCATTTTTGGGTGGTTTCTATTATGTAAGCCTCGCAAAGTGACTTCAGAGCTGTAGTGGTCCCTAAAAATTGGGTTTTTGTAAATTTCTGAAAAATTTCAAGATTTGCTTCTAAACTTCTACGCCTTGTAACATCCCCAAAAAATAAAATATCATTCCCAAAATAATTCAAACATGAAGTAGACATATGGGTAATGTAAAGTCATCACAATTTTTAAGGGTATTACTATGTATTACAGAAGTAGAGAAACTGAAACTTTGAAATTTGCTAATTTTTCCCAATTTTTGGTAAATTTGACATTTTTTTATGCAAAAAAAAATTTTTTTTTTAACTTTATTTTACCAGTGTCATGAAGTACAATATGTGACGAAAAAACAATCTCAGAATGGCCTGGATAAGTCAAAGCGTTTTAAAGTTATCATCACTTAAAGTGACACTGGTCAGATTTTCAAAAAATGGCCTGGTCCTAAGGTGTAAAAAGGCTGTGTCCCTAAGGGGTTAAGGACCAGGCCATTTTTTGCAAATCTGACCAGTGTCACTTTAAGTGTTGATAACTTTAAAACTCTTTGTCTTATCCAGGCCATTCTGAGATTGTTTTTTCATCACATACTGTACTTCATAACACTGGTAAAATGAAGTAAAAAAAAAAAAATCATTTTTATTTATAAAAAAATACCAAATTTACCAAAAATGTGTAAAAAATTGCTAATTTCTTCTATAATACATAGTAATACCTACTAAAATAGTTATTACTTTACATTCCCCATATGTCTACTTCATGTTTGGATCAATTTGGGAATGATATTTTATTTTTGGGGGATGTTACAAGGCTTAGAAGTTTAGAAGCAAATCTTGAAATTTTTCAGAAATTTTAAAAAACCCACTTTTTAGGGACCAGTTCAGGTCTGAAGTCACTTTGTGAGGCTTACATAAAAGAAACCACCCAAAAATGACCCCATTCTAGAATCTACACCCCTCAAGGTATTCAAAACTGATTTTACAAACGTTGTTAACCCTTTAGGTGTTCCACAAGAGTTAATGGCAAATGGTGATAAAATTTCAGAATTTAGCTTTTTAGCAAATTTTCCATTTTAATCCAATTTTTCCAGTAACAAAGCAAGGGTTAACAGCCAAACAAAATGCTATATTTATTGCCCCGATTCTGTAGTTTGCAGAAACACCCCATATGTGGCCATAAACTACTGTACGGGCACACAGTAGGGCGTAGAGTGAAAGGTGCGCCGTATGGTTTTTGGAAGGCAGATTTTGCTGAACAGTTTTTTTTTACACCATGTCCCATTTGAAGCCCCCCTGATGCACCCCTAGAGTAGAAACTTCATAAAAGTGACCCCATCTAAGAAACTACACCCATCAAGGTATTCAAAACTTATTTTACAAACTTTGTTAATGTGGCGGAACCCGCCTCGCCACTGGGCATTGGAGAGGCCTGGCTTCCCGCCTTCTACCTGCTGACTATGGCCCCTGGTAAATTTGTACGTTTGAATGCAATTTGGGCATGTGGTATTTTATATTGCTACTACTGGCCCTTTAAGGACCATCCGTGGACATATTATGACTTTTAGGAACAATTCCCTTTAAGACTGTGTAGCAGATTGCATTCAGGCTGTCTTAAATATTATGTATGTTATTATGGGTTTGGTTAAATTGTATTGCGATGTATTGTAAACTGTATATATCTTGCTCTTACTGTAATGTTTACTATGTTAAAGGAATTGCTGTTCTGTGCCTCTTCTCCTCCCCATTTTTCCTGTCCCATTGTTTCCCTAGCAAGGTGTTGTCTCAGGGACACTGGGAGACCAGTTTAAACCAGCTGCTCTGTCCCTCCTCAATCTCCCATCAGCCCTTGCTATTGTCTGGCCCCACCCTTCCTTGAACCATAGTCCTCCATGTGCCCTATTGTATGTAAATGAGGCTGTTGGGGGGGGGGGGTTTAAAGTAGGTGTGCTATGTCTAAATAAAGTCAGTTCCTGTTTTAACCCTCAAAGTGAAGTGTCTCATTCTTGGGGGGAGGATTTATGGTATGCTGTTCCAGTTTGACTGCTAGGAGCTTAAACCTATTTGTATGGTTTCCTATTCAACTGTCTATCTACAGCATTCATATGCTTTAGAGGATTTATATGCTTCTTCGGTTCGGTGATGGTGGTGTCTGCCAGAGTGCTTGGAAACCTCAGGAAACGCTAGGAGCATCCATCAACGGAGGTACTCAGTCGGGGTGCCAGGTGATCCGTTACAGTTAACCCTTTAGGTGTTGCACAAGATTTAATGGAAAATAGAGATACAATTTCAAAAATGATTTTCCATTTTAACATTTTTTTTCCAGTTACAAAGCAAGGGTTAACAGCCAAACAAAACTCAATATTTATGGCCCTGATTCTGTAGTTTACAGAAACACCCCATATGTGGTTGTAAACTGCTGTATGGGCACACGGCAGGGCGCAGAAGGAAAGGAATGCCATACGGTTTTTGGAAGGCAGATTTTGCTGGACTGTTTTTTTTTGACACCATGTCCCATTTGATGCACCCCTAGAGTAGAAACTCCAAAAAAGTGACCCCATTTTATTAACTATGGGATCGGGTGGCAGTTTTGTTGGTACTAGTTTAGGGTACATATGATTTTTGGTTGCTCTAGATTACACTTTTTGTGAAGCAAGGTAACAAGAAATAGCTTTTTTGGCATGTTTTTTTTAATTTTTATTTACAACATTCATCTGACAGGTTAGATCAGTGTCTCCATAGTCTGAGAGCCATAGTTTTTTCAGTTTTTGGACGATTATCTTAGGTTGGGTCTCGCTTGCTATTACACTTTTTGTGACGTAAGATGAGAAAAAATAGCTTTTTTTACACCGTTTTTATTTTTACCTGAGGGGTTAGGTCATGTGATATTTTTATAGAGCCGGTCGATATGGACGCGGCGATACCTAATATGTATGTTTTTTTTTTATTTATGTAAGTTTTACACAATGATTTCATTTTTGAAACAAGAAAAATCATGTTTTAGTGTTTCCATAGTCTAAGAGCCATAGTTTTTTCAGTTTTTGGGCAATTATCTTCGGTAGGGTATGATTTTTGCGGGATGAGATGAGATGACAGTTTGATTGGTACTATTTTGGCGTACATGCAACTTTTTTTATCACTTTTATTATCTTTTTTGGGAAGTAAGGTGGGCAAAATTTCAATTTCCTCATAGTTTTTTTTTTTATTTTTTTTTATAGCGTTCACCATGCAGGGAAAGTAACATGACCGTTTTATAGATCAGGTCGTTACGGACGCGGCGATACCTAATATGTGTAGTGTATTTTATTTTTTTATTCAGTGATAAATGAGTTTTTGTTTTTACTTTTTTCACAAAAATTTTTTTTTTGACCCAGAGCAACTTGGTTCTTGAAGATCCAGTGGGTCTGATATCTGTATAATACAGTACAGTATACTATATAGTGTATTGTACTGTATTTTACTTATGCTTTGTCTGAACAGATCTATGCCTTTAGCACAGATCTGTTCAGCACCATGGACAGCAGGGTGCCTGAGAAGGTCCGGTTGCCATGGTAACCTTCCCCGTCTGCCACAACTGAGGCGGTGATCGGAACAACACATGACGTACTGGTACATCATGTGTCCTTAAGGACTCGGGAAACATGCCATAGCAGTTCGTCATGTGTCCTTAAGGGGTTAATAAGTGGGAGGCACATATGCAAACTGTTGTAATTCCTACACAGATCACCTGAGAAGGCGTGCCTGAGAAGGCGTCCTGTTGCCATGGGAACCTTCCCCGTCTGCCACAACTGAGATGGGAGAGGGAGGGAGCTCCCTGACTTTTAACCTCTTCCATATTGCGGTCCATACGGACCGCGGTATGGAAAGGGTTAAACGGCAGACATCAACAGCACAGATGTCAGCCGTTTATACCAGAGTGTCAGCAATGTGCTGACACTCTGGTATAACCACTGGACACCAATGATTATTCAAGAGGAGGCGGGCGGGGGATCGCGATCCCGCCTTACGCACCGCCTGCATTTGGAATCTGTTGCTGTCAACACTCAAGATGAGATCCAAAGAGCTGTCACTATCAATGAAGCAAGCCATCATTAGGCTGAAAAAACTAAACAAACCCATCAAAGAGAAAAAACATTAGGCATGACCAAAACAACTGTTTGGAACATTCTTAAAACGAAGGAATTCACCGGTGCGCTCAGCAACACCAAAAGACCCGGAAGACCACGGAAAACAACTGAGGTGGATGACCGAAGAATTCCTTCCCTGGTGAAAAAAACACCCTTCACAACAGTTGGCCAGATGAAGAACACTCTCCTGGTTCTCTTGTATTTATTGATGATGTGACGGCTAACAAAAGCAGAAGGATGAATTCTGAAGTGTTTCGGGCAATATTATCTGCTCATATTCTGCAAATGCTTCAGAACTCATTGGATGGCGCTTCACAGTGCAGATGGACAATGGCCCAAAGCATAATGCAAAAGCAACCAAAGAGTTTTTTAAGGGAAAGAAGTGGAATGTTATGCAATGGCCAAGTCAATCACCTGACCTGAATCCCATTGAGCATGCATTTCACTTGCTGAAGACAAAACTGAAGGGAAAATGCCCCAAGAACAAGCAGGAACTGAAGACAGTTACAGTAGAGGCCTGGCAGAGCATCACCAGGGATGAAACCCAGTGTCTGGTGATGTCTATGTGTTCCAGACTTCAGGCTATAATTGACTGCAAAGCATTTGCAGTCAAGTATTAAAAAGTGAAAGTTTGATTTATGATTTTTATTCTGTCCCATTACTCTTGGTTCCTTAACCCCTTAAGGACACAGCCTTATTTCACCTTAAGGACCAGGCCATTTTTTGCAAATCTGACCAGTGTCACTTTAAGTGTTGATAACTTTAAAACTCTTTGACTTATCCAGGCCATTCTGAGATTGTTTTTTCGTCACATATTGTACTTCATGACACTGGTAAAATGAAGTAAAAAAAAAATCATTTTTATTTATAAAAAAAATACCAAATTTACCAAAAATGTGTAAAAAAATTGCTAATTACTTCTATAATGCATAGTAATACCTACAAAAATAGTTATTACTTTACATTCCCCATATGTCTACTTCATGTTTGGATCAATTTGGGAATGATATTTTATTTTGGGGGATGTTACAAGGCTTAGAAGTTTAGAAGCAAATCTTACACCCCTCAAGGTATTCAAAACTGATTTTACAAACGTCGTTAACCCTTTAGGTGTTCCACAAGAGTTAATGGCAAATGGTGATAACATTTCAGAATTTAGATTTTTTAGAAAATTTTCCATTTTAATCCAATTTTTCCAGTAACAAAGCAAGGGTTAACAGCCAAACAAAATTCTATATTTGGGGGATTCAGCCCGCACAACCCTATGCAGGTGCAGATTGCTATGGCGAAATACAGATACAAATGCAAAAACACAAAATGCAATCGCACTCTGCAACCAGCACTCTGCCCTGCCTTTATGCTGGATGTTGAATAAGGCATTGGTGTACATTTTGGCCAAAGCGTAATAAGCCACTCACCACGTCAAGGTCGCCTTAATGAGTGGTCCCTAACACTAGTTCCTACCTGTTATGGGCCATGACAGCCACACAAAGTCCAGGGAGCGCAGGTACAGCATGCACGCCAAGCATACTCTGCTTTTAACCCCGTCCGGTGCCATTACAGCTTTCATCGGATCCAGGGATGCAAGTACCAACATGCATGCTGAGCCCACTATATACTTCTCCTGGAGCCAAATGGCTACTGGTAGGTGCTATATAAGCAGACTCAGTTTTATACTGACTTTAAAACCAGCCTCCAGGGCATACTAACTGGTCAGGTGTGCATGACTGCTTGGAGATCGCCACGCCTCCAATATATACTACAAAGGAAAAATATGGGGGATTCAGCCCGCACAACCCTATGCAGGTGCAGATTGCTATGGCGAAATACAGATACAAACGCAAAAACACAAAATGCAATCGCACTCTGCAACCAGCACTCTGCGTGCATGCTGTACCTACACTCCCTGGACTTTGTTTGGCTGTCATGGCCCATAACAGGTAGGAACTAGTGTTAGGGACCACTCATTAAGGCTGCTTTCACACTAGCGTTCGGGTGTCCGCTCGTGAGCTCCGTTTGAAGGGGCTCACGAGCGGACCCGAACGCAGCCGTCCAGCCCTGATGCAGTCTGAATGGAGCGGATCCGCTCAGACTGCATCAGTCTGGCGGCGTTCAGCCTCCGCTCCGCTCGCCTCCGCACGGACAGGCGGACAGCTGAACGCTGCTTGCAGCGTTCGGGTGTCCGCCTGGCCGTGCGGAGGCGTGCGGATCCGTGCGGATCCGTCCAGACTTACAATGTAAGTCAATGGGGACGGATCCATTTGAAGATGCCACAATGTGGCTCAATCTTCAAGCGGATCCGTCCCCCATTGACTTTACATTGAAAGTCTGGACGGATCCGTCCGAGGCTATTTTCACACTTAGCTTTTTTTTTTCCATTTTAATGCAGACGGATCCGTTCTGAACGGAGCATCCGTCTGCATTATTATGAGCGGATCCGTTCAGAACGGATCCGCCCGAACGCTAGTGTGAAAGTAGCCTAAGGCGACCTTGACGTGGTGAGTGGCTTATTACTCTTTGGCCAAAATGTACACCAATGCCTTATTCAACATCCAGCATAAAGGCAGGGCAGAGTGCTGGTTGCAGCACTCTGCCCCGATTCTGTAGTTTGCAGAAACACCCCATATGTGGCCATAAACTACTGTACGGGCACACAGTAGGGCGTAGAGTGAAAGGTGCGCCGTATGGTTTTTGGAAGGCAGATTTTGCTGAGCTGTTTTTTTTGACACCATGTCCCATTTGAAGCCCCCTGATGCACCCCTATTTAACTTTTTGGGCCGATTTTCCATTTTAATATTTTTTTCCAGTCACAAAGCAAGGGTTAACAGCCAAACAAAACTCAATATTTATGGCCCTGATTCTGTAGTTTACAGAAACACCCCATATGTGGTTGTAAACTGCTGTATGGGCACACGGCAGGGCGCAGAAGGAAAGGAATGCCATACGGTTTTTGGAAGGCAGATTTTGCTGGACTGTTTTTTTTTTACACTATGTCCCATTTGAAGCCCCCCTGATGCACCCCTAGAGTATAAACTCCATAAAAGTGACCCCATCTAAGAAACTACACCCCTCAAGGTATTCAAAACTGATTTTACAAACTTTGTTAACCCTTTAGGTGTTACACAAGATTTAATGGAAAATAGAGATACAATTTCAAAATTTAACTTTTTGGGCAGATTTTCTATTTTTTTTGACACCATGTCCCATTTGAAGCCCCCCTGATGCACCCCTAGAGTAGAAACTCCAAAAAAGTGACCCCATTTTAGAAACGACAGGATCGGGTAGCAGTTTTGTTGGTACTAGTTTAGGGTACATATGATTTTTGGTTGCTCTAGATTACACTTTTTGTGAAGCACGGTAACAAGAAATAGCTTTTTTGGCATGTTTTTTTTATTTTTATTTACAACATTCATCTGACAGGTTAGATCAGTGTCTCCATAGTCTGAGAGCCATAGTTTTTTCAGTTTTTGGACGATTATCTTAGGTAGGGTCTCATTTTTTGTGGGATGATTGATTGGCACTATTTTGGGGTGCATATAGCTTTTTGATCGCTTGCTATTACACTTTTTGTGACGTAAGATGACAAAAAATAGCTTTTTTTACACCGTTTTTTTTTTTTTTTTTTTTACAGTGGTCACCTGAGGGGTTAGGTCATGTGATATTTTTATAGAGCCGGTCGATATGTACGCGGCGATACCTAATATGTATACTTTTTTTTTTATCTATGTAAGTTTTACACAATGATTTCATTTTTGAAACAAAAAAAAACATGTTTTAGTGTTTCTATAGTCTAAGAGCCATAGTTGGGTAGGGTAGGGTATGATTTTTGCGGGATAAGATGAGATGACAGTTTCATTGGTACTATTTTGGCGTACATGCGACTTTTTATATCACTTTTATTATCTTTTTTGAGAAGTAAGGTGGGCAAAATTTCAATTTCCTCATATATATATATATATTTTTTTTTTATAGCGTTTATAGCGTTCACCATGCAGGGAAAGTAACATGACCGTTTTATAGATCAAGTCGTTACGGAAGCGGCGATACCTAATATGTGTAGTGTATTTTATTTTTTTATTCAGTGATAAATGAGTTTTTGTTTTTACTTTTTTCACTTTAAAAAAAATATATTTTACCCAGACCAACTTGGTTCTTGAAGATCCAGTGGGTCTGATGTCTGTATAATACAGTACAGTACACTATATAGTGTATTGTACTGTATTTTACTTACGCTTTGTCTGAACAGATCTATGCCTTTAGCACAGATCTGTTCAGCACCATGGACAGCAGGGTGCCTGAGAAGGTCCGGTTGCCATGGGAACCTTCCCCGTCTGCCACAACTGAGGCGGTGATCGGAACAACACATGACATACTGGTACATCATGTGTCCTTAAGGACTCGGGAAACATGCCGTAGCAGTTCGTCATGTGTCCTTAAGGGGTTAATAAGTGGGAGGCACATATGCAAACTGTTGTAATTCCTACACAGTTCACCTAATTTGGATGTAAATACCCTCAAATTAAAGCTGACAGTCTGTAGTTAAAGCACATCTTGTTTGTATTATTTAAAATCCATTGTGGTGGTGTATAGAGCCAAAAATGTTAGAATTGTGTCGATGTCCCAATATTTATGGACCTGACTGTATATGTTTTTAGTGTATGACGACATGGAGTGGCCGTGCTGTGTATTTGGAATGCGGCAGCTTGTGGCCAAGTTCCAAGTGGCTGTACGAACGCAGCTGCATCCTGTAAACTAATTTAAACCACTTTGTTCCTTCTGTCTTCACTGGTAATGGTCGAGCAGTTCCGTAGGTTACAGCGTGGTTAATAACAATGAAGACAGAAGTAAAAATGCAGTTGTAATTAGTGAATAGGTTACAACTGTGACTTGTATGGCTACACAGTACTCGACCACAGGTGGCTGCATCCCGAGCACAGCCCAGTCACTCAGGGGGCGGGCAAAGGCAGAGGCTGGGGAGGAGTAAAGTGAAAAGAAGGCAGAGCAGCCTGGTCACCTACACACTGAACGCCGCCCCTGGGCTCCTACACACTGAACGCCGCCCCTGGGCTCCTACACACTGAACGCCGCCCCTGGGCTCCTACACACTGAATGCCGCCCCTGGGCACTTGCCAGTGCTCATTTGCATATGAAATAAACTTAGTTTTTCCTGCTTGTGCAAGTCTAAAGAAAAGAACAAAGGTACCGTTACAATCCTGTATAGGTGTGCTACAGAGCCAAGTAAGCACTGTATATGGCCATATGGAGGCGACAGACTCCCTTTAATAATGCCCCCTATTAGTACCCCCGTATAAGAATAATGCTCCCATTAGTTCCCCCAGTAAGAATAATGTCCCAATTAGTGCCCCCCCAGTAAGAATAATGCCCCCATTAGTGTCAGCGGTGAACACTTCCTGTCCTGAGCTTCCGGTGAGTAGTAACTGTGCTCCAGCATGATGATGTCTCGCAGATCCTGTCTTCCAGTCAGTGGCGACGTGAGTTTTTCTTAACACAAGTGTGGGAGGGTTAAAGGCTGTACTAATGAGCTTTCCACAATGGAAGCGCTTATTAGTAACAGTCTGCATAGGAAAATACCAGCAATTAATATTGCTGATAGAAAAAATTACCGGCACCGACAAGGCCACTAAAATACCAGCTTTGCCAGTGAGATACTGGCAACTCTAACTGCACTCCATTCACACCCTACACAAACCTCACTATACACTCCATCTACAGGGTGAAATATGCCTGACATTGCATTGTATCATCACACATGTATTTTGCTCTCTGCAAATTGCAGATCCACAATATATGAATACTGGTCATGTGCATGCTGCTTTTACCTAATAGAATCAGTGGCATGCCAAGGGAGGAAGGGGGGTTGGTCCACCTCAGCTTCCAGCTGTCAGGGGAGTGCCGGATGCAGTGAGCACTTCCATCAATACAATGCTAGAGAGCCGGGGAGGTGGGGGTTCTTTCACTTACTGACCACTCAGCTCCAGCGTTCCTTCCCTCCTCCAAGCCGGCACACTGAATGGTGAAGCAGCGAGCCACCATTCAGACCTACAGGCACAGATCGCTCTGCAGGATGGGAATCTGCCTGTGCCCTCTTGCCACACAATGCTGTAGCGAGATCTGTGCCTGTAGGGGGGTGCTGGAGGTGATCTGATCATAAGGAATGGAATAAGGTGAAAATTTACATTTTTTTAAATTATATTAACACTGAGGGAGCATAATGTGAGCATACTACTACGTAAAGGGGGCACAGAGAGGGCATAACTACTGTAAGGGGGCACAATGAGTGCTTAACTACTGTGAAGGGGGAACAACAAAGGGATAACTACTGTGAGGGGGCCCAATGTAGGCATAACTACTGTGCGGGGGGCCCAATGTGAGCATAACTACTGTAAGGGGGGCACAATGTAGGCATAACTACTGTAAAGGGTCGCAATAAGGGCATAATTTCTGTGAGGGGGTATAATGAGCGCATAACTATAGTGAGGTGGGCACAATGAGGGCATAACCACTGTGAAGGGGCACAGAGAGTGTATAACTGCTGAAAGGGGTCACAATGAGGGTAGAACTACTGTGAAGGGGGCACAATGAATAGATAACTCCTCCTCAGTTCTGTATTGCAAAGGTTAATGTTTCCTTTGCTGTGTGTGCCTGCATCTGTTCAACTAATGACTAGTGTTGGGCGCGAATATTCGAATTGCGAATATCGGCACTTCGAGAATTTGCGAATATTTAGAATACAGTGATATATATTCGTAATTTCGAATATTCTAGATTTTTTTTTTTTCATCAGTAACCTCCCTTCTTGCTTGTGGGCCAATGAGAAGGCTGCAATGTCTTTGTCTGAGCTTAGTCACATCCCTAGCAACCAATAGGAAAGTTGCCTACCCCTTACTATAGAAGAAACTCCCTAGCAGCCATTTTCTGTAGTTTTTTAAAGTTCTGAGAGAGAGAGAGAGAGAGCAGTGTCATTGCTGTGCTCTGTGCTTTCTGCATTAGATAGATAGTTAGATAGCTTATATATATAATACAGATAGTTAGTGGGAGATAGTCAGTGTAGGTTATATACTGATAAAGTGTAGCTGTTACATAGTAACATAGTACATAAGGCCGAAAAAAGACATTTGTCCATCCAGTTCGGCCTGTCATCCTTCAAGTTGATCCAGAGGAGGGCAAAAAAAAACCTGTGAGGTAGAAGCCAATTTTCCTCACTTTAGGGGAATAAAAATTCCTCCTCAGGCAGAGAGTTCCATAGTCTCACTGCTCTTATCGTAAAGACTCCTCTTCTATGTTTGTGTACAAACCTTCTTTCCTCCAGACGCAGAGGATGTCCCCTCGTCACAGTCCTGGGGATAAATAGATGATGGGATAGATCCCTGTACTGACCACTGATATATTTATACATAGTAATTAGATCTCCCCTCAGTCATCTTTTTTCTAAAGTAAATAACCCTAATTTTGATAATCTTTCAGGGTACTGTAGTTGCTCCATTCCAGTTATTACTTTAGTTTCCCTCCTCTGGACCCTCTCCACCTCTGCTATGTCTGCCTTGTTTACAGGAGCCCCTGTTGCAGTGTTCTGCTGCCCATACATACATGCAGACCTGCTAAAATGTGGTGTCACATATTGGGCCAAAATATTCGCAATCGCAAATATATTGGAGCACTCTAACTGCAAATAAATTTTAATGTTCTGCTGTGCCAACCATTTTCTCCAGTCTCAGGAAACTTCTAGCAGCTTGGAAAATGTAGCAAAAGTGACCCACGCCTGTATTTCGCATGCATCACGTGAATATTACATTGCCGATTTTTTGCAATCAAGAAAATAATTGCGAATTCGCAAATATATGACGAATATTCACCCAAATATTCATGAAATATCGCAAAATCAAATATAGCCCCTGCCGCTCATCACTACTAATGACTTTAAGTCTGCTATTTACTGCTGTGTTCTGTCTCTTGAGCCCTGGTTGAGCAACTTTCTTCTCTCATGTCTGTCTTGCTTTGTTCCATTTGGAGTCTGTCTGTGTGATAGTCCTTGTACATAGTTTGTGTCTGGATTCTGTCTTAGTTAGTTTGTCATAGTCTGATCCATGTCAGTTTGAATCCTGTTCTAGTTTGTTTGCTAAAGTCTGTTACATATGTTGCGTGGATTCCATCCTAGTTCTTCTCCAATCGGCCTCTCCCTGTTTCTGTATGCATCTGTTGTGTCTGAACTGTGCCTAAGTTCTTATAGTCCATTCCTAAAATCTGTGTGTCCATGTGCAAGAAGTCTGTTTCTGGATTCCTGATCAGTCTGACTTTCAGTTCTCCGTGTCTTGTCTTTTGCCTGCATTCATATTTACCTTGGGTTTGCCTGCTTTGTGCCTTGTTTTGTATTATGCTATGCCTGTGTCTCTGGTGTTTTCATAACTATCTCTGACCCCAGTTGGCAAGAACACTGGGACTATAGCAGGAGGTTACTGTATAGTTGCTAGCCTATAGCGAAGTCCACATCCCTCTATAAGGGTTAAATGGTGAATACCGGGGAGGTTCATGGTCCGCTCTACATAGTTGCAGGACAAGCTCATGATACTGAGGAAGCTCCCTTCTTGGAATGAAACACCTTGACAGTGTGAGCTGTATCTATTATCATAATGGTTATACTTTATGGACCCATACTGATAAGTTAACCGATTTATAATATGAAATAAAAGAGCAAGAGAAAAAGAATGAGTGCCGTGGTGATATCTTATGAATACCGGAGAGGTGCCAAAATAACGCCATAAGTGTTCAGCCCAACGTTAAACCAGTTACTTGGCATGGACAAGCGTACAAACTATTGTTCGCACGCATGTCCATAACTCATTGTTATATTTGTGTTAGTGCATGCATTACTGCATCAGAATGTATGTTTCATAGACAGTGATATTAAATGCAAACAGATGCAGCCGAGCTAAACTTGATGGGTATTGAGTTAAGGAAGAAAAGGCACAAAAAGGTTAACTAACTCTTTCAATGTATTTCAATGGATTTTGTCAAAAGATGGCACAAGATAACACTATGACTTGTGTTATTAGAGTAAATTTTAGCTCACCTACATCTGTAGTTCAAAGACGTTTCACCGCATTATTCTCAAAGAAAATTATCAATATCAGTGGGCAGTGTGTTTATAGAAGGGGAGAGGCATTTAAAGGGCTGCTGTCACCCCACTAAAGTCTTTTTTTTTTGGCTACTTACATTCCTTATACTGCGATATATAAATATATAATGTTCTTACTCATTTTCCTTCAGCAGTTTCTTCAAAAAACTGACTTTCATAATATGTAAATGACCTCTCTACCAGCAAGTAGGGCGGCTACTTGCTGGTAGCAGCCGCATCCTCCTTTCATAAAGACGCCCCCCTCCTCATGTTGATTGACAGGGCCAGCGAACGCGCTCGTCTTCTGGCTGGCCCTGTCTACGTTCAAAATCTGGTGCCTGCGCCATACCTGCCTTCAGTCGGCACAGGTGCACTGAGAGGAGGACGTTTGCTTGGCCGCTCCTTCCTCAGTGCGGCTGCGCCGGGTGTAGATGTGACGTTATCGGCGCAGGCGCATTGAGGATGTAGCGAGTGCGCCTGCGCCGACTGATGACAGGTACGGCGCAGGTGCTAGATTTTGAACGCAGACAGGGCCAGCCAGAAGACGAGTGCGTTCGCTGGCCCTGTCAATCAACATATGGAGGGGGCGTCTTTATAAAAGGAGGATGCGGCTGCTACCAGCAAGTTGCCGCCCTACTTGCTGGTAGAGAGGTCATTTACATATTATAAAAGTCAGTTTTTTGAAGAAACTGCTGAAGGAAAATGAGTAAGAACATTATATATTGATATATCGAAGTATAAGGAATTTAAGTAGCCCCCCCAAAAAAGTATATGACTTTAGTGGGGTGACAGAAGCCCTTTAATTATGCCCCTGTCTTTAAATTACAGAAAACACACTTTCAATGTTGCTAGTATAGTTTTGTACCAAAACCTTGGCTTTTTATTTTGTAGGAAATCCATGACTTTTCATTTATAGGCCTCATAATAAAATGTATGGAAAACAGAAGAGTGCAAAATGAGAGAACCACAGCTAATCCTTCCAGAGTCTGATTGTGAGTAGTAGCAGCACCAGCCATCCAGCTGGTAGTAGTAGGCCACAGTTCTCCATGGCTTATGAAAGGCACAAAACTACGATTGAAGTACTATGTTACTATGTTAGATTGTGGACTGGAAAGCTCACTCTCAGTCACAACAGGATGATGTGGAGGTCACCTCTGAGTCTGACACCATGCCTTGGAGCCAGGGATCACAGCATTCCTTCTTGCAACCCCTATCTGTTTTCACTTCTTCCTAGTGGGATGCCTTTTTTTCTAAACCCTACAACTCGCTACGAAAGATATTCAAGTCTACCTGTTGGTGACTTGTGTGATAAGAATCAGCGTTTGGACTGTCATGAGAAGGAGGTTCAAAGGGAGGTAGGGGACCCAATGCATAGTTGTAGAAATGGCATCTGTAGCCACTGTGGTGACGGTAGGGGCAGTGGTAGCGACAGTAGCATTCTGGGAAAATACAGAGCAGGGAATCAGGAGGAGGGACAAGGATTCTACATTGAGATGATTGTGTACTCTATAGGACCTGGATGCCAAATCGGAGTGCTGAGAAAGAGATGACATTTGAGGAGAAGGGTGGTGGTAGCAGTGGCAATAAAAGGCAGAGGCGACGTAAAGCCAGAACCTGACAAAAAATGCCAGGACCAGATGTGCTTCAGGAACTAGTCATGTAGCTGATACTGTGGGTGCAATTTTTCTCCATAATGTCTGAGGACAAAAGCATTCCAGTGTGCAAGATCCGCCAGATTAAAATATGCAGTTTACATTCAATACACATGTAGGCACCACAGCTCTATTGCAGAAGTATTATTCTCCCAATCTCCTTTGCACCACATGCAGTACAGTGTCGTTATCATCTTCATCATCAGTTACTGCTTCTCCTGGTCAAGACTACTCCTTCTCCTCCTACCCCGCTCCATTGACAGCTATCGATAACAGAATGTCTGTCCAAAAAACAACTATACCTCCCCAGCAATCCACTGATGTGGAAGCTTAACTCCCACCTGGCTAAGCTGGTGGTGCAGTCACTACCATACCATTTAGTGGATTCTGCTGCCATTAGGTCACTGATACAATGCGCTCAACTTCACTGGAAGTCACCATTATTTCTCAAAAAAGCCATCACTGACTTATATTGTCACATGGTAGAGATTTTAGGCCGATTCTTGCAATTGTTGCTGTGCAGCAAGGTGCAAGTCACAGTGAACCTCTGGAGCAGCTGTTGTGGGCTGTCACGGAAGGTGTGCAGGAAACTAGAAAACACAAAATGAATATACGACTGACTAGATCCAAAACTAAGGAACAAAAGGGAGAGCCCTGCATCAGACCTGGCTCTCTCCCTGACTGCTCAGCCTATGCGAAAATCCCAATGGTAGATGATCACATATCCTTGTACCTCGACTGTATAACACCTGAACACCCTATAATAGTGAGGGGACACGACCACCGGCTCCCTACTCTAGATACAAAGGGAGTAAGGGTCACCTGGGATCCAGCAAACAGAATAACACAAATAAATGAACAAAACTTATCTTGTAGAAGACTCAGAAGTAGGAACAGCATCCACAGACTCCAAGAAGTTGTATAAACAGCAAAGTGATGCTCTATGGGAAAAGGATTTAAAGGGATGCAATCAGTGCAACTACATGACAGCTGAGAGAGGCTAACGAGATGAGAAAATGAAAGCAAAACAAAGGAACCTCAAGGAGGAGGTTCTAGACGTCTGTCAGAGCTTCTCAGATGTCTGGTGGTGACAGTACCCCTCCTTCTACGAGTGGACTCCGGACACTCAGAGCCCACCTTCTCAGGATGGGACCTATGAAAAGCCCTGATGAGACGAATGGCCTTAATGTCCGTCACTGGGACCCACATCCTCTCCTCAGGACCATAACCCTCCCAATGAACGAGGTACTGGAGAGAACCGCGGACAACACGAGAATCCACAATCCTAGAGACCTGAAATTCAAGATTACCATCAACCACAATTGGAGGAGGAGGCAAAGACGAGGGTACAATGGGTTGGACATAAGGTTTTAATAAGGACTTATGAAAAACATTATGGATCTTCCAAGTCTGAGGAAGATCAAGACGGTAGGCAACAGGATTGATGACGGACAAGATTTTGTAAGGCCCAATAAACTTAGGACCCAACTTCCAGGAGGGAACCTTCAATTTGATATTCTTAGTAGACAACCACACCAGATCACCAACATTCAGGTCCGGACCAGGCACACGTCTCTTATCCACCACACGCTTATATCTCTCACTCATGCTCTTTAGATTATCCTGAATCTTTTGCCAAATAGATGACAAAGACGAGGAGAATCTGTCCTCATCAGGTAAACCAATAGACCCCTCTCCCGAGAATGTCCCAAACTGCGGATGAAACCCATATGCACCAAAAAATGGTGACTTATCAGAGGACTCCTGACGACGGTTATTTAAAGCAAACTCAGCAAGAGACAAAAATGAACACCAATCCTCCTGATTCTCCGCCACAAAACAGCGCAGATATGTCTCCAGATTCTGATTGACGCACTCTGTCTGGCCATTTGACTGCGGGTGGAAAGCAGAAGAGAATGACAACCGAACCCCCAAGCGAGAACAGAAAGCCTTCCAGAATCTGGAAACAAACTGCGTGCCCCTATCAGAGACTATGTCTGGAGGAATACCATGCAATTTGACAATGTGATCAATAAATGCCTGCGCCAGCATCTTAGCATTGGGCAAGCCAGGAAAAGGGATGAAATGCACCATTTTGCTAAAACGATCCACCACCACCAGAATCACAGTCTTCCCCGAGGAACGAGGCAGGTCCGTTATGAAGTCCATGGAAAGATGTGTCCAAGGACGGGAAGGAATGGGTAAGGGAAGGAGAGGACCTGATGGCCGTGAATGAGGGACTTTGGCACGAGCGCAGGTCTCGCAGGCTGCCACAAAACCCTCAACCGACTTACGAAGCGCCGGCCACCAGAATCTCCGAGCGATGAGATCCACTGTGGCTCTTGCCCCCGGATGCCCAGCAAGGACCGTATCGTGGTGTTCCTTAAAAATCTTTTGTCTTAAAGCGAGAGGCACAAACAACCTCCCAGGAGGACAAAGATCAGGAGCCTCTGACTGGGCTACCTGCACCTCTGCCTCTAATTCAGGAAAAAGAGCAGAGACCACCACACCTTTTGAAGACCCGGGACCCGGGTCTTCAAAATTCCCACCTCCCGGAAAACAACGTGACAGGGCATCTGCCTTCACATTCTTAACCCCAGGGCGGAACGTGACAACAAAATTAAACCTTGAAAAGAACAAAGACCATCTGGCCTGTTTCGGGTTCAGACGCTTGGCTGACTCCAAGTAGGCCAGATTTTTATGGTCAGTAAACACGGTAATAGGGGCGCCATTCCTCAAAAGCCAACTTGATGGCCAACAACTCCCTATCTCCCACATCGTAATTTCTCTCTGCGGAGGAGAGTTTCTTCGAGAAAAAGGCACACGGTCGCCATTTGGCAGGAGAGGAACCCTGAGACAAGACCGCACCCACACCCACCTCAGAAGCATCAACCTCAACTATGAAGGGTAGAGAAATATCAGGTTGTACCAAGATGGGAGCGGAAGCAAAACTCTCCTTGATATTAGAAAAGGCCTTACGCGCCTCTACCGACCAGGAAGAAAAATCTACCCCCTTTCTGGTCATATCAGTGAGTGGTTTAACAACAGAGGAATAATTCAAAATAAACTTCCTGTAATAATTGGCAAAGCCCAAAAAATGCATCAGCGCCTTCTGATTCCCAGGAAGCTCCCACTCAAGCACAGCGCGGACCTTCTCGGGGTCCATGCGAAAACCAGAAGCGGAGAGAATAAACCCCAGAAATTGAATTTCTGGAACCGCAAACACACATTTTTCCAGTTTCGCGTATAATTTATTCTCCCGCAGGATGAGCAAGACCTGACGTAAGTGTTCCCTATGAGTTTTGAAATCAGGAGAAAAAATCTAAATGTCATCCAAATACACCAAATACACTTCTGGATCAGCGGCCAGAAGAAGCGCAACACATTGCGCGAAACGGCCGTAGCCGCCATTCATCTGCAGGAGCGTGTCCGCCTCAGAACCCCACCTGTTCGTCCGATGTTTAGGACTGAATAAAAAGACACAGATTCATATGCCTCGGTGAGTGCCGCATACTTCTTTGACCCTCGCTACATTGTTACATCCAAATACACTAATACAAATTTCCCCATTAAATGATAAAAAATGCTGTTCACGAAATGCTGAAAAACGGCTGGAGCATTCATCAAACCAAAAGGCATAACCAAATTCTCAAAATGACCCTCAGGGGTATTGAAGGCCGTCTTCCATTCGTCTCCTTCTCTGACCCTGACCAGGTTGTATGCCCCTCTTAGATCTAATTTGGAAAAAACTTTAGCCCCAACAATCTGGTTAAACAGGTCCGGGATCAGAGGAAGCGGATAAGGGTCACGAATTGTGATACTGTACAGCTCCCTGAAATCCAGACAAGGTCTTAAAGAACCATCTTTTTTCTTAACAAATTAAAAACCAGCGGCAACAGGTGACTTCGAGGGTCGTATGTGTCCTTTTCTCAGACTCTCAGGGATATAAGCACGCATAGCGACCCTTTCAGTTTGGGAGAGATTGTATAAACGAGATTTAGGCAGCTTGGCGCCTGGGATGAGATTAATAGGGCAATCGTACTCCCTGTGCGGGGGCAAATCCTGAACTCCACTCTCAGAGAAGACATCCGAAAATTCAGAGAGAAAAGATGGTACAGTCTTAGTAGAAACCTTAGAAACAGATGTCGTGAGGCAATTCTCTCTGCAAAAGTCACTCCAACCATTTATTTGCCTTGCTTGCCAATTAATGGTGGGGTTATGTTTAGTGAGCCAGCGTAGCCCCAACACTAGAGGAGTAGGCAAACCGCTAAGGACGAAACATGACACATCCTCAACATGAGCATCACTCACAATTAAACGGATATTGTGAACTATGCCCTTTAATTATTTCTGAGAAAGTGGAGCGGAATCAATAGCAAAAACAGGTATATCCTTTCCCAAAGTGCATACCTGGAAACCATGAGTTATAGCAAATTGATTGACAGCTGCTCAACTAGCTACAAAAATCTTACAAAAATAGTTCTTGCTCTCTAGCGTCACCCTGGCAGGTAGGACAAAACAGGAACTACAAGCAAACTGAAAACCTTCAATTTCCGCATCAACCTTGCCAATGGTAACAGATGGAACATTTTTAAAGGATTTTTTCCTTTTTGTTTCTTTATTACTCTAAAAAAAACTGCCTGAATCTCCTAGAGGGACAAACATTTGCCAAATTATTTATACCTCCACAACAGAAACAAACCTTCCCATGAGGGCTGAATCTTCTATTGTTAGAGGCAATCAAACCCAGCTGCATGGGCTCCTGCTCAGAAGGGGTTGACAGCGACTGAGACCCCTGTGCACAGAATGAGACCGCCGCACTGTCCTGGGATTGAGTATGACAGGAAGGAGTGATCTCTCCTCTCTCTCTAAGACGCCTGTCAATACGAACGGCCCGAGACATGGCAGAGTCCAAGGAGGTAGGCCTCTCATGAAAGGCAAATGCATCTTTCAATCCCTCTGAAAGACCATGGCAAAATTGACTTCGGAGTGCAGCATCATTCCAACCAGTATCAGCTGCCCATCTCCGAAATTCTGAACAGTATATCTCTGCGGATTGTTTACCCTGACATAAAAGATGTAGTCTAAACTCAGCCAGAGCAACACGATCCGGATCATCATATATCTGACCCAGGGCTAAAAAGAATTCATCCACTGAACGGAGGGGCCGTGCCTCCACCGGCAGCAAAAAGGCCCAGGACTGAGCGTTATCCCTGAGCAGCAATATGATGATCCCCACCCTCCGTTCCTCATCACCAGAGGAATGGGGAAGTAGGCGAAAATTGAGTTTGCAAGCCTCTCTAAAACGCACAAAATTCTCACTACCCCCGGAGAACGTATCCGGGAGCGAGATCTTAGGCTCAGAACAAGCTCCATGAACGCAAGCTGAACCGGTCACTTGAAACTGAGAAAGAGTCTTACGGAGATCTGCTACCTCCAATGAAAGACCCTGCATGAGTTCAGTCAAAAGTGAAACCGGATCCATGCTTGAGACGGTTTTGGCGGTTTATAATGTCACGGAAGGTGTGCAGGAAACTAGAAAACACAAAATGAATATACGACTGACTGGATCCAAAACTAAGGAACAAAAAGGGAGAGCCCTGCATCAGACCTGGCTCTCTCCCTGACTGCTCAGCCTATGCGAAAATCCCAATGGTAGATGATTGCATATCCTCGCACCTCGACTGTATAACACCTGAACACCCTATAATAGTGAGGGGACATGACCACCGGCTCCCTACTCTAGATACGGAGGGAGTCAGGGTCACCTGGGATCCAGCAAACAGAAAAACACAAATAAATGAACAAAACTTATCTTGTAAAAGACTCAGAAGTAGGAACAGCATGCACAGACTCCAGGAAGTTGTATAAACCGCAAAGTGATGCACTATGGGAAAAGGATTTAAAGGGATGCAATCAGTGCAACTACATGACAGCTGAGAGAGGCTAACGAGATGAGAAAATGAATGCAAAACAAAGGAACCTCAAGGAGGAGGTTCTAGACGTCTGTCAGAGCTTCTCAGATGTCTGGTGGTGACATGGGCAGAGACTGTACATGTGTTGTACAGATCCTTGCAATATGGAGCCATGCATTATCATGCTGCAACATGGGGTGATGGTCGTGCATGAATGGCACAACATTGGGCCTCAGGATATTGTCAGGGTATCTGTGCATTCAAAATGCCATCAATAAAATGCACCTGTGTTCGTTGTCCATAACATACACCTGCCCATACCATAACCCCACCGCCACCATGGGCCACTCGATCCACAACGTTGACGTCAGCAAACTGCTCACCCACATGACGCCACACACGCTGCCTGCCATCTGCCCTGAGCAGTGAAAACCGGGACTCATCCGTGAACTCTCCAACGCTATCTAACCTACAACTGGCTATCTCCCACTAACTATCTGTATTGTATATATGAGCTAACTATCTAATGTAATTGACTCAAATAAATGACTTAGAAAAGCACAGAGCACAGTAATGACACTGCTCTCTCTCACAACTGCAAAAAACCTGCAGACAATGGCTGCTGGGGAGTTTCTTATGTAACACTGACATGGAAAAGGACCTAAGAATTTTAGTGAACAGCAAACTAAGCTATAGAAACCAGTGTAAGGCAGCTGCTGCCAATGCCAATAAGATAATGGGTTGCATCAAAAGGGGCATAGATGCCGGTGATGAGAACATAGTCCTACCACTTTACAAATCACTAGTCAGACAACACATGGAGTACTGTGTACAATTCGGGTCTCCTGTGAACAAGGCAGACATAGCAGAGCTGGAGAGGCTTCAGAGGAGGCCAACTAATGTAATAACTTGGGAACCTATATATAGCCCAAAACAAAGTTCAGGGCCCACCCCTGATTATAGTATACACAATACATGAACGTATTAAAAACCAAGAGGACCGATGGTGGACTGCTGGTATATATTAATAAAGTGCAAGTGCAGTAATCCTGATTAGTCATCAGTAAAAAGGTGTATTACACCTAACCACTATGGCTCCAAACTACATAATACGACCCATATGCATATATTGTACAACAGATACCAAAATTTGGGGGTGAAAATACACACCACAAAGGCTAGCTGAGTTGACTAAAAATCTAATAGGCACATAGAAAATACTGACCAACCAACTTTAGTATACCACACTGGAACACCACCGGTCCGCTCCCCAATGCACGTTTAGTGTTTAGCTTTTTCAAGGGGTACTCCTTGTGTGCAGTTGTGTACGGTTCTGCTGCGATACTGCAGCTATACAGAGGGACAAACGCTATTGGAATAAATAATTGCAACAGGTGTGATATACCAGTTGCCCCCCAAAAAAACTGATTGAGACAAGGGGTGTGATATACCTATAATATACTTTCTAAATAGTGCATTTGTATTGTGCAGCAGTTGTGTGCGGTTCTGCTGAGATACCGCAGCTATACAGAGGGACAAACGCTATTGGAACAACTAATTGCAACTGGTGTGATATACCAGTTGCCCCCCAAAAAACTGATTGAGGCAGGGGTGTGATATTCCTAGAATATACTTTCTATATAGTCCATTTGTATTGTGTACCAGTTGTGTGCGGTTCTGCTGAGATACCGTAGCTATGCAGAGGGACAAACGCTATTGGAACAACTAATTGCAACTGGTGTGATATACCAATTGCCCTAAAAAAAACTGATTGAGGCAGGAGTGTGATATACCTATAATATACTTTCTATATAGTGCATTTGCATTGTGCAGCAGTTGTGTGCGGTTCTGCTGCGATACCGCAGCTATACAGAGGGACAAACGCTATTGGAAACACTAATTGCACTTGGTGTGCTATACCAGTTGCCCTAAAAAAAAACTGATTGAGGCAGGGGTGTGATATAAATATAATATACTTTCTATATAGTGCATTTGAATTGTGCAGCAGTTGTGTGCGGTTCTGCTGTGATACCGCAGCTATACAGAGTGACAAACGCTATTAGAACAACTAATTGCAACTGGTGTGATATACCAGTTGCCCTAAAAAACTGATTGAGGCAGGAGTGTGATATACCTATAATATACTTTCTATATAGTGCATTAGCATTGTGCAGCAGTTGTGTGCGGTTCTGCTGCGATACCGCAGCTATACAGAGGGACAAACGCTATTGGAACAACTAATTGCAACTGGTGTGATATACCAGTTGCCCTAAAAAAAACTGATTGAGGCAGGGATGTGATATAAATATAATATACTTTCTATATAGTGCATTTTGATTGTGCAGCAGTTGTGTGCGGTTCTGCTGTGATACTGCAGCTATACAGAGGGAGAAACGCTATTAGAACAACTAATTGCAACTGATGTGATATACCTGTTGCCCCCCCAAAAACTGATTATACCTGCTTCCAACAAATAATCATTAATGGGTTCTATATAACTGATTCCACAAATACTGCTCTTCTATAGGGACTTTGTCACAGGGTCATTTTGAAAATGACAGGCAGAGGAAAAGGGGTGGTAGGTGTCAGGCAGGTGCACCAGGCCGGAGCCTAAGTGGCAAGTTGGAGAAGGTGCGTGCCATTACGTCAAAGGACGCACTAGAGTTGGTTGAGTGGCTCATTCAGCCTTCCGCTTCTGCACCCTCCTCATCCTCTGTATCAGCACGCTCTTCACTCTCTGCTGTGTGCACCCCCAAAGACACCACCACCACCATAGCCCCTCCACTCGAGTCAGAGGAATTATTTTCCCATCCATTCCCAGACCTTACTGATGCGCAGCCATTCTTGGCATTGGATGAGGAAGAGGAGGTAGCAATGGCCGCCACCCATCGGTCTGAGGACAGTACCCAGATCAGCCCAGGGAGGGTGGTCCCCGCTGTTGCTGCCTACTCCGAGATCTCTAATGTCAGTGGTGGTGAAGGTGACGATGATGACATGTCAGTGGGAGGAAGAGGAGGGGAGTTCAGAGAGAGAGATGGAGCAGCAGATAGTGAGGAGAAGCAGGCAGAACTCGCAGCGCACAGGAGGCAAAAAGCAAACTGCAAATGTACCTGGAGCAAGCCATCCACCATGCACAGTCACATCTGGCGCTCCCAGGACACCAGCACATGGCTCTGCAGTGTGGGCTTTTTTTAACGTGTCAACTGCTGACAATAGTGTTGCCATCTGCAGCCTGTGCTGTCAATGTGGTAAGCCCAACATTCACCAAGGAATGACCGCCTTAAGAAGGCACCTGGCCTCCATCACCGAGCCCAGTGGGAGAAATGCCGTCAGAACCCACAAAACCACACTCCCAGCTCTCCATGTCCTGCCCTTTTCTCCTTCTCCTCTCTCATTCCATTTGTCCACCACTCCACCGTATCGTCATCGTGTTCATCTGGCAAAAGTCAGGCTTCTGTAGCCCAAATGTTCGAATGTAACCCTCTTACCCAACGGCTGACAGCCGGCTTGTCGAAACTGCTATCCCACCAACTACTGCCATATAAACTGGTGGAATCGGAGGCCTTTAGAAAATTTGTGGGCATTGGCATACCGCAATGGAAGGTCCCCCGGAAGGAAATATTTCTCCCAGAAGCGTATCCCAGAGCTATATGGCCATGTTCAGTGGCAAGTGAATGTATCTCTGGCACACAGTGTCGGTGCCAAGATATCTGACCACAGACATGTGGTCTCGCAAACCTAGTGAACCTTCTGAAGGCTGTCAAGCATGCAACCCGTGGCACCTTTGTGGATTTGGTGTTATAGCCACGGGTTGCATGTTGGCCTGCCTCTTCTTCTCCTCCTCCTACTCCATCCTCCGTCTCCTCCTCGGCTGACTCCTCCTTTTGCAATGCTACAGCCTCTTCCACTGCACCCCCCCAGCTTTACAGAACCTATTCAATGTGCCATGTGAGATGTTGCCATGCTTTGCTGCGGCTGTTGTGCCTGGAAGCCAAGAGCCACACCGCTCCTGCACTCCTTTGAGCTCTGCGGTCACAGGCCGATCAGTGGCTAACCCCGCTCAATTTGACAGTTGGTAAAGTGGTGAGTGACAACGGTGCCAATCTGCTGAGCGTGCTGAAACAGGGCAAAATGACACACATGCTATGCATGGCACACATCCTGAACTTAGTAGTGCAGCAATTCATTGCCAAATAGGATGTCTTGCAGCAGGAAAATCTCTAGTCATTTTAGAAGATCTTACACTGCCATGGCTCGCCTTGTAACTGGCCAGCTAAGACCTGTCCTAGTTTGCTAATATAGCTTATATGTCTATACAGCTAGACCTGCCAATAACCTTAATACAGTTCCTATGTTTGTGTGTTAAAGACAATGGCAGAGTTATTTACAGCGACTTCATGTTTGTATATCATATAACTGATATATGTTGTGTTCACAGAAGCAGAAAAGATAATATGCCTTTAAGATTCATTATATGGATGTGAGGTAAGCTCAATGACACAGCAGAAACAACAGAAAGTATATAGTTAAACTATTTTTGATAGGCAGGATTTTTGACCAATCATAGTCAGCATCACACACAGCAGGAGTTTTGACCAATCACAAGCCAGCCTCACACACAGCCTGTGTAGGAAATTGCTCTAGCAGGAGCTGCTAGACATCATTATTCACCAGAGAGAGTAGCTGAACAGACATTCACTGCACTAAGAGCTGTGTTTTATGGAAGCAGAGAGGCCAAAATAGGTATTTAAAACAGTTATATAATGTTCCTACTGTTAATATAGTGATTAGAGCTGTATACTGAACCAGTAATATGTGTGTTTACTTACAGTTCCACCAATTGCAAACTATAAATACCATACAATTGCAACCATTCAAATTCCATATTGCAATCCAAATTGCATACAACCATACCAGATCATACTCAACCAATCTGCTAATAGTTACTGCTAACTGCATATTGCAAATTGCAACTAAATTCAGCAAGTGAACTATTAGTTAGACCTCAGATATATAGTACAGACCAAAAGTTTGGACACACCTTCTAATTCAAAGAGTTTTCTTTATTTTCATGACTATGAAAATTGTAAATTCACACTGAAGGCATCACAACTATGAATTAACACATGTGGAATTATATACCTAACAAAAAAGTGTGAAACAACTGAAAATATGTCATATTCTAGGTTCTTCAAAGTAGCCACCTTTTGCTTTGATTGCTGCTTTGCACACTCTTGGCATTCTCTTGATGAGCTTCAAGAGGTAGTCATCTGAAATGGTTTTCACTTCACAGGTGTGCCCTGTCAGGTTTAATAAGTGGGATTTCTTGCCTTATAAATGGGGTTGGGACCATCAGTTGCGTTGAGAAGAAGTCAGGTGGATACCAAGCTGATAGTCCTACTGAATAGACTGTTAGAATTTGTATTATGGCAAGAAAAAAACAGCTAAGTAAAGAAAAACGAGTGGCCATCATTACTTTAAGAAATGAAGGTCAGTCAGTCAGCCGAAAAATTGGGAAAACTTTGAAAGTAAGGGCTATTTGACCATGAAGGAGAGTGATGGAGTTCTGCACCAGATGACCTGGCCTCCACAGTCACCAGACCTGAACACAATCGAGATGGTTTGGGGTGAGCTGGACCACAGAGTGAAGGCAAAAGGGCCAACAAGTGCTAAGCATCTCTGGGAACTCCTTCAAGACTGTTGGAAGACCATTTCAGGTGACTACCTCTTGAAGCTCATCAAGAGAATGCCAAGAGTGTGCAAAGCAGTAATCAAAGCAAAAGGTGGCTACTTTGAAGAACCTAGAATATGACATATTTTCAGTTGTTTCACACTTGTTTGTTATGTATATAATTCCACATGTGTTAATTTATAGTTTTGATGCCATCATAGTCATGAAAATAAAGAAAACTCTTTGAATGAGAAGGTGTGTCCAAACTTTTGGTACTTTTTGTACTGTACCTCTCAGAGAGACCATAAAGTGCTAAATAACTTAAAGTGAGAGTACATATACTCAAGAGAGAAATATATCCACCATTTTATGTTGAATGACAAAATTGAACAGTTGAACTACCATCTTATGCATTCCGCCATTTTATGATACTTAATTCAACACGTGTTTTGTACATGGACTATCTGCCATGGAGGCGGCAGTGTTATATATGAAGAAAAGTTAAAGTTAATAAAGAAGTTATTTCAAGCATTTGGTATGCTCTTTAAACCTACTGCTTCCATAGAACGGCACTAGAGGAATTATAGAGTAATAGACAGTCTGGTTAGACTAAAAAGTCAGAGATATCAAAATTCTTCTAATGCCACAGTGCAAAAGGCACTTTATAGCGCTGCGCCTGCCACAGTGGAACTATTAACCTTAGAGGGCGAAGTGAAAGCACTCCTCAACTTGCACATTAAAGAGTGCATTACAGCAGCGAAGCACCAGAATATACAGCAACTGTTCCCTGAGTAAGCAAGCAAAGACACCTTAGCGGAGCTACCATAGAGGCCATAGAATGTGTGCATTAGTCAAAATGCAGCCAACTCTTAAAGTGACAGAACTGCGATCCCTAGAGAGAGAAAGAGACGCATGGTGGGAGGACAAAGAACGCCCAAAGAAAGATAAATCCTCAATACCTAAAGATACTGAGGAAGAAAATAAATTATCGGTATTCTATTGCAGAGTGAGGGAAGGAGAAAGCAACGGCACATCAATTGTTGTACCAGTGTGCATTTAAAATCTTTAAACTAGGAATAAGAAGGTATACGCCTATGCGCTACTGGGTGCCTAGAGTGACGTCACCTTCATTGATCAAGAAATCTGCGAGAAATTACAAGTGGCTACAGAACTAGTGAAGCTCAAACTTACCACAATGACGGGGAGAGACACATTAGTGAAAAGTCAAAGGGTCAAAGGACTGAGAGTTAGAGGACTTCATTCAAACTTCACATTAGATCTACCTCCAGCTTATACAAAAGATGATATACCGGTACCTCTAGATGGAGATTACATACTTACCTGTGAAAAAGGCAATAAATGGGATCACCTATCTGTCATATCTCATGAAATGTCCCGCTGAAGGTGTTTGGTGTTGGACTATTGATAGGTTACGATTGTACCGAAGCCTTGGTACCACGAAAGGTAATTATAGGCGGAAAGGGTGTACCCTGTGCTGTTCAAACTGATCTAGGATGGGGTGACAGGATTGTGTTATCGAATATCTGTCCAAGAGTTACCATCTGTAAGTCCAGCAAAAGTAATCAAGATCCTTGAATCCGACTTTGCAGACATAAGTTCTAAAGAAAAGAGTGTATTCCAAGAAGATATAAAGTTCGTACACACTCTAGAAGAAAGTATTCAGCAGAATCTACAAGGTCATCTTGAAATGTCCTTACCTTTGAGAGAACGACCTCATCTGCCAAATAACAGAAATCATGCCCTAGCAAGATTGAAATGTTTGAAGAAAAGAATGGGAAGAGATCCCAAACTCAAGAATGATTATTTGAAATTCATTAAATGGGTGCCTTCATACTCCAGTGTTTGAAGAGGGACCCCCATATAAAAAGCATAAAGGGCAAGGACCAGTACTGGGTGGCAACGTACTTAGACTCCCGGTGCAAACCTAAAATAGTGGACATGTTACCAGCATCACAGAAGGCTGTCATAATGCAGCATTTCCAGGCCTTGCTTCGAGAGATGCTGCATTCTGCTGTTGTGGGCACTGGCAGAGGAATTTCCACCCACAGAGAAACAGTTGCAGGTACCAATCCTAACCACGCATGCAAGAAGAGGGTGATTTGAAGATGTGTTGGACACTTCGGATATGAGATCATTCTTTCAGCCAACCCATCGACAGCCACCCTCCAGATTCAGCCTCAGGGAACGCCTAGACCGACAGGTGTCCAACTACATTGGGTTAATGACCAATGTGGTCAAGCCTGCACACCCAGTAATCAAGGGGTTCCTCGCCTATCAGAGCGTTTACATTGGTCATTAACCCGATGTAGTTGGACACCCGTCAGTGGCCAGAGCTGGCACAATTTGCCATGGAACTCTTGGCTTGCCCCTCCTCAAGTGTCCTGTCCGAAAGGACGTTCAGCGCAGAAGGGGGGATCGTGACCGATAAGCGCACTTGCCTAGCTCAAGACAATCTCACATTTCTAAAAATGAGAAATGGATCTCGGAGGAATTCAACACCTGTGATGGCCACGTTTAATTGAATTTTACATATTAGCATTGTTGTTTTTTTTTCAACAGGTGGGATTTTTAGTTCTTTTAAACATATTTATTTGACATGTATTTGTACTGGCCTGCATGATATCTAATGACCGTCTAATATACCTCAAGACACATAATCACTTGATGTTTTCTGTCCGGTAATTGCCTAATGTTTGGGGCCTGTAATCTAACTGGCCTGCAGTAAAATTGATATACAATGACCTTCTAATATACCTCCAGCCAGATAATGATTTGATCTTTTCTGTACGGTGAATGCATAATTTTTGGAGCCTGTAATCTAACTGGCCAACAGTAAAATTGTTATACGGGGACCGCCTAATGTACTTCTAGCCACATAATGACTTGATCTTTTATGTACATTGAATGCATAATTTTTGGTGCCTGCAATGTAACTGGCCAACAGTAAAATTTTTATACAGTGACTGCCTAATATACCTCCAGCCATATAATCACTTGTTCTTTTCTGTACGGTGAATGCATAATTTTTGGGGCCTGTAATCTAACTGGTCAACAGTAAAATTGTTATACGGTGACCGCTTTCTGTACTCCTAGCCACATAATGACTTGATCTTTTCTGTACGTTGAAAGCATAATTTTTTTGAGCTTGTAATATAACTGGCCAACAGTAAAATTGTTATACAGTGACCACCTAATATACCTCCAGCCACATAATCACTTGTTCTTTTTTGTACGATGAATGCATCATTTCTGGGGCCTGTGATCTAACTGGCCAACAGTAAAATTGTAATACGATGACCGCCTAATGTACCTCCCGCTGCATTATCAATTGTTCTTTTCTGTACGGTGAATGAATAATTTTGGGGGACTTGTAGTCCACTGGCCTGCAGTAAAATTGATATCCAATGACCGTGTAATATACCAACAGCCACATAATCACTTGATGTTTTCTGTCCGGTGAATGAATATTTTTTGGGGCCTCGGAGGAATTCACCACCTGTGACGACCACGTGTTATCAAGTTTCACCTATTGTCATTTGGGGTTTATTCAAGAGAGGGGATTTCGTTAGCCATGATTTTAATCCAATTTTATATTTTTAGTTCTTTTAAGCATATGTATTTAACATGTATTTGTACTGGCCTGCAGTAAAATTTATATCATATGACCGTCTAATATACCTCCAGCCATATAATCACTTGATGTTTTCTGTCCAGTGAATGAATTAATTTTGGGGCCTGTAGTCCACTGGCCTGCGGTAAAATTGATATCCATTGACCAGAGGAAGGCAAAAAAACAACTGTGAGGTAGAAGCTGTAAAGGGGGAATATTAATCACCAATATTATGCGAATATCGGTAATTAGTATTCATAAATAGGAGGAGTCGTCTAGTGATGACTCCGCCTATTTATACCTTTATATAACAATAACAATACTTTCGCTATGCTTTACACTAATCACTACACTAGCTGCATGCGCCTAACTCACTAGCGCTAACAAGTACACGCTACACAAAGGGTACAAATATAACGGTATTTATTAACACCTGACGCACATGATATACAGTAAATACACATCACAGCCTAAACTACACTACACGTTCCCAAATTCCACCCATAAACTCTCCCCTTCTTCTATCATGCGTAATTATCTCCAGCGGCGCTGGAGATAATTACAACAAAGGACTCAGATTCTGTTGAATCTGAGTTCTTTGTAGTCTTCAGGATGACCGGACCTTAGTCCGGTCATTTTGATGCAATCAACCAGATTGCATCTGTGTGAATGCTTGGGGCACATTCACACCGATGCACCTGGTTTCAGGTATAGGGAGGGGGGGTAGAATACATATATATATATATATATATATATATATATATGTGTGTGTATCAGGAGGACATATAAGGGGCATATTTATATATTATAGATTATATATAATAAGGGGCCACAGCAATGTATATTATAAGGGGGCACGGCCCCTACATTATAAGGGGGCACGGCCCCTACATTATAAGGGGGCACGGCCCCTACATTATAAGGGGGCACGGCCCCTACATTATAAGGGTTACGGCCCCTACATTATAAGGGAGCACATATTTCCCACAGGGGCCCCCATGAGCCATAGGCAGACGTGCGCAGTTGCTGGGCACATCTGCGCACATCATCCCATGATGCGTTGGTTAATGTATGCATATGTACCATACATGCCCGCACGTGTTTGCAGGCATGCATGGATACATATGCATACGTCTCAACCCTTTCTCAACAATCCCCCTGTTGTCTGACTATATAATACGACAATATATTGGGGGAACGGGTTGAGATATATTTGCCCCCCCCCCCTCAACCCCATCCTAGGTGGAAGTTCAGGAAGAACTGTAGTGCACACTGATCTTTAGGTACTTAGACATCCCTAATCCAGCTTCCTCCGACCTGCCCTTCACCGTAACCTACTCCTCCGTCCACAGGATACACCGTCTTCTTCTCGCTGGAACTTTCTTGACATCTTTAGGATACCACACACCCAGTCTCTCGGGAGTTGCCGATCTTCAGGTGTCGCCCCCCCCCCCCCCCAAATCTGGAGCGGGTTCACTCTTGCAGTCTTTAACTGGCCTTTCTTTAACAGTCTTTTAGTGTCGGCCACCCCCACTTTGGAGTGACCACACCCCCACAGTCTCTCGGTAGTTCTGCGTATCTTCAGGTATGGCCTGTCTCCAAGGAATCTGGAGCGGGTTCACCCTCACAACCTTAGTCCCAACTTTCTTTAATCACAACTTTCATCCAACATCTTGATGGGTGCTGTTCTCCCGTGGACAGATTAATAGGTCTTTACAAGGCTCTTAAGCGGCGATGTCATAGTACCTAAATTCTACTGCGGAGAACACCTCCGCCACACTACACACCCAGCCCTTCCCTTAAGAACTTCACCATTCCAGGGTTCAAGGTGGCAAATGGCAAACAAGGGATGCCTGTCCCTATCGTGACCTAACCTTATCCCCATTCACACAAAATACATGTCACATCCCTCCCAACACCACCAAATTCTATTATGTGTGTACCCATAGAGACTCACGCAACCTGGCATTCCTCTCTACCTCCAAAGACACAGGTAGGACGTAGACCCCCGTGTCAATGGGAAACGACTATAGGATGCAAATGTGTACAGTCAAATATAGGCTGTCACACATTTGCACCTAGAGTGTCCATGGGTACACAATCGACCGACAAACAAAATCAATAAATACAATGTGCTATGGGGTTTCAGGGTAGTACAGGTTATACGTCCCGAACCCTCATAGGAAACAAAGTGTGTCCATACAATATTTGGCTACAGGAACAATGTTTGAGTAATGTCCTGAGCCTCCTCCTCCGGATAGTTCTGTAAAGTTCTGTCTGGTTCTGGTGTATTTGGTCAATAAGTCCCTTGACCCTCCGATACACAGTCTAATGTAGATGACAATGACCAGAACCAGAAGAAGTTTCACTGGGTGAAACAAGTGATAATAAGTTCTTCCACCCGAACGTCTCCAAGTCTTCCTCCAGAGTCTGAGATAACGCTCCCGCTGGATTGTGGCACAGTCTTCCATCTCTAGAACACCTCCAGATGGAGGTCGCTTGATTGACAAAATCCAGTGGGATCCTCTGGAGCCTCACAAGAGTGTCAGGGGGGGATAGCTGATGTCTCTTCTGGCATCTCCTGGGTTTTTTCTTCCGCTCCATATAAAATCACACCTATGGCAGAAGAAAATACCAGGCGCTCCCGGGGGAATTTCTCCCCTAACAGTGCAATTAAATGTAAAAAATTCCCAGCACCAATACTTTTGACCCATGGGTAGAGAAAGGTATTGGGCTGCCCTTTATCTCACAGGACCCCTTGTTATCCCAACACTGGTGTCTGAACACCCTACCTTCAGAGGATCGCGTCCTCTGCTACACATCCCTCTGCACCAACAGATAAGGATGGCCACCCTACTAGGTTAGGATAACTGGAGTTCTGTGGACAAAGCACCATCTTGTTATTGATGGCACCGCATCCCTGTCAACTCATGTGTACCCAGGCTGATTTCCCCCTGTGATCCCATCTTGTGGAGGCCCGCAGAACCAATGGCATAGGCATGCCCTGGCTCCCCAGGACCCCACAACACAAGAACACAGTCCACACTCTGCTGCCAAACACTCTGCGTCCAATCCCTATCAGAGCTGTGCTACCTGCTCGGACTAGAATTAAGTGCGCAGCACAACATTACACCAATGTTGTCTGTCCGCCCCAGTCCCCAGCGCAACACAGCCTTACCGAAAACCTTGAGCACAACAGCGTTATCTGTATCGATCTGAGACCCTGGTTGCCCAGAATAATATCACATCATCCTTTGTGTGCTGCATGGAGAAGGTCCTTATGCCTTCTCCCGACCAGCAGGATTTCCCGTGTGAAATTATCTGCTCGCGAACCTATACGTTTTCGATCCACAGTATAACACTGTTCCACTCCAAGGGGACACAGAATGAAACAAAAACAGCAGACGGGACTTACAACACTACATAAATCAGCATGGTGGAACACATTCATAGACAAGGACTACCACCATCAACATCAAGAAGAACGTACAAACAGACAGCAAAAACACATAACATGGACGTACACAGGGAACAAACGGTGTAACAAATAGTACAGGGGTGTCAAATGTTGCCTGGCCTAGCTTGGCCATTCTGACCCCTCAGCAGCTGGTGATGCTGCCGAGAGGTAACCCCTTTATGGCCAAGCTGACTAGACTCCACTGCACAATTTGTTACCTGAATCCCATCACTGGACACATTGCAATTACTTGCACAAGGGCAATTCCTTGCAATGTGTCCTTTGTTCCCACACCTGAAGCACCTGATTGGGCTTACTGTCTTGTGTGTTTTGCAGTGCTTTGCTATATGACACAAGCCACCACACGCAAAACATTTGATGTTTGCCCGGCATGGCTTGGGTCCGTCCACACTGCATCCGCGCTCCCTGAATTGTTCCATCTTCAGGGAGGCACTTTTCACAATCTTACTTTTCCCTAAAGTCAGGGAAAAATCTCTGTTAGTCTGGACAGGCTTGGTCTGGTGATTTGGCCTGTCACAGACTACTCTCCCCCCTTTTTGCCCTGCATAGGGCAAAGTTTTGTGAGATTCCGACCCTGACTTTATAGGAAAAGAAAGGGCCGGCACCAACTTGGTGATGACCTGTTGCATGCCAGTCATTATCTGGGAGCTTACAGCAACCTGAGCCTTCAATTTGGCTACCGTCACATCAGTAGAGGCAGTCTGCTCCTTGAAGGCCTTGACCTCAGTATAAGACTGAGTCAACTTAGCCTCAATTTCCTCCTTCTGCCTCTGCAGCTCTACTAACTGTGACTGTATTCTAGCCACCTGCGCATCTCGGTCAACAGTAGACTGCACATTCTCCGCCAGCTGTGCCCGTAATGCCAAAACCTGGTCCGAATTACTAGCACAGCACTGGCAGTGAACGGCCGGAGGAATTGTCGCCGTTGACTGAGACACCAGCGCCACTTCCTTTGGCTTACAGATGCTAGCCTCAAACGTATGAACGAGTTTGGCTAGCATTTTAAGCCGTTTGGTGGCCTTGTTCAACACCATCCGTTTGTTAACACAAAGCTTGTCATAACTACAAGCCTGTGCCAACAAATCGGACCACAGCATTTCTGCTGACTTATATGTGGTGGGGAGGATGGGGTTAAATGTGTTGTGTCTGCTCAAGTGTTGCAGTGTGGGGAAGTCCATACTCACCGTTTAATGAGCGTCCATCTTCTCCTTGGGGCCGTACCTTTTCGTCCTAGCAGCTGCTTGGAAGAAGTCCATTTTCCCGGATCGCTTCTTCCCGACCAGCCGGACTTGTACGCTGCTCCCACGAAGATGGATCTCCTTCAGTGACGTGTCCTCTTCTCCCTTGCAATCACTTGAGCGATGCAGTGACATTTTTCTGAGCCTCCATCTTCTTGTTGGTGCTGTACTTTTCCGTCCCTTGCAGCTGCTTGAAAGAAGTCCTTTTCTTCAGGATCGCTTCTTCCCGACCAGCCGGACTTGTATGTACCTCCAACGAAGATGGATCTCTTTCCGTGCCTTCTTCTCTTACCCCAGCGACGGTGACCGTGTAAAGCAAATACAAAAATATTAATACACAGATAGATTATAGATTCTCTGCAAAAGATTTTGTTTTATTTCTGGTACTCTAAGGGAAGTAAAAAAACAAACGCAAAATCCACGCAGTGGGCCTGGCTCACCAATGTAAAGGGGGAATATTAATCACCAATATTATGCGAATATCGATAATTAATATTCATAAATAGGAGGAGCTGTCTAGTGATGACTCCGCCTATTCATACCTTTATATAATAATTAAAAATACTTTCGCTATGCTTTACACTAATTACTACACTAGCTGCATGCGCCTAACTCACTAGCGCTAACAAGTACACGCTACACAAAGGGTACAAATATAACGGTATTTATTAACACCTGACGCACACGATATACAGTAAATACACAGCCTAAACTACACTACACGTTCCCAAATTCCACCCATAAACTATACAGTTCACACATACAAGTATATAACAACCCACCCCACCTGACTAATTCTATCCCTACGGTACGACAAGGATTAACGGTGGCACTGCAGGGGTGTATGCAGGCCACGACACAAATACAGAATGCAAGGGTTAATACCCTGCAAATGTAGTAACCAGGGGTTAAAGCACAGCAAGGGTATCAGGGCAGGGACTAAAGTTAACCAGGGGTTATGGGGTAGGCAAGGGTACCAGGGTAAAGGGTTATTCAGTAGGGGGGTCAGGATAGTGGTAGGGATCGTTAGTTGGATAGGGGATAATAAGGTGGGTAGATCAGGGGTTATGGTGGGATAGTGGTATGGGGGTTATAGGGATAAATTCAATGGGGAGGAGTGGGGGTTCGTTGGTGGGATAGTGGGGGTTAATGGAGATAGTGGGGGTTAATGGAGGCAATTCGTTGGTGGGATAGTGGGGGGTTAATGGAGGTAATTCGTTGGTGGGATAGTGGGGGGATACTTAGTCCTTCCGCTCGTTGTCCAGGGTATGCTCTTCGTCCTGATGATTCTTTGGGGGTGGGCGTCCTGCTCTCTTCCGGAGCGCAGGACGCGCTCCCGTATCAGGTGGGGGGTCCGGTCCTAACTAACTTGAGTGACGGGGCCGCCGGATATTTATGCCCAGCGGCCCGCAATCCCGCGCCGCACCGCCCACCAGGGGCGGCGCTGGAGATAATTACAATTACTGTTGAATCTGAGTTCTTTGTAGTCTTCAGGATGACTGGACCTTAGTCCGGTCATTCTGATGCAATCATTGCATCTGTGTGAATTCTTGGGGCACATTCACACCGATGCACCTGGTTTCAGGTATAGGGAGGGGGGGAATACATATATATATATATGTGTGTATCAGGAGGACATATAAGGGGCATATTTATATATTATAGATTATATATAATAAGGGGCCACAGAAATGTATATTATAAGGGGGCACGGCCCCTACATTATAAGGGGGCACGACCCCTACATTATAAGGGGGCACATATTTCCCACAGGGGCCCCCATGAGCCCCTGGGGATCACCATGGGCAGACGTGCGCAGATGCTGGGCACATCCGCGCACATCATCCCATGATGCGTTGGTTAATGTATGCATATGTACCATACATGCCCGCACGTGTTTGCAGGCATGCATGGATACATATGCATATGTCTCAACCCTTCCTCAACAGAAGCCAATTTTCCCCATTTTAGGGGAATAAAAAATTCCTTCCTGTCTCCATACAGGCAATCAGAATAACTCCCTGGATCAACGACCTCTCTCTAGTAGCTATAGCCTGTAATATTATTACGCTCCAGAAATACATCCAGGCCCCTCTTGAATTCCTTTATTGTACTCACCATCACCACCTCCTCAGGTAGAGAGTTCCATAGTCTCACTGTTCTTACCGTAAAGAATCCTCTTCTATGTTTGTGTACAAACCTTCTTTCCTCCAGACGCAGAGGATGTCCCCTTGTCACAGTCACAGTCCTGGGGATAAATAGATGATGGGAGAGATCTCTGTACTGACCCCTGATATATTTATACATAGTAATTAGATCTCCCCTCAGTCGTCTTTTTTCTAAAGTGAATAACCCTAATTTTGATAATCTTTCAGGGTACTGTAGTTGCCCCATTCATGTTATTACTTTAGTTGCCCTCCTCTGGACCCTCTCCAGCTCTGCTATGTCTGCCTTGTTCACAGGAGCCCAGAACTGTACACAGTACTCCATGTGTGGTCTGACTAGCAATTTGTAAAGTGGTAGGACTATGCTCTTATCACGGGCATCTATGCCCCTTTTGATGCAACCTCCATTACCAACCATTATCTTATTGGCCTTGGCAGCAGCTGCCTGACACTGTTTGTTGCAGCTACCATTATCAATTGTTCTTTTCTGTACGGTGAATTAATAATTTTTGTGGCCTGTAGTCCACTGGCCGGCAAAAAAGAATTGATATCCACTGATCATCTAATATACCTCCAGCCACATAATCACTTAGGCCCCTTTCACACGGGCGATTTTTCCGTGCGGATGCGAAGCGTGAAGTGAACGCGTGGCACCCGCACTGAATCCTGACCCATTCATTTCTATGAGGCTGTGCACATGAGCGGTGATTTTCACGCATCACTTGTGCGTTGAGTAAAAATCGCAGCATGCTCTATATTGTGCGTTTTTCACGCGACGCAGGCCCCATAGAAGTGAATGGGGCTGGCAGAAAAACGCAGTAAATCTGGATACCATGCGTTGCGTCGCGTTTTTCACGCTTGTAACTAAGCAACACTTCAGAATTTAAAGACAGGAAGTAGGCGTTTTTTAGCGTCTGTCTGCGTCTATCTGCGTCAGTTTGGTGTCTGAGAAGAGGGAGAAAGTTTGCTGCCAAACTTTTCCAGCCCTTGCGGAGTGAAAAAAAAAAATGCCCAAATCACCACACGTCATTGACGTAGAAAAGCTGATAGTCCTGGTGCAGGAGAGGCCCTGCATCTGGGATCTTCGGGCGGCCGAGTACCAGGACCGCTACAAAAAGGATGCTGCCTGGTCGGAAATTACCCAGGAACTTTTTGCCCCAATCTGGGAGAAGACACAAGGCCCAAGTAGAAGGAATTTAAGTAAGTACACAATGTATACCACGTTTGAGCCTTTCAGTACTCCCTAGTATATAGACGTAGTTATACGTTATTGTTCCTAGTATATAGACGTAGTTATACGTTATTGTTCCTAGTATATAGACGTAGTTATACGTTATTGTTCCTAGTATATAGGCGTTAATTGACTATTTTTTATGAATAGATGTAGATATTGATACCTGTTCCTTTCATGTCTTTTTGTATTACCAGTTGAGGAGGTCAAGAATCGTTGGCGGAGCTGCAGGGACCAGTTCCGCAAAGAGATGAAACATCGTGGGCGGAGCGGGTCTGGTCCCCCCAAGAAAAGGCCCTATCTTTTCAGGGAGCAGCTGATGTTCCTGCGCGATGTTATGGAGCTGCGTCCGTAAGTTCATTTTATAGTCATACTGAAATGGTCATCTGAGTAGTATTTATGGTATAGACATATAGGTTACAGATGTAGCAGGGTAATACACATGCTTTATGTGACATGTGATGCTAACTAAATGCTTATAAATGCATTATGCAATAGCTTATCGCGCCATTTTGCTTAAAGATAACATGATTATTATAGACATTCAAGTTAAAGAGTGTGTGTGTGTTATTCCTGCTACATCTGTACTTATAATGTAACTAAAGTATTGAAATTTCAATATATGTTTATGCATTTTCTACTGTTTTTAGAACTGAAGACAACCTAGAGGAGGAAGCTGATGAGTCGGGCCCACACCAATCAGGTGCATGTGAGGAGGACACCACATCAGCCCAGCCTGAAAGTGGAGCTGGACCCAGCACAGGAACATCAAGGCCTCCTGCAGCATCTGGTGGCGAGTCCCCCACCTCCCCTCTGGCTCTACCCAGCAGGGCCAGACGACGGGCAATGCCTCCTGCCGAGTCTAACATCAATTTGCAAGTTCTAGATTATTTATCTAGAGCACGGCAGGAGGATCATCACGACATGTTTGTCCGTAGTCTGGCCCATTTTATGCGTCAGCTACCTCCAGAACGACTACTGCGAACCAGAACTGCATTAGAAATCGTTCTGGAGGTAGCTAATCGCCCCCAAGAGCCGACAGAAATGTTTGACGCGCTGGAAAGCCTGCGCTGTCATGGCAACATATTTAGCCCCCACCACCCCGCAGGTAGTCAGCCCTCACAGGGCCCCCAACAATTTCAGCCCCAAAGGGATCCCTATGGCCCACCAATTGCCCCATAAGTGTCACAGTTTCAGGGGGAACCCTGTTACAGTCAGCAGGGCCCATCGTCCAGCCAACCTGGCCCAAGCCAGTACTCTGGACCACCTTCCCAGACACAATTTCATGGACCCCAATATCAGGGCCCATCGTCCAGCCAACCTGGCCCAAGCCAGTACTCTGGGCCCCCATCCCAGACACAAGTAACTGGACCCCAATATCAGGGCCCATCATCCAGCCAACCTGGGCCTAGTCACTACCCCGGGCCTCATTCCCAGCACCAAATTTCTGCCCCTCATTATCAGGGAGCCTCGTCGCCATCAAGACGTTATGTCAATTTATAATTTATATTTGTTCCCTGTTTATTTTTTGGGGAAAAGCCAGAGTATACTGGAATATAGTGTGAAATAAAACACGTTTATTTATAATTAAGTTTATAATTGTTAACTTTGGTGTTTATTTGGCACAAACACACACAATACAATATAGATTTATGATTTGTGGAAAACATCATTAGCCACAAAAGATCCATACATTTTAAAGTTTTTATTCACAATCTGTAAACACACATTCATGTAATGGTTTTTTGGCCTATAATTGAAGAACTTTGGAGGGTGCGCACGGAGCTCAGGGTACAAGCCAAAAAAGAGTCCTTTGCTGGGCCTCTGCGAAAGTATAGGATGCACCCACATACGCTTCTTCCGCGGCTCCTCCTCAATCATTTCTGGCTGCTCCCCAAAACAACGGGACACCAGCCAGTGCAAAAACACATGGTCAGTTGATGACAGGGTGAAAGTGGACATCCTGCAAAGGATAATCCAATAACAAAGACACACGTCAACCACACAAAAACCACTCCACCACAAAAAATGGAGCTGTCCAACAAAACACTGCATGCTGGGGCTATTTATATTGTCTTTGCATTACAGGTGAATCTAGTGGATGGATCCGTTTTTTTTCACGCGTGTGAAAAAACGCATGCCACACGCGCGTGAAACGAGACGCAATCGCATAGTCAAATTACAGCACTCGCTAGAAAAATCGCAAGCTTTTCACTGAACGCATCCTGAACGCATCCGGCCAAAAAACATGACGCCCGTGTGAAAGAGGCCTAAATGTTTTCTGTCCAGTGAATGCCTAATGTTTTGGCCTATACTCTTGTGGTCTAAAATAAATTTTTTCTAGGCTACAGCAGGACACGTTTTTGATAGTTTCCCTTTAAGATGCATAAAAATGGCCCCTGATTAAAATACATATTTTTTGTTGGAATGTTTGCCATTGATCCCCCTCTGGTATGTCATTGTCTATGTTGTGGGATGATTTGTGCACTTCTAGTAAGTATTTGGTGGCTGCAAATATGATCTGAAAGTTTTTCAGGTTTGCCTGCCTAATGGCATTAGGCAGGCAAACATACCAGAGGGGGATCAATGGCAAACATTCCAACAAAAAATATGTATTTTAATCAGGGGCCATTTTTATGCATCTTAAAGGGAAACTATCAAAAACGTGTCCTGCTGTAGCCTAGAAAAAATTTATTTTAGACCACAAGAGTATAGGCCAAAACATTAGGCATTCACTGGACAGAAAACATTTAGGCCTCTTTCACACGGGCGTCATGTTTTTTGGCCGGATGCGTTCAGGATGCGTTCAGTGAAAAGCTTGCGATTTTTCTAGCGAGTGCTGTAATTTGACTATGCGATTGCGTCTCGTTTCACGCGCGTGTGGCATGCGTTTTTTCACACGCGTGAAAAAAAACGGATAGGTGACTGGGCCCTGCCGCGAACTTGCGGTTCGTGAATATTTGATCGTGTTCGCGCGATCGCGTTCACGAATCGTCCCGGCCGATGTTCGTCCATCACTACCAGGGAGTTATTCTGATTTCCTGATTGGAGTCGAGAAGGAATTTTTTTCCCCTTAAGTGGCTTCTTCCTCACAGGGATTTTTTTGCCTTCCTCTGGATCAACTTGCAGGATAACAGGCAGAACTGGATGGACAAATGTCTTTTTCTGGCCTTATAAACTATGTTAGAGCAGTTGGAGGGAGGGGGCTCCCTCTGCTTCTGGTTGGCTACCCTGTGTTGGAATTACAGTGTGCCAGCTGTATAACACAGCCAGCAGATTTTGTGTCTCAAGTGGGCTCTGCTCCATTAATCCCTTCCTTCATTATAAAGGGGTTTTCTGTGATTTTTATATTGTTGACCTGTTTCCATTCACCTCTGTTGATTAACTGTTTAAAGAGGCAGCAGTGTTTGCTGAGAAAAATTTGAGGGAGATTTAATGAGTCAGTACTGTATTTTTTGTACCTGTCCAGAGGTTATATGTGGTATTGCAGTTTAGAGACACAAACAGCAAAAAAGTCTGCTCCTGCACCACTGGAGACAAAACCATGCACAGACACCATGAGTAGGAAAACCAATAAAGAAAAAGCACATGTCCAGCACTGGTGTATCTCCTTATAAACAACAGAGGTCATTTATTAAGAACAGCGTTTAAGACGAGTGTCTTAAAAATCCCTATAGCTGTTGGTTTATCGGCTGAAGTTGTGAAGAGGCTCCAGCCTCTACATAATTTTGGTTTATCCAGTGCCAGTCTAAGAAAATGATGAGTGAGACAGCCCACGCCATTTCCAACCCATGCCAGGTCCACTTTTTTAGACCTGGCGTGATTGCAGATTGCGGCGCAAAGGTTAAAGTTGCAGATTGCGCCAGAAATACACCTTATATAGGCACATTTCTGGATAATAAATGACCACCATATTTATTGAAAACAATTAAAAAACAGATCCATGAGTGATACCATATTGTTCAAGGCACAACCCATGGACATTTTCTAATCCCGTACAACCCTTTTATAATATTTAATATAATTAAGTATTTAATCAGCTCTTGCCAATGAGCAAAAGGGATGGATTCTGGGTTGATCCTAAAGATGTATTTCAACAAAGAGTTTGGAGGCCTTAAGAAACAATAGATTATCAATGAATCTCGCCAAAATGTTTATGTATAATCCAGATTACTTTAATCTTATGTTAACGACAAAAAATTATTTAGCCTGGAAGGGAGCCAGTTATGGAAAAAGGCTGAGTATATACAAAATAATGTCCAGGGTGCACACCTACTTAGCGATTACCTTCCTTGTACAAGCATTCATGCAGGGATAGCTGTCAATTACTCAGTAGTATCACGCAATGTACTCATAAGCCTAGACCAGAGAGGGTCATTTGAAATCCTTTCCACCAAACTATAAAGTAATTTGCTCTGCTTCACTTGTTTTATAATATACTGCAGGTTTGTAACAAAAAAATGTTGGGCCCCATATAAAACTTTTCAATGCTCCTTTCCACTCTGCATATGTGCTCTTCTCTTCCATTCCTTGCACTGCTGATGTCTCTGTATTTAGTCCTAGAAAGAGGGAATGTCCGAATGCTGGCCAGTGCCAACACATTGTTTAGGCAGCCAAAACATACAAATCTCAAAACAAAACAAATATCAAAACTGGTGTAAAAGAAAACTGGCTTAATTGCCATTAGCAACCACTCAGATTTCAATTTTAATTTTTCAAAAGAGCAAAAATTAGTTAAAATAAAAGAGTTTTGATAAACCTCCCCATAATCCCAAGACAGTGTTAGTTCTGGCACATATAATTTGTAGTAAAGATAAGTGAACTTCTTGAAATGTATTTTGTGTCCAATTTGTTAAAAATTTTAAAAAATTCGATTTGTGTCAGAATCAATTTGTCATGAATCTAAGTTGCTCCAATTACTTTAAAATTACCCTTTACGATATTTTATTAATTTTTACTCTTTCTCCCCCCTCTCCACTCCCATAAAGTATACATATTAGGTATTTCCGTAACGACCTGCTCTATAAAAATATCACATGACCTAACCCCTAAGGTGAACACCGTAAAAAAAGGTGTAAAAAAAAAGCAATTTTTTGTCACCTTACATCACAGAACGTGTAATAGCAAGCGATCAAAAGTCATATGCACCCCAAAATAGTGCCAATCAAACCGCCATCTCATCCCGCAAAAACTATATCCTACCTAAGACAATTGCCCAAAAACTGAAAAAAACTATGGCTCTCAGACTATAGAGACACTAAAAAATGTTTTTTTTTTTGTTTCAAAAATGATATAATTGTGTAAAACTTATATAAATAAAAAAAGTATACATATTAGGTATTGACACTTCCATGATGACCTGTTCTATTAAAATACCACATGACCTAACCCTTCAGGTGAACGCTGTAAAAAAAAAAAAAAAAAAAAAGTGTAATATCAAGCAATCAAAAAGTCATATGCACCTCAAAATAGTACCAATCAAACTGTCATCTCATCTCACAAAAATGAGATCCTACCTGAGACAATCACCCCAAAAAAAAAAATAGGGCTCTCAGGATATCGAGATACTGAAATTTTTTTTTTTTTATTCAAAAATGCTGTTAATGTGTAAAACATAAATAAAGTTAAGAAAGTATACATATTAGGTATCGCCGCATCCATAAGAACCTGCTGTATAAAGATATCACATGACTTAACCCCTCAGGTGAACACTGTAAAAAATATTAAATATAAACCGTGTAAAAAAGCCATTTTTTGTCACCTTACATTACAAAAAGTGTAATACCAAGCGATCAAAAACATATGCACCCCAAAATAGTACCAATCAAACCGTCATCTTATCTCGCAAAAAATCACTGAAAAAATAAAAAACTAGGGCTCTCAGAACATGGAGACACATGATTTTTTTAAATAGAAAAATGCTGTTATTGTGTAAATAAATATAAAAATCATACATATTAGGTATCGCTGCATCCATAAGAACCTGTTGTATAAAAATATCCCATGAACCCTCAGGTGAACACTGTAAAAAATAAAAAAAAGGTGTAAAAAAAAAGCTATTTTTGGTCACCTTACATCACAAAAAGTGTAATAGCAAGCGATCAAAAAGTCCTACGCACCCTAAAATAGTACCAATCAAACCATCTTCTCATATCTATAAAATAAGCCCTTAGATTAGACAATCGCCCAAAAAAATAAAACACTATTTCTTTCAGATAATGGAGACACTAAAAAAATCATTTTTTGCAAAAATGCTTTAGTATCTAAAACTGAAACAAACAACCAAAAAAGTAGTCATATTCGGAATTGTCTCTTCCATAACAACCTGCTCTATAAAAAATACCACATGAGGTTTAACACTGACAAATGTAAAGTTATGCACATGGGAAGGAATAATGCAAGTCACCCGTGCATACTAAATGATAAAATACTCGGTAACACTGACATGGAAAAGGATCTAGGAATTTTTATAAACAGCAAACTAAGCTGTAAAAAACAGTGTCAGGCAGCTGCTGCCAAGGCCAATAAAATAATGGGTTGCATCAGAAGGGGCATAGATGCCCGTGATAAGAACATAGTCCTACCACTTTACAAATCGCAGACCACACATGGAGTTCTGTGTACAGTTCTGGGCTCCTGTAATCAAGGCAGACATAGCAGAGCTGGAGAAGGTCCAGAGGAGGGCAACTGAAGTAATAACTGGAATGGGGCAACTACAGTATCCATAAAGATTATCAAAATTAGGGTTATTCACTTTAGAAAAAAGACGACTTCAAATGTGACATGGCAGCTTAAAATTATCCTAGTAAAATCTCCCTTCCAAAACCATATGGCGTTCCTTTTCTTCTGGCCCTGCCGTGTGCCTGTACAGCAGTTTACAACTACGCGTACATATGGGGTGTTTCTGTAAACTACAGAATCAGGGCAATAAATATTGAGTTTTTTTTGGCTGTTAACCCTTGCTTTGTTAGTGGAAAAAATTAATTAAGATGGAAAATCTGCCAAAAAAGTGAAATTCTGAAATGTCATCTCCATTTTCCATTAATTCCTGTGGAACACCTAAAGCATGGATGTCAAACTCATGGCCCTCCAGATGTTGCAAAACTACAACTCCCATCATTCCCTGATAGATGTAGTATGCCCAGGCATGATGGGAGTTGTAGTTTTGCAACAGCTAGAGGGCCACGAGTTTGACATCCCTGACCTAAAGGGTTAACAAAGTTTATAAAATCAGTTTTGAATACCTTAAAATGGGGTAATTTTTTGGGTGGTTTCTATTATGTAAGCCTCACAAAGTGACTTCAGACCTGGGTTGGTCCTTAAAAAGTGGGTTTTCGAATTTTTTTGAAAAATTTTAAGATTTGCTTCTAAACTTCTAAGCCTTCTAACATCCCCAAAAAATAAAATGGCATTCACAAAATTATCCAAACATGAGGTAGACATATGGAGAATATAAAGTACAAACAATTTTTTTTTTTTTTACTATCTATTATAAAAGTAGAGAAATAGAAATTTGGAAATTTTCAAATTTTTCCAGATTTTTGGTAAATTTGGTATTTCTGGAATGAAATTTTTGACTCAATTTTACCACTGTCGTGAAGTACAATATGTGACGAGAAAACAAACTCAGAAAGGCCTGTATAAGTAAAAGCATTTTAAAGTTATTACCACATAAATGGACACAGGTCAGATTTGCTAAAAATGGCCTAGGCAGAAAGGTGAAAAATGGCTTGTCCTGAAAGGGTTAAAAACACAATGCGCCGACGCATGTGTTATTTATTTTGTGGTCCTGTCACAAGTGATAAATGGGGAGGAGCACCCAGTGATGTACCTAAGTAGGAAGTTGACCCCAGCATAGAAAAATTATGCCATAGTGGAACAAGAGTGTCTAGCCATTAAATGGGGTCTAGAGTCACTTAAATATTACTTTCTGGGTAGGAAATTTCACTTGGTAACAGATCACGCTCCTTTAACTTGGATGAAACAAAACAGGGAGAAAAACGCAAGAGTGACCAGGTGGTTTCTCTCCCTGCAAAATTTTAATTTCAAGGTTGAACATAGGCCGGGGAAATTATAGGGGAACACAGATGCTTTGTCCAGGATACAATGTTGGCTAAAAATAGCCAGACCAAATCCGCAATAGGTTGCTGAGACAGTTTTGTTAAGTTTATGGGCTGGATTTTATTGGACTGGGAGAAGGAAGGATTGGTAGAGGACCTCCCCAGTCCACTCCATTCTGGGACAGGCTTTCCCCTAGCCTGAGGGATCCTCAAGGGGAAATAAAGCACAGTCCAGGCTGTCAGTCTGGGGAGAGTAATGCCTGGAGAAAGTCTGGGAAGATGGCTGCCCCGCTGGCTAGAGAAGCCGAATTCTCTGTGTGATCTGTGTTCAATAGGTGAGCTAGGATCATTAATGTATTATCCAGAGCCCAGACGGGCAGGTGTTTATTTTGGTTTGGTTTATGTTTTGTGGTGCTGGACCTTCACCTTACCCAGTGAATTATAACTGGGGTGCCTGTATTGCCAGTGTTATAAATAAAGCAACATTTGGACTTTAACCCTGTGGTCTGCAAGAGAATCTGTCATCGCCGCCCTGCCTAAGAGTGTAACCCCTTACACCAGGTATATGAGTCCTGTGGGTTGTGATGAGTTCTTAGCTAGAGTCATGTGGGAGGTAGTGATCAGCGGCAGGGGCAATATTCGAATTCACGATATTTCTCAAATATTTTGTAGAATATTCATCATATATTCGAGAATTCGAGATTATATTCTTAATTGCGAAAATCTTCAATGTATTATTCACGTAATGCGCGCGAAATACAGGTGGGTGTCACTTATGCTACATATTTCAAGCTAGTATAAGTTTCCTGAGATTGGAGAAAATGGTTGGCACGGCAGAATATTTGAATACGTGCAACTTGTGACATCACAGCACTATGTCTGTAGCATGTATGTATGGACAGCAGAACCTATCAGCTACACTATAGATCAGTCTAACCTACACTGACTATCTCACCCTAACTATCTTAATTATATATATAAGTTAACTGTCTAATGTAATACAACAAAGCACAGAGCACAGCAATGACACTGCTGTCTCTTTCATAACTGCAATAAACTTTAGAAAAAAGCTGCTGGGGAGGTTCTTATATAGTAAGGGGTAGGGTGGTTGCTAAGTTCAGACAAAGACATTGCAGCCTTCTTATTGGCCCACAAGAAAGAAGGGAGGTAACTGATAAAAAAAAAATAGAATATTTGAAATCACGAATATATATTACTATATTCTAAATATTAGTGAATTCTCGAAGTGCTGATATTTGCGATAAAAATTTGAGTTTTGAATATTTGCGCTCAACACTAGTAGGAGGCAGTGATGTCAGCCGGTTGCTGGTTCCTCTAAACACATGGCATGATGTGACCCCCCTTCATAGAAAAGACACGCCCGCTTGCTGGCACAAGCCTTTTAACCTGTAGTCGGCCCCTCCCCTCCCGCCCTCTGGGAGGGGTCCACCCACCCAGGAGGGGTCCACCCACCCTCTGCTGGGCTGGCAGCACATAAGCCACAAAACCTATTAGGGCTCATGGCTCCAGACCAGAATGTCGCAGGCAGGTGGTTCTGGGACCAATGGATCCGCCTGGGTTCCGGCTACCGGTAGAGTTCAAGCATGGTACCATTATTTGGTCTCTGTGGTGAAATATGTATATCTCCCCTCCCTGGCATCCCACCACCAAACTATGACCACAGGCCTGTTCATCGTGGCCACAGGGACACAAATATGCATCTCGTTTATGTCTGTGATGGACGGGAGATTAATAATTCCTTATGAATCTCTGGTTCCATGATGTCTGATAATGTTAATTATGCTACTACTGGATTGATGGCTGGTGCATCTACCCTCATTCTGACTATGGGAGGATGAGGCATGGGTTTTTTGTTTTGCACTCTTCCATTTTATTATGAGGCCTATCAAAAGTCATGCGTTTCAGATTATTAAACAGTGCTAGCAAAATTGTATTTTTTACTGTAATTTATAAACAGAGGTGCAATTAAATGTCCCTAAACCTTCCCCTTCCACAAACACACTGCACACTGGTATCAAGAATTTATAATGGTAATTGCAATTTTTGCAATGAAACATGTTTGGGGGGCATGGCCAACAGCCGGCATGTAAGCACGTGTCTGAGAGCAGCTCCGCTTACCCTCAACGATCCTGAACCATCCTGACAAACTGCCGACTCCAGGCACAGAGTGGACGGTGTGCAGACGCAGGAGGAGACCCCACACATCGAATATGGGGCCCAACAAGGCGCAAACGGCTGCTGAGTGGCTAAAAGAATTCGCCCGATCTGAGGCCCAAAATGGTGCCGCAACAGCATCTCCGACACGTGCGGCTGTTACCCGCGGGCAGGCCGCCCAACAAGCGGAAGCTGAAGACAGCCCCGAGCCTGAGTTCACCCTGAAAGCCGCTTATGAGCAGCTGCTGGTGGCGATATCATTATGCCAGTCCTCACTCACGGGGAAACTGGAGGAGGTGAGAGTGGATGTGAGCCTGCTCCTCCATGACATGCAGCAGCTGAGAGACCGGGTAAAGAATACTGAAGACCGCGTGTCAGCTCTGGAAGATCTGACTAGACCAATGGCTGGGAAAGTGCAGGAGCTGGAGCGCTCCGTGGGTCAGTGGCAGCAGAAATGTGACGACCTGGAAAATAGGTTGCGTTGCAATAACGTAAGGATTCTGGGCCTGCCAGAGAAGGCTGAGGGCAGAGACCCTTCTTAGAATCCTGGTTCAAAGAGCAATTCCCAGAGGTGCCTTTTTCCCCTGCGTATGCCATGGAGAGGGCGCATCGTGTTCCAGCCAGATACCCCCCACCTGGGGCCCCTCCAAGACCCCTGCTAGCGTGTCTTCTGAACTGGAGAGACAGGGATCGTATCCTTAGCCAGGCCAGGAGCAAGCCAGACATCAGGCATGACAATGCATGGGTCTCCCTGTTCCTGGATTTCTCAGCTGATCTCCAGAAGAGGAGAGCCACATTCGTTGCGGTTAAACGCCATCTCCGCAATCTAAATCTTCAGTACTCAATGGCTTACCCGCCTCGCCTCAGAGTCATCGATGGCGACAAATCCGTTTTCTTTAATGACTCCAGGGAGGCTGAGGAATGAGCCTCAAGGAAGACTGCGCGTCCCGGACCACGCTGAACTCCTGATTGATCGTTCTCTGCAAGTATTAATCTTCCCCTCTCTCCTGTTTTTAATGGGACTCGGCTGAGGACTCCCTGAGTCCGATGCTGCTTTCTTGAAATAGACGGTGTCTTATCAACTCTTAAAATGCTATTTTGTTATCTTATGCCACATTAATATGATGACATTCATTATTGCTGGACTTATGGGAGAGTTCCTTTATTCACATGGGGTTATCCTTTCACGCAGTATCGGACGTTTTGCCAATATGTCCCACAGTTTTGTACAAATGCTAGCAGTTTGCCATATCTTTGCTAAAAGAGGGGAGGAGCACAACCTGTGTAGTCATAACATCTAGCTACACTATGCAGGTCCCCGAGTTAATGGTCACCAAGTTAGTCGGTTCTGGTTCCGACACTTTCAGGTTGTCACTGTTAATGTTCTGCATTATGTTTTTGTTTGCTCAAGCCTATATGTCTCAAGTATGGCTATCTCACTTCACAGCAGCAGCAAGGGAGGCAGTGTTGCATATAGATCAAATATCTGAGCACCCAGGAAATCCATTCTGGGTGAGAGTAACTGTCCTTGATATATTACTAGAGCATCCATGGCTTCCATGAGAGGGATGTCATGGAATGTGAGGGGTTTGGGTGACCCCAAAAAGAGGATTGCGGTATTCTCCCAAATTCGTTCTTTTAACCCACATATACTAGGTCTCCAGGAAACCCATCTCATCCCGGAAACGGGTAAAAGGCTGAAGAAGCCCTGGGCCCAACATTTATTCAATGCTTACGGTAGCTCCCATTTCAGAGGGGTTGCCCTGTTGTTCCATAGAAGCCTCAGATGCGAGATTCATAACTCGATTGTGGATCAAGGGGGACAGTATATCTTCATACATGCTCATATCAACTGCGTCCCTTATGTGATCGTCAACATATATAACTCCCCTCCTGCCTCCCTTTCCCTGCTACAAGCAGTCACGGGTTTCGTGGCTCATTATCCCACTGCCCGTTTGCTCTGTATGGGGGACTTCAATCAGGTAGTGAGTGAGGACTTAGACAGGTTTAGCGGTAGAGCCGACAGAGGAGGGCTAGGAGGAGATAGCACGGTTCTCCCAAGAATATCTAAGGAGATGGGCTGGATAGACATGTGGAGAGCTAGAAACTCACACACAAGGGAGTACTCCTGCTTTACCCCCGCCAGAGGAGCTCTATCTAGAATAGATTACATGTTTGGCAACGCCACAGTATATACTGACCTGGTTGAGATCCGCCACGGGCCTCAGGGGCCCTCTGATCATGCTCCGGTATTGGCTGAATTGGCCCTGACTGATTATGTTAATATCGGAGGCAAGATGCGTATACATCCTTTCTGGCTGTCCTTGTTCGGCTTAAACGACAGAATTCCAGATCAATTGAAGATGTTTTTTGAGGTACAGGGTGACACTACTGACGCCCTGTTGCTATGGGAGACCTTGAAGGCGTATCTCAGGGGGTGTCTCAAATCCTCCATTTCTTATGTTAAGAGGGACTCGCAGCGTAAGGAGAATGATCTGCATGCTAGATGTAGGGAGGCCGAGAAGGCGTTTACTGAGTACCCCTCTGAGGAACGCAGAGTGGAGTGGATGTTCAGAGGAAGAATGTACATGCTGCATCTGGAAGAAAGGAGCAAATGGAAACTTTTCTTCCTTAAGCAACAATCGTTTGAAGCAGGTAATCAGACCGGGAAACTGCTTGCGCACATCGCACGCAACAACAATATGGCTCCCCCAGTACTCCACATACAAGATGTCAATGGACACATAGCGGAGTCGGTGCAAGACATATTGAAGTGCTTCCACAACTTCTATAGGGACCTATATAAATCGGCAGTTGCATACTCAGGGCAAGAATTGGAGTCCTACCTCGGTGAAGTGTCTCATCCTCGGCTAGGCGACCTGGACAAAGGTCTTATGGAGGAGGATGTTACGCTGGAGGAGGTAGAACGAGCTATCAAGGATTTACCGTTAGGGAAAGCTCCTGGCCCGGATGGCATTCCGGTCGAGGTCTATTCTAGATATGGGGAAAACCTGGGTCCTCAGCCATTGAATCTGTACCGGACGGCGCACTCCCGCGGTTCCTTGCCGGATTCCATGTACGATGCCTCCATTGTTGTGATCTTGAAGCCTGGCAAGGATCCGCTGGACTGTGGATCTTATCGCCCAATTTCTCTTTTGAACTTGGACTATAAAATCTTGACCAGGATCCTAGCCAACAGACTGAACAAGGTAATTACGTCAGTAATTCATTCTGATTAATCGGGCTTTATGCCTGGCAGGTCCACTTCAGACAATATAAGGAGAGCTCAGGTGGTTGCGCAGGTAGGTGTAGCTGAGAAAGCGAGATGGGCCCTGGCCTCTCTAGACACTGCTAAAGCTTTCGACTTACTAGAATGGCCCTTTCTGTTAGCAGCGCTTAGGAGCTTCGGCTTTGGTCCCAATTTCATTAAGTGGATAGAAATGCTATACAAGAGCCCCACTGCCAGCATCCAGCTTAATGGTTCTCACTCTGACAAGCTCCCTCTACATAGAGGCACAAGGCAGGGCTGTCCGCTGTCGCCTTTATTGTTTCGCGATAGCAATAGAGCACCTGGCCATTATATTTAGACAAGATCAGGTATATGTAGGTGTAAGTGCGGGAGGTAGAGAGGATAGGACAGGATTATATGCGGATGACTTGACCTTGTTTATGTCGGATCCGGATGTGTCTCTTCCCAGAGCAATTGAGATCATAGAGCGCTTTGGGCAATACTCTGGGCTACACATAAACTGGGGCAAGTCTGCCATCATGCCCCTCTGGCTGCATGACTGGCCTGAGAGTCGTTATAATTTGCCTGTAGTTGACAGATTTAAGTATCTAGGGCTAATAATCACCAAATAGATACATCTTTCTTATGCTTTGAACATTGAACCCTTAGAATCTATATTTCAAGATAAGTTGAAAACATGGGAAGCTCTCCTTCTGGGGAGATTGAATCTGGTAAAGATGGTGCTATTGCCTAAAGGTCTGTACCTGCTGTCCCCCACTTGTACACTGGTCCCCCGTTTTGTTTTCAAACGTATCCATGCTCTAATAACCTCATTTGTGTGGGGTAAATCCAGAAGGAAGCTCTCACTGTCGTTCCTGCAGAGATCAAAGATGCAGGGAGGTGCTTCCCTTCCTGATTTCTTTATTTACTTTATAGCGAGTCAACTGAGATTTCTGAGATGTTGGGTCACCAATGCTTCAATGCCCAACGCAGAATACTATTTACATGATTATTTACATGTTTCCACGCTGTGGCCCGTTCTGGAGGGCTCGGGTCATCTGCGCAGGGGTCTCCTTTCAATTCACAAACTAGCTCACCAGATAGGGCAGGCATCTAAGTTAAATATTTACAATGATCTACCCAATGAAGTCCCCATTTGGGACAATTTCATGTCCCCCCACTTGGTGCAGTTGGAAGGCGTATCTGAGTGGAGACGGCATGGCGTCCTGAAGCTGGGGGATTTATACGAGAGTGATAAGCTATGTTCATTCTCGCAGATTCAAGAAAAGTTCCAGGTGCCTCGCGCTTTCTTCTTCAGATACCTACAGCTGAGGCATGCACTGCAAACCCAATTTCGGGGTAGGAACAGGAGCTTGTCTAACTATCCCATCACTGGGGTTTTGAAATCACAGGGGCCTAGAGGTATAGTGTCAGCACTGTATACACACTTGCTTAACTGTCGCATGATGGTGACCCCGTTGGCTGTCGAGGATAAGTGGAAGTTGCTAATACCCTCTTTATCTCCTGAAGAATGGGAGGAGGCCTTGATAGCCCTGACCAAAGTATCACCCTCTATAAATAATAAAATGATACAGCTTTTCATCCTTCACCGCAGCTACCTCACACCCACTAGACTTCAAAAGATGTGAAGGCTTACCCACACCAGGTGTCATAGGTGCGATATGGAGGGAGCTGACTTTTGGCATATGATGTGGGATTGCGAGATCATTCGCCAGTTCTGGGCCTCAGTGCTGGAAGTCCTCGCAACTATGGTCCCTGTGATGCTGCCGTTATGCCCCAAGATGTGTATCTTAGGAATTACAGATGAGGAGTCCTGGTTGCATTACCACAGAATCTTCCTGGCGGAAACATTATTTCTAGCCAGAAAGGCGATGCGTTGGATGGGAGAAATCCCCCCCCCCTCAAAAGGGACAATGGCTCTCCCTAGTAAATCATGCAGTCTCCATGGAGAATGTTGTCTATAAGCACAGAGGATGTTCACAAAAATTTGATAAGGTCTGGGGAGACTGGTGCGCATCTCCACTCACCTTGCATACTTTGCATTTGCACTCATCAGCTGACGGTTCTCACTGACCCTATACCCCATAAGCAGGAATCTTGCAGTGTAGATCCTGTTGTCATTGATGTTACGCCCTTTGTGTGTGCACTATGTATGCTTCATGTAAATTGTATACCAGCCAAGCCATTACTATGTAACCCTTCGCCTGGGGACTCCCGATGTATCAATGTCCTTGTGTAACTATGTTCTCCTTGCATTTCAAACTAACCCCTCTGTGAGTTGTCACAATGTCTTGTGTATAACATACTTGTGCTATTCTCTTTTAATAAAACGAGTTTAAAAAAAAAAAAACATGTTTGAACTATACGCTCTGATGCAGAAATACATAATGGGAACACCAAAACGATTGCCCATTTTTTATTGTATCCCCAAGATCCGCAAAAATTACAATGAACCTCCAGGGCGCCCCATAATATCGGGCATAGGTTCCATATCCTCAAACTTGTCACAATATATAGATACATTACTGCAACCTATTGTTAAACAGATTCTGTCATATATCAAAGATACGACAGATATCATATCAACATTAGAGCAAGTGAATTTTGGTGACAATTGGATATTGGGGACCAATGGAACCATGAACCAGACGTACAACAAGAGATAAGTGGAAATAAGAAGGCTTTATTGAAAATCAAGCTGTAAGCAAAAGTCCAAACGGATGGCTAAACCGAAGCAGGGTCTTGCGTAGCCAGAGGTCAGGAACCAGAAGGGTAGTCAGACGAAGCCAGGATCAGGAACCAGCGGGGTAGTCAGACGAGGCCAGGATCAGGAACCAGAAGCAGCAGCAGTCTTAGAAGCATGTGAACACAGGAGGACCAAGCAAGGAACTGAAGCCACAGACCTCCTATATATATGAGCTAGGCATCCAGCTCCTCCCAGTGGGAAGGAGAAGCCGCAGGGTGGGAGGCTACAAGAAACCCAGAAACCAAGATGGCCGCCAGCACATGTCAAACGAAGGAGAACAGCAAGAAGGTAAGACCATGACAGTACCTCCCCCTCAAGGGCCCCTCCTCCGCGGAGTAAGGAACGGTTTCTGAGGGAAGCGTGCGTGGAAGGCTCGGAGCAAAGCAGGAGCATGGACATCTGCGGAGGGAACCCAGGAACGCTCCTCTGGACCATAACCACGCCAATGGACCAAAAACTGCAACCGACCGCGGACCAGGCGTGAGTCCAGGATATTGCTCACCTCATATTCCTCACGATTGCCCACTTGGACCGGACGGGGCCGAGGAACCGAGGAAGTGAAACGATTACACACCAATGGCTTCAACAGGGAGACATGAAACACGTTGGAGATCCGCATGCCAGGAGGAAGCGCAAGGGCATAGGCTACCGGGTTTACCCTGCAAAGCACTCGGAAGGGACCAACAAAGCGAGGCGCCAGCTTGGGAGTGGGCACTCGAAGGTTGAGGTTGCGGGTTGACAACCATACACGGTCTCCGACCTGGTAGGAAGGAGCGGGCGCTCGTCTGCGATCAGCCTGGAGTCTCTGGCGCTGCGCAGAGACCTCAAGGGACCTCTGGATCTGTACCCAAGAAGCACGTAGGACGGAAAGGTGATCCTCCACAGCCGGAATATCCTGGGGAGAGAATACCTCCGGTAACACGGCAGGTTGGAACCCATAATTGGCCATGAAGGGAGACGTCCCAGAGGAAGAGTTCACCGCCGTGTTCCTGGCAAACTCAGCCCAAGGCAGGAGGTCAACCCAATTGTCTTGGTGATCGGAGACATAGCAACGAAGGAATTGCTCCAAGGCCTGATTGGATCGTTCTGCGGCCCCATTGGACTGAGGGTGGTAGGCCGAGGAGAAAGAGAGATGAATCCCCAACTGGGAGCAAAAGGCGCGCCAGAACCTGGACACAAACTGACTCCCCCGATCCGACACAATCTCCTTGGGCAAACCGTGCAACCGGAAGACCTCCCTGGCGAAAATCGTGGCCAACTCTTGTGCAGAGGGTAACTTCTTGAGAGGAACACAGTGGCACATTTTGGAAAACCGATCCACAATCATGAGAATGACCGTATGGCCTCGGGATGCAGGGAGGTCCACAATGAAATCCATCCCCAGGTGTGACCATGGGCGCTCCCCGGTGGCTATGGGTTGCAAAAGGCCCAACAGAAGGTGCCGAGGGGACTTACTCTGGGCACAAACGGAGCATGCCGCTACATATGCGGCGATGTCGGAACGTAGAGAAGGCCACCAGAACAGACGTGAAACAGCCCAGGACAGCTGATTCTTTCCAGGATGCCCCGCGGCCTTGGAGTTATGGTAGGTTCGCAACAACCGAGTGCGCAACTCCTCAGGCACAAAACATCTGCCGTTGGGTCTCCCAGAGGGAGCACCAGATTGAGCCGCCAAAATCTGCTCACCCAGGGGAGAGGTCAGGCTGGTGCGAATGGCGGCCAGGATCTGATTCGGAGGTATGACCGAAGTCGGAATCGACTCCTCCCCGGACAGCTCGGAGTACTGCCGTGATAAGGCATCCGCTCTGATGTTCTTGGAACCGGGTAGGTAGGAGACCACGTAATTAAAACGTGACAAGAACAGAGCCCATCTGGCCTGACATGGTGTCAATCTCTTGGCCTCAGAAAGGTAGGTCAGATTCTTGTGGTCCGTCAGGATGAGAACCGGAACCACCGAACCCTCGAGCAAGTGCCTCCATTCTTTAAGGGCCTGCACGATGGCCAATAACTCCCTGTCACCAATCTGATAGTTGCACTCCGCGGAAGACAGTTTCCGGGAGTAAAACCCACAAGGAAGCAGAGGACCCTCTGGTGTTCTACGCTGAGACAGAAGGGCGCCTACTCCCGTCTCAGACGCGTCCACCTCGAGGACAAAGGGCAACCCAGGGTTGGGATGCGACAGAATCGGAGCCGACACAAAGGCGGACTTTAGAGCCTCAAAAGCTCGGATGGCCTCGAGCGGCCAGACCTGGAAATTACTGCCCTTCCTGGTCAGATCCGTGAGAGGCTTGGCTAGCATAGAAAAGTCCCTGATGAACTTCCGATAATAATTGGCGAAGCCCAAAAAGCGCTGCAGGGCACGGAGACCACTGGGCTGGGGCCACTGTAAGACAGCCGAAACCTTCTCAGGATCCATGGAGAACCCCTCAGCGGAAATGATGTAACCTAAGAAGGTTACCTGGGATCGGTGAAATTCGCATTTCTCAAGCTTACCGAACAGCCTGTTCTCTCGTAACCGTTGCAACACTCGTCTGACATCCATAATGTGGGCCTCCATGGATTCAGAATATACCAAGATGTCATCCAAATAGACCACCACACACTGCTGCAACAGGTCACGGAAAACATCGTTGATGAATTCCTGGAAGACTGCGGGCGCATTGCACAACCCAAAGGGCATAACCAAGGATTCATAATGACCGGTCCTGGTGTTAAACGCGGTCTTCCACTCATCGCCCGCCTTGATCCTTACAGGGTTATATGCCGCCCTCAGGTCGAGTTTAGTAAAGACCGTGGCCCCTTTGAGGCGATCGAACAGCCTCGGAAATCAAGGGTATCGGGTAAGCGTTCTTGATCGTGATGCGATTGAGACCCCTGTAATCGATGCAAGGCCTCAACTCACCGCCCTTCTTTTTCACAAAGAAAAATCCAGCCCCTGCCGGGGACGAGGATTTGCGAATGTGTCCGCGTGAAAGCGCCTCCCTCACGTACTCCTCCATGGCCTCATTCTCCGCTACCGACAGTGGATAGACTTTGCCACGAGGAGGAACGGCACCAGATTGTAACTCTATGGCACAATCGTATGGGCGGTGCGGAGGTAGGGCAACCGCGCGCACCTTATCGAATACATCCCGGTACTCTTCGTATTCAGGAGGCAACAGAGAGTCCGAGGAAGTACACAGCAACTTGACAGGCCCATGGATGCAACTAGCCCCACACTGCGGTGACCACGAGAGGATCTCGGCCGATCTCCAATCGAAAGTCGGATTATGCTTCTGGAGCCAGGGGTACCCCAAGACCACCGAGTAGTGTGGAGACGAAATCACCTGGAGACAGACCGACTCTCTGTGAACGGCACCAATGGCTATCCCCACTGGAAGGGTCTCATGAGTCACGTGTGGCGGCAGAAGGGGTCTGCCGTCTATCGCCTCAAGAGCCAGTGGGGAACCTCGAGGCTGCAGAGGAATGGAATTGGCGGCAGCGAACACACTATCAATGAACAAACCACCAGCACCAGAGTCCACCAACGCCTGGGTCGTCACCGAGCCCCCGACCCAGGAGAGGACAACCGTGATCAGTGGTTTGTCAACACGGGAAACCGGGGACGAGGAGACTCCACCCAAGATCTGCCCCCGACAGGATCTCAGGTGCGAGCGTTTCCCGGACGGTTCGGACATGCCAACCGAAAATGCCCACCGAGACCACAGTACATGCATCGGCCCTCGCGTCTCCGGAGTACCCTCTCCCCCTCGGACAGGCGAGCAAACCCCAGCTGCATGGGTTCACCCCCAGACAAGTCATCCCCAGGAGGCGTGGGAGGAGAGGGAGGCACGGGTGGGACAGCAAACGTAGGCGCCAATCTGTTAGAAGGCCTCCGCAGGCTCTCCTTAAAGGAAGGTCTCTCCCTGAGTCTGGTGTCAATCAAAATCAGGAAAGAAATAAGAGACTCGAGCTCCACTGGTAGGTCCTTAGCTGCAACCTCATCCTTCAAGGCATCCGAGAGACCATGAGAGAAAGCAGCGACCAGAGCCTCATTATTCCAGCCCACCTCTGCTGCCAGGGTACGAAACTCAATGGCGTATTCAGCTACGGATCGTGAACCCTGTCTGATGGACATAAGGAGCTTCGCAGCAGAGGCAGCACGAGCCGGCACATCGAATACCTTCCGAAGAGAAGCAACAAAACCGGAAAACTCGGCAACCACCGGATTGTTGTTCTCCCATAAAGGGCTGGCCCAGGCCAAGGCCTTGTCCGAGAGCAGCGAGATCAAGAAGCCCACCTTTGATCTCTCAGTAGGAAAGGCATGTGGCAGCAACTCGAAATAAATGCCCACCTGGTTAAGGAAACCTCGGCACTGAGTTGGCTCTCCCCCAAAGCGCTGTGGAAGGGGGGCAGAACCGGTCATACCCCGAGACACCGCAGGCGCAGCAACAGGTGTCGGGGTAGACTCTGGCGCAACAACCGGAGCGGCAGTAGGAGCGGGCCCAGGAGCGACAATCGACCCATCGGCAACGGAAGCGAAATGAGCCGTGCGTTCAAGCAGGGTTTGCAACGCCACAGCGAACCGACCCAACAGGTGATCCTGCTGATCAAGTCTGGCAATCAGCGTAGGTAGCGAGGATGGCCCTGTACCGTCAGAATTCATGGCTTGGTCCTAATGTCATGGAACCATGAACCAGACGTACAACAAGAGATAAGTGGAAATAAGAAGGCTTTATTAAAAATCAAGCTGTAAGCAAAAGTCCAAACGGATGGCTAAACCGAAGCAGGGTCTTGCGTAGCCGGAGGTCAGGAACCAGAAGGGTAGTCAGACGAAGCCAGGATCAGGAACCAGCGGGGTAGTCAGACGAGGCCAGGATCAGGAACCAGAAGCAGCAGCAGTCTTAGAAGCATGTGAACACAGGAGGACCAAGCAAGGAACTGAAGCCACAGACCTCCTATATATATGAGCTAGGCATCCAGCTCCTCCCAGTGGGAAGGAGAAGCCGCAGGGTGGGAGGCTACAAGAAACCCAGAAACCAAGATGGCCGCCAGCACATGTCAAACGAAGGAGAACAGCATGAAGGTAAGACCATGACACCATGGGCGTGAATTCCCTTTACACTATTATATATCACAATCAAAGTATGGGAGATTGAAAGTTACAATTGCAAACCAACAGTCAGTTACAGCGGAATCAGATCGATTTTATAATAGAAGGAGTCAATTATATTTTAACACACAATTATTTTTGTACGAGTCAAACGTTTATGTTCAGGAAAAGGGCACTGCGATGGGTACCAGTTTCTTCCCCAGTTACACTAATTTATTTATGGCCCAATAGGAGGCGGAAGTCATCAATCCACATCTGGGACGAATCTGGTACTCTGGCATAGATACATCGTTGACATAATTTTTATTTGGACAAATACGGAAGAAGCTAGCTGTGGCTGATAGTTGGCTTTATATGAGCCATATCAGCTGGATATTAGCTGGTACATCTACTAACGGGAGTATAGCACCATTGTTTCGTCCTCGGTGGATGGCACGGCCATCTCCTGGGTGATGCTCATATCCCAGCGGCAAGACCGGTGCAGTTACCATGCCTAGCACTGGGTTTCTTGCCTAGAGTCAGAGGCTGGTTGTCTTTTTCCCTAGGCGCAATAATTATCGCAAGCTCTATATGGCCCAATTTGATCCCTATATCATGTGGATGATAACCTCGTGATATTGAGGTCCAAAAAATATATCCATCCATAAGTTGGGCAGGCATGTTAAATGTGACAATAATTATATGTGTGACAACAAAAACACCACACAGTACAGTTAGCCCTGGCGAACTACAGGGGAGATGTGTGCCATTGTGGCAATACACACAAGATGCCACAGATTACCCTAGGGGTTTTATGTGACACCTGGCCTGTACTTTCAATATTATATCACGTTTGTAGGTTACACACCCTTTCGATTTTTTTATACTGGATACCATTCAAAAAAATTTTTGGTTGAGTTTTAATGTCCATGAACATTTATATTTTCTCAAATACGGAACACACAACAATGCACAATACAGAACACAGAGATCACATCACAGGGTGACCTACCAAGAAGAAAGAGGAAGAAGACACGACGGGAGGGGGGGGGAAGAAGAAGATAAAAATGGATGATGATATAATTTCAAATATGGTAGTAAATTTAAGTAACACAACACTAACGAACAGTCAAATAAAACTGTTGAATAAGGGATTAAAATTTGCTCCAACCACTAAATTAAATCACTTTGACACATATATAGGTATTGAGAAACTTTGCCTAAAAAAGTATTTTCTAAAAAATCCTATAAGAACCGAATTTCCAACAGTTGATATACAGAAGTACGAGCATACAGACCTGAAAAAGAAATCTAAAAAATATCCCATACAGGAATTAAGTCAAGAAATTATTACGTTTTGCAAATGTGCAGAACATGTAGAAAACAAACTGGACAATAAACAATCTGAACAAGGAGGAGATAAAAGCACTAAAAGAATTACAGACAAAGGCAAACATAGTAATAAGACCAGCCGATAAAGGCGGCACCATTGTAATTTGGGGTTTAGAAGAATATAAGGAATATCATAAACAATTAGAAGACAGTACCACATATGCTAGATTAGAGAGTGATCCAACAAAAAGTTATTATGAAGAATTACAAAATTTATGTGAAAAAAGTTTAATTCAGAATATTTTATCGAAACAGGAATATGATTTTATTTGTGATAGCCAACAGTGTTTAATTGTTTGCCGAAGTTGAACAAAAACCCAATATGTCCGCCAGGATGACCAATAGTATCGGGAATAGGTTTGATTACGTCCAACCTATCCCAATACATCGATAGACTTTTGCAACCAACGGTAAAAAATATGACAACTCAAATTATCCAAATTTTACAGGGAATAAAATTTGATTTGGAATGGACAATAGGGACTCTAGATGTTCAGTCCCTATACACCATAATTGATCATGAACTGGGTATCGAAACAATGAGGGATCAATTGATAAAAGAAGGATGATTGAAATTGGAACAAATCAATTTTTTAGAAGATGGAGTAGGGTTTATATTATCGCACAATTATTTTTATTTTGAATACAGTTACTATGTGCAACATCGCGATACTGCCATGGGCACCAGGTTCGCCCCTAGTTATGCCAATTTATTTATGGCTCAATAGGAATCTAACACCATCATTCCCAAACTGGGGACAGACCTGGTGCTATGGTATAGGTACATAGGCGATGTCATTTTTATCTGGAGGGAGAATATCGAGTCAATTTTTGGAGGATACAAATAGAAATGACAGAAACATACGTTTCTCCTCAAATCTATACAATGAAGGCATAGAGTTTTTAGATTTAAATATCACAATAGAGGGAGAAAACCTAATATGCAACACCTTCCACAAAGAAGTAGCAAAAAATGGATTCATATTTTACAATAGCTGTCATTTGACAAGATGGTTACTGAGCATTCCATATGGCCAATTTACATGAATTAAGCGTAATTGCACTAGGAATGAAAAATTCGAGGAGGAGGCATTAAAAATGCAAGAACAGTTTTTAGAGAAAAAATACCCATCTATCTGGGTAAATGCAGCACTTGATAAAGTGCGTAAACTAGAAAGACAATCCTTTTTTGAAAAACACACTCATGAACAATCTATAAAAGAAGAAGTACTTAGAATTATCCTACCCTATAGCATTCAACATTGCAAAGTACAACAAATAATAAAAAAACATTGGCACTATTTACAAAAATTGCCTGTTTGTTACTTCGGAGTGTATTCAAAGCCTGAATTCATCAGTGCTCTGATCAGTCTTTGTTCATCCTCTCCAATTGTGGCATGGCAGGGTTCCTGGCAACAGGCTTTGATGCAGACCATTGGCTACATGAAGCCAAAGATATATTCTCTGAGAAATTATTCCATCAGAAAAAATACCTTCCATCCTTCCATACTGCCTTCACTGACCTGACACAGGTCTACAAAGAGCAAATTACGTCGTGGTGGGAAGTCCAGAGTCTGGATAATTATATAAAAAACAGTATAGTGCAAAGAGGTCTTCGAATATCTCTCCTCCCATCAGCTCGGTCACGCAACCCAGGGTTTTTGACCAAGTGGGAACAGGAGGCAACCGGCAGCTCCCTCAGATTGATGAGACTACTGGTGGAGGAGGAGAGAAATACACTGACCACTCTTAACCTGAAGCTGACGGAACAAATTGAGGTGGTGCGGACCTTCTCACAGGAGACAGAGTTCTCTAATAGGGAAAAACAGCTACAACTGACCCTGGAGAAGTACCAGTACCACCTCAAAGAAAGAAAGCACCGCCAGTTTATACGAGATGTGTCTGACTTTAAGGAAAACCGTATTTACTCTTCCCTGACCAATGTGAGAAGGGATAACAGACCCAGCAACTCTGAAAGATCATCAACTGAAACAGATTACTCCGACTAAACAATCTAACAGGGGCACCTCTAAAAGAGGTCGACCCAGGTGCTCATATAAAGGACGAGGAAATCGTTTTTTAGGACAACCCAACCAGACTCTGGACTACTCACTCCGCAGCCGCACACTACTACCGCCAAATCCATCACAGGACCAGAGGTCATAAATCTGTCCTCACGTCTAGGGATGAGCGAACCCGAACTGTATAGTTCGGGTTCGTACCGAATTTTGGGGTGTCCGTGACACGGACCCGAACCCGGACATTTTCGTAAAAGTCCGGGTTCGGGTTCGGTGTTCGTCGCTTTCTTCGCGCTTTTGTGACGCTTTCTTGGCGCTTTTTGAAAGGCTGCAAAGCAGCCAATCAACAAGCGTCATACTACTTGCCCCAAGAGGCCATCACAGCCATGCCTACTATTGGCATGGCTGTGATTGGCCAGAGCACCATGTGACCCAGCCTCTATTTAAGCTGGAGTCACATAGCGCCGCCCGTCACTCTGCTCTGATTAGCGTAGGGAGAGGTTGCGGCTGCGACAGTAGGGCGAGATTAGGCAGATTAACTCCTCCAAAGGACTTGATTAACTGATCGATCTGCAGCTGTGGATCATTGAGCTGCTGATCCTCAATTGCTCACTGTTTTTAGGCTGCACAGACCGTTTGTCAGTCTCATTTTTCTGGGGTGATCGGCGGCCATTTTGTGTCTTGTGGTGCGCCAGCACAAGCTGCGACCAAGTGCATTTAACCCTCAATGGTGTGGTTGTTTTTTGGCTAAAGCCTACATCAGGGTGAAGCTGTGACACCAAGTGCATTTAACCAGCAATAGTCTGTTCATTTTTTGGCCATATACAAAATCAGGGGCAAGCTGCGCCTGTCACCAAGTGCATTTAACCCTCAATGGTGTGGTTGTTTTTTGGCTAAAGCCTACATCAGGGTGAAGCTGTCACACCAAGTGCATTTAACCAGCAATAGTCTGTTCATTTTTTGGCCATATACAAAATCAGGGGCAAGCTGCGCCTGTCACCAAGTGCATTTAACCCTCAATGGTGTGGTTGTTTTTTGGCTAAAGCCTACATCAGGGTGAAGCTGTCACACCAAGTGCATTTAACCAGCAATAGTCTGTTCATTTTTTGGCCATATACAAAATCAGGGGCAAGCTGCGCCTGTCACCAAGTGCATTTAACCCTCAATGGTGTGGTTGTTTTTTGGCTAAAGCCTACATCAGGGTGAAGCTGTCACACCAAGTGCATTTAACCAGCAATAGTCTGTTCATTTTTTGGCCATATCCCAGTCTAATTCTGTCACTAAATCCATACCGGTCACCCAGCGCCTAAATACTAGGCCTCAAATTTATATCCAGCTAAATCTGTCCCTAGTGCTGTAGCTGGGCGAGTTATTTAGTGTCCGTTCAAGCACATTTCTTGTTCTGGGTTGAAATACAATTCCCAATTTAGCAATTTCATAATTTAGTGGTTCCTGCTATATCAGAGCTCTTTGAAATCTATCCCAAAAAGGGTATATAATATTGAAGGTGCACATAGGGTCATTCAGAGTAACTTCACACACACCCGCTACTGTGTATTTCCAAGTCTAATTCTGTCACTAAATCCATACCGGTGACCCAGCGCCTAAATACTAGGCCTCAAATTTAATTCCCTCTAAATCTCTCGTTACCCACCGCTGTACTGTTGTTGCTGGGCAAGATATTTAGTGTCCGTCAAAGCACATTTTTTGTTCTGGGTTGAAGTACAATTCCCAATTTAGCAATTTCATAATTTAGTGGTTTCTGCTATATCAGAGCTATTTGAAATCTATCCCAAAAAGGGTATATAATATTGAAGGTGCACATAGGGTCATTCAGAATAACTTCACACACACCCGCTACTGTGTATTTCCAAGTCTAATTCTGTCACTAAACCCATACCTGTCACCCAGCGCCTAAATACTAGGCCTCAAATTTAAATCCCTCTAAATCTCTCGTTACCGTTGTCCTGTTGTAGCTGGGAAAGTTATTTAGTGCCCGTCAAAGCACATTTTTTGTTCTGGGTTGAAGTACAATTCCCAATTTAGCAATTTCATAATTTAGTGGTTCCTGCTATATCAGAGCTATTTGAAATCTATCCCAAAAAGGGTATATAATATTGAAGGTGCACATAGGGTCATTCAGAATAACTTCACACACACCCGCTACTGTGTATTTCCAAGTCTAATTCTGTCACTAAATCCATACCGGTGACCCAGCGCCTAAATACTAGGCCTCAAATTTAATTCCCTCTAAATCTCTCGTTACCCACCGCTGTACTGTTGTTGCTGGGCAAGATATTTAGTGTCCGTCAAAGCACATTTTTTGTTCTGGGTTGAAGTACAATTCCCAATTTAGCAATTTCATAATTTAGTGGTTTCTGCTATATCAGAGCTATTTGAAATCTATCCCTAAAAGGGTATATAATATTGAAGGTGCACATAGGGTCATTCAGAATAACTTCACACACACCCGCTACTGTGTATTTCCAAGTCTAATTCTGTCACTAAACCCATACCTGTCACCCAGCGCCTAAATACTAGGCCTCAAATTTATATCCAGCTAAATCTGTCCCTAGTGCTGTAGCTGGGCGAGTTATTTAGTGTCCGTTCAAGCACATTTCTTGTTCTGGGTTGAAATACAATTCCCAATTTAGCAATTTCATAATTTAGTGGTTCCTGCTATATCAGAGCTCTTTGAAATCTATCCCAAAAAGGGTATATAATATTGAAGGTGCACATAGGGTCATTCAGAGTAACTTCACACACACCCGCTACTGTGTATTTCCAAGTCTAATTCTGTCACTAAATCCATACCGGTGACCCAGCGCCTAAATACTAGGCCTCAAATTTAATTCCCTCTAAATCTCTCGTTACCCACCGCTGTACTGTTGTTGCTGGGCAAGATATTTAGTGTCCGTCAAAGCACATTTTTTGTTCTGGGTTGAAGTACAATTCCCAATTTAGCAATTTCATAATTTAGTGGTTTCTGCTATATCAGAGCTATTTGAAATCTATCCCAAAAAGGGTATATAATATTGAAGGTGCACATAGGGTCATTCAGAATAACTTCACACACACCCGCTACTGTGTATTTCCAAGTCTAATTCTGTCACTAAACCCATACCTGTCACCCAGCGCCTAAATACTAGGCCTCAAATTTAAATCCCTCTAAATCTCTCGTTACCGTTGTCCTGTTGTAGCTGGGAAAGTTATTTAGTGCCCGTCAAAGCACATTTTTTGTTCTGGGTTGAAGTACAATTCCCAATTTAGCAATTTCATAATTTAGTGGTTCCTGCTATATCAGAGCTATTTGAAATCTATCCCAAAAAGGGTATATAATATTGAAGGTGCACATAGGGTCATTCAGAATAACTTCACACACACCCGCTACTGTGTATTTCCAAGTCTAATTCTGTCACTAAATCCATACCGGTGACCCAGCGCCTAAATACTAGGCCTCAAATTTAATTCCCTCTAAATCTCTCGTTACCCACCGGTGTACTGTTGTTGCTGGGCAAGATATTTAGTGTCCGTCAAAGCACATTTTTTGTTCTGGGTTGAAGTACAATTCCCAATTTAGCAATTTCATAATTTAGTGGTTTCTGCTATATCAGAGCTATTTGAAATCTATCCCTAAAAGGGTATATAATATTGAAGGTGCACATAGGGTCATTCAGAATAACTTCACACACACCCGCTACTGTGTATTTCCAAGTCTAATTCTGTCACTAAACCCATACCTGTCACCCAGCGCCTAAATACTAGGCCTCAAATTTAAATCCCTCTAAATCTCTCGTTACCGTTGTCCTGTTGTAGCTGGGAAAGTTATTTAGTGCCCGTCAAAGCACATTTTTTGTTCTGGGTTGAAGTACAATTCCCAATTTAGCAATTTCATAATTTAGTGGTTCCTGCTATATCAGAGCTATTTGAAATCTATCCCAAAAAGGGTATATAATATTGAAGGTGCACATTGGGTCATTCAGAATAACTTCACACACACGCTTCTGTGCATTTCCAAGTCTAATTCTGTCACTAAATCCATACCGGTGACCCAGCGCCTAAATACTAGGCCTCAAATTTAATTCCCTCTAAATCTCTCGTTACCCACCGCTGTACTGTTGTTGCTGGGCAAGATATTTAGTGTCCGTCAAAGCACATTTTTTGTTCTGGGTTGAAGTACAATTCCCAATTTAGCAATTTCATAATTTAGTGGTTTCTGCTATATCAGAGCTATTTGAAATCTATCCCTAAAAGGGTATATAATATTGAAGGTGCACATAGGGTCATTCAGAATAACTTCACACACACCCGCTACTGTGTATTTCCAAGTCTAATTCTGTCACTAAATCCATACCGGTGACCCAGCGCCTAAATACTAGGCCTCAAATTTAATTCCCTCTAAATCTCTCGTTACCCACCGTTGTACTGTTGTTGCTGGGCAAGATATTTAGTGTCCGTCAAAGCACATTTTTTGTTCTGGGTTGAAGTACAATTCCCAATTTAGCAATTTCATAATTTAGTGGTTTCTGCTATATCAGAGCTATTTGAAATCTATCCCTAAAAGGGTATATAATATTCAAGGTGCACATTGGGTCATTCAGAATAACTTCACACACACACGCTTCTGTGCATTTCCAAGTCTAATTCTGTCACTAAATCCATACCGGTCACCCAGCGCCTAAATACTAGGCCTCAAATTTATATCCCGCTGAATTTGAATACAATACATTGGGCCAAATAATATATTTGTTGTTGTGGTGAACCATAACAATGAGAAAAACATCTAGTAAGGGACGCGGACGTGGACATGGTCGTGGTGGTGTTAGTGGACCCTCTGGTGCTGGGAGAGGACGTGGCCGTTCTGCCACATCCACACGTCCTAGTGTACCAACTACCTCAGGTCCCAGTAGCCGCCAGAATTTACAGCGATATATGGTGGGGCCCAATGCCGTTCTAAGGATGGTAAGGCCTGAGCAGGTACAGGCATTAGTCAATTGGGTGGCCGACAGTGGATCCAGCACGTTCACATTATCTCCCACCCAGTCTTCTGCAGAAAGCGCACAGATGGCGCCTGAAAACCAACCCCATCAGTCTGTCACATCACCCCCATGCATACCAGGGAAACTGTCTCAGCCTCAAGTTATGCAGCAGTCTCTTATGCTGTTTGAAGACTCCGCTGGCAGGGTTTCCCAAGGGCATCCACCTAGCCCTTCCCCAGCGGTGAAAGACATAGAATGCACTGACGCACAACCACTTATGTTTCCTGATGATGAGGACATGGGAATACCACCTCAGCATGTCTCTGATGATGACGAAACACAGGTGCCAACTGCTGCGTCTTTCTGCAGTGTGCAGACTGAACAGGAGGTCAGGGATCAAGACTGGGTGGAAGACGATGCAGGGGACGATGAGGTCCTAGACCCCACATGGAATGAAGGTCGTGCCACTGACTTTCACAGTTCGGAGGAAGAGGCAGTGGTGAGACCGAGCCAACAGCGTAGCAAAAGAGGGAGCAGTGGGCAAAAGCAGAACACCCGCCGCCAAGAGACTCCGCCTGCTACTGACCGCCGCCATCTGGGACCGAGCACCCCAAAGGCAGCTTCAAGGAGTTCCCTGGCATGGCACTTCTTCAAACAATGTGCTGACGACAAGACCCGAGTGGTTTGCACGCTGTGCCATCAGAGCCTGAAGCGAGGCATTAACGTTCTGAACCTGAGCACAACCTGCATGACCAGGCACCTGCATGCAAAGCATGAACTGCAGTGGAGTAAACACCTTAAAACCAAGGAAGTCACTCAGGCTCCCCCTGCTACCTCTTCTGCTGCTGCCGCCTCGGCCTATTCTGCTGCTGCCGCCTCGGCCTCTTCCTCCGCCTCTGGAGGAACGTTGGCACCTGCCGCCCAGCAAACAGGGGATGTACCACCAACACCACCACCACCACCTCCGTCACCTAAGCGTCTCAACCATGTCACACGCCAGCGTTCAGCTCTCCATCTCACAAACATTTGATAGAAAGCGTAAATTCCCACCTAGCCACCCTCGATCCCTGGCCCTGAATGCCAGCATTTCTAAACTACTGGCCTATGAAATGCTGTCATTTAGGCTGGTGGACACAGACAGCTTCAAACAGCTCATGTCGCTTGCTGTCCCACAGTATGTTGTTCCCAGCCGGCACTACTTCTCCAAGAGAGCCGTGCCTTCCCTGCACAACCAAGTATCCGATAAAATCAAGTGTGCACTGCGCAACGCCATCTGTAGCAAGGTCCACCTAACCACAGATACGTGGACCAGTAAGCACGGCCAGGGACGCTATATCTCCCTAACTGCACACTGGGTAAATGTAGTGGCAGCTGGGCCCCAGGCGGAGAGCTGTTTGGCGCACGTCCTTCCGCCGCCAAGGATCGCAGGGCAACATTCTTTGCCTCCTGTTGCCACCTCCTCCTTCTCGGCTTCCTCCTCCTCTTCTTCCACCTGCTCATCCAGTCAGCCACACACCTTCACCACCAACTTCAGCACAGCCCGGGGTAAACGTCAGCAGGCCATTCTGAAACTCATATGTTTGGGGGACAGGCCCCACACCGCACAGGAGTTGTGGCGGGGTATAGAACAACAGACCGACGAGTGGTTGCTGCCGGTGAGCCTCAAGCCCGGCCTGGTGGTGTGTGATAATGGGCGAAATCTCGTTGCAGCTCTGGGACTAGCCAATTTGACGCACATCCCTTGCTTGGCGCATGTGCTGAATTTGGTGGTGCAGAAGTTCATTCACAACTACCCCGACATGTCAGAGCTGCTGCATAAAGTGCGGGCCGTCTGTTCGCGCTTCCGGCGTTCACATCCTGCTGCTGCTCGCCTGTCTGCGCTACAGCGTAACTTCGGCCTTCCCGCTCACCGCCTCATATGCGACGTGCCCACCAGGTGGAACTCCACCTTGCACATGCTGGACAGACTGTGCGAGCAGCAGCAGGCCATAGTGGAGTTTCAGCTGCAGCACGCACGGGTCAGTCGCACTACAGAACAGCACCACTTCACCACCAATGACTGGGCCTCCATGCGAGACCTGTGTGCCCTGTTGCGCTGTTTCGAGTACTCCACCAACATGGCCAGTGGCGATGACACCGTTATCAGCGTTACAATACCACTTCTATGTCTCCTTGAGAAAACACTTAGGGCGATGATGGAAGAGGAGGTGGCCCAGGAGGAGGAGGAGGAGGAGGAGGAAGAGGGGTCATTTTTAGCACTTTCAGGCCAGTCTCTTCGAAGTGACTCAGAGGGAGGTTTTTGGCAACAGCAGAGGCCAGGTACAAATGTGGCCAGCCAGGGCCCACTACTGGAGGACGAGGAGGACGAGGATGAGGAGGAGGTGGAGGAGGATGAGGATGAAGCATGGTCACAGCGGGGTGGCACCCAACGCAGCTCGGGTCCATCACTGGTGCGTGGCTGGGGGGAAAGGCAGGACGATGACGATACGCCTCCCACAGAGGACAGCTTGTCCTTATCCCTGGGCAGCCTGGCACACATGAGCGACTACATGCTGCAGTGCCTGCGCAACGACAGCAGAGTTGCCCACATTTTAACCTGTGCGGACTACTGGGTTGCCACCCTGCTGGATCCACGCTACAAAGACAATGTGCCCACCTTACTTCCTGCACTGGAGCGTGATAGGAAGATGCGCGAGTACAAGCGCACGTTGGTAGACACGCTACTGAGAGCATTCCCAAATGTCACAGGGGAACAAGTGGAAGCCCAAGGCCAAGGCAGAGGAGGAGCAAGAGGTCGCCAAGGCAGCTGTGTCACGGCCAGCTCCTCTGAGGGCAGGGTTAGCATGGCAGAGATGTGGAAAACTTTTGTCAACACGCCACAGCTAACTGCACCACCACCTGATACGCAACGTGTTAGCAGGAGGCAACATTTCACTAACATGGTGGAACAGTACGTGTGCACACCCCTCCACGTACTGACTGATGGTTCGGCCCCATTCAACTTCTGGGTCTCTAAATTGTCCACGTGGCCAGAGCTAGCCTTTTATGCCTTGGAGGTGCTGGCCTGCCCGGCAGCCAGCGTTTTGTCTGAACGTGTATTCAGCACGGCAGGGGGCGTCATTACAGACAAACGCAGCCGCCTGTCTACAGCCAATGTGGACAAGCTGACGTTCATAAAAATGAACCAGGCATGGATCCCACAGGACCTGTCCGTCCCTTGTCCAGATTAGACATTAACTACCTCCCCATAACCATATATTATTGGACTCCAGGGCACTTCCTCATTCAATCCTATTTTTATTTTCATTTTACCATTATATTGCGAGGCTACCCAAAGTTGAATGAACCTCTCCTCTGCCTGTGTGCTAGGCCTAAATATATGCCAATGGACTGTTGCAGTGGTGGGTGACGTGAAGCCTCATTCTCTGCTATGACATGCAGACTGATTCTCTGCTGACATGAAGCCAGATCCTCTGTTACGGGAGCTCTCTCCTCTGCCTGGGTGCTGGGCCTAAATTTATGACAATTGACTGTTGCAGTGGTGGGTGACGTGAAGCCTGATTCTCTGCTATGATATGAAGACTGATTCTCTGCTGACATGAAGCCAGATTGTCTGTTACGGGACCTTTCTCCTCTGCCTGGGTTCTGGGCCTAAATTTATGAAAATTGACTGTTGCAGTGGTGGGTGACGTGAAGCCTGATTCTCTGCTATGATATGAAGACTGATTCTCTGCTGACATGAAGCCAGATTGTCTGTTACGGGACCTTTCTCCTCTGCCTGGGTTCTGGGCCTAAATTTATGAAAATTGACTCTTACAGTGGTGGGTGACGTGAAGCCTGATTCTCTGCTATGATATGAAGACTGATTCTCTGCTGACATGAAGCCAGATTCTCTGTTACGGGACCTCTCTCCTCTGCCTGGGTGCTGGGCCTAAATTTATGACAATGGACTGTTGCAGTGGTGGCTGACGTGAAGCCTGATTCTCTGCTATGACATGCAGACTGATTCTCTGCTGTCATGAAGCCAGATTGTCTGTTACGGGACCTCTCTGCTCTGCCTGTGTGCTAGGCCTAAATATATGCCAATGGACTGTTGCAGTGGTGGCTGACGTGAAGCCTCATTCTCTGCTATGACATGCAGACTGATTCTCTGCTGTCATGAAGCCAGATTGTCTGTTACGGGACCTCTCTGCTCTGCCTGTGTGCTAGGCCTAAATATATGCCAATGGACTGTTGCAGTGGTGGGTGACGTGAAGCCTCATTCTCTGCTATGACATGCAGACTGATTCTCTGCTGACATGAAGCCAGATTGTCTGTTACGGGACCTCTCTGCTCTGCCTGTGTGCTAGGCCTAAATATATGCCAATGGACTGTTGCAGTGGTGGGTGACGTGAAGCCTCATTCTCTGCTATGACATGCAGACTGATTCTCTGCTGACATGAAGCCAGATTGTCTGTTACGGGACCTCTCTGCTCTGCCTGTGTGCTAGGCCTAAATATATGCCAATGGACTGTTGCAGTGGTGGGTGACGTGAAGCCTCATTCTCTGCTATGACATGCAGACTGATTCTCTGCTGACATGAAGCCAGATTGTCTGTTACGGGACCTCTCTGCTCTGCCTGTGTGCTAGGCCTAAATATATGCCAATGGACTGTTGCAGTGGTGGGTGACGTGAAGCCTCATTCTCTGCTATGACATGCAGACTGATTCTCTGCTGACATGAAGCCAGATTGTCTGTTACGGGACCTCTCTGCTCTGCCTGTGTGCTAGGCCTAAATATATGCCAATGGACTGTTGCAGTGGTGGGTGACGTGAAGCCTCATTCTCTGCTATGACATGCAGACTGATTCTCTGCTGACATGAAGCCAGATCCTCTGTTACGGGAGCTCTCTCCTCTGCCTGGGTGCTGGGCCTAAATTTATGACAATTGACTGTTGCAGTGGTGGGTGACGTGAAGCCTGATTCTCTGCTATGATATGAAGACTGATTCTCTGCTGACATGAAGCCAGATTGTCTGTTACGGGACCTTTCTCCTCTGCCTGGGTTCTGGGCCTAAATTTATGAAAATTGACTCTTACAGTGGTGGGTGACGTGAAGCCTGATTCTCTGCTATGATATGAAGACTGATTCTCTGCTGACATGAAGCCAGATTCTCTGTTACGGGACCTCTCTCCTCTGCCTGGGTGCTGGGTAGTGTTGAGCGCGAATATTCGAAAAGCAAATTTTTTTCGCGAATATCGCAACTTCGCGATTTCGCGAATATTTCGAATATAGTGCTATATATTCGTAAAAACGAATATTCGTTTTTTGTTTCCCCCCCCCCCCCCCACAAAATTACAGTACACATATAATTGATTGTTTCCCAAAGGTCCAACAGCTCAGATCTTACTCACATTGCCTAGAAAGTGATTGAGGCGCGAATCTTCGTAAGGCGATTTTATTAGCGCACATGCGAATATCGGCACGTCCCAGAACAGAGGCAAAGGGCTTTGCATTCATACATTAGTGAATTGAGTTGCGAATCTTCGTAAGGCGATTTTATTAGCGCACATGCGAATATCTACACTTGTCCCAGAACAGAGGCAAAGGGCTTTGCATTCATACATTAGTGATTGAATTGAGCTACGAATCTTCGTAAGGCGATTTTATTAACGCAAATGCAAATATCTACACTTGTCCCCAGAACAGAGAGGCAAAGGCCTGTGCATTCATATAGTATAGCACCATATTCGCGAATACGTAGAACTTCGTAAAAGTCGATTTACGAATATTCGTATTTTTTATTTTACTTTCCACCTTACAGATTACATTGATCTGTACTCTGTCAACTACTGTCATCACCCCCCACTGTATCTCGATTGATTCCCAAAAGTCTCACATTCCCTAGAAAGTGATTGAGGTGCGAATCTTCGTAAGGCGATTTTATTAGCGCACATGCGAATATCTACACTTGTCCCAGAACAGAGGCAAAGGGCATTGCATTCATACATTAGTGATTGAATTGAGTTGCGAATCTTCGTAAGGCGATTTCATTAGCGCACATGTGAATTTTGCATAGCATATGTATTATGCGATAATTCGAATTATCGCATATGCGAAATAATAACGAATTTGAATAATCGCGAATATTTTACGAATATTCTTTCGAATATTCACAAAATTTCGCGAATTCGAATATGGGACATGCCGCTCAACACTAGTGCTGGGCCTAAATTTATGACAATGGACTGTTGCAGTGGTGGGTGACGTGAAGCCTGATTCTCTGCTATGACATGCAGACTGATTCTCTGCTGACATGAAGCCAGATTGTCTGTTACGGGACCTCTCTCCTCTGCCTGGGTGCTGGGCCTAAATATATGCCAATGGACTGTTGCAGTGGTGGCTGACGTGAAGCCTCATTCTCTGCTATGACATGCAGACTAATTCTCTGCTGACATGAAGACAGATTCTCTGTTACGGGACCTCTCTCCTCTGCCTGGGTGCCGGGGCCTAAATATCTGAGAATGGACTGTTCCAGTGGTGGGTGACGGGAAGCCAGATTCTCTGCTATGGAACCTCTCTCCAATTGATTTTGGTTAATTTTTATTTATTTAATTTTTATTTTAATTCATTTCCCTATCCACATTTGTTTGCAGGGGATTTACCTACATGTTGCTGCCTTTTGCAGCCCTCTAGCTCTTTCCTGGGCTGTTTTACAGCCTTTTTAGTGCCGAAAAGTTCGGGTCCCCATTGACTTCAATGGGGTTCGGGTTCGGGACGAAGTTCGGATCGGGTTCGGATCCCGAACCCGAACATTTCCGGGATGTTCGGCCGAACTTCTCGAACCCGAACATCCAGGTGTTCGCTCAACTCTACTCACGTCCCCTTTCCCAAGACGAGACTATAGCCCTTGAACTGGGACTTTCTTTTGTGCCTACCCCTAGGTTCGATAGGTTCACTGCCATTAAAGATTTGAATCTATTTATTCGGAAGTTAAGATGGCACAAACACTTTAAATATGTTGACAGACGGCAATGCCTTGAGCTGGGTATTCCGGTGGAGATGTTAACAGACGTCCAACTACTAAACTCGCTATCTATGATAGACAACTCAGCTTCTGGCCTTGGCCCTTTTACAGACCTTAAATGTAAAAGTATCAAGATGCCACCCAGTTCCAGCGAAGTCTCATGCATAGATGTATTTTTAAACATGGTCACCAATGACCTGGAAAATCTTCAGATCTCCTCGCATCACTCCAATTGCACAGAGTCCACGGCCACCGCGATTTCCTCTCTCGCCAACGACCCCCAAATCGTCATTAAACCGGCTGATAAAGGCGGTAACATTGTGGTCATGGACTCTGGGCAATACAGGGACATGTGTAGGAATCTGTTATCCGATACAGAGACCTATGAGATCTTGGAAAGGGACCCCACTGATGTATATAAGCGTGAACTTAAATCCATCCTTGATGAAGCCAAGGGCTCCAGAGTCATCTCGGGGGATGAGTACGCGTTTTTACTACCCCAATTTCCCCATAGATCCACATTCTATTGTCTCCCCAAGATCCACAAGGGGACAACCCCTTTGAAAGGGAGGCCTATAGTGTCAGGGGTAGACAATTTCAATCAAAACCTGGGGATCTACATTGACCGAGTCCTAGCACCCTTTGTCTCCACGTTACCGTCTCATCTCAGGGATACTACGGACCTCCTCAAACAATTGGAGGGTCTATGCCTTGAGAATGAATGCCTGCTATCTAGCATTGACGTAGAGGCACTATACTCCTCTATACCACACCAGTTGGGATTGGCGGCGGTTGAATTTTTCCTAAAATCTAGAGGTTGTCAATACCGCGCCCACAGCCAATTTATCATCCGGATCCTGGAATTTACCCTCAACAGGAACTTCTTTTCCTTTGACAACAAAATCTACCACCAGCTCAGGGGTACTGTGATGGGGAGTCCGTGTGCCCCGGCGTATGCTAATTTATTCCTGGGCTGGTGGGAGGAGACCCTGGTATTCGGGGAGAGGAATCCGGATGATCTATCTAGAATTGGACTGTGGGCGCGGTATATTGATGACATTTTCATCACCTGGAATGGTAGTCCTTCTCAGTTTGATTCATTCGTGTCCCGACTGAATCGAAATGAGATAGGCATGAGATTTACACATGAGACACATCCAACTAGCCTACCATTTTTGGATATCAAAATCACCAAGAACTCCAAGGGAGAAGTAGACACCTCGATTCATAGGAAACCTAATGCCACTAACTCTCTCCTGAGATGGGAGAGCAGTCACCCTCTCCCACTCAGGAGGGGAATACCAAGAGGGCAGTATCTCCGTCTGCGCAGAAATTGCTCAGACAAGAAGGATTTTGTGGCTCAGGCAGCTGACCTAAGGGCTAGATTTCTACAAAGGGGGTACCCCGATTATATTCTAAGATCTGCCTACAAAACAGCTCTTGCACGACAGAGACCCACCTTACTAATGACAAAACAGCCGATCGCCTCGACAACTAAACTGTCTCGTATAATCACGACGTTTGACAGAGGTTCGAGCCAGGTCAGAAAGATCTTACAATGCCACTGGGGGATCCTTAAGATGGACCCTGACCTCCAGGATATACTAGGAGACAGTCCACAAATTACATACAGACGTGGCACTAACCTGCGTGATAAACTTGTCCGCAGTCATTTTGTACCTGGGATTACACACTCAACATGGCTACGGTCCACTATAGTGGGCAGTCACAGATGCGGCAGGTGTGTAGCCTGCAAACACATCCTGACCACTAAAACCTTCACTAGCTCGGTGATGGGCAAAACGTATTCCATTCCACACTTCATTAACTGTAAATCTAGAGGTGTGATATACCGCATCCAATGTGAGTGTGGTTTGGAATATGTCGGCAAAACCATAAGGGAGTTTCGGAGGAGGATTGGTGAGCACATAGGGGATGTCACACACAAGAGGGACACCCCTTTGTCCAAACATGTGCACACCAATCACAATGGCAAGGCCCGGTTAAAGTTCATGGGCATTGACCTGGTGAAGCCCCCACCAAGAGGGGGGACTGGGACAAGAGTCTACTCCAACGTGAAGCACGCTGGATTTTTAATCTGAAGACAGCAGCACCAGGCGGCATGAATGAACGGTTAAATTATGCCTGCTTCCTCTGAAAAAAGACACTGTGTATCCATCATAAATACAAATTTAATTGTGCTTTTCCCTCATGGCCCTCCCCCTGGGGAAGCATGTGGTACTTTGATGTGCACTGATGATTGCGCCCTCTAAACCGCTGGTGCGCTCTGTAAACCGCTGGTGCGCATTATGGTATACATGCCCTGTGTGCGGTGACTCTCCTCAGGTTTCCCTGGTGTTTGGGTCACGTGACCGGGCGGACGGCGGTGCTCCTGGATGGCGTCGCGCGGCGATGACGTCACTGGGAGGGAGGGGCGACTGAGATGGAGCGCGGCCATTTAAACTCGCTATTGAAGCACACATTTGCGGCTGGTCTATCATACTGTTACCCCCAACCACAGGGGTTTCATTAGTTTGGGATTATCATATCCCCAGACCGTCCTGCACAGGACCACCCCTCCTGCGCCACTCTGCATCCCACCCTGGATTAAGCAGACTCTGCATCCCACCCTGGGTTTAGCAGACCACAGGCCTTTATAGCCTGTTCTTTTTTCCCCAGTGTCAAATTAGCCCTAGGTTAGATACCTGCGGCTACACTGTTACCTCCTGCAGTCATTCCCCTGAAGAAGTCACGGACAGAAACGTGCCACATCGGGAGACCACTGGAAGTATCACCATCCATCCATCACTGGTAAATTAATTCTGTAGTTTTAGGGTACAGGTCCACTATAGGGACAGGCTACCGGACGGGGTCGCCTTTTCTAAGGCGAGTGCTCTGTGTAGACAGGTAGTAGCATAATAGCCCCTTTCATCTTGATAGGGATATATAGGACCCCTTCTACTTCCTGATCTACCCAACTACACAGCAGAAGCACCTCCATCCCGCCGGCATACACCCAGTGTCTCCTGTCTCCTGTCATCAAGGAACCTCACCCACTATCTACTAAGGGTCTGGTAAGACTGCTCGCGTCCTCACCGACGGAGCAGAATTTTTTATCTGTACCAGCTGGGTATCATTAATTTGGTCCTATTCGTGTATGTATGTTTCTTATGTTTAGTGAGTCCTTTTTATCCTGTCTACTTTAATATATATTAAAAGCTATATTTTAAATAAGTATACTCCCCCCCTCCTCTGGATAGGGGCCCATTGCCCACTATTTACAAAAAGACAAACAAATAGGCCCTATGATTCTGACAACCCCACAAATCAGTTATAAAAAAGCAGCTAATTTGGAATTGAAGATAGCTCCCTCAATTAAAAAGAAACAATTAACCAAAACATCGGTACATAAGATGTTAGGTAACAGTGGATTTTACAGATATGGAGCCTGCATGGGTTGTAGGTTGACCTCCTTTGAGAACAAAAACACCGAAGTAACGTCCCCTGCAAGTTCCTACATACACAGAATAAAGGAGTATCTCACTTGCAATACTATGAGTGTGATCTATGTCATAAGATGTCCATGTGGGAAATTATATGTGGGGAGTAGTGTAGAGCGGGAGGTGCCATATTCGATTTTGCGATATTTTGCGAATATTCGTTAAAATATTCGTCGTATGTTTGTCAAAATCGAATATTTGTCATTATTGTATTTATCGCAATTAATATGCGATTTAATCATTTGCATATTGCAATTTTTAAGCTTAGAATTAGAAGTTATAAATTATAACTTCTAATTGCCTTATAACTTAATAATAAGGCACTTTCCTATTCTTTAATCTTGGAGATCTAGATTTAACACGAATATAGCGCTATATTCTATGTCTTTGTTAAAAGAATCAAGATAGCGAAGTATTCTTTATTCTACTTCAACGAAGATTGCAAAGAATTCTACATCAACAAAGGTAGCAAAGTATTCTACATCAACGAAGATAGCGAAGTATTCTACATCAACGAAGATAGCGAAGTATTCTACATCAACGAAGATAGCGAAGTAACGAAGATAGCGAAATATTCTACATCTTCCTCAATTTAAGTTATTATCGCAGTGTAATTACAACTTAGGCGATTTTTGATAATGGTGGTATTGGGAGCATTAACGGTCGGATATAACGAATATAGTACTATATCTAAGAATAGTGGATTATAAAAGTTGGATTCGCAATGCGGTTAATAATAATAGCAAATATTATCGCATTGCGATTACAAATTAGCACTGCTAGATTCCATATTCGTTAACCTTGTTAATTCAAGCAAGCTGACCCATTCCATTAGAGAGTCGAGACCCAGCAGCAGCTACAAGTTAAAAACGCAATGCGATTAATATAACTTGAACTAATCGCATTGCGATTTCAACTTAGACCTGGTTTACTAAATTACTTTAAATTAGCGAGGATGACGAATATATTTATTAGATAAAACAAAATATTCTCCATCTTCGCTAATTCAAGAAAGCCAACCATTGTAAAACAGGTACAAGTTAAAATCGTTATGCGATTTATTCAAGTTATATTATTCGCATTGCGAATGCAACTTGATTCTCACATCCGACAGTACATTCTAGCATGGAGGCATTCCCATGGTGATGGGGACGCTCCATGCACACGGGAAGTAGATAGAGGCGACAAAAGGCACTGACTTGAGCGGGCAGGGATCAAGGAATCCTCTCTTAAAAGTACTGCTTTTGGACAAAGCTAGGGTAACAATAAAATAAAAAAATTATGAATATTCGAAATAACGAATATATAGCACTATATTCGAAATATTCGCAAATTAGCGAAGTGCCGATATTCGCAAAAAAAATTAGATATTCGAATATTCACGCTCATCACTAGTGGGGAGGACCAAAAGAATGTGTAAGAAAAGAATCACAGAACATCTGAATAATATTAAAAAGGGGTATGTCAATCACTCATTGTCTAAACATTTTAACCGCCTCCGGACCGCCTAACGCAGATGTGCGGTCCGGAGGCGGCAGCCCTGCGCACGACGACGTATATACGCGTCATCTCGCGAGGGCCGGGATTTCCTGTGAACGCGCGCACGCTCACAGGCGTGCGCGCTCACAGGAACGGAAGGTAAGCGAGTGGATCTCCAGCCTGCCAGCGGCGATCGCTCGCTGGCAGGCTGGAGATCTGATTTTTTTAACCCCTAACAGGTATATTAGACGCTGTTTTGATAACAGCGTCTAATATACCTGCTACCTGGTCCTCTGGTGGTCACTTTTGTTAGGATCGACCACCAGAGGACACAGGCAGCTCAGTACAGTCGCACCAAACACCACACTACACTACACGCCCCCGTCACTTATTAACCCCTTATAAACCCCTGATCACCCATGATCACCCCATATAAACTCCCTGATCACCCCCCTGTCATTGATCACCCCCCTGTCATTGATCACCCCCCTGTCAGGCTCCGTTCAGACGTCCGTATGATTTTTACGGATCCACGGATACATGGATCGGATCCACAAAACACATGCGGACGTCTGAATGGAGCCTTACAGGGGGGTGATCAATGACAGGCGGGTGATCACCCATATACACTCCCTGATCACCCCCTGTCATTGATCACCCCCCTGTAAGGCTCCTTTCAGACATCCGCATGTGTTTTGCGGATCCGATCCATGTATCCATGGATCCGTAAAAATCATACGGACGTCTGAATGGAGCCTTACAGGGGGGTGATCAATGACAGGGGGGTGATCACCCATATACACTCCCTGATCACCCCCTGTCATTGATCACCCCCCTGTAAGGCTCCATTCAGACGTCCGTATGATTTTTACGGATACATGGATCGGATCCGCAAAACACATGCGGACGTCTGAATGGAGCCTTACAGGGGGGTGATCAATGACAGGCGGGTGATCACCCATATACACTCCCTGATCACCCCCTGTCATTGATCACCCCCCTGTCACTGATCACCCCCCTGTAAGGCTCCATTCAGACGTCCGCATGTGTTTTGTGGATCCGATCCATGTATCCATGGATCCGTAAAAATCATACGGACGTCTGAATGGAGCCTTACAGGGGGGTGATCAATGACAGGGGGTGATCAGGGAGTGTATATGGGTGATCACCCCCCTGTCATTGATCACCCCCCTGTAAGGCTCCATTCAGACGTCCGTATGATTTTTACGGATCCATGGATACATGGATCGGATCCGCAAAACACATGCGGACGTCTGAATGGAGCCTTACAGGGGGGTGATCAATGACAGGGGGTGATCAGGGAGTGTATATGGGTGATCACCCGCCTGTCATTGATCACCCCCCTGTAAGGCTCCATTCAGACGTCCGCATGTGTTTTGCGGATCCGATCCATGTATCCATGGATCCGTAAAAATCATACGGACGTCTGAATGGAGCCTTACAGGGGGGGTGATCAATGACAGGGGGGTGATCACCCATATACACTCCCTGATCACCCCCTGTCATTGATTACCCCCCCCTGTAAGGCTCCATTGAGACGTCCGCATGTGTTTTGCGGATCCGATCCATGTATCAGTGGATCCGTAAAAATCATACGGACGTCTGAATGGAGCCTTACCAGGGGGGTGATCAATGACAGGGGGGTGATCAGGGAGTCTATATGGGTGATCACCCCCCCTGTCATTGATCACCCCCCTGTCATTGATCACCCCCTCGTCATTGATCACCCCCTCTGTAAGGCTCCATTCAGACATTTTTTTGGCCCAAGTTAGCGGAAATATATATATTTTTTTGTTTGTTTTTTCTTACAAAGTCTCATATTTCACTTAGGCTACTTTCACACTAGCGTTCGGGTGTCCGCTCGTGAGCTCCGTTTGAAGGGGCTCACGAGCGGACCCGAACGCAGCCGTCCAGCCCTGATGCAGTCTGAATGGAGCGGATCCGCTCAGACTGCATCAGTCTGGCGGCGTTCAGCCTCCGCTCCGCTCGCCTCCGCACGGACAGGCGGACAGCTGAACGCTGCTTGCAGCGTTCGGGTGTCCGTCTGGCCGTGCGGAGGCGTGCGGATCCGTCCAGACTTACAATGTAAGTCAATGGGGACGGATCCGTTTGAAGATGCCACAATGTGGCTCAATCTTCAAGCGGATCCGTCCCCCATTGACTTTACATTGAAAGTCTGGACGGATCCGTCCGAGGCTATTTTCACACTTAGCTTTTTTTTTGCCATTTTAATGCAGACGGATCTGTTCTGAACGGAGCCTCCGTCTGCATTATTATGAGCGGATCCGTTCAGAACGGATCCGCCCGAACGCTAGTGTGAAAGTAGCCTAACTTGTGTCAAAAAATAAAATCTCACATGAACTCACCATACCCCTCACGGAATCCAAATAAATAAACATTTTTAGACATTTATATTCCAGACTTCTTCTCACGCTTTAGGGCCCCTAAAAAGACAGGGCAGTATAAATACCCCACATGTGACCCCATTTTGGAAAGAAGACACCCCAAGGTATTCCGTGAGGGGCATATTGAGTCCATGAAAGATTGAAATTTTTGTCCTAAGTTAGCGGAAAGTTAGACTTTGTGAGAAAAAACAAAAAAAAATCAATTTCCGCTAACTTATGCAAAAAAATAATAATTTCTATGAACTCGCCAGGCCCCTTATTGAATACCTTGGGGTGTCTTCTTTCCAAAGTGGGGTCACATGTGGGGTATTTATACTGCCCTGGCTTTTTAGGGGCCCGAAAGTGTGAGAAGAAGTCTGGGATCCAAATGTCTAAAAATGCCCTCCTAAAAGGAATTTGGGCACCTTTGCGCATCTAGGCTGCAAAAAAGTGTCACACATCTGGTATCGCCGTACTCAGGATAAGTTGGGGAATGTGTTTTGGGGTGTCATTTTACATATACCCATGCTGGGCGAGAAAAATATCTTGGTCAAATGACAACTTTGTATAAAAAAATGGGAAAAGTTATCTTTTGCCAAGATATTTCTCTCACCCAGCATGGGTATATGTAAAATGACACCCCAAAACACATTCCCCAACTTCTCCTGAGTATGGCGATACCAGATGTGTGACATTTTTTTGCAGCCAAGGTGGGCAAAGGGGCACACATTCCAAAGTGCACCTTTCGGATTTCACAGGCCATTTTTTACAGATTTTGATTGCAAGGTACTTCTCACACATTTGGGCCCCTAAATTGCCAGGGAAGTATAACTAGGCCACAAGTGACCCCATTTTGGAAAGAAGACACCCCAAGGTATTACGTGAGGGGCACGGCGAGTTCCTCAAATTTTTTATTTTTTGTCACAAGTTAGCGGAAAATGATGATTTTTCTTTTTTTCTTACAAAGTCTCATATTCCACTAACTTGCAACAAAAAATAAAAAATTCTAGGAACTCGCCATGCCCCTCACGGAATACCTTGGGGTGTCTTCTTTCCAAAATGGGGTCACTTGTGGCGTAGTTATACTGCCCTGGCAATTTAGGGGCCCAAATGTATGAGAAGAACTTTGCAATCAAAATGTGTAAAAAATGGCCGGCGAAATCCGAAAGGTGCACTTTGGAATATGTGCCCCTTTGCCCACCTTGGCTGCAAAAAAGTGTCACACATGTGGTATCGCCGTACTCAGGAGAAGTTGGGGAATGTGTTTTGGGGTGTCATTTTACATATACCCATGCTGGGTGAGAAAAATATCTTGGTCAAATGACAACTGTGTAAAAAAAATTGGAAAAGTTGTCTTTTGCCAAGATATTTCTCTCACCCAGCATGGGTATATGTAAAATGACACCCCAAAACACATTCCCCAACTTCTCCTGAGTACGGCGATACCAGATGTGTGACACTTTTTTGCAGCCAAGGTGGGCAAAGGGACCCATATTCCAAAGTGCACCTTTCGGATTTCACAGGCCATTTTTTACACATTTTGATTGCAAAGTACTTCTCACACATATGGGCCCCTAAATTGCCAGGGCAGTATAACTACCCCACAAGTGACCCCATTTTTGAAAGAAGACACCCCAAGGTATTCCGTGAGGGGCATGGCGAGTTCCTAGAATTTTTTATTTTTTGTCGCAAGTTAGTGGAATATGAGACTTTGTAAGAAAAAAAAAATTAAAATAAAAATCATCATTTTCCGCTAACTTGTGACAAAAAATAAAAAGTTCTATGAACTCACTATGCTCATCAACGAATACCTTAGGGTGTCTACTTTCCGAAATGGGGTCATTTGTGGGGTTTTTCTACTGTCTGGGCATTGTAGAACCTCAGGAAACATGACAGGTGCTCAGAAAGTCAGAGCTGCTTCAAAAAGCGGAAATTCACATTTTTGTACCATAGTTTGTAAACGCTATAACTTTTACCCAAACCATATTTTTTTTTGCCCAAACATTCTTTTTTTATCAAAGACATGTAGAACAAAAAATTTAGCAAAAAATGTATATATGGATGTCGTTCTTTTTGCAAAATTTTACAGCTGAAAGTGAAAAATGTCATTTTTTTGCAAAAAAATCGTTACATTTCGATTAATAACAAAAAAAGTAAAAATGTCAGCAGCAATGAAATACCACCAAATGAAAGCTCTATTAGTGAGAAGAAAAGGAGGTAAAATTCATTTGGGTGGTAAGTTGCATGACCGAGCGATAAACGGTGAAAGTAGTGTAGTGCCGAAGTGTAAAAGTGCTCTGGTCATGAAGGGGGTTTCAGCTAGCGGGGCTGAAGTGGTTAAGGAACATTCATAACCAACAAATAAAGGGTTTGAGTTTTGCAGCCATAGAGAGGGTGAAGAAAGATTGGAGAGGAGGAGATAATATTGAAAAAATGTCTCGTATACAATCCAGACGAATCTTTGAAATGAATACCCTCATTCCGCAGGGTTTGAATGCAGAAATATAATTATTTGCGTTCCTTTAGAAACAATCGGGAGGGGTGCCTTCTGCCGACGCTGGGTCGGATGGTATAGTTTTACGTACATCTGACCTCGTGTTGGCAGTCAGCACCCATCCCTATTCTACAAATCCTCAAATCGTTAACTAAAAGACGTCAACAGATCAATCTAGGAACAAACAACTGCATTCCACTGATACTATTAACTATATTAGTCAACAAATACAGTCGTGGCCAAAAGTTTTGAGAATTACATAAATATTGAAAATTGGAAAAGTTGCTGCTTAAGTTTTTATAATAGCAATTTGCATATACTCCAGAATGTTATGAAGAGTGATCAGATGAATTGCATAGTCCTTTTTTGCCATGAAAATTAGCTTAATCCCCAAAAAAACTTTCCACTGCATTTCATTTCTGTCATTAAAGGATCTGCTGAGATCATTTCAGTAATCCTCTTGTTGACTCAGGTGAGAATGTTGACAAGCACAAGGCTGGAGATCATTATGTCAGGCTGATTGGGTTAAAATGGCGGACTGTTAAAAGGAGGGTGATGCTTGAAATCATTGTTCTTCCATTGTTAACCATGGTGACCTGCAAAGAAACCGGTGCAGCCATCATTGCGTTGCATAAAAATGGCTTCACAGGCAAGGATATTGTGGCTACTAAGATTGCACCTCAATCAACAATTTATAGGATCATCAAGGACTTCAGGGAAAGGGGTTTAATTCTTGTTAAGAAGGCTTCAGGGCGTCCAAGAAAGTCCAGCAAGTGCCAGGATCGTCTCCTAAAGAGGATTCAACTGCAGGATCGGAGTGCCACCAGTGCAGAGCTTGCTCAGGAATGGCAGCAGGCAGGTGTGAGCGCATCTGCGCGCACAGTGAGGCGAAGACTTTTGGAAGATGGGCTGGTGTCAAGAAGGGGGGCAAAGAAGACACTTCTCTCCAAAAAAACACCAGGGACAGATTGATCTTCTGCAGAAAATATGGTGAATCGACTGCTGAGGACTGGGGCAAAGTCATATTCTCTGACGAAGCCTCTTTCCGATTGTTTGGGGCATCAGGAAAAAGGCTTGTCCGGAGAAGAAAAGGTGAGCGCTACCATCAGTCCTGTGTCATGCCAACAGTAAAGCTTCTTGAGACCATTCATGTGTGGGGTTGCGTCTCATCCAAGGGAGTGGGCTCACTCACAATTTTGCCCAAAAACACAGCCATGAATAAAGAATGGTACCAAAACACCCTCCAACAGCAACTTCTTCCAACAATCCAACAACAGTTTGGTGAAGAACAATGCATTTTCCAGCACGATGGAGCACCGTGCCATAAGGCAAAAGTGATAACTAAGTGACTTGGGGACCAAAACGTTGACATTTTTGGTCCATGGCCTGGAAACTCCCCAGATATTAATCCCATTGAGAACTTGTGGTCAATCCTCAAGAGGCGGGTGGACAAACAAAAACCCACTAATTCTGACAAACTCCAAGAAATGATAAATATGAAAGAATGGGTTGCTATCAGTCAGGAATTGGCCCAGAAGTTGATTGAGAGCATGCCCAGTAGAATTGCAGAGGTCCTGAAAAAGAAGGGCCAACACTGCAAATACTGACTCTTTGCATAAATGTCATGTAATTGTCGATAAAAGCCTTTGAAACGTATGAAGTGCGTGTAATTATATTTCACTACATCACAGAAACAACTGAAACAAAGATCTAAAAGCAGTTTAGCAGCAAACTTTGTGAAAACTAATATTTGTGTCATTCTCAAAACTTTTGGCCACGACTGTAGACTAGAGGGAAGCCTTTATCTAGATTATTTAATAGAAGTTTTTAGTAAGTTTTTAAGTTTTTTTTTTAGATTTAAAAACGCAATCCATGAAAAATACTGTATTGGAACCGCATGAAACCTAGTGTGGTGATCTAATTATGTATTTTAATATTTATTAATTATTTTAACAATGAGAGGAAGACACAATGTGAAATAGTACTGTAACCTCATGTATATCAGTTCACAAATGAATTAGAGAAAATCTCTTTATCCAGATTACATAATAGAGGATTCCAGCAGCTTTCAGACAAAGAAATGCAATTTACGAAAAATAACGCATTGAAACCGCATAGAAAACGCATGTGATTTTAATGTTTATTTTAACATCTATTTTAATATCTAATATATTGTTTATCACATTGTCCAATTTATTCTATTTTAATATGTTTTATTTGGTATAACGAGAAGAGAATTGAATGTAAATTAAGAGGGTAAGAGATGGAATAAATGTACTCAATAAGGAAATCCTGGAATAACTCCAATGCCTTGTTTTGTTGCCATCAGTAGGAAAAAGTAAGTGAGGTATATAAGGACATCTCATTTGGAAGCCAAGTTACTACTGAGGAAGAAGTCAGACAATTTACAAGACTTGGGAACGCGTCTGGGGAGGAACTTTGGCTTGATGATACCTGCACTCAACATGCGCTGGAAGAAATTACACAGAAATATTATAGAATCAGCTGATTTAGCAGTTAGAACGATCAATATACAATTTGAAATCCCTGCTTAGCTGGCAAGCAGGGAAAAAGAGACTCTCAGTTGGCCGATTCCCATCACGTGACCGACTGGAGGAGGAGTCGACAACACGAGGGACGCCGAATTCTGATTGAAAATATCGCTCACACAAGAATAGAGGTGATACTCAACGGAAAAAAGGCTGGAAGCGGAGGTAAGCAAGAAAGACCCACAGATTAGTGTGGTAACGCTTTATATACACATACCTCACAGAGACCAACTGAACAGTGAGTACCTCTGGAATATAATCGTGTGATATCGAATATACGTATACCGTTAGATCGATACGATCCCTAACTGTCTAAAGATTTAATGCTAAAATTTTGAGAGAAGAAGCTAAGTGTCCTATTGATCGAAATAATATAACTAAGGAGAACTGTTCATATGAACTATTTGTCTCAAACTACCTCATCGATTTTATAGTGGATTGAAGTGCATTAATGGACTAAATACCTTCCATACCAGGGTGGAGTCAAATCTATACATTGAGTTTATGGACTAATTAATTTATTTATTTATAAATATGTATTCCTATGTCATTTATTATTTGAATTGTTCTTATAGATTGTTGTTATATTATTGTGAATAAAATTGTGTATGTTGCATGTACTCTAGATGTCTGAGTGCCTATCAAAGAAGTAATATTGTGGTTTAAATTAATAGTGACTGAGAGGGCAAAAAGTCACGATACGAGCACCGGTACTATTCACTTGGAGGTAGAGCCATCCTCGACTACATACAAATACGGAAGACAGCCTAAATACTTTCATACAACAGATTAACAATAATGAAAATAACCTTAGGTTTACCATTGATACTAGTAGAACCCATATTACATTTCTGGATTTAAATATCACTATTGCAAACCAGAAATTGGTATGTAACACTTTCCATAAACCTGTCACGAAGAATAGTTTCATTCTAAATTCCAGTTGTCATCTCCCTAGATGGCTTTCTAATATACCGACGAGTCAGTTCAGGAGATTAAAGAGGAACTGCACATCTAATGAACAATATGAAGAGGAAGCCGCAACACTTAAACATCAGTTTGCAATGAAGCAATATCCAGATAAGATAGTAGACACATCGTTAAATAAAGTCAGAGATATGAATAAAGTTACCTTCTTTACAACTGATAAAAAGGCAAACAAACAACAAGATAATCAGCTACGCTCTATACTCCTATTTCATTCACAATACAAAACAATAGAAAAAAATTATAATTAAACACTGGCATCATCTGTTAAAGGACAAAACTGTAGGGGCCATATTGACATCTAAGCCACTGATAACATACACTAAGGCCCCTAACTTAGGTTTACATGTAGCACTATCTATAAGGATGAATAAAACAGTAGGGTCTAACTCAAACTGGTTGTTTTCAAAGGGATTCCACAGATGTGGCATTTATAACAATTGCAGAATAACAAATTTCCCAAAGAACACGTTGCAGGTACATTCCACCCACAATTCATTTTGCCACATGATTACGGACAGCCTGTCCTGCAACACTACTGATGCAATATATATTTTAGAATGCATATGCCGCAAGCAGTACATAGGGCGTACGAAGAGACCATTTAAAAAACTTATAGCTGAACATATTAATAACATCAGAAAAGGATTTGAAAATCATTCAGTTTCACAACACTATGAACAATATCATAATAAAGTAAAGACCCCACTAAACTTTATATTTGCAGCCCTTGAGAAGATTATGAAACCATAGTGAAGAGGAGATCACATTATGAATATGTCTAGAGCACAGTCTAGGAAGATCTTTGAATTTGATATGCAAATCCCTACAGGTCTGAACGCTGAGATGAAATTGTTCGGTTTTCTATAAGCCTGGGGTGGGTGCCAGTGGGGAATCGGAAATCCAGGTCTGGCTGTTTTACCAGCACCTCGATCTCCCCTCCCTGTCCGGCCCCATCCCTTATTTATTCATCTTACCTCTTTCTCCTAGAACCATTGTCCGCTTAAGAAGAATCTGGGACAATATCCCAAAATATATTCATCAATAAAATACACTAATAAAAAAATAATACACTGAGCAAAATTATAAACGCAACACTTTCGGTTTTGCTCCCATTTTGCATGCGCTGAAGTCAAAGATCTCAAACATTTTCTACATACACAAAAGACCCATTAGTCTCAAATATTGTTCACAAATCTGTCTAAATCTGTGTTAGTGAGCACTTCGCCTTTGCCGAGATAATCCATCCCACCTCACAGGTGTGGCATATTAAGGTGCTGATCAGACAGCATGAATATTGCACAGGTGTGCCTTAAGACCACTCTGAAATGTGCAGTTTGATCACACAGCACAATGCCACAGATGTCGCAACATTTGAGGGAGCGTGCAATTGGAATGCTGACTGCAGGAATGTCTACCAGAGCTGTTGCCCGTGCAATAAATGTTCTTTTCTCTACCACAAGCCGTCTCCAAAGGCGTTTCAGAGAATTTGGCAGTACATCCAACCGGCCTCACAACCGCAGACCACGTGTAACCACACCAGCCCAGGACCTCCACATCCAGCATGATCGTCTGAGACCAGCCACCCGGACAGCTGCAGCAACAATCGGTTTTCATACCCAAAGAATCTCTGCACAAACTGTCAGAAACCATCTCAGGGAAGCTTATCTCCATGCTCTTCGTCCACTTTGGGGTCTGGACCCGACTGCAGTTCGTCCTCGTAACCAACTTGAGTGGGAAAATGCTCACATTCTATGGCATCTGGATTGTTGGAGAAGCGTTCTGTTCACGGATGAGTCCCGGTTTTCACTGTTCTGGGCATATGGCAGACAGCGTGGGTGAGCAGTTTGCTGATGTCAATGTTGTGGATCGAGTGGCCCATGGTGGCGGTGGGGTTATGGTAGGGGCAGGCGTATGTCATGAGCAGCGAACACAGGTGCATTTTATTGATGGCATTTTGAATACACAGAGATACCGTGACGAGATCCTGAGACCCATTGTTGTGCTATTCATCCACGACCATTACCTCATGTTGCAGCATGATAATGCACGGCCCCATATTGCAAGGATCTGTACACAATTCCTGGAAGCTAAAAACATCCCAGTTCTGCATGGTCAGCATACTCACCGGGCATGTCACCCATTGAGCATGTTTGGGATGCTCTGGATCGGCGTATACAACAGGGTGTTCCAGTTCCTGCCAATATTCTGCAACTTCGCACAGCTATTGAAGAGTGGACCAACATTCCACAGGCCACAATCAACAACCTGATCAACTCTATGCGACGGAGATGTGTTGCACTGTGTGAGGCAAATGGTGGCCACACCAGATACAGACTGGTTTTCTGAACCGACCCCCTCCCCCCAGTAAGGCAAAACTGTGCACATTTCAGAGTGGCCTTTTATTGAAGACAGTCTAAGGCACACCTATGCAATATTCATGCTGTCTAATCAGCACCTTGATATGCCACACCTGTGAGGTGGGATGGATTATCTCAGCAAAATCTGCTCACTAACACAGATTTAGATAGATTTGTGAACAATATTTAAGAGTAATTTTTGTGTATGTAGAAAATGTTTCAGATCTTTGAGTTCAGCCCAAGCAAAATGGGAGGAAAACCGAAAGTGTTGCGTTTATATTTTTGCTCAGTGTGTAAAAAAGTTTATAAAATAGCTGGATCTATGGTAGGTGTAACCCATAAGGAGAGACCATCACTTTCCCATTTCTTATATGCAGTGTATATATATATATATACATATATATATATATATATACAGACCAAAAGTTTGGACACACCTTCTCATTCAAATAGTTTTCTTTATTTTCATGACTATGAAAATTGTAGATTCACACTGAAGTCATCAAAACTATGAATTAACACATGTGGAATTATATACATAACAAAAAAGTGTAAAACAACAGAAAATATGTCATATTCTAGGTTCTTCAAAGTAGACACCTTTTGCTTTGATTACTGCTTTGCACACTCTTGGCATTCTCTTGATGGGCTTCAAGAGGTAGTCACCTGAAATGGTCTTCCAACAGTCTTGAAGGAGTTCCCAGAGATGCTTAGCACTTGTTGGCCCTTTTGCCTTCACTCTGCGGTCCAGCTCACCCCAAACCATCTCGATTGGGTTCAGGTCCGGTGACTGTGGAGGCCAGGTCATCTGGCACAGCACCCCATCACTCTCCTTCATGGTCAAATAGCCCTTACACAGCCTGGAGGTGTGTTTGGGGTCATTGTCCTGTGGAAAAATAAATGATGGTCCAACTAAACGCAAACCGGATGGAATAGCATGCCGCTGCAAGATGCTGTGGTAGCCATGCTGGTTCAGTATGCCTTCAATTTTGAATAAATCCCCAACAGTGTCACCAGCAAAGCACCCCCACACCATCACACCTCCTCCTCCATGCTTCACGGTGGGAACCAGGCATGTAGAGTCCATCCGTTCACCTTTTTTGCGTCGTACAAAGACACGGTGGTTGGAACCAAAGATCTCAAATTTGGACTCATCAGACCAAAGCACAGATTTCCACTGGTCTAATGTCCATTCCTTGTGTTCTATAGCCCAAACAAGTCTCTTCTGCTTGTTGCCTGTCCTTAGCAGTGGTTTCCTAGCAGATATTCTACCATGAAGGCTTGATTCACACAGTCTCCTCTTAACAGTTGTTCTAGAGATGTGTCTGCTGCTAGAACTCTGTGTGGCATTGACCTGGTCTCTAATCTGAGCTGCTGTTAACCTGCCATTTCTGAGGCTGGTGACTCAGATGAACTTATCCTCCGCAGCAGAGGTGACTCTTAGTCTTCCTTTCCTGGGGCGGTCCGCATGTGAGCCAGTTTCTTTGTAGTGCTTGATGGTTTTTCTGACTGCACTTGGGGACACTTTGAACGTTTTCCCAATTTTTCGGACTGACTGACCTTCATTTCTTAAAGTAATGATGGCCACTCGTTTTTCTTTACTTAGCTGCTTTTTTCTTGCCATAATACAAATTCTAACAGTCTATTCAGTAGGACTATCAGCTGTGTATCCACCTGACTTCTCCACAACGCAACTGATGGTCCCAACCCCATTTATAAGGCAAGAAATCCCACTTATTAAACCTGACAGGGCACACCTGTGAAGTGAAAACCATTTCAGGTGACTACCTCTTGAAGCTCATCAAGAGAATGCCAAGAGTGTGCAAAGCAGTAATTAAAGCAAAAGGTGTCTACTTTGAAGAACCTAGAATATGACATATTTTCAGTTGTTTCACACTTTTTTGTTATGTATATAATTCCACATGTGTTAATTCATAGTTTTAATGCCTTTAACAGTGCCTGCCCATTTAACAGTGACCTCCACAGTGCCCGCCTCTTTAACAGTGACTGCCCCATTAGCATTGACTACCCCTTTAACAGTGACCTTCACAGTGCCTGCCCCTTTAACAGTGACTTCCACAGTGCTCGCCCCTTTAACAGTGACCTCCACAATGCTCGCCACTTTAAAAGTGACTTTCACAGTGAACGCCCTTTTAACAGTGATTTTCACAGTGATCGCCCCTTTAACAGTGACTTTTACAGTGACCCCCCTTTAACAGTGGCTGCCCCTTTAACAGTGGCTTTCACCATGGCTGCCCCTTGGCATTTAACAGTGACTTTCACAGTGAACGCCCCTTTATCTGGGACTTTCACAGTGACAGCCCCTTTAACAGTGACTTTCACAGTGACCGACCCTTTAACAGTGACTTTCACAGTGACCGCCCCTTAAACAGTGCCTTTTACAGTGACTGCCCCTTTAACAGAGACTTTCACAGGGACCGCCCTTTTAACTGTGACTTTCACAGTAACCACCCCTTTAACTGTGACTTTCACAGCGACCGGCCCTTTAACAGAGACCTCCACAGTGCCCACCCCTTTAAAACTGACTTTCACAGTGACCGCCCCTTTAACAGTGACTTTCACAATGACTTCCCCGTTAACAGTGACTTTTTTACAGCGACCTCCCCTTTAACAGTGACTTTCACAGTGACAGCCCCTTTAACAGTGACTTTCACAGTGGCTGCCCCTTTAACAGTGACCGCCCCTTTAACAGTGACTTTCACATTGGCCGCCCCTTTAACAGCGACTTTCACAGTGACCGCCCCTTTAACCACCTCAGGACCGCCGCACGCAGGGATGCGTCTTTGCGGCGGTCCTGTAATTCCTCTTGGACGCGCCGGCGCATCATCTCGCGAGACGCAAGATTTTGTTCAGAGCCGGCCCACGCATGCGCATCGTGGGCCGGCAAAAGTTAAATCACAATTTTGTCATCAGCCTGCCAGCCAATGATCGTGGCTAGCAGGCTGATGATTTAAAAAAAAACAAATCAGAAGCCAGTTAACACATTGGGCCAGATTTATCATTAGCTCAGGTCAGAATAATGGAGTGAAAAAGTCCCCAAAAAGTCCCAAACGCTAAAACTGCGCACAAATTTGCGACTTTTTTCTGCTCTGCTCTATGCTCGCCAGTTTTCTGAAAGTGGGCGTGTTTTCTTATGTAAATGAATCTCTAGACAGATTTACTATTGGGACTATTTAAAAAGTCGCAAAAAAGTCGCCAAAAAATTTCACTCCAGTGAGGACCATGCTTATCTTATGAGACTTTTTAATAGAACATGCGACTTTTTCATAAAAACGTGCGACTTTTGTAAAGCTGCTTACTGACGGATAAACTGCTACAGTCAAACCACATTTATTACAGTCTTAAAGGGCCGATCATAAATCTGACTTGGCTAAAACTGACTTTAGCCATATGTTAAAGTGGAGTGAGCTGTCAGAGTAATGATAAATCTGGCCCATTATATTTATAAATATAATGTGTTAAATGGCTGCTGTGCTCCTCTGCTGGTTCTTTTCATCGGTTGGTTTCAGCAGAGGAGCACAGATCACAGTGAGTACACAAGACACAACACTTAGCCCCCAGATCACCCCCCATCACCCCAATTAACCCCTTGATCACCCCTTGATCGCCCCTGTCAATCACCTAGTGAAAGGGAAAAAAGTGATCAGTGTAAACTGTCACTTTTTTTTTCACTGGTATTGACTGATAGTTTTAGGATAGTTTAGGCCCCTTGGTTAGGTAGTTAGCGAACGTTTAGCGCCCAGCCCACCGCACCGCAGTCACTGATTCGCTGATTAGAGTATCGCTAATCAGCATTTGTACTGTTATAGTATCTGTAAGTGATCAGAAATGATCACAGTCAGATCTATAATAGTATTAGTGTCACCTTAGCTCGCCCTCCACCCAAAACGCAGTGTTTGCCCGATCAGGCCTAATCGGTCGCGCATACGTGCGTTCACCCACACCCGCCCCGCCGCAGTGACAATTTTTTTTTTTTATCACTGCACAATTGCTTTACAAGCGCTGCGGCGATAAAAAAAATCAGTTTTGATATTTTTTATCAATCGCAGCGGCCTCCGGTACTTCGCTAGCCTCCCATTTGTAAGACAGGCTTGCTTTTTTTTTTGGGTAGTCTCAGGGAATACCCCCTAAATTTAGTAGTCCAAATGGCAAATAAGGGGTATTCTTCTGAAGAGGCCTACAGGCTTCTGACCCAGTCGGATGAGGAATGGGAACCCTCATCTGACGAATCCAGCGGGTCAGAATATGAACCGGTAGAAAGCAGTGGCACTCTGACCCAAAGTTCGGACGAGGAGGTTGAGGTCCCTGATACCACCAGGCGTACCCGGCCCTGTGTTGCTAGACCACAGGTTGCGCAGGATACGCTTCAAGGGCAGCAGAGTGGGGCTGGCACTGTCGGATTACGTGGTGAGGCATACACCAGTAGCGCAGCCCATCCTGGACCTAGTACCAGCACTGCCGTACAACATGGTGAAGTGGCGAGCACCAGAAGGGCAGTTGAAGCTGGTACGGTGGCACGTGCAGTAGTTCCCCTGTCGCAGCCACCGCACAGACAGGCCCGTAGAGCCCCTAGAGTCCCTGAGGTGTTGGCAAACCCTGATTGACAGCCCCCAACTTCAGCCGCACCAGTAGTTCTCCCTTTCACCGCCCAGTCTGGAGTTCGGGTTGAGACAGCTCAGATCGGTTCGGCATTGGGATTTTTTGAGCTGTTCTTGACTGCGGAGCTCTTGGACATAGTCGTGGCAGAAACAAATCGATATGCCACTCAATTTATAGCCGCCAACCCGGGAAGCTTTTATGCCCAGTCTTTCCGGTGGAAATCCGTCCAAGTTTCCGAAATTAAAACTTTTCTGGGCCTTCTCCTCAACATGGGCCTAACAAAAAAGCATGAATTGCGGTCATATTGGTCCACGAACCCAATTCATCACATGCCCATGTTCTCTGCTGCCATGTCCAGGACACGATTTGAGACCATCCTGCGTTTCCTGCACTTTAGTGAAAAAACCACCTCCCGTCCCAGAGGCCACCCAGCTTTTGACCGGCTCCACAAAATTCGGCCCCTCATAGTGGTCACTTCAACAACAAATTTGCAGATTTGTATACCCCTGAGCAAAACATCTGTGTAGACGAGTCCCTTATACATTTTACCGGGCACCTTGGCTTCAAACAATACATCCCAAGCAAGCGCGTCTGGTATGGGGTCAAATTGTGAAAGCTCTGTGAAAGGGCCACAGGCTATACCCACAAATTTCGGATCTATGAGGGTAAAGATCAGACCCTGGACCTGACTACCTGGGGAGCAGTGGTAAGACAGTCTGGGACTTGGTGTCACCCTTATTTGGCAAGGGGTACCATCTTTATGTGGACAATTTCTACACAAGTGTGCCCCTCTTCAGGCATTTGTTCCTAGAACAGATTGGCTGCTGTGGCACCACGCGACCTAGTCGCAGGGGCTTCCCCCAACGGCTCGTTACCACCCGTCTTGCAAGGGGGGAGAGGGCTGTCTTGTGTAATGAAGAACTGCTCGCGGTGAAATGGAGAGACAAGCGTGATGTTTACATGCTCTCCTCCATTCACGCAGACACGACAATACAAATTGAACGAGCAACCAGTGTCATTGAAAAGCCTCTCTGTGTCCACAACTATAATTCGCTCATGGGAGGGGTGGACTTCAATGACCAGATGTTGGCTCCGTATTTAGTTTCCCGATGCACCAGACGCTAGTATAAGAAGGTGTCTGTATATTTAATTTCATTGGCTGCATATAATAGTTTTGTTCTCTACAGTAAGGCTGGGAGAACAGGATCCTTCCTCAAATTTCAGGAAGAGATCATCGAGAACCTCCTGCATCCAGGAGGTTCCGTAGCCCCATCCACCAGTGTAGTGAGCCGTCTACACGAGCGACATTTCCCCAATGTCGTTGCTAGTACCTCAACCCAACCGTCACCCCGAAAAATATGTCGTGTCTGTAGCAGGAGTGGAATATACCCATGCTGGGTGAGATAAATATCTTGGTAAAAGACAACTTTTCCATTTTTTTTGTACAAAGTTGGCATTTGACCAAGATATTTATCTCACCCAGCATGGGAATATGTAAAATTACACCCCAAAACACATTGCCCAACTTCTCCTGAGTACGGCGATACCACATGTGTGACACTTTTTTGCAGCCTAGGTGGGCAAAGGGGACCACATTCCAAAGAGCACCTTTAGGATTTCACAGGCCATTTTTTACACATTTTGATTTCAAACTACTTCCCACACATTAGGGCCCCTAAAATGCCAGGGCAGTATAACTACCCCACAAGTGACCCCATTTTGGAAAGAAGACACCCCAAGGTATTTCATGATGGGCATAGTGAGTTCATGGAAGTTTTTATTTTGTGTGACAAGTTAGTGGAATATGATTAGAAGAAAAAAACTGCACTCCTTGCGATATAATTATTAGTATTTTATTCGCCACTCATAGATAGAGGTGACGCGCATTTCGGCACATGCAAGTGCCTTTGTCAAACTCATGCAAACAGCAAGTGGCAATGACATGAACATCAACATATGTTTAAATAGCCCGCCCCTCATCACATGATAGAAGGCTTCAAGTCATCTGATTCTGACATCATGTTGGCAAGGCAACCAAAGTATGTTTACTAACATCCAGGAGAAAGAAAATAAATGCGATCCTTCTGTATCATCGAGAATCGCTAAGTATCAGTTACACTGTGGAGACATATAGAGAATATGAAAACAAAAATGATTACCTAAATCGAATATAAATGAATGGTTATTCGCAATAAACAATTCCTATACATTCTCATAGAAAACTGCTCCCGCGTACTCCCGATTCAACCCCTTGGGTGTCATCGTTTGTAGGCGGTTAATTCCAATAGGCTTCACGCTTCAATAGTAGCTGCACCCTGTTGCCTCCCCTTCGAGGGGGTAGTACCTCCTCGATAATTTGAAATCTAAGTTGGGACACATTATGTTTTTGTTGAAAAAACTCTTGCACCCTTAACACAATCAGCCCATTCATACTTAAGGGATACTCACCACTTCCTAGAGGAACTTAGAAAAATTAAGATAGATACAGATTGTATACTAGTGACTCTAAATGTGTGTAGCTTATACACCTCCATAACTCAGAATAAAGGATTAACCGCTGTGCGTAATATGTTGGATCGTAGCGAATACACACCACAGCAGAAAGATTTTTTTATTGCCCTTTTGACCACAGTTTTGACAAGAAATTATTTTCTTTTTCAAGATACTTATTATCAACAGTGCCGCGGGACCTCGATGGGGTCCAATGTCGCACCGCCGTATGCAAATTGCTATATGGCTTAGTTCAAACAGGATTTTATATATCCTCATCCACTTTTTCAAGAGCATTGCATTTTTTGGAAGCCTTTCATAGACGATGTGTTTTGCATATGGCGGTGCGACATTGTGACCCTGCAAGAATTTTTTGTTTTTATTAATAGCATATGGCCCGAATTAAAATTTACAGCACATACTGATTTTTTTAAAATACCTTTTTTAGATACTTGGGTCATAAAGGGTCAAGATGGTGAATGTCAAATGTCAGATCGTAATAGCCTGCTTAGCTACGATAGTAATCACCCACCTGCTACCAAAAGGTCTATACCTTACTCACAATTCCAGAGGGTTAATAGGATTGTTAGTGAATCTTCTACTCGTACTGTAAGTTTAGGCAAAGGGGTTATCCTGAATGGTTACTTACACATGAACGTAGTAAATGCGAAATATCTCCAATAGAGCAGAGTACAACATCACAAAAAAAACTCCCCCTAGTTATACAGTACCGTCCTTGGATTAATCGCATAAGGGCAGTCATTAATAAGCATTGGAACATTATAACTAGGTCTTATCCCCAGATTGCAGAATTCCAAAGTCTTCCGATGTTATGTTACAAGCGTGAAAGTAATCTAATGGACAAAATCATTAGAGCGGATATAGGCACTGTCAAAAAGGACCCCCGACAAATGACATTTTCTACTGTCAGGAAGGGCACCTTTTCTTGTTTAAGCTACATTCACTGCTCTAGCATAATAAAAGGTCCTTATATTTCACACCCACATAGTGGGGAACAAATTCCAGTAAAGGGCCACTTCACGTGCAATAGTTCCTATATTATATATCTACTGAAATGTCCGTGTGGACTCTGCTATGTAGGGGAAACTACAATGCGGATGAAGGATCGATTTGCTAAACACAAATCGACCATCCGTAATCAAAATTGCCGATTCCTTTGCATTTTTTTCAACAAAAACATAATGTGTCCCAATTTAGATTTCAAATTATCGAGGAGGTACTACCCCCTCGAAGGGGGGGGCAACAGGGTGGAGCTACTATTGAAGCGTGAAGCCTATTGGATTCACCGCCTACAAACGATGACACCCAAGGGTTGAATCGGGAGTACGCGGTGAGCAGTTTTCTATGAGAATGTATAGGAATTGTTTATTGCGAATAACCATTCATTTATATTCGATTTAGGTAATCATTTTTGTTTTCATATTCTCTATATGTCTCCACAGTGTAACTGATACTTAGCGATTCTCGATGATACAGAAGGATAGCATTTATTTTCTTTCTCCTGGATGTTAGTAAACATACTTTGGTTGCCTTGCCAACATGACGTCAGAATCAGATGACTTAAAGCCTTCTATCATGTGATGACGGACGGGCTATTTAAACATATGTTGATGTTCATTTCATTGCCACTTGCTGTTTGTATGAGTTTGACAAAGGCGAATAAAATACTGATAATTATATCGCAAGGAGTGCCGGTTCTTTCTTCTAATCAAGTACTTGGGGGACACCCGCGGACCGTGCACCTACAACAGCAGTGCCGCCCGACATCCATCATCAAGTTAGTGGAATATGAGACTTTGTAAGAAAAAAAAAAATTCATCATTTTCCGCTAACTTGTGACAAAAAATAAAAAGTTCTATGAACTCGCTATGCCCATCAGCTAATACCTTAGGGTGCCTACTTTCCGAAATGGGGTCATCTGTGGGGTGTTTCTACTGTCTGGGCATTGTAGAACCTCAGGAAACATGACAGGTGCTCAAAAAGTCAGAGCTGCTTCAAAAAGCGGAAATTCACATTTTTGTACCATAGTTTGTAAACGCTTTTTTTTTTTTTTACCCGAACATTTTTTTATCAAAGACATATAGAACAATAAATTTAGAGAAAAATTTATATATAGATATCGTTTTTTTTTAACAATTTTACATCTGAAAGTGAAAAATGAAATTTTTTTGCAAAAATTTCGTTACTTTTCAATAACAAAAAAGTAAAAATGTCAACAGCAATAAAATACCACCAAATCAAATCTCTAATAGCGAGAAGAAAAGGAGGTAAAATTAATTTGGGTGGTAAGTTGCATGACCGAGCAATAAACGGTGAAAGTAGTGTAGTGCAGAATTGTAAAAAGTGGTCTGGTCATTAAGGGTGTTTAAGCTAGGGAAGCTGAGGTGGTTAACAGTGACTTTCACAGTGACCGCCCCTTTAACAGTGAACGCCCCTTTAACAGTGACTTTCACAATGACCACCCTTTAACAGCAACTTTCACAGTGACCGCACCTTTAACAGTAACTTTCACAGTGACCGTCCCTTTAACAGGGACCACCCCTTTAACAGCGACTTTCACAGTGGCCACCCCTTTAACAGTGTCATTCACAGTGACCGCCCCTATAACAGTGATTTTCACAGTGATCATCCCTTTAAAGTGGTCGCCCTTTAAACAATGACTTTCACAGAGGCCGTCCCTTTAACAGTGACTTTCACAGTGACCGCACCTTTAACAGTGACTTCCACAGTGCCTGCCCCTTTAACAGTGACCTCTGCACTGCCTGCCCCTTTGACAGTGACCTCCACAGTGCCCGCCCCTTTAACAGTGACATTAACATTGTCCCTCCCTTTTAATAGTGACCGTACCTTTACAGTGACCTTTAAAGTGTCTGCCTCATTAACAGTGACCTCTGCACTGCCTGCCCCTTTAACGGTGACCTCCATAGTGCCGCCCTTTTAACAGTGACCTCCACATTGCCCATCCTTTTATTAGTGACCGCCCCTTTAACAGTGACCTCCACAGTGCCCGCCCCTTTAACAGTAACATCTACATTGTCTTTCCCTTTAATAGTGACCGTCCCTTTAACAGTGACATTCACAGGCACTGCCTCTTTAACAGTGACCTCTGTACTACCTGCCCATTTAACGTTGACCTCCACAGTGCCCGCCCTTTTAACAGTGACCTCCACATTGCCCGTCCCTTTAATAGTGACCGCTCCTTTAACAGTGACCTCCACAATGCTCGCCCCTTTAACAGTGACCTTCAAAGTACCCATCCCATTAACATTGACTTCAATAGTGCACGACCCTTTAACATTTACCTCCACAGTGCCTGCCCCTTTAACAGTAACCATCCCTTTTACAGTGAACTCCATAGTGCCCGCCCCCTTACCAGTGACCGCCTCTTTAACAGTGACCATCACAGTGCCCTCCTCTTTACCAGTGACTTCCACAGTGTCTGCCCATTTAACAATTACCTCCATAGTACCCACCCCTTTATTATTAACCACCCCTTTAACCGTGATCTTCATAGTGGCCGCTGCTTTAACAGTGACCTTCACAGTGCCCGTCCCTTTAACAGTGACTTCCACAGTGCCCAGCCCTTTAACAGTGACCTCACCAGTGCCCGCCCCTTTAACCCCTTAAGGACTCAGCGCTATTTCACCTTAAGGACTTGGCCATTTTTTGCAAATCTGACCAGTGTCACTTTAAGTGCTGATAACTTTAAAACACTTTGACTTATCCAGGCCATTCTGAGAATGTTTTTTCTTAAAAAAAACAAAAATACCAAATTTACTAAAAAAGTTTCAATTTCTCTACTTCTATAATACATAGTAAAACCTCTAAAAATAGTTATTACTTTACATTCCCCATACGTCTACTTCATGTTTGGATCATTTTGGGAATGATATTTTAATATTTGGGGATGTTACAAGGCTTAGAAGTTTAGAAGCAAATCTTGAAATTTCTCAGAAATTTTCAAAAACCCAATTTTTAGGGACCAGTTCAGGTCTGAAGTCACTTTGCGAGGCTTACATAATAGAAACCACAAAAAAATGACCCCATTCTATAAACTACACCCCTCAAGGTATTCAAAACTGAGTTTACAAACTTTGTTAACCCTTTAGGTGTACCACAAGAATTAATAGAAAATAGAGATACAATTTCAAAATTTTACATTTTTGGCTGATTTTCCATTTTAATAACTTTTTTTCCAGTTACAAAGCAAGGGTTAACAGCCAAACAAAACTCAATATTTATGGCCCTGATTCTGTAGTTTGCAGAAACACCCCATATGTGGTCCTTAACCGCTGTACAGGCACACGGCAGGGCGCAGAAGGAAAGAAATGCCATACAGTTTTTGGAAGGCAGGTTTTGCTAGACTGTTTTTTTGACACCATGTCCCATTTGAAGCCCCCCTGATGCACCCCTAGAGTAGAAACTCAAAAAAAGTGACCCCATCTAAGAAACTACACCCCTCAAGGTATTCAAAGCTGATTTTTACAAATGTCGTTAACCCTTTAGGTGTTCCACAAGAATTAATGGAAAAAAGAGATACAATTTAAAAATTTCAATTTTTGGGCAGATTTTCCTATTTAATAATTTTTTTCCAGTTACAAAGCAAGGGTTAAGAGCCAAATCAAACTCAAAATTTATGGCCCTAATTTTGTAGTTTACAGAAACACCGCATATGTGGTCGTAAACTGCTGTACATGCACACGGCAGGGCGCAGAAGGAAAGAAATGCCATACAGTTTTTGGAAGGCAGGTTTTGCTAGACTGTTTTTTTGACACCATGTCCCATTTGAAGCCCCCCTGATGCACCCCTAGAGTAGAAACTCAAAAAAAGTGACCCCATTTTAGAAACTACGGGATAGGGTGGCAGTATTGTTGGTACTAGTTTAGGGTACATATGATTTTTGGTTGCTCTATATTACACTTTTTGTGAGGCAAGGTAACAAGAAATAGATGTTTTGGCACCGTTTTTATTTTTTGTTATTTACAACATTCGTCTGACAGGTTAGATCATGTGATATTTTTGTAGTCCAGGTTGTCACGGACGCTGCTATACCTAATATGTATATATATTTTTTATTTATGTAAGTTTTACACAATGATTTCATTTTTGAAGCAAAAAAATCATGTTTTAGTGTTTCCATATTCTGAGAGCCATATTTTTTTCCAGTTTTTGGGCGATTACCTTGGGTAGGGTATGATTTTTGCGGGATGAGATGATGGTTTTATTTGCACTATTTTGGATGCGTGTGACTTTTTGATCGCTTGCTATTACACTTTTTGTGTTGAAAGGTGACTAAAAATTGTTTATTTAGCACAGTTTTTATTTTTTATGGTGTTCATCTGAGGGGTTAGGTCATGTGATATTTTTATAGAGCCGGTCGATATGGACGCGGCGATACCTAATTTGTATACTTTTTTTATTTATGTAAGTTTTACACAATAATATCATTTTTTAAACAAAAAAAATTATGTTTTAGTGTTTCCATATTCTGAGAGCCATAGTTTTTTCAGTTTTTGGGCGATTATATTAGGAAGAGTCTCATTTGTTGCGGGATGAGATGATGGTTTGATTGGCACTATTTTGGGGTGCATATGACTTTTTGATCGCTTGCTATTACACTTTTTGTGATGGAAGGTGACAAAAAATGGTTTATTTAGCACAGTTTTTATTTTTTATTTTTTACGGTGTTCATCTCAGGGGTTAGGTCATGTGATATTTTTATAAAGCTGGTCAATACGGACGCGGCGATACCTAATATGTACTCTTTTTTTATTTATATAAGTTTTACACAATAACAGCTTTTAAAAAAATAAATAAATTATGTTTTTGTGTCTCCATATTCTGAGCCATAGTTTTTTTTGGGGGGCGATTGTCTCAGGTAGGGGCTCATTTTTTGCGGGATGAGGTGACAGTTAGATTGGTACTTTTTGTGATGTAAGGTGACAAAAAAATTGTTTATTTAGCACAGTTTTTTTTTTTTACGGTGTTCATCTGAGGGGTTAGTTCATGTGATATGTTTATAGAGCCGTTCGATATTGACACAGCGATACCTAATATGTATACTTTTTTCCCTCCTATTTTTTACCAATTATTTTTTTACTTTATTTGGGGAAAATGCTGTTTTTGTTTATTTTTTATTTAAACTTTTAATTTTTTTGGCGGAAAACTTTATTTTTTCAACTTTATTTTTCACTTAATTTTTTCCCCCACTTTGGGACTTGAACTTTTGGAGATCTAATCCACTTTACAATGCATTCCAATACTTCTGTATTGGAATGCATTGGCTTTAAGAGTAATACAGTGTGTATTACTCATACAGCTTCCTGCCTGTGAGATCCTGTTCCGATTAACCCCCGCAACGCTGCTATGTCGTTTTAAAGTTAGGTAGTACTGGCAAACATGGCGTACCGGTACGTCCTAAGTCCATAAGGGGTTAAAGTGACCTCCACAGTATATTTTCCTTTAACAATGACCTCTACAGTGCCCACCACTTTAACATTGACCTCCACAGTGCCAGCTACTTCAACAGTGGCCTCTACAGTACCCACTTCTTTAACAGTGATCTGCACAGTGCCTGTCCATTTTACAGTGATCTTTTTAGTGCCCTCCCCTTTAACAGTGACCTCCACAGTGCCCACCCCATTAACTTTGACCACCCCTTTAACAGTTGCCTTCATAGTGGCTGCCCCTTTAACAGTGACCACCACAGTACCTGCCCCTTTAACAGTGACTTCCACAGTGCCTGCCTTTTTAACAGTGACCTCCACAGTGCCTGCCCCTTTAACAGTGACCTCCGCACTGCCTGCCCCTTTAACAGTGACCTCCACAGTGCCCGTCCATATAACAGTAACCTTCACATTGCCCGTCCATTTATTAGTTCCTGTCCCTTTAACAGTGACCTCCACAGTGTCTGCCACTTTAACAGTGACCTCCACAGTGCCGACTCCTTTAATAGTGACCTCCACAGTGCCCGCCCCTTTAAAAATGACCTCCATAGTACCCGCTCCTTTAACATTGACCACCCCTTTAACAGTGACCTTTATAGTGGCCACCCCTTTAACAGTGACCTTCACAGTGCCTGCCCCTTTAACAGTGACTTCCACAGTGCCCACCCCTTTATAAATGACCTCCACATTGCCCGCCTCTTTAAAAGTATCCTTCACAGTACCTGTTCCTTTAACAGTGACCTCCAATGTGCCTTCCGCTTTAACATTGACCACTACTTTAACAGTGACCTCCACAGTGCCCGCAACTTTAACATGGACCACCCCTTTAACAGTGACCTTCATAGTGGCCGCCCCTTTAACAGTGACCTTCACAGTACCTGCCTCTTTAACAGTGACCTCCACAGTGCCCTGCCCCTTTAATAATGACCTCTATAGTACCCGTTACTTTAACAATGACCACCCCTTTAAAATTGGACCTCCACAGAAGCCCACCCCCTTAACTTTCACCTTTATAGCAATCTTTCCTTTTAACAGTGAGTTTCACAGCACACCACCCCCTTAACAGTGACCTCGACAGGGGCTCGCCCACTTAACAGTGGCCTTTACAGAAATCTGCTCCTTAACACTGACCTCCATAGCGGACCATCCCCTTAACTGTGACCCCCACAGAAGCCTGCCCCTAGGGTGGCCAGAGGTCCAGTTTTAGGCCGGACAGTCCGGCTTTCAGACTCCCTGTCCTCCATCTGGCGCACGGCCTGGACGGACACAAGGATGTCCTTTTGAACAGCTCACTCACAGACAGCAGCACTGTGCTGTCTGAGTGTGAGCTGCAGGAAGAAAGTCACCGTCCCTCCCACCCGTGCAGCTGACAGAAGTAAATTTTTCACTTCATTTTTTCAATCCCTGTTGGCTGATGAGTGGGAGGGTGTGTGACCTAATCGAATCAGGGGCGTGGCTTAGCGGGACCTAGAAGTTGATTTTTAACTTCATTTTTTCAATACCTGTCGGCTGAGGAGTGGGAGAGGGCATGGCCTAACCGGATTTGGGGCGTGTCCTTTTGAACAGCTCGCTCTAAGACAAAATCCAGCTAACCTGCTGCCTCTATTCCTTGGATTAACTTCCCTGATGCACGGAGACCTTGGTAAGACCGTGAACTTGTAGGAATGAAAAGATAAATCCCACTCCTGCAGCTGACAGAAGTTGATTTTTACTTTCATTTTTCAATCCCTGTTGACTGAGGAGTGGGAGGGGGCGTGGCTTAGCGGGACCTGGGGGTGGGGTTTTAAGTTCGTCTTTTGAGGGTATCCCCATTGTGGCAGGGGACGTGTCTGGGCTTCCTACAAAAGTGATGCCCTTCGGGACACCTTACTGGATCATTTGCATACCAAATAAACTGGATTTTTAGAGGATAAAAACATCTATTGCTGGAACAAAGGCACATCTTGAAATAAGGTACTAAGTGCTATTAGGCCATGGCTTTACTTCAATAGCAATTATCCTGGTGACAGATTTCCTTTAAAGCTCACCTACAGCAGTGAAGAAAAATGGCTAGGTTGTTATGGAAACCTGGATTAAAACTGTGTATTTGGAGGCTAACGGCCTGCAAGCTTCTATTGGCTGATAAGGGTCATGTGACCAAACTTCTATTGGCTAATGCATTTTTTTGGGAATATCCCAGGAACGGTACGTCCTAGAGAGTTGAGACCTGGTCTAAAGATTTCCCGGACACCTATGTACCTATGTGCCAAATTTCATGATTGTAAATGCGACGGTGCAGACTCCTTAAGCGGACATACATACACACACACATAGATAAAGTAATATTTAAGTATTTTAATTTTCTTAATCAGGCCATATATTACGTCATCGCCAGTTCATGAGCGTCATTTAATACTACATTTCTTCTACTACATTCCCCCCTTCCTTATGTCTGTACAAAACTTCCCTTAGTGATTACTGCCAATCACTGGGTAGAGGGGTCAGGAACCAGACCTGCACCAGTCAGCTGATCATTGTGGAAGCTTGTTTTAAAGAATGGGTTATCTTAATGAAACAGTTTTTTTTTGGATTGCCTTCTCGGTTTGATGAAAGATTAATGATGGACAAGTTAACGAGGGTATTTTAAAATGACTAAGAAATGCTATTCAACATATTCTAATTCACTTTCAGTCGCTGGTAGCAATAATGTATTAATAATAATAATGATGATGATGATATAAAATTATACATGATATAAAATATGAAATAAGATTTGAGGGGGAAAAATATGCTGCATGTAGACCTACATTACATTTTTATGTTTGATGGGGATTCATTCGAAAATGAGCAACATGGCCCAGTCCTTTGTATATGCCAGGCTTGTCACATCATGTGACAATGACGTCAGGCATGCTGTCCATCGATTAGTGTATGGCTGTGTCTATGTGTGGTGAACGTATATATTTGAGCTTCCCTGTGTGTAGTGATCGTATGTATAGGAGTGTTCCTGAGTGTGGTGAATGTATATATAGGAGCGTCCCTGTTTATTGTGAACATCTGTATAGGAGCGTCCCTGTGTGTGGTGAATGTATGTATAGGAGAGTCCCTGTATGTGGTGATCATATGTATAGGAGCAGGGCCGTCTTTAACAAGGGGCCTCTTGAGTCCTGCTAGCCACTGCCCCGGGTGTCAGGCTGTCAGCTACACAGGGGGTGCTGCCATGCCATGCAGCGTACTGTGTCTGTGAGAGCTGTGATCTAGGACCATAGATGACATCATCACCATGTGACCAGTATCCTAGCAATATTACTGGTCACATGGCTATGAGGTCATCACAGGTCCTACCAGGAGTATTGCAGGAGAAGTTTGCCTTAACTGTGGAGCTTTTTTTTTTAAGATTACATCAGAAAAACGTGACAGGGGCTGTTATGCTAATATACTGTAAACTACTGTATAGTGGGGTGCTGTATACTGTGGGGGGCCTGTATACTGTGGGGGGCTGTATACTGTGGGGGGCCTGTATACTGTGGGGGGTCTGTATACTGTGGGGGGCTGTATACTGTGGGGGGCTGTATACTGTGTGGGGCTGCATACTGTGTGTGGGGCTGTATACTGTGTGGGGGCCTGTATACTGTGGGGGCCTGTATACTGTGTGGGGGCCTGTATACTGTGGGGGGCTGTATACTGTGGGGGCCTGTATACTGTGGGGGGCTGTATACTGTGGTGGGCTGTATACTGTGGGGGGCTGTATACTGTGGGGGGCCTGTATACTGTGGGGGGTCTGTATACTGTGGGGGGCTGTATACTGTGGGGGGCTGTATACTGTGTGGGGCTGCATACTGTGTGTGGGGCTGTATACTGTGTGGGGGCCTGTATACTGTGGGGGCCTGTATACTGTGTGGGGGCCTGTATACTGTGGGGGGCTGTATACTGTGGGGGCCTGTATACTGTGGGGGGCTGTATACTGTGGTGGGCTGTATACTGTGGGGGGCTGTATACTGTGTGTGGGGCTGCATACTGTGTGGGGGCTGTATACTGTGGGGGGGATGTATACTGTGTGGGGGCTGTATACTGTGGGGGGCTAGTATACTGTGTGGGGGCCTGTATACTGTGGGGGGCTATATACTGTGGGAGCCTGTATACTGTGGGGGGCCTGCATACTGTGGGAGCCTGTATACTGTGTGGGGGCCTGTATACTGTGGGGGCCTATATAGTGTGGGGGCTTGTATAGTGTGGGGGCCTCTATAGTGTGGGGGGCTGTATACTGTTGGTGCTGTATATTGTGGAGTGCTATACTGCTGTACTGTATACTGTGGGGGAATTGTATACTGTATTATGTGGGTGCTGTATAGTGTGGAGTGCTATACTGCTGTACTGTATAGTGTGGGGGCTGTATAGTGTGGGGTGCTGTATCGTGTGGGGTGCTGTATACGATGAGGTGCTATACTGCTCTACTGTATACTGTGAGGTGTTGTATACTGTGGGCTGCTATACTGCTCCACTATTTACTGTGGAGTACTGTATAGTGTGGGGTGCTATACTGCATACTGTGTGGTGCAGTATACTATAGGGTGCTATACTGTATAGTGTGGGGTGCTGTATACTATAGGGTGCTATACTGCATACTGTGGGGTGCTGGGGTGCACTGTAACACTAGCATGAGCCGAGCCCTGGTCTCCTTCCTGCAGAGCGGTGCCCACTTCCAGCCTGAGCCCAGCTGCCCAGAGCACTGATCCTGAGCTGCTGGAGTCTTCAGAACTGGAAGTATTTACAGTCATTCACTGTACTCTACCAGGTGTGTGGATTTTTTGTGTGTGTGTGTTGTGGTGGAGGGCGTGATTGTCTGCTAAGGTGTGGGAAGACGGGATCCAGGAAGCCCAAGTAAATTTTTCCCCAGGGTCCAATCAATATTAAAGACGGCCCTGTATAGGAGTGTTCCTGAGTGTGGTGAACGCATACCTTGGAGGTTCCCTGTGTGTGGTGAACATATATATAAGAGGATCCTTGTGTGTGGTGAATGTATGTATAGGAGCGTCCCTGTGTGTTGTGAACATCTGTATAGGAGCGTCCCTGTGTGTGGTGAACATATACATAGGAGCGTCCCTGTGTGTGAGGAACGTATGTATAGGAGCGTCCCTGTGTGTGGTGAACGTGTGTATTTGAGCGTCCATGTGTGTAGTAATCGTATGTATAGGAGTGTTCCTGAGTGTGGTGAACGTATACATTGGAGCTTCCCTGTATGTGGTGAACGTTTGTATAGGAGCGTGCCTATGTGTGGTTAACGTGTGTATTTGAGCGTCCCTGTGTGTAGTGATCGTATGTATAGGAGTGTTTCTGAGTGTCGTGAACGTATACATTTGAGCTTCCCTGTGTGTGGTGAACGTATATATAAGAGCATTCCTATGTGTGGTGAATGTATTTATAGGAGAGTCCCTGTGTGTGGTGAACGTATATATAATCAACACAGGAATAAATTAGACCCTATCTGGGAAATGATTTAGCAATACACAATCCTTTCCTGTCCCAGATAATAAAATTTAACTTTTAATGATTTGCTTAAAATGAAGTCAGCACCTCTATTAACTATTATAAGTGAGGTCTAAACACTGTGGGTTAAAACTATCTGATGCTCATTATTAGTGTCAGATCACTATGTTATTGAATTGCTTTGTTTATAGGGTACTTTCACACTTGGGGCAGGACGGATCTGACAGGCTGTTCACCCTGTTGGATCAGTCCTTCCGCTATTTTGCCGTGCCGCCGGAGCGCCGGAGCTCCGGTGCAGCATGGCAGTGCACGGCGAAAGGCCGCCGGACTAAAAGTCCTGCATGTCCGACTTTTTAGTCCGGCGGCCTCTCACCGCGGACTGCCCTACTGCACGGGAGCACCACCCCATCCCCATTATAGTCAATGGGGACACAGCGGCCTTCCGGCGGCATGGCAAAATAGTGGAAGAAAAAAATTAATAAAATATACATATTTGGTATTGCCGCTTCCGTCAGCTCTATAAATATATCACATGATTGACCCAGTACGATAAACACCATAGAAAATAAAACTGTGTCAATAAAAGCTATTTTTGTCACCTTACATCACAAAAAGTGCAACACCAAGTGATCAAAAAGGTCTATGTCCCACAAAATGGTACCAATAAAACCGTCACCTCATTCTGCAAAAAATGAGCCCCTACATAAGAAAATCGCTCAAAAAAGAAAAAAAAACTATAGCTCTTAGAACACTATGAATAGTGCTGCGCCTGCCACAGACATTAAAACATAATTTTTGGGGTTTAAAAAATGCCACTATTGTCTTAAAGTGAAATAAAAAAATAAAGTATACATATTAGGTATCGCCGCATCTGTAACAACCAGCTCTATAAAAATATCACATGACCTAACCCCTCGGGCGAACACCATAAAAAAAATATTAATAAACTAAAAGCTATTTTTGTCACCTTACATGACAAAAAGTGCAACACCAAGTGATCAAAAAGGCGTATGTCCCACAAAATAGTACCAATAAAACCAACACCTCATCCTGGAAAAAATTAGCCCTTACATAAGAAAATCGCTCAAAAAATATAAAAAAAAAATATATTTTTTGTTTCAAAAATGCTATTATTGTGTAAAATTTAAATAAATAAGAAAAAGTATACATATTAGGTATCGCCACGTCCGTAACGATCTGCTCTATAAAAATGTCACTTGACATCCCTCAGATGAATGCTGTAAAAATAAATAAATAAAAACTGTGCTAAAATAACCAATTTTTTCTCACCTTGCCCCATAAAGTGTTATAATGAATGATAAAATCATATGTACCCAAAAATAGTACCAATAAAACTGTCACCTTATCCCCTAATGTCCAAAATGGGGTCATTTCTTGGGAGTTTCTACTGTAAGGGTGCATCAGGGAGGCTTCAAATGGGACATGGCATCTAAAAACCATGTGGTGCTCCTTTTCTTCTGCACCCTGCCGTGTGCCCATACAGCAGTTTATGACCACATGTGTAGTGTTTCTGTAAACCACAGAATCTGAGTAATAAATATTGAGTTTTGTTTGGCTGTTAACCATTGATGTGTTAAAGAAAAAAATGGATTAAAATGGAAAATCTGCCAAAAAAGGGAAATTAAAAAATTTGATCGCCTTTTTCTTTAATTCTTGTGGAACGCCTAAAGGGTTAACAAAGTTTGTAAAATTGGTTTTAAGTAACTTAAGGGGTGTAGTTTCTACAATGGGGTCATTTATGGGGGTATCCACTATGTAGGCCCCACAAAGTGAATTTAGACCTGAACTGGTCCTTAAAAAGTGGGTTTTGTCAATTTTCTTAAAAAATTTAAGAATTGCTTCTAAACTTCTAAGCCTTCTGACGTCCTAAAAAAATAAAATGAAATTTCCAAAATGATGCCAACATAAAGTAGACATATGGGTAACGTTAAGTAATAAATATTTTATGAGGTATCACTTTCTGTTTTAAAAGCAGAGAAATAGAAATTTAGAAAAGTGCGAATTTTTCAAATTATTTGGTAAATTTGGGATTTTTTCATAAATAAGTACAATGTATCACGAGAAAACAATCTCTGAATGGCTTGGATAAGTAAAAGCGTTCCAAAGTTAGTACCACATAAAGTGAGATATGTAAGATTTGCAAAATTAGGCCTGGTCAAGTTGGGGGCAAATGGCCCAGATGTGAAGTGGTTAATCAAACACTGGAAGGCACGTAAACATAAGAGGTCAGCAAACTAAAACCTAAGACTGCCCCCAACATGTTTCAGCAGCAAATCTGGCTTCATCAGGGCTTTGGGTAGCATTCCATGGGAAATAAATGACCTAGGTACTATAATTGACAGATAATTTCCCCTATCAGAGCTGCATGATGTCATTAAAGTGGGTGTGAGTCCATAGACACTTATCCTATTGGAAGTATTCTAATGAACAGCTCTGCCAATCCCTGTCTTGGGGAGGGGGGGGGGGAGGGGGTATATATCTGGTCATATAAATGACAAATAATTGCCCCTATCAGAGCTGCATGATGTCATTAAAGTGGGTGTGATTCCATAGATGTTTATCCAATTGGAAGTATTCAGTGTGGGAGCATCCCTGTATGTGGTGAACGTATTTATAGGAGCGTTCCTGTGTGTGGTGAATCTATGCATATGAGCATCCGTGATTGTGGTGAATATATGTATAGGCACGTCCATGTGTGTGGTGAATGTATGTGCTATAGCATCCCTTTGTGTGGTGAATGTATGTACAGGTCCTTCTAAAAAAATTAGCATATTGTGATAAAGTTCATTATTTTCTGTAATGTACTGATAAACATTAGACTTTCATATATTTTAGATTCATTACACACCAACTGAAGTAGTTCAAGCCTTTTATTGTTTTAATATTGATGATTTTGGCATACAGCTCATGAAAACCCCAAATTCCTATCTCAAGAAATTAGCATATCATGAAAAGCTTCTCTAAACGAGCTATTAACCTAATCATCTGAATCAACTAATTAACTCTAAACACCTGCAAAAGATTCCTGAGGCTTTTAAAAACTCCCAGCCTGGTTCATTACTCAAAACCGCAATCATGGGTAAGACTGCCGACCTGACTGCTGTCCAGAAGGCCATCATTGACACCCTCAAGCAAGAGGGTAAGACACAGAAATACATTTCTGAACGAATAGGCTGTTCCCAGAGTGCTGTATCAAGGCACCTCAGTGGGAAGTCTGTGGGAAGGAAAAAGTGTGGCAGAAAACGCTGCACAACGAGAAGAGGTGACCAGACCCTGAGGAAGATTGTGGGGAAGGACCGATTCCAGACCTTGGGGGACCTGCGGAAGCAGTGGACTGAGTCTGGAGTAGAAACATCTAGAGCCACCGTGTACAGGCGTGTGCAGGAAATGGGCTACAGGTGCCGCATTCCCCAGAAACAGCGGCAGAAGCGCCTGACCTGGGCTACAGAGAAGCAGCACTGGACTGTTGCTCAGCGGTCCAAAGTACTTTTTTCGGATGAAAGCTAATTTTGCATATCATTTGGAAATCAAGGTGCCAGAGTCTGGAGGAAGACTGGGGAGAGGGAAATGCCAAAATGCCTGAAGTCCAGTGTCAAGTACCCACAGTCAGTGATGGTCTGGGCTGCCATGTCAGCTGCTGGTGTTGGTCCACTGTGTTTTATCAAGGGCAGGGTCAATGCAGCTATCTATCAGGAGATTTTGGAGCACTTCATGCTTCCATCTGCTGAAAAGCTTTATGGAGATGAAGATTTCATTTTTCAGCACGACCTGGCACCTGCTCACAGTGCCAAAACCACTGGTAAATGGTTTACTGACCATGGTATTACTGTGCTCAATTGGCCTGCCAACTCTCCTGACCTGAACCCCATAGAGAATCTGTGGGATATTGGGAAGAGAAAGTTGAGAGACGTAAGACCCAACACTCTGGATGAGCTTAAGGCCGCTATCGAAGCATCCTGGGCCTCCATAACACCTCAGCAGTGCCACAGGCTGATTGCCTCCATGCTACGCCGCATTAAAGCAGTCATTTCTGCAAAAGGATTCCCGACCAAGTATTGAGTGCATAACTGAACATAATTATTTGAAGGTTGACTTTTTTTGTATTAAAAACACTTTTCTTTTATTGGTCGGATGAAATATGCTAATTTTTTTAGATAGGAAATTTGGGTTTTCATGAGCTGTATGCCAAAATCATCAATATTAAAACAATAAAAGGCTTGAACTACTTCAGTTGGTGTGTAATGAATCTAAAATATATGAAAGTCTAATGTTTATCAGTACATTACAGAAAATAATATCACAATATGCAAATTTTTGGAGAAGGACCTGTATAGGATGTATAGGAGCGTTCCTGTGTGTATTGAGTGTATGTATAGGAGCGTCCCTATGTGAGGTGAAATTATGTATAGGAGCTTCCCTGTGTGTGGTGAACATATATACAGGAGCTTCCCTGTGTGTGGTGAATGTATGTATAGGAGCGTACCTGTGTGTGGTGAACATATATATAGTAGCATTCCTGTGTGTGGTGAATGTATATATAAGAGCGGCCCTGTAAGTGATGAATGTATGTATAGGAACGTCCCTGTAAGTGATGAATGTATGTATAGGAGCGTTCCTGTAAGTGATGAATGTATGTATAGGAGCATCCCTGTATGTTGTGAACGTATTTATAGGAGCATTCCTGTGTGTGGTGAATGTATGCATATGAGCATCTGTGGTTGTGGTGAATATATGTATAGGCACGCCCATGTGTGTGGTGAATGTATGTGCTATAGCATCCCTTTGTGTGGTGAATGTATGTATAGGATGTATAGGAGCGTTCCTGTGTGTATTGAGTGTATGTATAGGAGCGTCCCTATGTGAGGTGAAATTATGTATAGGAGCGTACCTGTGTATGGTGAATGTATATATAAGAGCGGCCCTGTAAGTGATGAATGTACTGTATGTATAGGAGCGTCCCTGTGTGTGGTGAATGTATTTATTGGAGCGTCCCTGTGTGTGGTGAACATCTTTATAGGAGCGTCCGTGTGTGGGTTGAATATATGTATAGGAGCATCCCTGTGTGTGGTGAACGTATGTATAGGAGCATCCCCGTGTGTGCTGAATATATATATAGGAGCGTTCCTGTGTGTGGTGAATGTATGCATAGGAGCATTGTAGCTGGCCAGCTAAGACTTGTTCTAGGTTGCTAGTATAGCTTATATGTGTATACAGCGATACCTGCTAATAACTTTAATAATGTTTATGTGTTAAAGACAAAAACAGAGTTATTTACTGTGAGATCCTGTTTTGGATGTCATATAACTGTTATATTTTGTGTTCACAGAAGCAGAAAAAGATAATATGCCTTTAAGATTAATTTTGTTGTGTAAGGTAAGCTCAGTGACACAGCAGAAACAACAGAAAGCATAGTGTTAATCTGTTGTTGCTGGTCAGAAGTCCAGACCAATCACAGCCAGCTTCTCACACAGCAAGAGTTTTCACCAATCACAACTAGCCTGACACACAGCCTGTTGGGAATTCCCCTAGCAGGAGCTGCTAGAATCATTATTCACCAGAAAGAGGAGCTGAACACACACATATCCAGCCACAGTTCATTTTTATAGAAGCAAAGAGGCCAGAAAAGGTATTTAATACAGTTATGATGTGTTCCTACTGTTAGTATAGTGATTAGAACTGTATACTGAACCAGTTATATGTGTGTTTACTTACAGTTCCACCAAATTGCCAGCATACAAATTGCAAGCTCAAATAGTAATCCAATCCATACAAATAGCAAATAGCAATCCATACAAATTGCATTAAAATCTGTAGAACTATCTGTCAAATCTCAGATATACCTCTCAGAGAGATCATAAAGTGCCTAAATAACTTAAAGTGAGAATATAGATACTGAAGAGAGAACTATATCAACCATTTTATGTTGAATGACAAGATTGAACAGTTGAACCACCATCTTATGCATACCGCCATTTTGTGATATCTTTTCAACGCGTGTTTTGTACATGGACTATCTGCTGCGGAGGTGGCAGTGTTATATATGAAGAAAAGTTGAAGTTAATAAAGAAGTTATTTGAAGCATTTGGTGTGCTTTTTAAACTTACTGTTTCCATAGAACGGCGCTAGAGGAATTACAGAGTAATAGACAGTCTGGTTAGACTAAAAGTCAGACTGTCTAATTCTTCTAATGCCACAGCGCAAAAGGCACTTCATAGTGCTGTGCCTGCCACAAGCATCCCTGGTTGTGGTGAATGTATGTATAGGAGCATCCCTGTGTGTGGTGAATGTATGTATAGGAGTGTCCCTGTGTGTGGTGAACCTATGTATAGGAGCATCCCTGTGTGTGGTGAACTTATATATGGGAGCGTCCCTGTTTGTGGTGAACGTATGTATAGGAGAGTCTCTGTGTGTGGTAAACATATATATAGGAGCATCCCTGTGTGTGGTGAACATAAATATAGGAGCGTCCCTGTGTGTGTTGAAAGTATATATAGGAGTGTCCCTGTGTGCGGTGAACATATTTATAGGAGCCTCCCTGTGTGTGGTGAACGTATTGTGACACAGTAAAGGCTGCTGGACTGATTAGCGGCCAGGTTGGGTCAAACAACGGACTGGACTCATGTGCCGGTCTGGGTTTTGACAACACCTAGCTGCCTTTAAAAGACAGCTGGGTTCGGCAGAAAGGATCTCTGTATTGGGATCTCGGGCTTTTGCTGGGCTTGGAGGTATGAGACCAGTGTGAGGGGAAACAGGCCGCCTAAAGTCTGTTCATGGACTCTTTGAGGCAGAACTGCCAGCTGGGTGTGAACTAACACCAAAACTAAACGGTGACTTTTTGTGTTGAATGTGACTTTTTGTTTATGACCTTGTCAAGAGTGTGAATAAACATTGAACTGTTTGATTTAAGAACTGGTTGGTGCCTCTATACTGCGTCTGCTTATCCTGTCTACCAGAGCGAATCCCCACAGTTGGTGGAGGATGTGTGCAATCGCAGTGAGGCTGGCGTAAAAGCAGACATTTTTAGAAAAAAAATTCTCTGGGCACGGATGTATGTCCTTGTTTAAACCAGCTAAATTTCAACCCGTGTTACTTGGCAAAATGGAAGCTCTAATGCAGGCCTTCTTGGAGGCTAACCTGCAACAGCAGGAGGCTAATAAGCAGCAGCAAGAAACAAACCAGCTGCTGCTGCAACACGTGATGGCTCTACAGACGGCACAAGCATTCTTGAGCGTTCAAAATGCCTGGAAAGTGGTTCATATGGCGATCCTCAAGATGGCACCCATAGATGATGTGGAAAACTACCTGGCGGTATTCGAGAATGTGGCCGTGAGGGAGAATCTTCCCTGAGATCAGTGGGCTGAGGTCGTTGCTCCGTTCCTGGCATGCGAGCTCCAGCAGGTGTATTTCGACTTACCGGACGAGCAAGCGACCTTTTACTAGAAAGTCAAGGGTAAGATCCTGGTGATGCTGGGGGTGAATGTGTTGGTCCGGGCCCAGAGGGAGCACCAGTAGGAATTTAACCCGGATGAGCCCACAAGACCCCAGTATTATGCTTTATTCCATCTTTTGCAAAAATGGCTACAACCGGATGTACTGAGTCCCACTGCTATCCTGGACCGTATTTTAGCTAATATGTTTTGGAGGGCGTTGTCATACCCTCTTCAGCATTGGATTGGCCAGGCGTCTCCTGTTCATGCCCTTGAGATGGTGGACCTGGTTGAACGATATGAGGCTACCAGGAAACCAAAGGAGGGCTCTTTCGGGAAGGGGGCAGTTAAACCTCGAAAATCCCCACCTCAGACCCGGAGACTGGAGCCAAAAAAGCTTGCCCACTGCGGACCTGGCTCCGGTGATCTATTGGCGGTGTCATGAGCCTGGTCACGTAAGGGCCAACTCTCCCCATAGGGTTGAGCCCATGGACACTAACTATGGCAACTGTCGGTCGCTATATGCCAGGAAGCTGTGTGCAACAGGTACCAGGGAGTCTCTAGATAATAATCACCTGTGCCAGGTGGAAGTGGGAGACATTTTAGCGGTGGCTCTGCTGGACTCGGGGAGTCTGGTGACCCTGGTAAGGGCTACCCTGGTGCGACCTGCTCAGTTTACTGGCTGGAAAGTTGAGGTAATGTGCATACATGGTGACTTAAAAGACTACCCCACCGCTCTGGTGTCTTTAACCACGGTTGCCGACAGGAGGATTCATGAAGTGGCTGTCACCACAAATCTGCACTATGAACAAAGCTCATAGCTAAAGAGTTAATGGAGATGTTAATGGAGATGCGTAGGATTACCCAAAGAGGTTTTGACGGACCAAGTGACCCTGTTCATGTCCAAGGTCATGGAAAAGAACTGTACAAGAAAGATGGTTTGAATCTTTCTCTCAAGGGAACAAATGTCCTCAGGGAACAGTTCAAAGTATTTGATAAAGAGCATTTAAACTAGGAAAGGGGGGAAAAAGAGTAATAATCCAGCAGTCCGACTGCCCCCCCAGAAGAAAGCCAGAAGATGCCAGTAGCACATTTGTTAAGAAATGACAAGCTCAGAGTCTTGTCTACAAATGCTTGCAGTTTAGGGAATAAGATCAATGAACTTGAGTCTATAATGGCATCTGAGAATATAGATTTAGTGGCTGTTACTGAGACATGGTTCAATGGGAGTAATGACTGGGATATAACAATACCAGAGTTCTCTCTACATAGGAAAGACAGAGAAGGCAAGAAAGGGGGAGGGGTGGCCCTGTATGTGAAAGATAGCATAAAATCTAATTTAATACAAGTTAGCAAGACCGATTTAGCGTCAGTTTGGGTTACCTTGCAGCTTGATAATCATAAGGTAACTCATGTAGATGTGATATATAGACCACCTAGCCAAGTCAAAGACTTAGATGATCTACTAGTTGAGGAAATAGCTAAAATCACATTGAAAGGGAAGTTATCATTATGGGAGACTTTAATCTTCCTGATGTAAACTAGAAAACCAAAATAGCTAGTTTTGCCAGGAGTACAGATATTCTAAATTCCCTACTGGGATTATCTCTACAGCAAGTAGTTGAGGAGCCAACCCGGAAGGAGGCGATTTTAGATTTAGTTTTCACAAATGGGAATTTGGTATCTAATATTACCGTAGGGGAAAGCTTAGGATCTAGTGATCACCAGTCAGTGTGGTTTACTATAAGTACAGTGACTGAGTCACACCACACAAAAACAAAAGTTTTAGATTTTAGAAAAACTGACTTTTCTAAAATTAGATTCGTTTTATACAAGTCCCTATCAGATTGGAACAGTTTCAATGGAGTCCAGGAGAAATTGGACTACTTAAAAGTGGCACTATTGAAGGCAACAGATAATTGCATTAGGCTTGTCAGTAATAGCAAAGAAAGGAAGAGACCACTGTGGTACTCAGCAGAAGTGGCCAAAATCATTAAAAACTAAAAGATAGCATATAGTAATTATAAAAAATAAAAAAAACGAGGATGACAGGCAAATTTATAAGATTTGTAATAAAAGGTGGACCTCCTTGCGCTCCTAATTAGGGATGAGCGAACCCGAACTGTATAGTTCGGGTTCGTACCGAATTTTGGGGTGTCCGTGACACGGACCCGAACCCGAACATTTTAATAAAAGTCCAGGTTTGGGTTCGGTGTTCGTCGTTTTCTTGGCGCTTTTTGAAAGGCTGCAAAGCAGCCAATCAACAAGCATCATACTACTTGCCCCAAGAGGCCGTCATAGCCATGCTTACTATTGGCATGGCTGTGATTGGTGATAACCAATAACGAACACACATATATGAATTACAAAATTTTATTAATATGTCACTTTAAAAGACACAATTACAATTAATGATGAGTATAATGTAAAATGCAGTAATGTGGTGGCGCTACAGAACAGCGCCCCACCAAGGATATGCAAGGGATGTTGTATGTACCCACAACCCCTTGTCTACAATCAGCCCTCATGAACAAGAGAAATAATCTCAACAGCAGCTCAGAGGAGACAAAGGGTTAAGATCAGGATGCAAGTGCTGGTCGTTAGTAAAAGGATGCAAATCAGACAGTAGGAGCAGTATATGTGTCCCGCATCCACTGAGGATGTCATGATAGATGACCTGCATAAGCTACATATCACATCAACATAAACTGAACCGGCACATATACATAACACATAATAAGTACTGGGAAACAAACCTGCAATCCCTGGTGAGCGGACCCCTGACGCACGTTTCGCCAAGCTTTTTCAAAGGGGCCAGTGCAGCATGCCAGTGCAGCATGTGACCCAGCCTATATTTAAGCTGGAGTCACGTAGCGCCGCACGTCACTCTGCTCTGATCAGTGTAGGGAGAGGTTGCGGCTGCGACGTTAGGGTGAGATTAGGCAGTGATTAACTCCTCCAAAAGACTTCATTCAGTGATCGATCTGCAGCCTTGGATCATTGAACTGCTGCTATTCTATTGCTCACTGTTTTTAGGCTGCCCAGAGCGTTTTTCATTCACTTTTTTCTGGGGTGATCGGCGGCCATTTTGTGTCTTGTGGTGCGCCAGCACAAGCTGCCACCAAGTACATTTAACCATCAATAGTGTGGTTATTTTTTGGCTATATCCTACATCAGGGTCAAGCTGTCACACCAAGTGCATTTAACCATCAATAGTGTGGTTATTTTTTGGCCATATACTACATCAGAGGCAAGCTGAGCCTGTCACCAAGTGCATTTAATCCTCAATAGTGTGGTTGTTTTTTGGCTATATCCTACATCAGGGTGAAGCTGTCACACCAAGTGCATTTAACCATCAATAGTGTGGTTATTTTTTGGCCATATACTACATCAGGGGCAAGCTGAGCCTGTCACCAAGTGCATTTAACCATCAATAGTGTGGTTGTTCTTTGGCTATATCCTACATCAGGGTCAAGCTGTCACCAAGTGCATTTAACCCTTAATAGTGTGTGTGGCGGAACCCGCCTCGCCACTGGGCATTGGAGAGGCCTGGCTGGCCGCCTCCTACCTACTGACTATGGCCCCTGGTGATTTGGTACGTTTGAATGCAATATTTGGGCATGTGGTATTTTATATTGCTGCTACTGGCCCTTTAATGGCCATCCGTGGACATGTCTGACTTTTAGGAGCAATGCCCCTTTAAGACTGTGTAGCAGATTGCATTCAGGCTGTCTTAAATACTATGCATGTTATTATGTGTTCGGTTGAATTGTATATGTGTATGCCAGGGTTCAAGTTAGTTCATTACGTTTGATAATTGTATTTTGTGGATTGCGTCTCAGACAATGCTTATTGTGTTTTGTTTATTGCGTTACAGACAGAGGGGAGGGGATTTTGTGTACAATTGCTGGGAAGGTTTAAATACTGTAGATACATATGATTGGCTGTTTTTGCAGAGCCTGTGGGTGGTACCTTGTTGGAAGATGTGTATAAATCAATGCTTGTGTTAAAATAAAGGGAGTTCCTGTTTTAAACCTCAAGGTGAAGTGTCGTCTCATTCTTGGGGGAGGATTTATTGCATGCTGTCCCAGTTTGACTGCTAGGAGTGAAAACCTATTCGTATGGTTTCCTATTCAACTGCCTACAGCATTCATATGCTTGAAGAAGATTTATATGCTGCTTCGGTTCGGTGATTGTGGTGTCTGCCAGAGTGCTTGGAAACCTCAGGAAAACACTAGGAGCATCCGTCAACGGAGGTACTCAGTCGGGGTGCCAGGTGATCCGTTACATTGGTGGCAAGCAGTGGGATGGCGTCCTGGTGTGAGAGGAACAACATCCTGGAGACACAGGAATTATTATGGAGCGGCATAGAACCAGCGAGTCCCTGGACGATGCTCGAGGTAGAAAAGGAATGTAACCGGAGGTTACAGAACCTCTTGGCACCACTGGTCAAGCCAATAGGAGAGGCAACCAGGTTGGACTGCAGAGAGAGCGCCCGACAAGAGATGTGGGAGGAAACCCTAGAAGGTGTCCAGCGTTGGCGAGGTGAGCGTCTTCCCAGCAAGGAGCAGCGGTTACAAGCCAGAGTGGCCCTACGGATACCTTTGCTGGGAGAACAGGCCCAGGAGGAATTGGTGAGGCAACTTAATTCACTGGCATGGAGGGAACTGGGTCTCGATGATGCATACCAAGCGCTACGTTGGAACGCGGTTCAGCGGGCTCCCGGAATGGCCAAATTTGACAAACCCGAGGGCAAGGATTATAATGGCCCTGGCTTATTATGGGGGGCCTTTGCAGAACCGGAATTTGGGAGTGCGGCAGAGTCACGGCTTTGGGACATTTTTGACTACAGAGAGGCCGTGCTGGATCTCCCTATGGCCGAAGACCTTAGGCCAGACCTGATTGAACTGGCTGTCCAGGAATGGGAACTGGAGCAGGATTACCAGCACCTGTTCAACTCCAGTCAGTCACCCTATACCCTGCAAGTACCACCAGAGCAGTGGGAGATCAAACAGAATTATGCGGACTTATATGATCAAGTGACACCGCCTGTCTCTAACCTGATGGGGCTTATGGACTGTACACCATTGGGAGCGTTGAGTTTCGTTCCCCCTCCCCAACAACTAAGTCCGTCATCAGGAGACCTGCATTCGGTACCTCCTACTCCCCAACCAGCCCCAGAAATGAGGGACCTTATCGACTGGTCCTGGGAAGACCCACAGATGGCAGGTGGAGATGGGACTGCGGTCTCTCTACCGGCCCTACAGGGATACTGGGCAGCCGGCCCAGATCTCCAACTCCAGCAGCAGTACCAGGAGGAGGAGGTAAGCAACCCCTCCCCTCCACAGCCAACTCCAAACCAGGTACTGGGGTCAGTAGAGGAGTCGTTAGCCCCCTCTGGCCCCCTCCCAGCAGAAGAGTTGGCATCTGGGCAGAGCGCCGCTGGCCTCTGCCCTACTTGTCCCCTTACTACCCAGCAGGACTGTACTCCAGTCCCTCCAGCAGAAGAGCTGGCATCAGGGCAGAGAGCCGCTAGCCTCTGCTCCACCGACCCCCTTGTTACAGGGCTGGCTTGTACCCCCCTCGCCCCAGCAGAATTGCTGGCATCAGTGCAGAACACCGCTGGCCGCTGTTCCCCAAGTAGCCCCAGCGGTTTGCCTAGCACACCAAGGGGAGACAGCAAGCCCCACAACAGTGCAGATGGGACCGTAGTCTCTGTACCTGCACCACTGGGGATATGGACAGTCTGTCCTGGTCCACAACAACAGGACAATGTATTGGAAGGAGAGGCAGTCTGTTTTCCCCTACAACAAGGGAGGGTGTCGCAGAGAGAGGAGCCTGTTACCCCTTCCCCCCAGCAACAGCTTTGTTCAACCAGGGGAGAGGGCACCCTGGTTACCTTCCCCCCAAGTCATGGATCTACAACTGGGCACAAATAGCAGGGGGCCATAGGGACAACTACACCCTTGGAGAAAGGCCGGCTGACTATCAGAGCCCCAGACCGCCTGGAGGTCTGGAGTCTGGATAGTCTCAATGGGAAAGGGGAGAAATGTGGCGGAACTCGCCTCGCCACTGGGCATTGGAGAGGCCTGGCTGGCCGCCTCCTACCTACTGACTATGGCCCCTGGTGATTTGGTACGTTTGAATGCAATATTTGGGCATGTGGTATTTTATATTGCTGCTACTGGCCCTTTAATGGCCATCCGTGGACATGTCTGACTTTTAGGAGCAATGCCCCTTTAAGACTGTGTAGCAGATTGCATTCTGTCTTAAATACTATGCATGTTATTATGTGTTCGGTTGAATTGTATATGTGTATGCCAGGGTTCAAGTTAGTTCATTACGTTTGATAATTGTATTTTGTGGATTGCGTCTGAGACAATGCTTATTGTGTTGGTTAATTACGTCTCAGACAATGCTCATTGTGTTTTGTTTATTGCGTTACAGACAGAGGGGAGGGGATTTTGTGTACAATTGCTGGGAAGGTTTAAATACTGTAGATACATATGATTGGCTGTTTTTGCAGAGCCTGTGGGTGGTACCTTGTTGGAAGATGTGTATAAATCAATGCTTGTGTTAAAATAAAGGGAGTTCCTGTTTTAACCCTCAATAGTGTGGTTATTTTTGGGCTATATCCTATATCAGGTTGAAGCTGTCACCAAGTGCATTTAACCATCAATAGTGTGGTTATTTTTTGGCTATATCCTACATCAGGGGCTTGGCTGTGCTTGCTATTTTATTGAGGGGTGAAATACAATTTCCAAAATAGCAGTACCCTAAATCTGGTGTTTCATCTGTGGCCAGCCAATTGTAATACTGTCTGCTGTCTGGCAAAGGATATATTTTTGTTCAGGGTTGAAATACAATTCCCAACTTAGCAATTTCCTAAATTAGTGGTTTCTGCTGTATCAGGGCTACTTTAAATCTATTCATTAAAAGGGTATATAAGATTCAAGGTGCAGATAGGGTCATTCTCAATAACTTCACACACACGCTACTGTGCATTTCCAAGTCTAATTCTGTCTGTAAACGTATACCTTTCACCCAGCGCCTAAATACTAGGCCTCAAATTCACATTCATCTAAATCTGTGGTTATTGCTGTAGCTGGTCAAGTTATTTAGTGTCCGTCAAAGCACAGTTTTTGCTCTGGGTGAAATACAATTCCCAATTTAGCAATTTCCTAATTTAGTGGTTTCTGCTGTATCAGGCCTACTTTAAATCTATCCCTAAAAGGGTATATAAGATTCAAGGTGCACATAGGGTTATTTTCAATAACTTCACACACACGCTACTGTGCAATTCCAAGTCTAATTCTGTGTGTAAACGTATACCTGTCACCCAGCGCCTAAAAAATAGGCCTCAAATTTATATTCATCCAAATCTGTCATTATTGCTGTAGCTGGTCAAGTTATTTAGTGTCCGTCAAAGCACAGTTTTTGTTCTGGGTTGAAATACAATTCCCAATTTAGCAATTTCCTAATTTAGTGGTTTCTGCTGTATCAGACCTACTTTAAATCTATCCCTAAAAGGGTATATAAGATTCACGGTGCAGATAGGGTTATTCTCAATAACTTCACACACATGCTATTGTGCAATTCCAAGTCTAATTCTGTCCGTAAACATATACCTGTCATCCAGCGCCTAAATACTAGGCCTCAAATTTATATTCAGCTAAATCTGTCGTTACTGCTGTGCCTTTATTAGTGTAATACGGTACCTAAATAGATAGCCAGATAGTGTTAGGTGTCTGTAAAAAAAGGCCTGAATTTGAATTCAATACATTGGGCCAAATAATATTTTTCTTATTGTGGTGAACGGTAACAATGAGGAAAACATCTAGTAAGGGACGCGGACGCGGACATGGTCGTGGTGGTGTTAGTGGAACCTCTGGTGCTGGGAGAGGACGTGGCCGTTCTGCCACAGTCACACGTCCTAGTGTACCAACTACCTCAGGTCCCAGTAGCCACCATAATTTACAGCGATATTTGGTGGGGCCCAATGCCGTTCTAAGGATGGTAAGTCCTGAGCAGGTACAGGCATTAGTCAATTGGGTGGCCGACAGTGGATCCAGCACGTTCACATTATCTCCCACCCAGTCTTCTGCAGAAAGCGCACAGATGGCGCCTGAAAACCAAGCCCATCAGTCTGTCACATCACCCCCATGCATACCAGGGAAACTGTCTGAGCCTCAAGTTATGCAGCAGTCTCTTATGCTGTTTGAAGACTCCGCTGGCAGGGTTTCCCAAGGGCATCCACCTAGCCCTTCCCCAGCGGTGGAAGACATAGAATGCACTGACGCACAACCACTTATGTTTCCTGATGATGAGGACATGGGAATACCACCTCAGCACGTCTCTGATGATGACGAAACACAGGTGCCAACTGCTGCGTCTTTCTGCAGTGTGCAGACTGAACAGGAGGTCAGGGATCAAGACTGGGTGGAAGATGATGCAGGGGACGATGAGGTCCTAGACCCCACATGGAATGAAGGTCGTGCCACTGACTTTCACAGTTCCGAGGAAGAGGCAGTGGTGAGACCGAGCCAACAGCGTAGCAAAAGAGGGAGCAGTGGGCAAAAGCAGAACACCCGCCGCCAAGAGACTCCGCCTGCTACTGACCGCCGCCATCTGGGACCGAGCACTCCAAAGGCAGCTTCAAGGAGTTCCCTGGCATGGCACTTCTTCAAACAATGTGCTGACGACAAGACCCGAGTGGTTTGCACGCTGTGCCATCAGAACCTGAGGCGAGGCATTAACGTTCTGAACCTTAGCACAACCTGCATGACCAGGCACCTGCATGCAAAGCATGAACTGCAGTGGAGTAAACACCTTAAAAACAAGGAAGTCACTCAGGCTCCCCCTACTACCTCTTCTGCTGCTGCCGCCTCGGCCTCTTCTGCTGCTGGCGCCTCAGCCTCTTCCTCCGCCTCTGGAGGAACGTTGGCACCTGCCGCCCAGCAAACAGAGGATGTACCACCAACACCACCACCTCCATCACCAAACATCTCAACCATGTCACATGCCAGCGTTCAGCTCTCCATCTCACAAACATTTGAGAGAAAGCGTAAATTCCCACCTAGCCACCCTCGATCCCTGGCCCTGAATGCCAGCATTTCTAAACTACTGGCCTATGAAATGCTGTCATTTAGGCTGGTGGACACAGACAGCTTCAAACAGCTCATGTCGCTTGCTGTCCCACAGTATGTTGTTCCCAGCCGCCACTACTTCTCCAAGAGAGCCGTGCCTTCCCTGCACAACCAAGTATCCGATAAAATCAAGTGTGCACTGCTCAACGCCATCTGTGGCAATGTCCACCTAACCACAGATACGTGGACCAGTAAGCACGGCCAGGGACGCTATATCTCCCTAACTGCACACTGGGTAAATGTAGTGGCGACTGGGCCCCAGGCGGAGAGCTGTTTAGCGCACGTCCTTCCGCCGCCAAGGATCGCAGGGCAACATTCTTTGCCTCCTGTTGCCTCCTCCTCCTACTCGGCTTCCTCCTCCTCTTCTTTCACCTGCTCATCCAGTCAGCCACACACCTTCACCACCAACTTCAGCACAGCCCAGGGTAAACGTCAGCAGGCCATTCTGAAACTCATATGTTTGGGGGACAGGCCCCACACCGCACAGGAGTTGTGGCGGGGTATAGAACAACAGACCGACGAGTGGTTGCTGCCGGTGAGCCTCAAGCCCAGCCTGGTGGTATGCGATAATGGGCGAAATCTCGTTGCAGCTCTGGGACTAGCCGGTTTGATGCACATCCCTTGCCTGGTGCATGTGCTGAATTTGGTGGTGCAGAAGTTCATTCACAACTACCCCGACATGTCAGAGCTGCTGCATAAAGTGCTGGCTGTCTGTTCACGCTACCGGCGTTCACATCCTGCCGCTGCTCGCCTGTCTGCGCTACAGCGTAACTTCGGCCTTTCCGCTCACTGCCTCATATGCGACGTGCCCACCAGGTGGAACTCCACCTTGCACATGCTGGACAGACTGTGCGAGCAGCAGCAGGCCATAGTGGAGTTTCAGCTGCAGCACACACGGGTCAGTCGCACTGCGGAACGGCACCACTTCACCACCAATGACTGGGCCTCCATGCGAGACCTGTGTGCCCTGTTGCGCTGTTTCGAGTACTCCACCAACATGGCCAGTGGCGATGACGCCGTTATCAGCGTTACAATACCACTTCTATGTCTCCTTGAGAAAACACTTAGGGCGATGATGGAAGAGGAGGTGGCCCAGGAGGAGGAGGAGGAAGAGGGGTCATTTTTAGCACTTTCAGGCCAGTCTCTTAGAAGTGACTCAGAGGGAGGTTTTTTGCAACAGCAGAGGCCAGGTACAAATGTGGCCAGCCAGGGCCCACTACTGGAGGACGAGGAGGACGAGAATGAGGAGGAGGTGGAGGAGGATGAGGGTGAAGCATGGTCACAGCGAGGTGGCACCCAACGCAGCTCGGGCCCATCACTGGTGCGTGGCTGGGGGGAAACGCAGGACGATGACGATACGCCTCCCACAGAGGACAGCTTGTCCTTACCTCTGGGCAGCCTGGCACACATGAGCGACTACATGCTGCAGTGCCTGCGCAACGACATTTTAACGTGTGCGGACTACTGGGTTGCCACCCTGCTGGATCCACGGTACAAAGACAATGTGCCCACCTTACTTCCTGCACTGGAGCGTGATAGGAAGATGCGCGAGTACAAGCGCACGTTGGTAGACGTGCTACTGAGAGCATTCCCAAATGTCACAGGGGAACGAGTGGAAGCCCAAGGCAGAGGAGGAGCAAGAGGTCGCCAAGGCAGCTGTGTCACGGCCAGCTCCTCTGAGGGCAGGGTTAGCATGATGGCAGAGATGTGGAAAAGTTTTGTCAACACGCCACAGCTAACTGCACCACCACCTGATACGCAACATGTTAGCAGGAGGCAACATTTCACTAACATGGTGGAACAGTACGTGTGCACACGCCTCCACGTACTGACTGATGGTTCGGCCCCATTCAACTTCTGGGTCTCTAAATTGTCCACGTGGCCAGAGCTAGCCTTTTACGCCTTGGAGGTGCTGGCCTGCCCGGCGGCCAGCGTTTTGTCTGAACGTATATTCAGCACGGCAGGAGGCGTCATTACAGACAAATGCAGCCGCCTGACTACAGCCAATGTGGACAAGCTGACGTTCATAAAAATGAACCAGGCATGGATCCCACAGGACCTTTCCATCCCTTGTGCAAATTAGACATTAACTACCTCCCCATAACCATATATTATTGTACTCCAGGGCACTTCCTCATTCAATCCTATTTTTATTTTCATTTTACTATTATATTGCGGGGCAACCCAGAGTTGAATGAACCTCTCCTCTGTCTGGGTGCCGGGGCCTAAATATCTGACAATAGACTGTTCCAGTGTTGGGTGACGTGAAGCCTGATTCTCTGCTATGACATGAAGACTGATTCTCTGCTGACATGAAGCCAGATTCTCTGTTATGGGACCTCTCTCCTCTGCCTGGGTGCCTGGGCCTAAATATCTGACAATGGACTGTTACAGTGTTGGGTGACGTGAAGCCTGATTCTCTGCTATGACATGAAGACTGATTCTCTGCTGACATGAAGCCAGATTCCCTGTTATGGGACCTCTCTCCTCTGCCTGGGTGCTTGGGCCTAAATATATGACAATGGACTGTTACAGTGGTGGGTGACGTGAAGCCTGATTCTCTGCTATGACATGCAGACTGATTCTCTGCTGACATGAAGCCAGATTCTCTGTAACGGGACCTCTCTCCTCTGCCTGAGTGCCGGGGCCTAAATATATTACAATGGACTGTTACAGTGGTGGGTGATGTGAAGACTGATTCTCTGCTGACATGAAGCCAGATTCTCTGTTATGGGACCTCTCTCTTCTGCCTGGGTGCCTGGGCCTAAATATATGACAATGGACTGTTACAGTGGTGAGTGACGTGAAGCCTGATTCTCTGCTATGACATGCAGACTGATTCTCTGCTGACATGAAGCCAGATTCTCTGTTACAGGACCTCTCTCCTCTGCCTGGGCCTAAATATATGACAATGGACTGTTACAGTGGTGGGTGACGTGAAGCCTGATTCTCTGCTATGATATGAAGACTGATTCTCTGCTGACATGAAGCCAGATTCTCTGTTACGGGACCTCTCTCCTCTGCCTGGGTGCCGGGGCCTAAATATGTGACAATGGACTGTTTCAGTGGTGGCTGACGTGAAGCATGATTCTCTGCTATGATATGAAGACTGATTCTCTGCTGACATGAAGCCAGATTCTCTGTTACGGGACCTCTCTCCTCTGCCTGGGTGCCTGGGCCTAAATATCTGACAATGGACTGTTACAGTGGTGGGTGACGTGAAGCCTGATTCTCTGCTATGACATGCAGACTGATTCTCTGCTGACGTGAAGCCAGATTCTCTGTTATGGGACCTCTCTCCTCTGCCTGGGTGCCGGGGCCTAAATATATGACAATGGACTGTTACAGTGGTGGGTGATGTGAAGCCTGATTCTCTGCTATGACATGCAGACTGATTCTCTGTGAACATGAAGCCAGATTCTCTGTTACGGGACCTCTCTCCTCTGCCTGGGTGCCTGGGCCTAAATATCTGACAATGGACTGTTCCAGTGTTGGGTGACGTAAAACATGATTCTCTGCTATGACATGAAGACTGATTTTCTGCTGACATGAAGCCAGATTCTCTGTTACGGGACCTCTCTCCTCTGCCTGGGTGCCTGGGCCTAAATATATGACAATGGACTGTTACAGTGGTGGGTGACGTGAAGCCTGATTCTCTGCTATGACATGCAGACTGATTCTCTGCTGACATGAAGCCAGATTCTCTGTTTCGGGACCTCTCTCCTCTGCCTGGGTGCCGGGGCCTAAATATATGACAATGGACTCTTACAGTGATGGGTGACGTGAAGCCTGATTCTCTGCTATGACATGCAGACTGATTCTCTGCTGACATGAAGCCAGATTCTCTGTTATGGGACCTCTCTCCTCTGCCTGGGTGCCTGGGCCTAAATATATGACAATGGACTGTTACAGTGGTGGGTGACGTGAAGCCTGATTCTCTGCTATGACATGCAGACTGATTCTCTGCTATGACATGCAGACTGATTCTCTGCTGACATGAAGCCAGATTCTCTGTTAAGGGACCTCTCTCCTCTGCCTGGGTGCCTGGGCCTAAATATCTGATAATGGACTGTTACAGTGGTGTGTGACGTGAAGCCAGATTCTCTGCTATGGGACCTCTCTCCAATGATATTGGTTAATTTTTATTTATTTTTATTTTAATTAATTTCCCTATCCACATTTGTTTTCACGGGATTTACCTACATGTTGCTGCCTTTCGCAGCCCTCTAGCTCTTTCCTGGGCTGTTTTACAGCCTTTTTAGTGCCGAAAAGTTTGGGTCCCCATTGACTTCAATGGGGTTCGGGTCCGGGACGAAGTTCGGGTCGGGTTCGGATCCCGAACCCGAACATTTCCGGGAAGTTCGGCCGAACTTCTCGAACCCGAACATCCAGGTGTTCGCTCAACTCTACTCCTAATGTCTAGGTGTGCAGAAATCAGCCAGTACAGGCTGATTCCGCGGCTGTATGTCTTAAAAATGAGTTGTTGTCTTCCTTAAAATTGTGATATAAATAACTAGTATATCACCCGTAAGTGATATGAGACATCAGCGCTGGAATAGCAAACCAGACAACTACCTCCCTCTATTTTTTGTTAGATGAATAGGTGAGTGCTAGAAAAGGAAAGAAAAGATACAAGGAACTGTATACTGATGCAGTATATGAACCCGCTCTCTTTGTTAGAAGGGTATGTGTATAATGCGAGCACAATTAGTATGAGCACAAATAGTAGGTGTCCAATAATAAAAGTGCAATCTGTACCTGGTGTGTTTCTACTTTACTTGATTCTATGATGTGTCCTTCTTTTCTTTCCTTTCTCACTTCTTTGTTCTTCTGTATTTCTTATTCCTGTATGTGTCTTTAAATAAGAGCGTCCTCCTGGCTCACCTGCTAGCACGAACGCTGCCCCGGCCGGAAGCACGCGTGGTGCGAGGGAGCTTGTTGTTACGGTTGTTCAGGAAACCGCTTCGGTGACGTCACCTATGTGGATACCGTAGCCTCCGTGGGACAAAAAAAAACTATGCGTTTCGGGGCCTATCTGGCTCCTTCGTCAGGGAAGGTTAGTGCATATTGTCCATGGAGGTTTAAGTAGTTGGTCCGGTTTCCATGGCAACATATATCAACAGATGTCAAACAGGTATGTGAATAGACGGACGTCCCATTTACTAATCTTGTATGAAACACTACAGGTATGATTCAAATCGTGCATAGGAGGTGCGGATTAGTATTTCTTAGATTTTCCAAGGGGCACAATAGGTGTGGTGCATTTCATGGTATAGGGGTGTTGGTAATTTCTCAGTTAATTTATTGTCCAGGTCCGTTGTGGATATGATTATTATTTGTTATTATTGGAAAGCAAAGAGTTCTATTTCTTGATTTAACCCATTGGGTGCCCGACTGTTACATCTGAAAATCCATTTGCTTTCCATCCTCGACATGAGTTTAATATAGTTCCCTCCCCTGCTATCCTGCTTTATTCTCTCGATGCCCCCAAAGTTGGATCCCAAGAATTTTCCCTGATGGAATTCAGCATAATGGCGTGATAGAGGGTGGTGGTCTGCTTTTTTATGGATGTTATTAATGTGTTCCCTAATTCTGGTTGTTAGTTCTCTTTTAGCGCGTCCAACATAGATTTTATCACAGGGACACCTGATGTAATAAATGTATTGTGTTTGGTATTGCAAGAAATGTAATCCTTAATTGTATATTTGCCCTGTGGGGTATCTAATTCCGATATGGGTTTGATTAGATATCTTGATGTTTTGCAATTTTTACATAATCTGCATGGGTAAAAACCTTTTTTGACACTTGTTTTATTCACCACCGTGTTTCTTTTAATGGATGGAGCTACTAGATTGGCTAAATTTGCGGATTTCTTGAAAATAAATGTGGGATTAGTAGAGATCTTATCCCCAATTATTTTATCGTATTTTAAGATGTTCCAATGCCTTTAGATAATTTTCTTGAAAGTGTTCACCCCTGCACTGTATGTGGTGATGATGGGAACCTTGATCTGATTGGTATCATCACTTACACGTTTTTCCTTTTGTGTTATTTTTTCTTTCAATAGTATATTCCTATCAATATCACTCACTGCTTTAGTAATTGGGGTCAGTAGTTCTTTCTTATACCCCTTTTCTATGAATTTTTTATTTAATATTTCTACATCATTTTGATAGTCTGTACTGATGGTACAATTTCTACGGGCTCTTATATACTGACTGTAGGGAATATTGTTGAGCCATATAGGTAAATGACAGCTTTCCAGAGGGATAAAGCTGTTAGTATCTGTCGGTTTGTGATACGTTTTGGTATGTATTTTTCAGTTTTCGACGAATATGGTTAAGTCAAGGAAGTTGATTTGTTTTTTATCGAAGATTCGGGTGAGGTGTAGGTAAAATTCATTTTTATTTAGATTAGTTAAAAAACTATTGAGGGATGGTACATCCCCTTTCCATATAAAAACAACATCGTCAATGAACCTTTTCCAGAGGACCAGACCCGCACCGAGCTCGCCACTGGGAAATATGGTAGGCTCCTCCCATCTACCCATATAAAGATTTGCGAAGCTCGGTGCGAATCGGGTCCCCATCGCGGTCCCCCATGTCTGGAGATAAAAATCTGATCCATATTTGAAATAATTATGTTCCAAAATAAACGTGATGCAATCACCAATAAAATGAATTTGTTCATCTGACATGGTTTGGTCCTTTTTTTTTTTTTTATATTCTGCAGCTTCGCGGCCTTTTTCTTATCAATGACCGTGTATAGGGCGGTCACATCTAAGGTACCTAAGATAAAATCTGTCTCCCATTGGATCCCCTCTAGGATTTGCCGGATATGTTTTGTATCCCTTAAGTATGCCGGTAGTTGTAAAACTTTTTCTTGTAATAGGACATCAACATATTTAGATAAATTCGAAGTGAGACCTTCTATCCCCGAAATTATTGGTCTACCTGGGGGACTGCGGACAAGAATAGGCATTTCTATAGGAGTGTCGGGCGGGTGTGTTGCGGGTTCGCAACACACCACGGACGTGTGAATGGAGCCTTCATGTCAGAATAAGCACCAGTACACAGGGGAGCAGCGTGGCGGAGAGGGGAGCACGCCACGTACTGAAATAGCGCTGGTCCTGGTGGTCAGGGATGAGGACTGTGTTTCCCAAGAATCATTTATTTATTGGGAAATACAGGGCACAGTATAATACACTAGACTCTATATACTATAAAGATATTAGCCCTACCCCTGAATAATAATACAATTAGGGGGTAATTTATTATATAGAAATACGTAAATATTAGGCGTATTTCTGACATAGATGTGGCGCAAAGGTCCTTAGCACCGCAATCTGTATCTTTTCCCGCTCATGCCAGGTCTAAAAAAAGTGGCGTGGGCAGGGAAGGGGATACAGTTATGGCCATACAGTTATTGGTTACCACCATCATACAGTGATAACACCACCATACAATGATATGAACCACCATACAGTGACTGGATAAAAAGGTATAAGAGGGCACAGTACAGGGAATGACTAGGGGCACTGTACAGGGTGTGGTAAGAGGGCACAATGCAGGGTATAAAGGGTCACAGTACAGGGTAAGGGGCACAATACTGGGTGGGGGGCACAGTACAGGGTGGGGGCACAGTCACATGACCCTGTGACGTTAGAAGGTCCTTATGGTGAATGCGGTTCAGATGCCACCATAATGAGAGGCAGAGCAGTGAGACAGGGAATAGACAGGAGGAGTGGACACAGCAAGTCGGTGGAAGGGGCTCTGAGGGAGATTCATAAAATAAGTTGTGGCAGGAGGTCTGTGCAGGGCAGCAATAAGAGATGGGAGGGTGGAACAGGAGCTCTGGATACATGAGGGAGGAAAGGAGACTGCAGAGGCTCTATGAGGATGAGATAGGACAGGATATGGGGCGGGGGACAGGTGTCATGGAGGCAAACAGCTTAATGAAACAGTAAAATAACTAAATAGCAGCATCCAGCAGCAGATTGAAGAGTACCCCCCCTCCTGTCCCACAGAGAAGAGACAGTCACTGTGTTCACACTTCTGCTTCAGCCCTTCAATGTGCAGACTCACTGACAACCTGTGTTCACACTTCTGCTCCAGCCCTTCACAGTGCATACTCACTGACAACCAGTGTTCACTCTTCTGCTCCAACCCTGCCATTCTCTCTCCTCAGGCAGCATGTCCTGTGCAGAAGGGGTGTGTCTGAGTCTCTGCAGCAGCCGGCCTCATGTGACTCAGAGGGCCCACTAAAGGAGTACTGCGTAAGTGAAATGACAGCAATGAGATCTTCCATCTGTATTGTGTGCTCATAGCAGCTCAGTGCCCCCCCCCAGGAGCTGTCACCACCAGACATCTGAGAAGCTCTGACAGACGTCCTTCAGAACCTCCTCCTTGAGGTTCCTTTTGTTTTGCTTTCATTTTCTCATCTCGTTAGCCTCTCTCAGCTGTCATGTAGTTGCACTGATTGCATCCCTTTAAATCCCTCCTCATACTGCATCACTTTGCGGTCTATATTCTTTCCTGGAGTGTGTGCATGCTGATCCTACTTCTGAGTCTTCTACAGATAAGTTTTGTTCGTTCATTTGTGTTTTCCCGTTTGCTGGATCCCAGGTGACCATCACTCCCTCCGTATCAAGTGTAGGGAGCCGGTGGTCGTGTCCCCTCACTATTATAGGGTGTTCAGGTGTTATACAGTCGAGGTACGAGGATATGCAATCATCTACCATTGGGATTTTCGCATAGGCTGAGCAGTTAGGGAGAGAGCCAGGTCTGATGCAGGGCTCTCCCTTTTGTTCCTTAGTTTTGGATCCAGTCAGTCGGATCTTCATTTTGTGTTTTCTAGTTTCCTGTACACCTTCCGTGACAGGAGCATTGGGCCCCGGCACTTGCCCGGGTTTGCTCGGTTATGAAGGAGGCCCTGGTGTTGGGCTCGGAGGTATGAGACCAGTGTGAGGGGAAACAGGCTGCCTAAAGTCTGTTCATGGACTCTTTGAGGCAGAACTGCCAGCTGGCTGTAAACTAACACCAAAACCAAAAGGTGACTTTTTATGTTGAATGTGACTTTTTGTTTATGAACTTGCCAAGAGTGTGAATAAACACTGAACTGTTTGATTTAAGAACTGGTTGGTGCCTCTATACTGCGTCCGCATATCCTGTCTACCAGAGTGAATCCCCACAGTATATATAGGAGCGTTCCTGTGTGTAGTGAATATATGCATAGGAGCATCCCTGGTTGTGGGGAATGTATGTATAGGAGCGTCCCTGTGTGTGGTGAACATATGTATAGGAGCGTCTCTGTGTGTTGTGAATGTATGTATAGGATCATCCCTGTGTGTGGTGAACGTGTGTATAGGAGCGTCCCTGTGTGTGGTGAAAGTGTGTATAGGAGCATCCCTGTGGGTAGTGAATATATGTATAGGAGCATTCCTGTGTGTGGTAAATGTATGTATAGAAGCATCCTTTGTGTGGTAAACAGGAGCATCACTGTGTGTAGTGAATAGAGATGAGCGAATAGAAGCTGACAAAGTAGAATTGAATCCAAATTTCAGGAAAAATTCAATTTGCAACAAATGCGAATTTCCTCACGCTACGTGGTAACGAATTGCAATTTTCCTAAAATGGTGGCTACACGTGTGAGGACTGAGGACATGAGGCAAGGAACTCTGGGAAGGTGGGATCACACAGATTGACATGCCTGCATGCAGCCAATCAGCTGCCAGCCAGCCCTGTGATGTCACAGCCCTATAAATACGGCAGCAATTTTAGATTCTGCCATTTTCCAGCGTTCAGAGTGTAGAGATAGATGTGTGAAGGTGCTAGGGACAGCAATTGGAAAAACCTCATTGTGGAAAAAAAAGACAGAAAAAACGATTTATAGGTGCAAGGAAAGGATAGGGAGGAATCATTTCTCAGCATCTTAGTGCAGGGAGAGACGTCAGAAGGCGCTAGGGACATTGATAGGAAAGCGATTTACAAGTGCAGGGAAAGATTATTTGGGGATCCAAATAGCCATTAGACAGCTCTGTCATTCCATTTGTTATTGGGCAGCAAGTGCTAAGTTGAAAAGCCTTTAGTGGCTTACATCTTAGTATCTTTAGTATCTTATATCAGTACTACAAAAAAAAATATATACCCATGTCACTTCTGCAGTTATTTCTGGTGAAAGCGTATAGGGGCGTATTTCAGTTAAATAAAAAAATATACACACTGCACTGTTGCAGTTATTTCTGGTGAAAGCGTATAGGGGTGTATTTCAGTACTACAATAAAAGTATATACGCACTTTACTCTTTACGTTTTTTCTGGTCAAAGAGTATAGGGTCTTATTCCAGTACAGCAAGAAAAATATATTCTCAGTGCATTTCTGCAGTTAAAGGGGTTCTCCGGGCTTAACCTTTTATTTCCTTTAAAAGTCTAACCTGTGGAGGAAAGATTAATGATCACATACTTACCTTCCACAGTGCAGCTGTTCCTGAGATCTGCTCCCGGTCACGTGGTCCCTCCAGATGGATTTTCTTAGCTTCCGGTCGAAGTCCATCTTCTTATCTTCCTGTCTTTGCTTCCTTTCTCCAGCAGGAGACGGATTGTCACTAGTGACATCACCACCTCCTGCTGGAGAAAGCGTCTGGCAGTCTGTATAGCGCACTAGGCTGAATGCTAGTGCGCATGTGCAGGACCACCGGCCGCTCTCTGTATCGTACAGGCTTCTATGTGAAGCCTGTACTGACTCCTGCACAGCGCGATATAAGTGCTGTGCAGGAGTGACAGCATAGCGATCAGCCACAGAACCTGATCGCTATGATGTGGATCTACTGGGGGAACTGACTGGCATATGGGGGGGACGGACGGTGTGGGATTGTGAATGGCACTCTAGGGCAATAAGGATGGCACATGGGGCACTGGATTTCACTGGGGCACTGTGGATGACACATGGGGCAATGGATGGCACAAGGGGGGCAATGGAGGGCACAAGGGGGGCAAAGGATGGCAAAAAAGGGGGCATTGCAAGACATAGTAGGGGTACTGGATGGTACTAGCGGGCATTGGATGGCACAAGGGGGCACTGGCTAATAAATAGGGGGCATTGGATGGCACGAGGGTCACTGGATGGCACTGTTATGGGCACAGTGGATGTCATTATTATGGACGCACTGTGGACGTCACTGCTATGGGGGCACTGCGAATGTCACTGTTATGGCAGCAAGGTGGATGTCACTGTTATAGGAGCACTGTGGATGTCACTGTTATAGGGACACTGTGGATGTCACTGTTATGGTGGCATTGATGTCACTGTTATGAACGCACTGTGGATGTCGCTGTTATGGATGCACTGTGGATGTCGCTGTTATGGGAGCACTGTGGATGTCATTGTTATGGGGGCATTGTGGATGTCATTGTTATGGGGGCATTGTGGATGTCACTGTTATGGGGGCACTGTGAACATCACTGTTATGGCGGCAATGTGGATGTCACTGTTATGGCGGCAATGTGGATGTCACTGTTATGGGAGCACTGTGGATGTCACTGTTATGGATGCACTGTGGATGTCACTGTTATGGATGCACTGTGGATGTCACTGTTATAGGAGCAATGTGGTTGTCACTGTTATGGGGGCACTGTGGAAGTAACTGTTATGAGGGCACTGTGGACGTCACTGTTATGGGGGCACTGTGGATGTCACTGTTATGGGGGCACTGTGGATGTCGCTGTTATGGTGGCACTGTGGATGTCGCTGTTATGGTGGCACTGTGGACGTTGCTGTTATGGGGGCACTGTGGATGTCACTGTTATGAGGGCACTGTGGACGTCACTGTTACGGGGGCACTGTGGATGTCACTGTTATGGATGCACTGTGGATGTCGCTGTTATGGTGGCACTGTGGATGTCGCTGTTATGGGGGCACTGTGGATGTCACTGTTATGAGGGCACTGTGGACGTTGCTGTTATGAGGGCACTGTGGACGTCGCTGTTATGGGGGCACTGTGGATATCACTGTTATGAGGGCACTGTGGACGTCACTGTTATGGGCGCTGAGTATAAGTGATAGGGCTCATGCACACAACCGTATCTGTTTTGCAGTCTGCAAGTCGCGGATCCACAAAAAAAGGTTACTGTCCGTGTGCGATTCACATTTTTTTGCAGTCCTATTGAGTTCTATGGATTATGAGGAACAGAATAGGACATGTTCTATCTTTCACAGAACTGACATATACAGATGTGGAAAGCACATGTATGTCATCAGTGTGTTTTTTACATCCATATGTCAGTTCCAGTAAAGACATAACATGTCCTATTCTGGTCCTCAAAATGAGGACCTCAACTCCATGGAACTCAGTGGGACTGCAAAAAATGTGGATCGCAAATCGGATATGGCCGTGTGCACACTCTGGAGATAGTGAAGGAAGAGCCTGTGGACTGTCAGTGATGGGATTAGATACACCGCTCAGCAGGCTGTATCACACAGGATAGGATGAGATACAGATGTGATTGGATCCGCTTGCTGATTCAAGCTGTTTTTCACACTCTGTGGTAGGGTTGCCACCCGTACGTGAATGACCCGGACAGTCCGGGTTTGTAATCCTGTGCCCGGGTACAAGCCTTTCTTAGACCCGGGCACAGGATTAATTTCAAACGGTAGAGTTGCTAGCCTCACCTGACATCGCGGTGAAGCACAGGCTGAAAACTTGTCATCAGGTCCTGTGTGCTCTCCCCAAATCCCGCTCCCACCCTTCCTCTCCTCCTCACACATGGCTCCACCCTGCTGAACTGCACAGCGGGGAGAGCAGTCGTGGAGATGGCAGCAGGAGGCTTCTCAGCATGGCCGGACTGTCGTAGCACCAGGTGTGTATCCCCTGCCATGTGTCGTGTGTACTGCATCACTGCTATGAATGCATGCAGGCTGCCCGTGTGGTGGCACATTACAGGATGTGCACTGCTGCTGTAGGAAACTTGACAGAAAATCTTCTGGAGAGAGGAAATGCCATAGGTTTGTGCTGTATGCCTGGTGACTACATAGTGGTGGTTTGCCGCTGCACCCTGAGGTGGGCACTGAAGGGCAGCTCATGGAGGGAGAACACGCAGGTGTGGCGGGACATTACAGGATGTGCACTGCTGCTGCTGTAGGAAACTTGACAGAAAATCTTCCGGAGAGAGGAAATGCCATAAGTTTGTGCTGTGTGCCTGGTGACCTACATAGTGGTGGTCTGCCCCTGCACCCTGAGGTGGGCACTGAATGGCAGCTCATGGAGGGATAACACACAGGTTAGGTTGGCACCATGTTCTTTTTTAATAATGAACAATGCCAACTAATCCCTGGCACCAGTGTCACAACATCTCCCCCCCTTCACTGGCACTTTATGTTTAGTAGTAAACAGGGTAGGTGGAAGGACCTGATGCCATATTATAACAGGAGTGTGAGCTGGCGGTGAGCGGCGGCGAGTGGTGATGAGTTGAGCCTGTCACTGCCGGTGTTCTGCCAGATTGCTATACCTAGCAGAATGCTATACCCGGAAGTGACGCTGCCGCACCGGAATCAGCTGGAGGAGAGTGTGTGTACTCGCCCAAATGCTCCGATTCCTTCCCTGATATTGAAACTTCCGGTCGGAGGGAGATGGCCCTCTGACTGCCAGCGCCAAGGGAGCATACAGCCGACTTCTTTTCCAATCAAGAAGCCGGGAGGTGAAACATTTTTATTTTTATTTTCCTCCTCTAAAACATAGGTGCGTCTTGTGGGGCGAAAAATACGGTATATGCGGTCAAATCTTTTGTGAATTATTTCGGTAGAAAAACAAATTTCATTCAGCATTCAGAGCTGCAGTTTATCAGTGGTAAAATCTTTTGTGACTTATTTCGGTGGAAAAACAAATTTCATCCTCCTCCATTAACTTCCTCCTCTCTTTATTTTTTTATCCCCAACACACACACTGACTTGACCCCCCTCCCCCAGCTATATATATAAATGGTGCCAGCACCACCTAGGGTTGAATAAAGGTAAATGACACTGCCAGCCTGTTAAAGGGAATTACAGCATGATACCACAATACATTTGATATGACATTTAGCAAGAGTTTAAAGTGCCCACATAAAGCACATAGTGGAGCACCGCATCAAGATTAATCAGGTGTGGATCAGCCAGGATTTCCACACACCAATGCCTGATGCATCAGACTAGATCATCTATGGTGCCACACCAACAATTTGACAAAAGAGACCGGTTTCTTCTGGCTATCTGCCACAGCTACTATTCTGATGCTGTTACCTGACTGATGCCACACATCTGATGCCAAGTGCTTCTTCTTTCACTCACCATCTTTAGTACGTACTGGTATTGCCACCCACCTCCACAGTATGTCACCTTGCCACCCTATGGCCTCCTCATTCTGCCACCACCTCCAGACTCTGTCATTGTGCCGCTCTGTGGTCTCCTTATGCTGCTGCCATGTCCAGACTCTCTTATTGTGCCGCTCTGTGGTCTCCTCATGCTGCCACTACCTCCAGACTCGGTCATTGTGCCACTCGGTGGCCTTCTCATAATGCTGCGCTTCGCCGTCACCTGCAGACTCTGTCATTGTGCCACTCGGTGGCCTCCTCATACTGCTTCCACCTCCAGACCCTGTCATTGGGCCATTTTGTGATCTCCTCATGCTGCTTTCACCTCACCACTATCTCATAGGTCCACTCTGTGGACTTCTCATGCTGTTCCCACCCTCCCCACTTCATGACTGGTCCACTATTTTGGCTTTCGGCCTGGCTCAAATCATCATTTATTTGACACTTCTTCTGATCTGTCAGAAGGAAGGAAAAATGAGACTCACAATGGATCCTGTCTGTGTAGCAGCTTTAAGGCCTGTATGGTCCCATCAGAATTGGCTTATGATTTGGTAGCCAAAAGCAGGAGTGGGTAGAAAACACAGAAGACATGCAAATGTTCCAGTCACGTGTCATCTCTGTTTTAGATCCACTTCGTTTTTTTTGCCTTTAGCAATACTGATGGATTATTGAGCAAATGCTGACCAAGTGAAAGCGTATACCTAACAAACAGGATCCATTTTTTTCTGGGTAATTGTTCTGACGGATCAGAGAATGTGAAAAATGAATCAGTGGCGTCAACACAAACTTACTGCTGACACCCTCTCCACTCTGTCCGGGGGACTCTACTTGTATAAGGGTTTAATAGAACAGGTTCTGCAGACATCTAGGTGGAATCAGCTGACTGTGGTGTAAAAGGAGTGTGCTTCTTGACGCTAACATCTATTTGATCAGTTTTGGCCCCATAACTTCCCAAATAAGTGAAGTATGCAGTGATTCTAAGAGCAACGCCTGTCATATGCATGTCATACGGACTCACAGTATTATTTCACTACCAAAGCAGACTCCCTATGCGTGTTACAGCAAGGCACAGTGTTCTACACCACTATAAAGGCTCTCAGCATCAAGAAATAGCAGTTTTTTAACGCGATTCGCCACAAATAAATTCGTATTGAAGCAAATTTTTCCAAAAAATTCAGCGAACCGGCCAAATCTAATTTTTAAAAAATTCCCTCCTCTTTAGTGGTGAACGCGTCTACAGGAGTGTCCCTGTGTGTAGTGAAAGTATGTATAGGAGCGTCCCTGTGTGTGGTGAACGTGTGTATAAGAGCGTCCCTGTGTGTAGTGAAAGTATGTATAGGAGCGTCCCTGTATGTGGTAAACCTATGTATAGGAGTGTTCCTGTGTGTGGTGAACGTGTGTATAGGAGAGTCCCTGTGTGTGGTGAATGTATGTATAGGAGAGTCCCTGTGTGTGGTGAATGTATGTATAGGAGAGTCCCTGTGTGTGGTGAATGTATGTATAGGAGCTTCCTTGTGTGTAGTGAAAGTATGTATGGGAGCGTTCCTGAGTGTGGGGAATGTATGTATAGGAGCGTCCCTCTGTGTGGTGAACGTATGTGTAGGAGAGTCCCTGTATGTGGTGAATGTATGTATAGGAGAGTCCCTGTATGTGGTGAATGTATGTATAGGAGAGTCCCTGTGTGTGGTGAACATATATATATATAGGAGTGTTTCTGTGTGTGGTGAACGTATGTATAGGAGAGTCCCTGTGTATGGTGAATGTATGTATAGGAGCGTCCCTGTGTATGGTGAATGTATGTATAGGAGAGTCCCTGTGTGTGGTGAACATATATATAGGAGAGTCCCTGTGTGTGGTGAACGTATGTATAGGAGCGTCCCTGTGTGTGGTGAACATCTGTATAGGAGCGTCCCTGTGTGTGGTGAACATATTTATAGGAGAGTCCCTGTGTGTGGTGAACGTATGTATAGGAGCGTCCCTGTGTGTGGTGAACGTATGTATAGGAGCGTCCCTGTGTGTGGTGAACGTATGTATAGGATAGTCCCTGTGTATGGTGAATGTATGTATAGGATAGTCCCTGTGTATGGTGAATGTATGTATAGGAGCGTCCCTGTGTATGGTGAATGTATGTATAGGAGAGTCCCTGTGTGTGAGGAACGTATGTATAGGAGCGTCCCCGTGTATGGTGAATGTATGTATAGGAGCGTCCCTGTGTGTGGTGAACATCTGTATAGGAGCGTCCCTGTGTGTGGTGAACGTATGTATAGGATAGTCCCTGTGTATGGTGAATGTATGTATAGGAGCGTCCCTGTGTATGGTGAATGTCTGTATAGGAGAGTCCCTGTGTGTGGTGAACGTATCTATAGGAGCGTCCCTGTGTGTGGTGAACGTATGTATAGGAGCGTCCCTGTGTGTGGTGAACGTATGTATAGGAGAGTCCCTGTATGTGGTGAATGTATGTATAGGAGCGTCCCTGTGTATGGTGAATGTATGTATAGGAGCGTCCCTGTGTGTGGTGAACGTATGTATAGGAGTGTCCCTGTGTGTGGTGAACGTATGTATAGGAGTGTCCCTGTGTGTGGTGAGCATGTGTATAGGAGCGTCCCTGTGTATGGTGAATGTATGTATAGGGGCATCCCTGTCTGTGGTGAATGTATGTATAGGAGCATCGCAACATTCCATCTTGTTTTTCCATCACTAAAAGTTAATATGAATTAGCAAAGTCTCATGGTTTCATAATGTCAAGATAAAGTAGAAATTAATGGACATGAGAAAATATATCTCCGCTACTTGAATGATGGTACTGCTTGATGCTAGCCTTTCCCACCTGACACTTGGCCAGGAAGTCCAGTCAGACAACTGTAAGACACACAAGTCTGGCTATAAATTCTTCAGCTAAATAATGTGTCTTAATTTGTTTGGAGCCAAAGAGTGAAGGTAAAGGTTAAGACTGATAGAACAGAGCCAGGACAAAGCGTGCATGGAATGTGATACAAGATGTATGTCTTAAATTATTTATCTTTTTCAGGCTTTGTCAATACTGGTATAATTCAGACCTCAAAAGAGCCCCAGGAATCCACAAGCAGATCAATTCCTGCTGATAAAATCCCTGCGGAATCACAAAGTTTCAGATAGTAAGGAGGTTGCGGGGAGAGTGAGGGGGGATTGGAAATAGCTGTTTTTATTTTCTTTTAATAGATTTTTCTTACCCCTGAGGTGAGCAAGATGTTCTTTTTTTTTAACTCTGATATTGCCAAAAGGATTGAAAGAGGAGTTCATTAACCCCTGCATTGGATGTTTTTTTTTTTTTTTTATGAAATAATTTGTTGAACTGTATCCAGGTTTATAGGTTTTTATTTTACTTATATAGGACTGACATATTCTGCATCTGTTTACAGACATTAGCATCACTGTCCCCAGTGGAACCCACAATCTAAATTCCCTATCAGTATGTTCTTTTGAGTTTGGGATGAAACCGAAGATCCAGAGGAAACGTATTCAGACACAAGGAGAACATACAAACTCCATGGAGATGTTCTCATTGGTTAAATTCAAACAAAGGACCCCAGCACTGCAAAGCACCAGTGCTAACCACTGAGCCACCGTGTGTTTCATTGACTAAAATGTCTGATTAAAGTGGTTTTCTGAGATTTATATACTAATGGCCTATCCTCAGGATTGGCCACTAATATCTGATTGGTGGGGGTCTGACCCCTGCTGATCATTTGTTTGAAGAAACTGCAACACTCCAATGAATACTGTGTCATCTTCCTAGGTGATGTCACGTTCATTGGTTACATGGCCTAGGCGCAGCTCAGTCCCATTCAAGTAAATAGGACTGAGCTTCTATACCAAACACAGCCACGATAGTGTTGTGCTTGTTAATCTGCAAGAGGGCTGCAATGCACTGCACTGGAGTTCCACAACTTTCTCAAACAGCTGATTGGTGGGGGGTGCCTGAAGTCAGACCCCTGCCGATATAATATCAATGACCTGGAGAATAGGTCATCAATAGTAAAAAACAGAAAACATCTTTAATTTGAATGCCTCACATGTAACAAACTAGGTTTGTTATGAATTTCATAAAAAAGTCAGCAAAACAAATCCAAAGTTTTTTTTATTCTTTTTTTGACAAATCACGTAAAACATCGTACAGTGCTTTTTTTCTGGCCATGTTGACAGGCAGTACCATTAGTAAGGAAGAAGAAGGATGGTCACATTAAACTGGGGGGAAGTGGGGGTCAGGGCTTACTCTGATTGGCTCAAATGCCTACAGATAGCAGCCATGGAGGTGCCTGGGCAGAATGAGCAGAATGTTATTCTGCTATGTACTTGCGACCTGGAAAGGTGCCATATTCAACAATAGAACCTTATAAAATAAATAAATAAACACAAACCTCAATATGGATGAAAAGGCTGCAGTCTTTATTAAATTCTTGGGGGTTACATAACTCAACCACTTTCAAACCAATATAAAATTAATTTTGAATAAATATAAAAGTCCGTTACTGAAATAATTTAAGTCCACCCAGAATTCTGAGCGACTAACCCCAACAGGCAAGTGAGGAATTATCCGAACTTGCCCCCCCACCAACAAAACCGCAGCCGTTTCAATAATAGATTGCAAACCAATAAGCTCACTAATGTACACTAAATCTCTTTTCATCTCTGCCAAAAAATCAAAAGTTTTATTCCTACCCAAATCATTTCCACCAACATGAAGAGGAAGATGGGATTGTAACTTCCCCTTTAAAATGGGAACTACTTGGTGCCATTTCAGCCCTCTAAAACCAAACCAATATACACAAACTTCAGGAATATTAAAAAACACTTGCTGAGAATAATTACAAACCAAAGATCTCTTCCCAGCCCAGAAAGCGAACGAATGTCCTACAATCCAGACTCTAATCTCCTCAGAATCTGAAAAAGAATTATAATCATAACACCAGATTAGTTCTAACATACAATATATAACAATCAGATTCCCATCTACCAATCCTTTTTATCAAAGCTTTATCCAAACCCATCCGAGAAGCCTCCGTAGCTGCTCCAATATGAAACAAATGGGATGAATAACGCTCTGAACCTAAACCTAGTTTTGTTTTTCTGAACCTAAACCTAGTAAACATAAACATTTCTTAAAAACTGCATTAAACTGAAATTTGGACAATGAAGATGTCACGACCGCTATCCCAGCAGCAGTCGTGTCGCACCAGACGGAGGGGAAAGGGGACCCTTATCTACGGATGGGAAATAGAATGGTCACCCCTGACTAACCCTAAGCTGGCACCTGTCTGCCCTGATACCCTAGACGGGGTGTGAACCCGTGCGGCGAGCAGGATGCCTAAACCCTCAGTCACCCTAACAAGACTAGACTGGGGAAAGGCAGATGGGAGCACTAGTCACCATCACTCACGTCTAGGAGAACAACAGGGGAAGACAGCAACAAACAAACAAACAATCAAACATAGATAGACTTATCCAGTCACGAGCAGAGAAGGTGATCCCAATAACGACAGTCCACACCAGACGAGCTCCACAGCAATACCATCAAACGATCTCCTTCAAAGGTCAGAATAGCACTGGAAGTAAGGACTATATCTGGCAATGACTGCAAGTGAAACTGAAACTAATATAGTAGCTGGGAGTGGCAGACAGGACTCACCTGAGAAGGATGCCTACAAACTCCCAGTCAGGACAAAAAGACGCAACCTGACCTAAAACTGAAACCAATCTACCTAGCAATTCGAAAGTAACCGGCCTGCGCATATCAGCTACAAAACTATCTATCCTAACTCCCTTCAAAAACTGCTTCACAACAAAAGAATTATTAATAGGAGGAAGGCCTGCCAACTTAAAAAAGAAAGATACACCTGCTAATGTTTCCTGAATAGCAGAATACCCTAAACCCAACCTAACCAAACCACAACAAAAATCTAATACTATCTCCCTCAAAAACCCTTACATTCCTATCAATGCAAAAAACCATCCACTTACTCCAAGCTAAGGCATACCCACTTCACGTATTAGGCGCCAATGAATTCCGAATGACTTCACTCATGCCAGATTATCTCCCACAAGTAGGCTGGACAAGGGATGTCTTCCTTCCCCACGTCTGGAACCAGAACTTGAAACTCCTTCCACTGCGCACGAGAAAGAGAATCAGCTATAATATTTTCCTTACTCGCTATGTACTTAGCCTTCAACCATATATTTCTAGCCAGGCAACATCTCACCACAACTTGTAACAACTTAACTACTAACTTATTATTAGACAACAAGCAATTCACTGCAAACATAACACCTTTGTTGTCTGTGTGCAACAAAACCCTCTTATTAGCCAGCTCATAACCCCAAATCACTAATGCAACTACTACTGGAAATAATTCTAGTAAAACTAAATTCTTTGTAAACCCCACAGATCTCCAATACTCCGGCCAAGGCTCCGCTGTCCATTGCCCGTTCAAAAAGGCCCCATAACTCCATGAACCTGATGCATCTGTAAACAAACCTAATGCAGATGCCTCAACAAAATCACCCTACCAAATGCTAACTCCATTAAAATTAATCAAGAACTCTTCCCAAACTCTAGGATCATCTTTCAGCTCTTTATTCAGTCGTACATGCGCACCCGGACCCTTAAGACCACTTGTAGCCATATATAATCTCCTTGAAAAAACCCTTCCTACTGGTATTACCCTGGATGCGAAAGCAAACAGCCCCAACAAGCTTTGTAAATCTCACGGCGTCGTCTTTTTAGCTACCAACATTCTTTTTATCAACGATGATAACCTACTAATTTTCTCCCCTGGAAGCCTAAATTCCATTGCTACAGTGTCAATAGTTATACCTAAAAATTCTATAGACCAACAGGGTAAAACCGTCTTGTTTTCAGGTAACGGAACCCCAAAACACTTCATAAAAGCGACCGAACAAACTGGAACAAACTTCTGAACCTGCCGGACCAATAAACAAGAAATCATCTAGGTAATGCAACAAACCCCCAACCATAGCATCATACATGCAAACCCAATGAATAAACGACGAAAATGATTCAAAATAAGAACAAGATAACGAGAAACCCATAGGCAAACACATATCATAGTAAAATGTATCCTCAAACTTAAAACCTAACGAATTAAAACCTTCAGAGCATACCGATAATAAACGAAAAGCGGATTTAATATCCGCTTTTGCCACTAAACAATTCTTGCCAAACAAATTTAATAATTTTATGGCATCATCAAATAAACTGAAAGAAACAGAACATAGCTGGCTTTTGATTTCATCATTTATTGAGCATTTCTCCGGAAAGGATAAATGGTGAATAATCCGGAATTTATTACTAGCTTTTTTTGGTACTAAACCTAGAGGAGATACCCGAAAATCCTCAAAAGGAGGGGAATTAATAGGGCCTGCCACTCTACCTGCAAGCACTTCTTTACTAATTTTATCTCTAACTATACCCACATTAGCTAGTACCGAATTTAAATTTTCACACAGATGACAACCTGGCCCTCTAAATTTAGGAACGAAGAAACCAACAGTAAAACCCTTAAGTAACAGATCGGCTTTCTCCCTGTTTGGGTAAATTTCTAACCATGGAAGCATGTTTTGCAACTTCACTGGAGTCCGTGCCTTTCAAATAGTCCCGGCTAATGCCTGCCTGTTGGGATCCGAAGGGCCTTTTAAAACACCTAAACATTGGATGCGGACCCGAACAGACAGAGCATTCATGCCTGTATCTGCATGAATGTAACCACTTGCACGCTGACTCGTTAAAGGAAAAACACAAACCCTTCTTAATCAAATTTTGACCTCCCAAAGCATGCTGCCTATTAGATGAAACCGCCCTTTGAGGTAGCATTAAACTAAGCCATAACCCTACATCTTTGTTACCCCATTTAAAACCCGGATGAACTGCTAGCTTCTGCCTAAAAGTTTCATTATATTGAAACCATGAAAGCCCTCCAAAATTACCATAAGCTTCCAAAATATCAATATGCTGAAAAAGGCCGCCACCCAGCTGAGGATATTTCGCAACAAAAATAGAAGCATAAATGGAAAAAGCCTGTAACCAATTGTTAAAGGATTTAGCAATACCTATTTTTCTCTCCTCCTCTGACTTTTCATCTGTCTTTTTATCCACTTTAAAAACTTATTTGGCTGACGGGAGCAACGACAAAATGTCTACGTATTCCCGTCGCCAAATTTTCTCTTTCACTACATTGGACAGGTGAAAACCCAGAGGAGAAGCCTCACATGAAAGTGCCTCTTTTAAACTTCATTCACCCCTACCGCATTTTCAAAAACCGGTCCCCCTCCACAAGTAGCCAAATTAGCCAGTAATGGAGGGGGATCCGACCATGCCGCCGATGGCGACCCCGCTGCTTGTTCAGCCCTAACTCTATTACTCTTAGCTAGCTCTGAAAACATACAAGCTAAATCCTGCAAAAAAGAAAGATTAGGGTTATCAGACAGCAAAGAATGCCTGTCTGGGATCTCACCCCTGGGAGGCTGGATAGAATCTTCAGGCGGCGACACAGCTATCTCCTTAAAACCAGGCTGCGAGACCGCCGGCCTGGGAGGAGACTGCTGGTGCCTGCCCAGATTGGTGCTCCTCTGTGGTGAAAACGCTCTCCTGGGTCTCTTCCTCTGGCTTGAAGATCTGGTCGGTGCTCTGGCCTGAAGTGCTCCAGCAGCAACCTCCGCTTCCGGTATTCAACCTGGCGCTGACGAACTTCCGGTCGCAGGAAAATGATGAAACGTAAGCCCCGCCTCTTCCGGCCCATGCGGTGCACCGGAACTCTCAGCCTTCAGCACCTCCCTGGCCAACAACCTGCGCAGCCATTCATCACTGCCACAGGTAAGAGCTCTTTTGCGAATGTGGCCAAGGAGAGCCTCAGTGCTGTTAGAGTCCATCTTCAGCCGCCGGTCTTCTTTTCTTCAGTCGCTGCTTCAGCCGACCTTCTCCCACACTGCTCCGATGCTCCCCTTCAGGCGCCGCTTCAAACACCGCCGAAATCTTCTTCTTGGAGCCGACGCTCTCCGGCGCTCAAACTTCACCGCCGACGCTGAACTCCGCTGCCGCTGGACCTCTCTTCAACCGACGTGGACAAGCTTCTTCTTTGCTCTTGACGCGCCGACTGCTCTCCACAGGTAAGATGCCTCCATAAATAGCCGAAATTCCCGCCACAGCTCCCTTCTAACCAATCCAGCTTTGTGATAAAAGTAGCAACAAGCCCAGCAACCGGACAGCAACAGATTTCACCAATAGAAACGCTGACCAATAAGCCAATTGACCAATCCTGAAGCTGTCCAGTATCTAACCGGCTCACTTATCCTGAGGAAAAATAATAAGAGAAAGAAAAGGGGGGGGGGGGTAGAAACACCACAGACAACCATGTTTCAATGGCACCATGAGGTGCAAAGCCCATTCAGGCCATGCCCCTATCAGGATGTGCTGTGGCTCTGTATGCTTAAAGAGCCCCATTGGGGACAGCATGATGCTAATGTCTGTAAAGCGCTGTGAAATATGTCCCCACTATTTATATGAGTAAAACTAGTCACTATCAGGTGTGTTTGCTGGCAGGCTGCTGGCAATTCTGTGCCTTCCACTGTGCTGTACCCGCATTCGGAATGTTTTTATGTATGATGGAATAATAAAGCTGCAGAAGGTTTTTAGTGAGTGTCGCTGTATTTTCATTATGTTATACTTTATGCTACTGTCAGTTCAGCTTCTTTCACATAGTTTTGCATTACAGATTCCTGCAAAAACAGGCTTTTTTGGGAAAATGGTACATTGGTACTATTTTGTGGTGCATACACCTTTTTAATAGCTTGGTGTTGCACTTTTAGTGATGTAAGGTGACAAAAAAATGTTTTTTTTAGCACAGTTTTTACTTTTATTTTTTCGACGGTGTTCAATTGAGGGGTTAGGTCATGTGATATTTTTATAGAGCCGGTCGATACAGACGCAGCGATACCTAATATGTCTACTTTTCTTCATTTTTTTCCCTATTTTTTTTTCTAAAAACTTTTGGGGGTCTGATCCTCTTTACATTAGATTACAATACTTCTGTATTGTGATTCATTGGCTATAAGTGTATTACAGACCGTAATACACTTACAGCCTGCTTGCCTATGAGATTCAGGGAAGGCAGTCACGATGCCTAAGGAAGACATCGGGCTGCTTTGCCTGCCATTGGGTTGCCGTCACAGCAGCACGGGGACCCGATGGATGCTCCAATCCCCGCAAGGACATCACATGTGCCGCTGTTAGCGCTGACCGTGGCACATCAAGGATTAATGCGCCGGCATCAGTGATTTCACTAATGCCGGCGCTTGTAGCAGGGGTCCGGCTATCAGTGACTGCCTTGTAGCTGGCCAGCTAACACCTGTCCTAGGTTGCTAATATGGCTTGTGTGTTTATACAGCTAGACCTGCCAATAACCTTATACAGTTCCTATGTTTGTGTGTTAAAGATAAAGGCAGAGTTATTTACAGTGACTTCATGTTTGGATGTCATATAATTGTCATATTTTGTGTTCACAAAATCAGAAAATATAATATGCCTTTAAGATTCATTATATAATGTAAGGTAAGCTCAATGACACAGCAGAAACAACAGAAAGCATAGAGTTAAACTTTTGTTGCTGGGCAGGAGTCTTGACCATTCATAGCCAGTGGCATCGCCAGGGGGGGCCAGAGAGGGCCACGGCCCCCCCTACATCAAGCTATGCCCCCCATGTTTCCCCCCAACTAAAATGTCCCCCATTCATTTTAGTACTAGTTGGTCTATGCTACGCTGCTGCGCACTGTGTTGGCACTAGGCACCCCTACCGGACATCATCTTCTTCACATCTGATGATCTGGCTGAGTCTCGGACTCGGTGCCATTGCGGTCTCACTCTCTAGTCTCCACCCACCGCCGCCGGGACATGTCTCCGGCCCCGCCCCCAGGACCTGACCAGTTGAGTGAGACTCAATCAGACTCAGTGGCAGTGCTGTGCATAAATCAGCACGCCGCTAGTCGAGACTAGCTGATTCTGATTCATTCAACTACTGGCAGCAGCTGCTTAAAGGGCTTCTGTCACCCCACTAAAGTCATTTTTTTTTTTAGGGCAACTTAAATTCCTTATAATGCGATACATCAATATATAATGCTCTTACTCATTTTGGTTGGGCACTTTCTTAAAAAAATTGACTTTTATAATATGTAAATGAGCTCTCTACCAGCAAGTAGGGCGCCAGATTTTGAACGCAGACAGGGCCAGCCAGAGGACGAGCGCGTTCGCTGGCCCTGTCAATCAACATGAGGAGGGGGCGTCTTTATAAAAGGAGGATGCGGCTGCTACCAGCAAGTAGCCGCCCTACTTGCTGGTAGAGAGCTCATTTACATATTATAAAAGTCCATTTTTTTAAGAAACTGCCCAACCAAAATGAGTAAGAGCATTATACAAACCGGATTCCCAGAAAGTTGGGACACTAAACAAATTGTGAATAAAAACTGAATGCAATGATGTGGAGATGGCAAATGTCAATATTTTATTTGTAATAGAACGTAGATGACAGATCAAACGTTTAATCCGAGTAAATGTATAATTTTAAAGGAAAAATACATTGATTCAAATTTTCAACAAATCCCCCAAAAGTTGGGACAGATAGCAATAAGAGGCTGGAAAAAGTAAATTTGAGCATAACGAAGAGCTGGAAGACCAATTAACAATAATTAGGTCAATTGGCAACATGATTGGGTATAAAAAGAGCTTCTCAGAGTGGCAGTGTCTCTCAGAAGCCAAGATGGGTAGAGGATCACCAATTCCCACAATGTTGCGCAGAAAGATAGTGGAACAATATCAGAAAGGTGTTACCCAGCGAAAAATTGCAAAGACTTTGCATCTATTATCATCAACTGTGCATAACATCATCCAAAGATTCCGAGAATCTGGAACAATCTCTGTGCGTAAGGGTCAAGGCCGTAAAACCATACTGGATGCCCATGATCTCCGGGCCCTTAAACGACACTGCACCACAAACAGGAATGCTACTGTAAAGGAAATCACAGAATGGGCTCAGGAATACTTCCAGAAACCATTGTCAGTGAACACAATCCACCGTGCCATCCGCCGTTGCCAGCTGAAACTCTACAGTGCAAAGAAGAAGCCATTTCTAAGCAAGATCCACAAGCTCAGGCGTTTTCACTGGGCCAGGGATCATTTAAAATGGAGTGTGGCAAAATGGAAGACTGTTCTGTGGGCAGACGAGTCACGATTCGAAGTTCTTTTTGGAAATCTGGGACGCCATGTCATCCGGACCAAAAAGGACAAGGACAACCCAAGTTGTTATCAACGCTCAGTTCAGAAGCCTGCATCTCTGATGGTATGGGGTTGCATGAGTGCGTGTGGCATGGGCAGCTTGCATGTCTGGAAAGGCACCATCAATGCAGAAAAATATATTCAGGTTCTAGCACAACATATGCTCCCATCCAGACGTCATCTCTTTCAGGGAAGACCCTGCATTTTTCAACAAGATAATGCCAGACAACATTCTGCATCAATCACAACATCATGGCTGCGTAGGAGAAGGATCCGGGTACTGAAATGGCCAGTCTGCAGTCCAGATCTTACACCTATAGAGAACATTTGGCGCATCATAAAGAGGAAGGTGCAACAAAGAAGGCCCAAGATGATTGAACAGTTAGAGGCCTGTATTAGACAAGAATGGGAGAGCATTCCTATTTCTAAACTTGAGAAACTGGTCTCCTCGGTCCCCATACGTCTGTTGAGTGTTGTAAGAAGAAGGGGAGATGCCACACAGTCAACATATTTTTCCCTTAAAATGGTACATTTTCTCAGTTTAAACTTTTGTTCCGTGATTTATGTTCTATTCTGAATAAAATATTAGAAGTTGGCACCTCCACATCATTGCATTCAGTTTTTATTCACAATTTGTATAGTGTCCCAACTTTTTTGGAATCCGGTTTGTATATTGATGTATCGCATTATAAGGAATTTAAGTTGGCAAAAAAAATAATAATATGACTTTAGTGGGGTGACAGAAGCCCTTTAAGCCAGCCAGGCCCAGACTAGAGAACAGACAGTGTGTGGCGTGGCAAGGTGTGGCCCTACCCTACTCTAACCTACCGATACCGAACAGACTGGACTGAGCCTGACCTAGTGGTGACGATGTGTAGCAGGTTAACTTAATAATAATAAGGTACAACTTACAAGTAGTGACTGAGGGGACTGACTAAGTCTCTTTCTATTCTAACTAGAGAGATTAGATCTGACTCTGACTGAGTCTGAGAGGAAAGCTGGCTGGTGGCTGCCCCTGAATCTTCCTGATTTAAAAGTTAAAGGGGTTCTGCACTTTAATTTAACTGATGATCTATACTCAATAGATCATCAGCTTCTGATCGGCGGGGGTCAGACACCCGGTACCCCCTGCCGATCAGCTGCTTGAGAAGGCACCGGCGCTCCAGTAGCGCCGCGGCCTTCTCACTGTTTACCGCCGGCCCAGTGATGTCACGAGTTACGACTAGTATCAACTAGCATGGGCGCGGCTAAGCTCCATTCAAGTGAACAGAGCTTAGCCGCGCTCAGGCTAGTTGATACTAGTCGTGATGTCAGTCAGTGGGCCGGCGGTAAACAGTGAGAAGGCCGCGGTGCTGCTCGAGCGCCGGTGCCTTCTCAAACAGCTAATCGGCGGGGGTATCGGGTGTCTGACCCCTGCCGACCAGAAGCTGATGATCTATCCAGAGGATATATCATCAGTTAAATGAAAGTGCAGAACCCCTTTAAAGTTACTGTCAGTGCAGCCTGGATGATTACAGTGTTTACTACTTTACCGTTTAGAGAAATCATGTTTAAATGTGAGCGGTGGGAGGGTGATCTGTGGTCTGTGGATGTCATGAGTCATTACACTGTTATGGGGGGGAGGGATCTGTGGATGATATTCTTATAGTGTTATAGGGAGGGGTATCGGGGGTCTGTGGATGTCATGACACTGTTACGGGGGGGGGGGAATCTGTAGATGACACTGTTATAGGGAGGGGTATCTGTAGATGATACGGTTATGGGGGGGGGATCTGTGCCACTCTGTGGATGACATTGTTAGGCTCCATTCAGACGTCCGTAACAGCGGCAATGTGCGGGGCCGCATTTTTTTCAGGAACGGAATTGCGGACCCGGAAGTGCGTGTCCGCATTTCCGTATCCGGCAGCACGTCGTGCTGCCCTATAGAAATGAATGGGTCCGCAATTCCGTTACGCAAATTTTGGTTGTGTGAATGGGGCCTTATAGGGAGGGGGATCCCGGTATGACACTGATATGGGGTGGATGTGTGGATGACACATAGCATAAGATGCTATAAATGGTATGTGTCATCCACAGATACCCCTCCATAAGTGTCCTCCACAGAATTCCAGGCAGCTAGGACATGTTGAAATCTGAGTGATTGGGGTTTTTCTTCCCTATTGTGGTTTTAGGTATTAGGTAAAGTATCGCAGCATTTCTAACCATACTTGTGTAAATGTATCGTTGTTATAGCTGCCCCCCTACTTTTGTCCTGGCCGCCAGTGTGCCCCCCCAAAATTTGAAAGCTAGAGACGCCACTGTTCATAGCCAGCCTCACACACAGCAGGCGTTTTGACCAATCACAGCCAGCCTCACACACAGCCTGTGTGGGAAATCCCCCTAGCAGGAGCTGCTAGAATCATTACACCAGAGGAGAAGAGCTGAACAGACATTCACTCCACTAACAGCTGTGTTTTATAGAAGCAGAGAGGCAAAAATAGGTATTTAAAACTGTTATATAATATTCCTACTGTTAATATAGTGATTAGAATGGTATACTGAACTAGTTATATATGTGTTTACTTACCATTCCACCAATTGCAAAGTACAAATTCAATACAAATTCAAATTCCATATTGCAATCCAAATTGCATACAACCATACCAGATCATACTCAACCAATCTGCAAATAGTTAGGGCTAACTGCATACTGCAAATTGCGACCAAATTCAGCAAGAATTCAGAACTATTAGTTAGACCTCAGATATACCTCTCAGAGAGATCATGAAGTGCTTAAAGAACTTAAAGTGAGAGTATAGATACTCAAGAGAAAAATATATCCACCATTTTATGTTAAATGATAAGATTTAACAGTTGAACCACCATCTTATGCATACCGCCATTTTATGAATCTTTATGCAACACGTGTTTTGTACATGGACTATCTGCTCTAGAGGCGTTGAAGTTAATAAAGCTCTCCTCAACTTGCACAGTAAAGAGCTCATTAGAGCAGCAGCACGCCAGCATATACCACCGTGCAGCAACTGTTCCCTGATTAAGCAAGAAAAGACACCTTAGCAGAGCTACCATAGAGGCCATAGAACGTGTGCATTAGTAAAACTGCAGCCGACTCTTAAAGTGGCAGAATGGTAAAATAATCTGAGAAAGAGCGCCAACCCTCCTGAGATCCCTAGAGCTAGAGTGCCCGCACCGCTATCCACGGAGAGACCACGTACTGCAGCCAGCTAGTTTCCCTCCACTAGGCCCAAAGCCTGCAGCAGCGTATCCAAGCCAGCGCATCGCAAGTCTGCACAGAGCATCGCAAGTCACCACAAAGCATCGCAAGTCATCACACAGCATCGCAAGTTAGCGCAGAGCATTACATCAAGAAAAGACTTGTCTCCTTTAAGACAGACATTTGTTCCTGCTCTTCAGAATAAGGTCAGAGCTTTCCTTATTACTTATCATTGCACATAGGTTTTGGTATAAAGTGACATTTTCGTGTTCAGGAATAAAAGAGAAAGGACAGTTTGTAATACATGGACTCTATTGCATTTAAAGTTAAAGTCATTTATTGCTTGCATTTATCGCTGTTACATTTAAAGTGAAAGTCATTTATTTCTGCATTTGTCAATATTGCATTTAAAGTGAAAGGCATATTATTATTGATTGTTATAGCATTTAAAGTAGAATGTCTGAGCCTAGTATTACCATGCCACTGTTAGAGGACACAAAGATAGATAGAGTAGAAGTTGAAGAGCAAGGGAACCTGTCTGAGGTAGAAGAGTCTGGTGCAGCATTAGTCTTGCCTCAAACAAATATTGCCCAAACAGATAAACTATGACATTGATCACGTGCTTGAAAACTGACCTCAAAGATGCTGGAAAATTTGAAGCAAGAAGCAGCATTAAAAATGAAAAAGTTTGCCCGGATCTATGATAGGTGGAAATCATACATTAAAGACATTCGTAGAAAGCTAAAGCAAGAAAGTATAAAAAGGAACTTGAATTATATGGTAGAGATAGTAGAAGAATCTGAATCAGAGCTTATGGCAGCATATGTCAGCCTGTGGTCATCTACGATATCTTCCCAGGATATTGTAAGGAACATGGAGTCACTAAAGATTTTGTAAAGCTCATGAAAGAACTATTATCTCCCTGCGAAGTGGAAGTCTGCCTCTCCACCCTCTGCGGGGATGTGGATTCAGAAGGTTGAAGAGATACGGAGAATGGAGGAACTCACAGCTTCTCTGAAAGGCAGTAACAGAGCTTTTGTCGCTACTTGGTCCCCTTGGTTTACTTTTCAAGACTCCTCGGAGTATCAGAACTTGCTGGCTTGATGGTGTCATCTGATGCCCTCCCGTATGCTTTACTCACCCCCTCTGCTCTATTACCCCCTTGTCTCCCAACTTTCCTTGTGTGTCTTTGTCCAGTACTCCCCCCGTTCCTGATGTTTGTTGTGTTATTATTTTCTTGCTGAGGCCACATCATTTCTGGCCCTTTGAGTTTTGTTTGCTTTATGTCATATAAATCGAGGTGCTCTAGTGTCACCGCAGGATGTGTGTCATACATGGACATAAGTGATTGTGATTGCTAGAGAGATGTTGGACTGTGTTCCATGTTTATCTGTCGGCATGGTTCCGACTTTACCTTTCTACTGTATGGGAATCAACATGCTGTAATTTTATTTTAATTTTTTTGCAAAGTATAAATAAAGAATTAAAAAAAAAGAAGAAAGAACTATTATCTGGAGCTAACTATGATGAGGTTAAAGCAAGAAGTAGAGTGAACAAGCTTTTTATGAGAGATTATGCTAAATCCTTAGGTGATACCACAATCTCAAGTGTGACTTCCTTTGCTAGCAGAAGTGCCACCCATATATCAGAGTCCTCACATACTTCAGCCAAAAGAAAGGAATTAGCTGAACAACTTGTTGCCAAGAGAGCAGAAATGGAAGCTGCCATCGAGGCGCAGCACCAACTGATGACTGAAAAGGAAGCTGAAAAGGATGCACAATGCCATCAAATGGAAACTGAAATGGATGCACAACGCCATCAGATGGAAGCTGAAATGGAAGCACAGCACCTTCAGATAGAAGCTGAAATGTAAGCACAACGCCATCAAATGGAAGCTGAAATGGAAGCACAGCGCCAACAGATGAAAAGTCTGGAAAGGCAGAAAGAAGTTAAGATCATAGAAGCCAGACTCAGAGAACATGAGGAGGATATGAGTCAGAGTAATCAAAGGTTCAAAACTGCACTAATTGAAGAAACAGACTCCTACTTTCCTTCATACGCTCAAGAGAATGAAAGGAAATCTACAGCACTTAGTGAGGAAATAAGTCATTATGTTTCCATCCATACTCAGAAAGACAGAGAAAGACCTAGTCCAGTGTTAGGAAAAAGGTCTGTGGATTTACCCTCTATTTCTACCGGAAAAGATGAAGAAAGGGACTCACCTAATTCAGAACTAAGTGAGAAAATAGAACCCGATGATTCTATTCCTAGATGCCACGGCACCATAGCGGCCTTAAGCTCATCCAGAGTGTTGGGTCTTGCATCTCTCAACTTTCTCTTCCCAATATCTCACAGATTCTCTATGGGGTTCAGGTCAGGAGAGTTGGCAGGCCAATTGAGCACAGTAATACCATGGTCAGTAAACCATTTACCAGTGGTTTTGGCACTGTGAACAGGTGCCAGGTCATGCTGAAAAATGAAATCTTCATCTCCATAAAGCTTTTCAGCAGATGGAAGCATGAAGTGCTCCAAAATCTCCTGATAGATAGCTGCATTGACCCTGCCCTTGATAAAACACATTGGACCAACACCAGCAGTTGACATGGCACCCCAGACCATCACTGACTGTGGGTACTTGACACTGGACTTCAGGCATTTTGGCATTTCCCTCTCCCCAGTCTTCCTCCAGACTCTGGCACCTTGATTTCCGAATGACATGCAAAATTAGCTTTCATCCGAAAAAAGTACTTTGGACCACTGAGTAACAGTCCAGTGCTGCTTCTCTGTAGCCCAGGTCAGGCGCTTCTGCCTCTGTTTCTGGTTCAAAAGTGGCTTGACCTGGGGAATGCGGCACCTGTAGCCCATTTCCTGCACACGCCTGTACACGGTGGCTCTGGATGTTTCTACTCCAGACTCAGTCCACTGCTTCCGCAGGTCCCCCAAGGTCTGGAATCGGTCCTTCTCCATAATCTTCCTCAGGGTCCGGTCACCTCTTCTCGTTGTGCAGCGTTTTCTGCCACACTTTCCCACAGACTTCCCACTGAGGTGCCTTGATACAGCACTCTGGGAACAGCCTATTCGTTCAGAAATTTCTTTCTGTGTCTTACCCTCTTGCTTGAGGGTGTCAATGATGGCCTTCTGGACAGCAGTCAGGTTGGCAGTCTTACCCATGATTGCGGTTTTGAGTAATAAACCAGGCTGGGAGTTTTTAAAAGCCTCAGGAATCTTTTGCAGGTGTTTAGAGTTAATTAGTTGATTCAGATGATTAGGTTAATAGCTCGTTTAGAGAACCTTTTCATGATATGCTAATTTTTTTAGATAGGAATTTTGGGTTTTCATGAGCTGTATGCCAAAATCATCAATATTAAAACAATAAAAGGCTTGAACTACTTCAGTTGGTGTGTAATGAATCAAAAATATATGAAAGTCTAATGTTTATCAGTACATTACAGAAAATAATGAACTTTATCACAATATGCTAATTTTTTTAGAAGGACATGTAAATTAACCACCTCTGGAACGCCTAACGCAGGATCGCGGTCTGGAGGCGGCAGCTCTGCGCACAGTCACGCATATACGCGTCATCTCGCGAGACGCGACATGACGCGCTTAGCCGGCCTGCGCATACGCATCGCGGGCCGGCAAAAGTTAGAGGGGGGTCGCGTCACCAGCCTGCCAGCCAATGATCGTTGCTGGCCGGCTGGCGATTTTTAAAATCACCATTCAGAAGCCAGTTAACACATCATATTTGTAAATATGATGTGTTAAATGGCTTCCCTTCTCCTCTGCTGGTCCTTTTCGTCGGTTGGTCTCAGCAGAGGAGCAGGCATCACAATGAGTAGCATCAAACACTACACTTAGCCCCAGATCACCCCCTATCACCCTAGTTAACCCCTTGATCACCCCTTCTTGCCCCGCCCCAGATCACCCCCTATCACCCCAATTAACCCCTTGATCACCCCTTCTTGCCCCTGTCAATCACTAGTGAAAGTGAAAAAAGTGATCTGTGTAAACTGTCACTTTTTTTTTTCACTGGTATTGACTGTTAGGTTTTAGGGATAGTTTAGGCCCCTTGGTTAGGTAGTTTAGCGATCGTTTAGCGCCCAGCCCACCGCACCGCAGTCACTTATTCGCTGATTAGCGTATTGCTAATCAGATTTTGTACTTTTATAGTATCTGTAAGTGATCAAAACTGATCACAGTCAGATCTATAATAGCATTAGTGTCACCTTAGTTCGCCCTCCACCCAAAACGCAGTGTTTGCCCGATCAGGCCTGATCGGTCGCCCACACGTGCGCTCACCCACGCCCACCCCGCCGCAGGTTTTTGATCCCTGCACAATCACTTTACAAGCGCTGCAGCGATAAAAAAAATCTGTTTTGATATTTTTTATCAACCGCAGCGGCCTCCAGTACTTCGCTAGCCTCCCGTTTGACAAGAGGCTTGACTGGACTGCTGTCATTTCGTGAGATCTTCTAGGCGACCCAGGCGCAGGAGGTGATCCGGTGGGTGTTTTGATTTTATCCCATCCGTTACCTCCTGGGTGAAGTAAGTTAAAATTGTTTTTAACATATTTATGATATGACATCATAGCCGCTATTTCAGCCTGTGAATATATATGCTAGTAACTTGAATTTAAAACGCATAAAACTTGATTCAACAAAAAGCTAAAATTTTATTTCACGTTTCTCATCCAAGGGATGGTGGCGCCGTGTAAAGGGGTGAAAAACATTTGTTTGTTCTCCCATTTGTAAGACAGGCTTGCTTTTTTTCTTGGGTAGTCTCATGGAATACCCCTAAATTTAGTAGCCCAAATGTCTAACAGGGGGTATTCTTCTGAAGAGGCCTACAGGCTTCTGACCCAGTCGGATGAGGAATGGGAACCCTCATCTGACGAATCTAGCGGGTTAGAATATGAACCTGTAGAAAGCAGTGGCAGTCTGAAACAAAGTTTGGACGAGGAGGTTGAGGTCCCTGATACCACCAGGCGTACCCGGCCCCGTGTTGCTAGACCACAGGCTGCGCAGGATCCGCTTCAAGGGCAGCAGAGTGGGGCTGGCGCTGTCGGATTACGTGGTGAGGCATACACCAGCAGCGCAGCCCTCCCTGGACCTAGTACCAGCACTGCCGTACAACATGGTGAAGTGGCGAGCACCAGAAGGGCAGTTGAAGCTGGTACGGTGGCACGTGCAGTAGTTTCCCCGTCGCAGCCACCACACAGACAGGCCCGTAGACCCCCTAGAATCCCTGAGGTGCTGGCAAATCCTGATTGGCAGTCCTCAACTTCAGCCGCACCATTAGTTCCCCCTTTCACCGCCCAGTCTGGAGTTCGGGTTGAGACAGCTCAGATCGGTTTGGCCCTGGGATTTTTTGAGCTGTTCTTGACTGCGGAGATCTTGGACTTAGTTGTGGCAGAAACAAACCGCCACTCAATTTATATCCGCCAACCCAGGAAGCTTTTATGCCCAGCCTTTCCGGTGGAAACCAGTACAAGTTTCCGAATTAATTTTTTTTCTGGGCCTTCTCCTCAACATGGGTCTAACCAAAAAGCATGAATTGCGGTCATATTGGTCCACGAACCTAATTCATCACATGCCCATGTTCTCTTCTGCCATGTCAAGGGCACGATTTGAGGCCATCCTGCGTTTCCTGCACTTTAGTGATAACACCACCTCCCTTTCCAGAGGCCATCCAGCTTTTGACCGTCTCCACAAAATTCGTCCCCTCATAGACCACTTCAACCAGAAATTTGCAGATTTGTATACCCCTGAGCAAAACATCTGCGTAGACGAGTCCCTAATACATTTTACTGGGCGCCTTGGCTTCAAACAATACATCCCAAGCAAGCGCGCCCGGTATGGGGTCAAATTGTATAAGCTCTGTGAAAGGGCCACAGGCTATACCCACAAATTTCGGATCTATGAGGGAAAAGATCAGACCCTGGAGCTGGTCGGTTGCCCTGACTACCTGGAGAGCAGTGGGAAGACAGTCTGGGACTTGGTGTCACCGTTATTTGGCAAGGGGTACCATCTTTATGTGGACAATTTCTACACAAGTGTGGCCCTCTTCAGGCATTTGTTTCTAGAACAGATTGGCTGCTGTGGCACCGCGCAAACTAGTCGCGCAGGCTTCCCCCAACGGCTTGTTACCACCCGTCTTGCAAGGGGGGAGAGGGCTGCCTTGTGTAACGAAGAACTACTCGCGGTGAAATGGAGAGACAAGCGTGACGTTTACATGCTCTCCTCCATTCATGCAGACACGACAATCCAAATTGAGTGAGCAACCAGAGTCATTGAAAAGCCCCTCTCAGTCCACGTCTATAACCTTCACATGGGAGGGGTGGACTTCAATGACCAGATGTTGGCTCCGTATTTAGTTTCCCGACACACCAGACGCTGGTATAAGAAGGTGTCTATATATTTAATTCAATTGGCTACACGAGCGACATTTCCCCAGTGTCGTACCTGGTACCTCAACCCGACCGTCACCCCGAAAAAGATGTCGTGTCTGTAGCAGGAGAGGAATAATGCGTGACACCCGCTATTTCTGTCCTGACCACCCTGCCCTATGCTTTGGAGAGTGTTTCCGGAAGTACCACACACAGGAACACTTAGAATAGGGTTTGCATCTCAGAGGACAGGCACACAGGGCTATTAGGGCCCATTCACACAGAGCTGCTGCAAACCTCTCTTTTCACCTGGGACAAAGTGCATAACGCACGTCGCCACATCTTTGGGCGATTTGCGCTTTGCACATTGTTCCATGGGGAAGGAGCAGTGGCGTAACTACCGGGGAAGCAGCTGCTTTGGGGCCCGGGCTGCCAAGGGGGCCCGGCGCCCCAGCAGCGTGTGTGACAGTTTATTTTCAAGTTAGTTAAATATCGTGTTCAGGGCCCCTTCACAGCCACTAGTGTGATCTAATTTTACTGTCTGCTAAAGTCTCCTGGTCTGGGATTCGAACCCACAACCTCCAATCTATCAGTGAATCAGTGGCATAGCATTTACCCTCACAGCCATAAAGGCTGCATTACAACTGACTGTAAAAAAAAAAAAAATACATCTATACACATGACAGCTGCCCAAACACACCTAGCACTGCTATATCTGTATATTACAGCTGTCCCTGCACACTCAGCTCTGCTATATCTCTATATATGACAGCTGCCCCAGCAAACCCAGCTCTACTTCATCTATACACATGACAGCTGCCAAAACACAGCCAGCTCTGCTACATCTATACACATGACAGCTGCCAAAACACAGCCAGCTCTGCTACATCTATACACTTGACAGCTGCCAAAACACAGCCAGCTCTGCTACATCTATACACATGACAGCTGCCCCCAACACACCAGGCACTGCTATATCTCTATATGACAGCTGTCCCAGCACACTCAGCTCTGCTATATCTCTATATATGACAGCTGCCCCAGCAAACCCAGCTCTACTACATCTATACACATGACAGCTGCCGAAACACAGCCAGCTCTGCTACATCATTACACATGACAGCTGCCCCCAACACACCAGCACTGCTATATATCTATATGACAGCTGTACCAGCACACTCAGCTCTGCTATATCTCTATATATGACAGCTGCCCCAGGAAACCCAGCTCTACTACATCTATACACATGACAGATGCCTAAACACACCCAGCTCTGCTACATCTATACACATGACAGCTGCACCAGCACACTCAGCTCTACTATATCTCTATATATGACAACTGCCCCAGCAAACCCAGCACTACTACATCTATACACATGACAGCTGCTGAAACACAGCCAGCACTGCTACATCTATACACATGACAGCTGCCCCAGCACACTCAGCTCTGCTATATCTCTATATATCTATCTACTGTATAGCAATACTTAGAGATATATAGATGTAGCAGGGCTGGTTGTGCTGGAGCAGCTATCATATATAGAGATATAGCAGGGCTGAGTGTGCTGGGACAGCTGTCATATAGAGATATAGCAGTGCTGGGTGTGTTTGGGCAGCTGTCATATGCATAGATGTAGTAGAGCTGGGTTTGCTGGGGCAGCTATCATATATAGAGATATAGCAGTGCTGAGCTGGAACAGCTGTCATATAGACGAGATATATCTGAGATACTGCTATATCTGTATATGACAGCTGTCTCAGCACATTCAGCTCTGCTACATCTCTATATATGAACAGCTGCCATGTGTATAGATGTACACTTAGCCAGCTATAACAGTAGAAGTCTCATATTTTTTCTGTCAGCCTCAAGGCAGCTTGTATGGTCTAGTGGTTAGCTGCTCTGCCTCTGAAGCAGAAGGTCGTGGGTTCAAATCCCAGCAGACTCTTTTCTGAAATACAAGCACTGAGTCCATATAAGGACATACAAGGCGGGACACAGGAAGAGGCTGCATCGCATCGCTGACATGGAGGTAAGTAGAAGTGTTTATTATTTTTTTTTTAATACCCGACTGTTACTGCCATGGGGGAGCGGAAGGCACCTGATACTGGCACATGGGGGGAGGGGGGGGGGGGGTTGGCACCTGATACTGGCACCTGGGGTGGGGGAGGGGGGTTGGCACCTGATACTGGCACATGGGGGGGGGGGAAGAGGCACCTGATACTGGCACATGGGGGGGAGTGGGGTTGGCACCTGATACTGGCATGGGGGGGGGGAGGGAGAGATGCACCTGATACTGGCATTGGGGGGGGGGGGGAGTGAGAGAGGCACTTGATACTGGCACTTTTTTGTGGTGGGGGGGGGGGGGTGGAGATGGCACTATGATACTGGGACATAGGGGGGGGGGAGGCACCTGATACTGGCACCTGGAGGGGAGAGGGGGGGTTGGCACTTGATACTGGCACATGGGGGGGGGGAGGCACCTGATACTGGCACATGGGGAGGGGGGAGGGAGAGAGGCACTTGATATTGGCACTTTTTAGTGGGGGGGGAGATGGCACTATGATACTGGGACATGGGGAGGAGAGAGGCACTTGATACTGGCATGTGGGGGGGGGGTTGGCACTATGATACTGGCACATGGGGGGGAGAGGCACTTAATACTGGCACTTTTTTGCGGGGGAGATGGCACTATGATACTGGCACATGGGGGGAAGAGAGAGGCACTTGATACTGGCACATGGGGGGTGGGAAGGAGAGAGGCACTTGATACTGGCACATGGGGGGAGATGGCACTATGATACTGGGACATGTGGGGGGGGGGAGAGGCACTTGATACTGGCACATGATGGGGGGCACTTACTGGCACATTATTGGGGGGCATTATGGGGGACACTAGGCCGGCAGCCTATCAGAGGCCGGACACTGAGCGGCATCTACTGGGGCACTATATATGGGGCATTTTATACTGGTACATTTTGGGGGGCACTAGCAGGAAGGGGGGAGAGGAGCACTATGGGGGAATTTACTGGGGGCACTATATAGGGGTATTTTATACTGGCACATTATGGGGGCACTATGGGGACATTAGCTCAACTGGGGGCATTTCAAGGGGGTATTTTTTGCACTGTCACATTATAAGGAGAATTATTACTACTGGGGGGGGGGCATTATGGTGGGTTTTATTACTGCCCCATGGTATGACCCCCTAGTAGCAGCACCAGCCTCTCCCTGCTCTGCTATCCCTCTGCCCCTTCTCCAAATCCTTATTATAAAATCTTTCTCATTAGGATAAAACACAACATCAGCTCCACCGAACCCGCGGCCAAAGTGTGGAAGTGGCGTCCGAGATCCCCAAGGGCCAAGCCATGTAACTGTAAGTGTTCATGTCGAGTATGTTTATGTTATGCACATATAGCCTACACTGTGCCCCACAATATACAGTATACCGCTACACTGTGCCACACAATATACAGTATACCTCTATACTGTGCCTCACAATGTACAGTATACCTCTACACTGTGCCTCACAATATACAGTATACCTCTACACTGTGCAACACAATATACAGTATACCTCTACACTGTGCCTCACAATATACAGTATACTGCTACTGTGCCACACAATATACAGTATACCGCTACACTGTGCCCCACAATATACAGTATACCTCTACACTGTGCCTCACATATACAGTATACTGCTACACTGTGCCCCACAATGTACAGTATACCTCTACACTGTGCCACACAGTATACAGTATACCTCTACACTGTGCCCCACAATATACAGTATACCTCTACACTGTGCCTCACAATGTACAGTATACCTCTACACTGTGCCTCACAATATACAGTATACTGCTACACTGTGCCCCACAATATACAGTATACCTCTACACTGTGCCTCACAATATACAGTATACTGCTACTGTGCCACACAATATACAGTATACCGCTACAATGTGCCCCACAATATACAGTATACCTCTACACTGTGCCCCACAATATACAGTATACCGCTACACTGTGCCTCACAATATACAGTATACCTCTACACTGTGCCCCACAATATACAGTATATCGCTACACTGTGCCCCACAATATACATTATACCTCTACACTGTGCCCCACAATATACAGTATACCTCTACACTGTGCCTCACAATATACAGTATACTGCTACTGTGCCACACAATATACAGTATACCTCTACACTGTGCCCCACAATATACAGTATACCTCTACACTGTGCCCCACAATATACAGTATACCGCTACACTGTGCCACACAATATACAGTATACCGCTACACTGTGCCACACAATATACAGTATACCTCTACACTGTGCCTCACAATATACCGCTACACTGTGCCACACAATATACAGTATACCGCTACACTGTGCCTCACAATATACCTCTACACTGTGCCACACAATATACAGTATACCGCTACACTGTGCCTCACAATATACCTCAACACTGTGCCACACAATATACAGTATACCGCTACACTGTGCCTCACAATATACCTCTACACTGTGCCACACAATATACAGTATACCGCTACACTGTGCCACACAATATACAGTATACCGCTACACTGTGCCACACAATATACAGTATACCGCTACACTGTGCCACACAATATACAGTATACCGCTACACTGTGCCACACAATATACAGTATACCTCTATACTGTGCCACACAATATACAGTATACCGCTACACTGTGCCAAAGGAGTGGGGTTTACACAGGAGGAGGGAGGTGCGAAGCGCGCTGAGGGGGGCCCTTACAAATATTTGCTGTGGGGCCCAGTCACTTCTAGTTACGCCCCTGGGAAGGAGAGTTTTGTCCTATAAAGCTAAAAAAAAAACAAAAAAAAAAAAGTAAGCAAAAAAGTTTACGTTCAGTTTCAAAAGTAAAATAAAGTTTAAATGTTCTGTTCTAAAGTTATTATAAAGTTAATAAAATTTATTGCGTGGCGGCCTGGTTTTTTCTTTTTTTTTTTTTTACCTTCTAGGTGGACCAACCGATGAACCAGCTGCAGCACTGATGTGCATTCTGACAGAAGCATTGCGCTGCTGTCAGATTACACACAAGTCTGTGTATGCGGCGCTGCAAGACGAGATTTCTCCTCTGCAGTAAAAGATACGTTTGCCATGGCATATGAGCTGAGGAGGAGGAGGCAGTGTTCATATGCTTTGGCAACCACTTTGTATCTATAAAAAAAAATGAAAAAATCCCGGCAATTCATCCACATCGATTGATGTGAATGGAGAAATCGTGTTTGCCAGGGCATACGAGCTAAGTGGGTATGGATGTTGGGCGGAGCTCCTATGTCCAGGCAGACGCCTTTCCCCTACTTTTTTTGGCAGAGATTTTTTTATCCACATTGATCGATGTGAATGAAGAAATCTGTGCTGTTCATTTTTTCTTTCAGCCCAGAGGCTGAACGGAAAAAAAAATCTCATTACCCGTATGCTCAATATAAGGAGAATAGCAGAAACTCCTAATGATGAATTTGGGCCCCTTTGCGCCCCTAGGCTGCAAAAAAGTGTCACAAATGTGGTATCACCGTAAATGTTGGTAAATGTGTTTTGGGGTGTCATTTTACATATACCCATGCTGGGTGAGATAAATATCTTGGTCAAATGCCAACTTTGTATAAAAAATGGGAAAAGTTGACTTTTGCTGAGATATTTATCTCACTCAGCATGGGTATATGTAAAATTTTTTACAGATTTTGATTTCAAACTACTTCTCACGTATCTGGGCCCCTAAAATGCCAGGGCAGTATAACTACCCCACAAGTGATCCCATTTCGGAAAGAAGACACCCCAAGGTATTCCATGAGGGGCATGGCAAGTTCCTAGAATTTTTTATTTTTTGTCACAAGTTAGCGGAAAATGATAGTTGTTTATTTATTTATTTTTTTCTTACAAAGTCTCATATTCCACTAACTTGTGACAAAAAATAAAAACTTCCATGAACTCACTATGCCCATCATGAAATACATTGGGGTGTCTTCTTTCCAAAATGGGGTCACTTGTGGGGTAGTTATACTGCCCTGGCATTTTAGGGCCCAGATGCGTGAGAAGTAGTTTGAAATCAAAATCTGTAAAAAATGGCCTGTGAAATCAGAAAGGTGCTCTTTGGAATGTGGGCCTCTTTGCCCACCTAGGCTGCAAAAAAGTGTCACAAATGTGGTATCGCCGTACTCAGGAGAAGTTGGGGAATGTGTTTTGGGGTGTCATTTTACATATACCCATGCTGGGTGAGATAAATATCTTGGTCAAATGCCAACTTTGTATAAAAAAATGGGAAAAGTTGTCTTTTGCCGAGATAGTTCTCTCACCCAGCATGGGTATATGTAAAATGACACCCCAAAACACATTCCCCAACTTCTCCTGAGTACGGAGATACCACATGTGTGACACTTTTTTGCAGCCTAGGTGGGCAAAGGGGTCCACATTCCAAAGAGCACCTTTTGGATTTCACCGGCCATTTTTTACAGATTTTGATTTCAAACTACTTTGCATGCATTTGGGCCCCTAAAATGCCAGGGCAGTATAACTACCCCACAAGTAACCCCATTTTGGAAAGAAGACACCCCAAGGTATTTCATGATGGGCATAGTGAGTTTATGGACAGGTGCTCAGAAAGTCAGAGCTGCTTCAAAAAGTGGAAATTCACATTTTTGTACCATAGTTTGTAAACGCTATAACTTTTACCCAAACCATTTTTGTTTTTTATCCAAACATTTTTTTTTATCAAAGACATGTAGAACAATAAATTTAGCGAAAAGTTTATATATGGATGTTGTTTTTTTTGCAAAATTTTACAACTGAAAGTGAATAATTAATAACAAAAAAAGTAAAAATGTCAGCAGCAATGAAATACCACCAAATGAAAGCTCTATTAGTGAGAAGAAAAGGAGGTAAAATTCATTTGGGTGGTAAGTTGCATGACCGAGCAATAAACGGTGAAAGTGGTGTAGTGCAGAAGCCCAAAAAGTGGCCTGGTCATTAAGGGTGTTTCAGCTAGGGGGGTTTTAGTGGTTAAGAACCTCCGATGAAAGATAATTCCTCAATACCTAAAGATACTGAGGAAGGAAAGAAAGTATTGGTATTCTCTTTCAGAATGAGGGAAGGAGAAAGCAATGGCACATCAATGGTTGTACCAGTGTGCATTTCAAATCCTAAAAGGAGGAATAAGAAGGTATACGCCTATGCGCTACTGGATACCCAGAGTGATGTCACCTTCATTGATCAAGAAATTACAAGTGGCTACAGAACCAGTGAAGCTCAAACTCACCACAATGATGGGGAGAGACACATTAGTGAACAGTCAAAGGGTCAAAGGACTGAGAGTTAGTGGACTTCATTCAAACTTCATATTAGATCTAAGAGTTAACAACTGTAGGTCCAGCAAAAGTAATCAAGATCCTTGAATCTGACTTTGCAGAAATAAGTTCTAAAAAAAAGAGTGTATCCCAAGAAGACATAAAGTTCGTACAAACTAAAATGTTTGAAGAACAGGATGGGAAGAGATCCCAAACTCAAGAATGATTACTTGAAATTTATGGAAGGGATCCTCGAGGAAGGACATGCAGAGAAAGTTAATAACCAACCTAAAGAAGGAGAAGTGTGGTACATCCCACTTCAAGGTGTTTACCACTCAAAGAAACCAGATAAGATTAGAGTAGTATTTGATTGCTCAGCAAAGTATGATGGTTTTGCATTGAACGATCCTCTACTAAAAGGACCAGATCTTACAAACACTCTGTCTGGAGTACTCTGTAGATTCAGAAAGTATCCCATAGTCGTCATGTGTGACATTAAAAAGATGTTCCACCAGTTCCATATAAAGAATGAAGATAGAGACTTCCTGAGCTTTCTATGGTGGAAGGACAGAGATACAGATACAGTGCCAGCAGAATATAGAATGAAAGTACACGTGTTTGGAGCAGCATCATCTCCAGGTTGCACCAATTATGGTATGAAGTACCTGGCCAATCAGAATGAAAAGGAGTGCCCATCAGCAGCAAATTTTCTGTAGAAAAACTTTTATGTAGATGATGGTCTTATAAGTCTAGAGTCCACAGAATCTGCAAACAAACTAGTGAAATAAAGCCAAGAGTTATGTGCAAGAGGATACCTGCGCCTTCACAAATTAATCTCAAACAACAGAGAGGTACTGAAATCAATCACTGACTCTGAACATGCAGCAACAATAAAGAATGTAAATCTTAATTATGAACATCTTCCAGTTCAGAACGTACTTGGATTGGAATGGAATGGAGAGAATGACAAGTTCTTCTTTGAAGTATCTATTGAAGAAAGTTGCAACTAGACGTACCATTCTTTCCGCAATGGCTTCTATATTGGATCCATTAGGATTCTTGGCCCCAGTAATCCTCAGAGCAAAAAAATACTACAAGAATTATGCAGACAGAAGTTGGGATGGGACGAGCCCATACCTGAAAATTTGAGGCTAAGGTGGGAGAGTTGGATAAGAGACTTGCAAAACCTAGAGAAGTTCAGATACCCAGATGTTTTGTACCTCATGATTTCGGAAAGTACAAGAAAATAGAACTTCATCACTTTTCAAATGCCAGTAGTTATGGTTATGGTCAGTGCTCCTACATCAGAGTAATAGAAGAATTAAAGATTATACTGTTCCCTGGTTATAGGGAAGGCCAGAGTTGCACCTACCAGTATTCAGACAATACCAAGACTTGAACTGACAGCAGCCGTAGTTTCATCATCAGTAAGCAAGTTTCTGAAAGAAAATTTGGAATTGAAAATAGATGAAGAATATTTTTGGACAGACTCACAAGTAGTCCTAGGATACATAAACAACGAAGCTCGAAGACTCCAACAGAGTTACGAACATTCAGGAAATAAATACAGAACATTGGCATCACATTGACACCATGCATAACCCAGCAGATCATGCTTCAAGAGGCCGGAATGTACCAGAATTGAAAAATTCTAATTGGTTCACAGGCCCAGAGTTCCTTTGGGAAAAGGAAATCGCGCCCAGTAAAGGTTATACAGAATTGTCTATGGGTAATCCAGAAGTAAAAGTTGTACAAACATTGAACACTACTGCCAAGTGTCAAGATGACATACTTGAAAGCCTAGCCAGATGTTCAAAATGGAATAGGGTCATAAATGTAGCTCGAATTCAATGTTTGGCAAAGGGAATCAGAAAGAAGGAATTGTTGCATGTAGATGAAAGAATGAAAGCTGAAGAAACAGTCAAAAGACTCATTCAACAGAGATTCTACAGTGAAGCTTAATCTTGCTTCTATAAGCTTAATCTTGCTCTGCAGGATAGTATACTGAAGGTAGGAGGGAGACTGGAAAATGCATCGTTATCTAGCAGAGTGAAGCATCCAGCAATTCTACCCAAAAACTCTACCTTTACAAGATTGATTTTTGATTACTACCACAACAAATCCTTGCATCAAGGAAGAAGCTTCACTCAAAGCTGTTTGAGATAAGTTGGTTACTGGATTGTGAAAGGAAGCAAACTTATAGCAAAGTATATAAGTAAATGTGTAGCCTGCAGAAAGGCATGTAGACCTACCAAAAAACAAGAATGGCAGATTCACCGGCAGATCGTGTAAACCCATCACCACCATTTCTTTATAGCGGAATGGATTGTTTTGTCCCATTTATCACCGAGCAGATCCATAAGGAGTGCAAGAGATATGGACTAATATTTACATGTCTGAGTTCCAGAGCGATTCACTTGGAAATGTTAGAGGATATGTCAACTGACGCATTCATCAATGCCTTGAGATGTTTCATAGCCATTAGAGGTGCTGTCAAAGAGCTTAGATCTGATCAAGGATCTAATTTTGTCGGAGAAAAGAATGAATTGAAGAAAGCTCTAAAGGAGATTGATAAAGAAAAAGTAACTGAGTATTTGTTAGAGAAGCATTGCGATTTTCACATGAATGCTCCACATGCAAGCCATACAGGAGGAGTTTGGGAAAGACAAATCGGGACTGTAAGAAATATGTTCAGTGTTAAAAAAGAATGCCTGAAGAATAGATAATGCTTCATTAGTACACTATTCTGTGAAGTAATGTCTATTGTTAACAGTCGTCCACTTATAGTTGATAACATCAACAATCCAACAAATTTGGACCCTTTAACTCCCAACCATCTACTTCACCTTAAGTCTGATTACATACAGCAACCACCTGGCAAGTTCACCAAAGAGGATTTATATGCCGAAAGGAGATGGCAAAGAGTTAAATATCTATGAGAACAGTTTTGGAATAGATGGAGAAAAGAGTACTTAGCCAATGTTATGCTAAGAAGTAAATGGCAAACACCCAGAAATTTTTTCCAAGTTGGTAATATAGTGTTAGTAAAATAAGAAGATTTACCTAAAAGTCAATAGAAATTGGCCAACATTCTAGAAGTACAAAAGGATAAAGACAGACTAGTAAGAAGAGACTCAAAACTTTACAAAAAAGGAAAACATCTTTCTACTCCACTCGAGTTGGAACGTCCTATACAGAAGTTAGTTGTTCTACTTGAGAGTGATTAAAGACACTTCAAAGTTGAGAACATGATGAGAAATTCCTCAAATTTATGTTTAAGTCCTACTACTGAGAACATAGAATTATAGGTAATTTTGGTGGGAGTGTAGCTGGCGAACTAAGACCTGTCCTAGGTTGCTAATATGGCTTCTGTGTTTATACAGCTAGACCTGCCAATAACCTTAATACAGTTCCTATGTTTGTGTGTTAAAGACAAAAGCAGAGTTATTTACAGTGACTTCATGTTTGGATGTTATATAACTGTTATATTTTGTGTTCACAGAAGCAGAAAAGATAGTATGCCTTTAAGATTCATTATATAATTTAAGGTACGATCAATGACACAGCAGAAACAACAGAAAGCATAGAGTTACTGTATACTGTTGTTGCTGGGCAGGAGTCGTGACCAATCACAGCCAGCCTCACACATAGCCTGTGTGGGAAATCCCACTAGCAGTAGCTGCTAGAATCATTACACCAGAGGAGAGGAGCAGAACAGACATTCACTCCACTAAGAGCTATGTTTTATGGAAGCAGAGAGGCAAAATAGGTATTTAAGCTCTTCCAGGTACGCCCTAATCTCCTGGTATTTAAGTACACAGGGCGTACCTGTATGCCCTGTGTATTTCCGATCACTGCCCCGCGGTGGCATGGAAGGCAGCGCGATGCCTTTCTGAGGCATCGCCTCTGCCTTCCTATGATGAGCCTGTATGAGTAATACAGCCAATGCATTCCAATACAGAAGGGGATTAGACCCCCCAAAGTGGGACAAAAAATAAAGTGAAAAAAAGTTGAAAAAATAAAGTTTTCCCCCCCAAAAATTAAAAGTTTCAAGTAAAAATAGACCAAATAAAGTAAAAAAAAAATTGGTTAAAAATAGGGGGGAAAAAAAATTGACATATGAGGTATCGCCGCATCTGTATCGACCGGCTCTATAAACATATCACATGACCTAACCCCTCAGATAAACACCATAAAAAATAAAAAATAAAAACTGTGCTAAATAAACCATTTTTTGTCACCTTACATCACAAAAAGTGCAACAGCAAGCGATCAAATAGGCGTATGCCCACCAAAATAGTACCAATCGAACCGTCACCTCATCCCGCAATAAATAAATAAAAAGTATACATATAAGTGTATGTAAATATCACATGACCTAACCCCTCAGGTGAACACCATAAAAAAAAAAAAAAAAACGGATATCACAACCTGATATATAAAACGGTCATGTTACTTTACCCGAACGGTAAACGCCATAAAAATAAAAAATAAAAAACTATGATGAAATTGAACTTTTGCCCACCTTACTTCCCAAAAAAGGTAATAAAAGTGATCAAAAAAGTTGCTTGTACGCCAAAATAGTACCAATCAAACCGTCACCTTATCCTGCAAAAAATGAGACCTAAGATAATCACCCAAAAACTGAAAAAACTATGGCTCTCAGACTATGGAGACACTAAAACATGATTTTGTTTGTTTCAAAAATGAAATCATTGTGTGAAACTTACATAAATAAGAAAATTGTATACATATTAAGTATCGCCGCCTCCGTGACAACCTTCTCTATAAAAATACCACATGATCTAACCTGTCAAATGAATGTAAATAACAAAACAAAACGGTGCTAAAACAGCTATTTCTTGTTACCTTGCCTCACAAAAAGTGAGAAACCAAAAAATCATATGTACCGTAAACTAGTACCAGCAAAACTGCCACCCTATCCCATAGTTTCTAAAATGGGGTCACTTTTGGGGAATTTCTACTCTAGGGGTGCATCAGGGGGCTTCAAATGGGACATGGTGTCAAAAAACCATTCCAGCAAAATCTGCCGTCCAAAAACCGCATGGCATTACTTTCCTTCTGCGCCCAGCCGTGTGTCCGTACAGCAGTTTACAACCACATATGGGGTGTTTCTGTAAACTATAGAATCAGGGCCATCAATATTAAGTTTTTTTTGGCTGTTAACCCTTGCTTTGTAACTGGAATAAAAATCTGCCAAAAAAGTGAAATTTTGAAATTGTATCTCTATTTTCCATTAATTCTTGTGAAACACCTAAAGGGTTAATGACATTTGTAAAATCAGTTTTGAATACCTTGAGGGGTGTAGTTTCTTAGATGGGGGTCACTTTTATGGAGTTTCTACTCTAGGGGTGCATCACGGGGCTTCAAATGGGACATGGTGTCAAAAAACCAGTCCAGCAAAATCTGCCTTCCAAAAACCGTGCAATGTACCATGCTACCCGATATGAGTGGTATGCTAAGTAGTACTATTCATATCAGTTTAATCCCTGTTATGTCCCCTATCAGGGGCGTGTATGGAATGGATTTTAGGAACCGGGAGATGGAAAAAGATGCTTGGTTGGTCCTCTTACTTACAATTTGGGGCACAGCGCGTGCGCCGTGCAATGTACTGTGCTACCCGATATGAGTGGTATATTAAGTAGTACTATTCCTATCGGTTTAATCCCTGTTACGTCCCCTATCAGGGGCCGGTGTATGGAATAGATTTTAGGAACCGGGAGATGGAAAAAGATGCTTGGTTGGTCCTCCTACTTCCAATTTGGGGCACTGCGCATGCGCCGTGCAATGTGCTGTGCCACCCTATATGAGTGGTGTGTTTAGTACTATTCTTATCAGTTTAATCCCTGTTACGTCCCCTATCAGGGGACGTGTATCGAATAGATTTTAGACAACCGCAAAGAGTTGTTAATAGTCGACACACTCATGACATAAATTTTATTCTTCTATGCGTCAATCTTGGTGTAGTGATGAATGGGCTCGTGCGCATGTTTGGAAGATTGCAGGCGATGGCGGTTTTTCAAAGCCTATGGTCGTGCTCAGGTAGTTCAGTGACAGTTAAGTGACCCAGAAAACAATGATTCTGCAGTGTGGGCCCATTGTTGGCCTAGTAGGCTTTAATGATCACCTTAGATTATCACAAAGAAAATTAATGTTTTTTCTATGCAAAATTATCCAGCCGATCGCTTTTGGTCTGTTCATAATGAAGCAACGACCTTATCATCTGGGGTGTGCCAACATTGCCATTGCCAACACACTCATAGAGGTGATCGCTTCATTGTGATACGCAAGCCCCTTCACCACAGCAAGGTAACGATCACGAAGGGGAATTGACACATGTATGTGCCTTTTTTTTGGTTTTGTTTTTGCAGCCACAGTGCAGCACCAGAGGCCAGAAAAATTAGGCATGTACACATGCCTGAAAAATTAGGTATTGTTGCAGCCGCTGCTGTAGTTTTCCCGGCAGAAAGTGCACTAAAACATTATGGCTTGAACCCTAGTTGGTGGCGGAGAAGTCATGCAAGTCATCCGGCACGCAGAGATAAAATACAGCAGCGTGTGGACCATTTTTAGCCCAAGGCATCTCATCTCATCAGGCCTTTTTTAGTCAAATGTATCGCCCACTTCACTTCTCTTCTCAGTGACAATACCTCCTGCTGCACTGAAGGTCCTTTCTGACAGGACACTTGAAGCGGGGCAGGCCAGAAATTCTATCGCAAATTGGGATAGCTCAGGCCACAGGTCCAGCCTGCACACCCAGTAGTCAAAGGGTTCATCGCTCCTCAGAGTGTCGATATCTGCAGTTAAGGCAAGGTAGTTTGCTACCTGTCGGTCGAGTCGTTCTCTGAGGGTGGACCCCGAAGGGTTTTGACGATGCGTAGGACTTAAAAAGCTCTGCATGTTCTTAATCAACAACACGTCTGTAAAGCGTCCTGTCCTTGCCGGCGTGGTCGTGGTAGGAGGAGGATTACTTTCACCTCTTCCCCTGTTAGATTCCCGTTCTGCTGTGACATCACCCTTATATGCTGTGTAAAGCATACTTTTTAACTTGTTTTGGAACTGCTGCATCCTTTCCGACTTCCGGAAAGTGGTACATTTCAGCCACTTTCTGCTTATACCGGGGGTCTAGTAGCGTGGCCACCCAGTACAGGTCGTTCTCCTTTAGCCTTTTTATACAAGGGTCCCTCAACAGGCATGACAGCATAAAAGACCCCATTTGCACAAGGTTGGATGCCGAGCTACTCATGTCCTGTTCCTCGTCCTCACTGATCTCACTGAAGGTCTGTTCTTCCCCCCAGCCACGTACAACACCATGGGTACCAGATAGGTGACAACGAGCACCCTGGGATGCCTGCTGTGGTTGGTCTTCCTCCTCCTCAAAGCCACATTCCTCCTCTGACTCCTCTTCCTCAGACTCCTCTTCCAGCGTTGCCGCAGGTCCAGCAAGCAATGCTGATAAGGCTGTTTCTGGTGGTGATGGTGACCACAACTCTTCCTCTTACTCTTCATGCTCATCTACGGCCTGATCCAGCACTCTTCGCAGGGCACGTTCCAGGAACAAAACAAATGGGATGATGTCACTGATGGTGCCTTCGGTGCGACTGACTAGGTTTGTCACCTCCTCAAAAGGACGCATGAGCCTACAGGCATTCCGCATGAGCGTCCAGTAACATTGCAAATTCCCAGCTCTGCAGAGGCTGTCCTAGCACCCCGGTCATACAAATACTCGTTGACGGCTTTTTCTTGTTGGAGCAGGCGGTCGAACATTAGGAGTGTTGAATTCCAACGTGTCGGGCTGTCGCAAATCAATCGCCTCACTGGCATGTTGGTTCGCCGCTGAATATCTGACAAGTGCACCATGGCCGTGTAGGAACACCTGAAATGGCCACACACCTTCCTGGCCTGCTTGAAGACATCCTGTAAGCCTGGGTACTTATGCACAAAGCGTTGTACGATCAGATTCACGGCACATGTGTCAACTTTCCCAAATTCAATGCCGCCAGCAAATTGCTTCCGTTGTCACACACCACTTTGCTGATCTCCAGTTGGTGCGGAGTCAGCCACTGATCCACCTGTGCGTTCAGGGCGGACAGGAGTGCTGGTCCGGTGTGATGCTCTGCTTTCAGGCAAGTCAACCCTAAGACGGCGTGACACTGTCGTATCCGGGATGTGGGATAGCCCCTGGGGAGCTGGGGGGGTGCAGTTGATGTGGAGCAAGACGCAGCAGCAGAAGAGGACTTAGCCGAGGAGGTTAGCGAAGAGGATGGAGTAGGAGGAGGTGGCAGCAGGCTTGCCTGCAAGTCGTGGCGGTGTCACCAACTCCTCTGCAGAGGCATGCATTCCATGCTTGGCAGCCGTCAGCAGGTTTACCCAATGCGCAGTGTACATGAAATACCTGCCCTGATCGTCCTTTGCAGACCAGGTATCAGTGGTCAGATGGACCCTTGCCCCAACACTGTGTGCCAGACATGCCATGACTTCCTTTTCCACAATAGAGTACAGGTTGGGGATTGCCTTTTTGTGGAAAAAAAAATTCGGCCGGGTACCTTCCACTGCGGTGTCCCAATAGCTACAAATTTTTTGAAGGCCTCAGACTCCACCAGCTTGTATGGTAAAAGCTGGTGGGCTAAGAGCTTCCAACAAGCCAGCTGTCAGATGCCAGGCAAGGGGGTGACTCTGTGACATTGGCTTCTTACGCTCAAACATTTGCTTGACAGACACCTGACTGTGGCCAGATAAGCAGGAACTGCTCAAGGCGGAGTGGCGGGTGGTTGAGAGGGGGCAAGGAAGACAGCAGTAGTTGACGTGGCTGAAGATGCTGGACCAGGAGGATGGTGGCTTTGAGTTTGTGTGCTGCTTGTACTCGTCATTATGTGTTGATCCCATAGGCGTTTGTGATGTGAAATCATGTGACTTTGCAAAGCAGTTGTACCTAGGTGGGTGTTGGACTTCCCACGACTCAGTTTCTTTTGGCACAGGTTGCAAATGGCATCGCTGTTATCAGAGGCAGACACACAAAGAAAATGCCACACTGCTAAGTTTTGCAATGACGGCATTCTGGTGGTGGCAACAGCATGTGTTTATTGGCGTGCTGTCTGGCGCTGACCCCGGGTGCCGATACATGCTGTCTGACTGTGCCACTAGCTCCTTGCGATGACCTTCCCCTGCTTCCAACTCGTCTCCACCTCCTCTCTGTCTCCCCATCTGAACTTTCCCCTTGTTCTTCTTCTCTTTGAGCGGGCACCCACGTGACATCCACGGACACATCGTCATCATCCACCGCTTCACTTGTATCTGACAACTCAGCAAAGGAACCGGCAGCGGGTACAACATCATCATCATCACACCGTACGTCCATGTGTGTAATGCTGCCTGACTGAGACATATCCCTGTTATCTACATCCTCTGGCAATAATGGTTGCGCATCACTCATTTCTTCCAACTGATGTGTAAATAACTCCTCTGACATATCAAGTGAAGCAGCTGTGGTGCTAGTGTTGGTGGTGGCGGCAGACGGGTGAGTGGTAACTTGAGAGGTGCCCGAAGCTGAGCTGGAGGAGGATGGTGCGTCAAGGTTCCGCGCGGAAGCTGTAGAAGATTAGGTGTCCTGTATTTGCCAGTCAACTATGTCCTCAGAACTTTTCGAGTTCAGGGTACGTGGCCTCTGAACACTGGGCATTATTCTAAGACCAAAGGAAATCACAGCACCACGACCACGACGGCCCCTGCGGGGTGGCCTGCCTCTGCCTGTCATTTTTTTTGATTAGTTGTACTATGCGTGCAAGCTACTGTGACATCAGATATGAGTGGTGGCACTGGGCACTGGCAGTAGTGGGCACAGTACTCGCTGTGGGCCTGACACACGCTGGCAGGCAACTGCAATTAGATTACAGTGACAAAATTGTTTTCTTTTTTTTAAATGCAAGCTACTGTGACACCAGATATGAGTGGTGCAACTGGGCACTGGCAGTAGTGGGCACAGTACACGCTGTAGGCCTGAAACACACGCTGGCAGGCAACTGCAATTAGATTACAGAGAAGAAAAAAAAGCAGACTGATGTACTAGCCCTAAAAAGGGCTTTTTGGGGTGCTGTCAGGACGCTGTCCTTACAGCAGATCAGATAAGTCTTTAAGGACTGGAGTGGACACTGAATACACTGGCCTAGCTATCGATTTCCCTATTAAATCAGCAGCAGCTGCACTCTCCCTGCTCTCACTAACACTGCAGCTTCCGAATGAATCTAAGATGGATGCTGTCCTTGCTTTTTGCTAGGAGGTTAGAGGGTCTGGGAGGAAGGGTATGCTGCTGATTGGCTGGAATGTGTCTGCTGACTGTGAGGTACAGGGTCAAAGTTTGCTCAATGATGACGTATAGGGGGCGGACCGAACATCACGTACGTTCGCCCGCCGCGGCGAACGTGAACAAGCGATGTTCGCGGGGAACTGTGCGCCTGCCACTTGCCATACCCCTTCCGAGGATTGGGCGGGCGCATCTCCTGCACCCGCATGATCACAGGTTCTCTACGGGTTAATGAACATGTGTTATTCTCTGAAAAAGCATTGAATTGTCCTACTGCAATAATGATATGGCAATCATAATGCCATTATTATGGCTGTGTTACTGAACAGGATTCACATTGCTGCAAGATAACAGCAGCAAATACATTTGGACTAGATTCCTGACTTGCTAGCAAGTAGCTGCTAATAGACTGCAAGCAGGATAACAGGACATGGTCCAAACTATTGATAGACACTGGTGTGCCGCAAGTGAACCTCTTAGATTGTACTGACCAATGTAGCTGCATCAGCTGGTTATTGGCCGGATGGGGCTGTATTATATTAGCCGCACTAACTATACTGGGCAATCAAAGTCTGGTCTATGATTCAGACCAGTGCTTCACACTCAGTAAAGTTTTTGTTTTGTTATTTTTATACGTTCAGCAGGCTGTGATAATATAAGTATTTAGGAACATCTACCAGTGTATTTGAATAGTGTGAGATAGTTATTAGTTTCAGCAGACTGTGATTGTCTATTGTTGTGACTTGGATGAAGATCAGATCACATTTTATGACAAATTTGTGCAGAAATCCATATCATTCCAAAGGGTTCACATACTTTTTCTTGCAACTGTAGTTCAAAAGACTATCATCACTGCAAATAAATTGCATTGTCACACCCAAGTTTTGGTTAATGTGTGTTATTCTTTGATAAAAGCGTTAGATTATTTTATTGGAATAGTAACATGGCAGTCATACAGTGGCGGCGCCCGGCGGGCTGTGCCCCCCCAACTAAAATGCCCCCCACAAGTGAGCCGCTGCAGTCGGGCACAGGGAGATGAGCGCTTCCATTGCGCTCATCTCCATAATCATCTGCCGGCATTTGTGCTGCGGAGGTGCAGGGGAGGGAGAGGCGTGTCCCTTTCCCTTCCTCTGATAGGCTGCAGGCACTAGGCCGGCAGTTGACCTGCAGAAATCAGCACTCGCTTGGTAACAACTAACAGGCAGTACCTGAAGGCTGTAGCCTGGCCCTGTTGCCTAAGCTAGCCGAGTGGTGTAAGGTTAAGGTACTAGTAGAGATGAGCGGCCGCTGAATCCGGATTTAAAGTTAAAGTTACTGCAGGATATGGATTACAGTTTAGAAATGTCAAATGTACACTCCTGTGAGTGGTGGGGAGGGAGATCTGTGGATGACACTGTTATAGAGAGGGGGATCTGTGGATGACACTGTTATAGAGGGGGAAATGGGGATGACACTGTCATGGGGTGGATCTGTGGATGACACATATAGCATAAGATGCTATATACGGTATGTGTCATCCACAGATCCCCCCCCATAGCAGTGTCATTCACAGATCCCCCTCCCCATAGCAGTGTCATTCACAGATCCCCCTCCAACATTAATTGGTGTAATACTCACAAACAGCTCACCAGTTACCTCCAGCATGTAACCATGCTTGCAATGGGAGGAGGGAGGATTTGAGGGTTTAGTGAGACCGCAGAGTGCACCTGTATTTGTTGTTGTTTTGTTATATTGTTATATTGATTATTACATCCGCACATGGTTACATGCTGGAGGTAACTGGTGAGCTGTTTGTGAGTCGGCCTCATGCTCCTGTAATTTGCCCACTGGCTCCTGGTATCGCCCATACGGCGCAGGTAGGAGAGCGTTAGGTCCCGGGCTACTTGAGAAACCTTGACGTGGTGCCCGGGCTTAGACATGTTCTACACCGTAGGACATGTTGACTAATCTCTCAATTTTAAAATCAGTTTGAGGGTTTAGTGAGATCGCAGAGTGCACCTGTATTTGTTGTTGTTTTGTTATATTGTTATATTGATTATTACATCCGCACTTGTTACCTTGTGTGAGATGTCTATTGTGGTACTTGTGGTTCGCCGCGGGCATCCTCCACCGTATGCATTTTGCTGGGGATCGCCATTAGCAACGGGCCACAAGTGCAGGATTTGCTCCCCTATATATATGCACGACTGCATGTGGGTTTGAGCACCTCCTGCTAATGCCACCTTGTCTTTTTTGGTTTGTATATATAGATTCCTGGAGGTGTATAAACTCCAATTCAAATGTGCCTGTTTTCCATCTACAGGCCACATTTAGGTGCACCTGTGAGGCCTGGGCCATATCAGTCAGTCTTGAGTGGGACTCACAGACTCCTCCCTCCTCCCATTGCAAGCATGGTTACATGCTGGAGGTAACTGGTGAGCTGTTTGTGAGTCGGCCTCATGCTCCTGTAATTTGCCCACTGGCTCCTGGTATCGCCCATACGGCGCAGGTAGGAGAGCGTTAGGTCCCGGGCTACTTGAGAAACCTTGACGTGGTGCCCGGGCTTAGACATGTTCTACACCGTAGGACATGTTGACTAATCTCTCAATTTTAAAATCAGTTTGAGGGTTTAGTGAGACCGCAGAGTGCACCTGTATTTGTTGTTGTTTTGTTATATTTTCATATTCTGTTACCAAAAAACACACTTTTTCGCAATATACAACATCTGGATTAGTCACTGTGCAATTTAAGTTAGGAATACAGCCATAATTTTCTGGATTTAAAAAAAAACTATTTTTTCCCCAAAATCCACTATTTTACAGATCTGCACGTGTGAAATTCAAGTTTAATATATACAGCTTTCATATTCTGTTACAAAAAAACCCAACTTTTTTGGCAATATACAACATCTGGATTAGTCAGTGTGCAATTTAAGCTAGAAATACAGCCATAATTTTTTGGGCTTTTAAAAACACCCTTTTTTTGCCAAAATACCCAATTTTACAGCCCTTATTGCATCTGTCAATGTGAAATTCAAGGGTTATATACTGCTGTCATATTCTGTTATTAAAAAAACACCCATTTTGTGCCAAAAACTTAAATTCGGCCTAGTCTGGATCAGTACGTGTAAGATACAGCCTTTACATACTGTGGTTTTATTCAGTAATTAAATAAACACCCATTTTGGGCACAAATCTTTAATTGCGGCTTAGTGTGGATCAGGGCGTGTGAGATACACCCTTTATATAGTGTAATCATATTCTTCTATTAATAAAACACCCTTTTTGGGCAAAATACACAATTTTTCTGGCCTTGCAGCATCAGCACGTGTGAAATTCAAAGGTTATATACTGCTGTCATATTCAGTTATTAAACAAACACCCGTTTTGGGCAAAAAAGTTTATGACTTAATAGGATGGAAGAATTTCCTCCGGCTACTCTTACCAAACCCCTTCCCTTTCCAATGACCACACCGACACCTTCTTGCTTTGGTAAAATTACCATTACGGCCAAACTTTATTATACACACAAAATAATAATAATAACAGGCACTTTAACACATCCTTCCACATTATAAGCCACTGCACCGTAACAAGGATCCTGGAGGGCAACCCAAACAAGTGGTATCTTCCACATGAGATACAGACTCCAACATGTCCTGCATCTCTTAAACCATTGTATTGCTCCCCCAGGATCCTATATCAATCAGCCACCAGAAGACCACTGGTGACACCTCACCTGTGGATGTCCTGCCACACCTTAAGGGCCGTTTTCAAATCCTCCTGAATACCGAATGCCCACATGTCAATTCCCACATCATTAAGATGTACGCCATCGGCTCTTAAGAATTGAGGTGATGCCGCCTCCAATTCCCGATGGCGAACAACCAAAACCACCTTGTCTGTGAACAAAATGCCCCACCTCTTTGTTCAATTTCGCCCGAGCTTTGTTGATCCGTTCCACCGATCTTGCAAACCGCCAACTACTTCTCGCAATCTCAGATCCACACCACCAGCAAATCCGGAAAATCTGATAACAAACGCAACAAGTCCAGCTTAATATCCCGAATCACGTCACGGGACCGACGCACCCCAAATCATTGCCACCCACATGCAGCACTAAAATATCAGGCGGGCGATCTAACATGACATTTGTATGGATCTCAGGCAAAACCCGCCCCCAGAGAAGCCCCCTCAAACCAATCCACCGGACTAGCAGCTCCTCCATCCAGAAACCCAATTGACGGCCGTTCCGCCGAACGTCAGCTTGCAGGGCCCCCCAATAGACAAACGAGTGCCTGAAAATCCATGCAAGACAAAGAGCCGCCCCTGAAACAAAACAAACAGAGTTAAACCTTAACTTCCAACGCCAACTCAATACATAACGGTCAACGCAACCCCTCCATGCACCATTCATAACAGATGAGGCCTAATATATGATCGAACACAATCCGACTCCCAGCGCCCGATACGCTTTATAACCTCCTCCCCGAGACCCCACCTGGAAGCCTCAGACGCGGCCCTGATCCGAAATGAGTGAGATGCTAAATCCTTTGCGGGCAAACCTGCAGCCGACAAGCATTTCCTGAAAACAGCTACAAATTGAAAGCGAGACAACCGCGAACCATCCTGGTGAACCAGCAACACACCCAGGCCACCGGGACGCAACTCCAAAAATTCCTCCACACAGCGCACAGGACAAAACACTGACCCCACAAGCAGCCTAAGCCACAAAACAACACCCTTACCCTCTTGATCAGTCTTAGACTTACGGATCATACATAACGGTCACCATCTACCAACCCAACGTCTTCCCACAGCAAACCTCCACCGCCCTTGTGACTCGCTGAGACCAATTCCGATATACGAAAAGCCCCGAAAAAGACTAATGCAAATGCCACCCTAAACAGACACACTCCAAATGCCGACACACAAAACCAACCCCGCCTCTTTCCACAGCATCTGCAACACCGCAAACGAAACTGGCCTCCGACTGTCCTTCCGTACCACACTATGACGGTAACCCTTTAAAGCCTGCCGCACCATAAAACACATAGACACGCCAGCAAGGCCCAGCAAGCGTAACCAGAAGGCAACAGCTGCTACCCACTTTGACGCAACTGAAAATGACAAACCCTCAGCATAAAACTGCCCCACCCAAAAAAACAACACCCGAAAATCCTCTAATGAACTGCAACCACCCACCTGCTCAATCAACTCCTCCCACAATGACCACACTGAGGAGTAAGCTGACCATGTACCACTACTAAGCGACCGCCTGATCAAGTCTGCTGAAACCCCAAGGCCACGCTCCAGAGCCACTGGGGACAGGGCAACCCCTGGACCTCGGCACCCGGTGCCAAGCAGCGGAAACGATCCCACTGAAAACGAGAAAGGGAATCGGCAAGTGAGTTATCTACTCCAGGAACATGTACCGCAACAAAATATGAATCGCCTGCACAACACCCATATTATCACAGTAGAAACGCACCCGCCGATTCCTAAGCCAGTCCCCCCATAACTCAGTAGCCAAAACAATAGGAAAAAGCTCCAACAACACCAAGTTGGTAAGGAAACCGGCCTGCCTCCACTCAACCAGCCACGCACCCGCACTCTATTGTCCCCTACAAAAAACACCATATCCACACGAACCCGATGCATCCGAGAACAATTCCAAATCTACATTACTAATCACCGCCTCCATCCACATAGACCGCCCATTATATTCCGACAGAAACATCTCCCACACCGCTAAATCATCCTTCACTGCTGCAGGTAATCGCAAGAAATGAAAAGGGGCAGTAATCCCCTGCCCCATCGGCAAGACGCGACAAGCGAAATTAAATCTGCCCAAAACCGATTGAACCTGCTTGAGCTGGACTTTCTTTGCCTTCCGTAAGAACACAACCTCATTCAACAGATCAGACACCTTATTGTCAGGCAGACGACATTCCATGGCCACACTATCAATCTCAATCCCTAAAAACTTTATAACCGTGAACGGACCCTCCGTCTTATCCGCCGCTAACGGAATACTGAAGCTCGCCGCCACTCTTTCCATTGTATGCAACAAAACAGCACACACCCTGGATCAAGCCGGACCCAAAAACAAAAAATCATCCAGGTAGTGTAAAACCGAACTCCATCCCGCCTCCTTTCACCACCCATTCTAAAAAGGAACTAAACTATTCAAACAATGAACACGAAATCGCACAACCCATTGGCAAACAACAATCAACGTAGAAACAACCATCTAGGCCTGACCGCCATACCTAAGCCACGCCACACCCCCATATGTCCGAAGCGCCTCACCAATAGCATCCATATAGCAGAAGAGAGCAGAGCAGTGCTCAGGCGCCTTTTTCCCCAACTACGCTAGCAAAAATCACAAAGGCTTGAAGCCAATTTTGAAAAGTACGCGGAATCAACCTGTACCGCCTCCTCTCTTCCTACTCCTTCTTACTCTCGTCTGGCTTCCCCCTATCCAAATAAAATTTCTCCAATGGAAGCAACGAAAAAATCTCCACATATTCATCCTTCCATATCTTCTCCCTAGTCTCTTGCTTCAAGTGAGCTCCCAGTGGCCCCTCAAAACACACGTAAATCTCCCCTTTTGCCGCATCCGCCAACCGAACGCCATCACCCATGTCACCCCTAACTCCCGCAACCACACCCGACCCACCGCAATGCTGTCCTCACCGGCCCCTACTAAACCCCGTGCTGGCCCTTGTTCCAGCGCCAACGCTTGTGCCGGAGCCCAGACAGGCACCGGGGATACAGCGGATCCATTACCCAACCGTGACAACAAGGACAGCATGCCCGACAACACATCCCACTCCAAAGCTTCAGAACCCCCCACATTACGCAAAACCGCACCCCCCCAACATGATTCTGATACGTCGGTCTCTCACCTGGCCGTCCCCGGATGGATTCTCTGGCAGCCGCAGATCTCCTCCCAGGTGTCACCAACGGCGAGGCCATTCTGCATGGCACGGCGTCTTCCCCCAAAGGGACGTCCATAACGCCTGCCACTGAGTCTTCTCCTGGGTCCACCTCTCCCTCTTCCAATGGAGACAGTCCCCCGTCACCCTGCAGATGCAGGTTACCGACATCCGATACCTCCCCTGTAGCATTGGCCCCATCACATGGCCGCAGACTGCTCCCTCTATCTTCCATCATCAGGACAGGCTCCCCAGCAGAGACGCTGTAAGCCGCTTCATGGCACAGCTGGTAAGGGGGCGGAGCCACCGACACAGTCCCGGCAATGCTGCTAAGTCGCCGACCTACCGCTAGGGGCCGCAACGCACTCTCATCCCCTGCAACTCCCCCACGCTCACCGGTCCCAGAGTGTTGAGGCCGCCGACCGGAAGACGCCGGCCACGGCGCAGAAGACTTCTCCACTCATCCAGCCGGAAGGCCCAGACCGACGGACAGGCCGACCACTCTGCCCCTCTGCGCTGAAGGTAACGACACCAGGGTTTACTCCCCACGCCGAACCTCCCGCGGGGAGTCACCCGCCCGCATGCGATCTCTTCCTCTTGCAGCATGGGAGACGGGACCGGGTATAGCCCGTCCCTCTCCCGACGGCCTGCCTCTCGCCGACGAATTCCTCCCGCTGCGTCTGGGCGCCGAGTCAGGCACGGGCGCAGCAGACCTGCAGCGGAGGGTCCCTGGGGGGGCTCCTGAGGCGACGACGGACCCAGGGGGTAGCCTCCAGACTCAGGTGTTCCGGGGGGACCTACCTCCTGGCCCAGTTGGGACGCGCCGCCACAGCAGCCGTAGAAGGGAGGATCAGTGCAGACTGAATAGTCTGCTGCAAACGCTCCGCACTGTGTACCTGGACCGCAGCCCTGACCGCTTCCAACAGTTCCTCCAGAGACGACATCTTGGACCCTAAACACTCTGCCTTACACTGGCAACTGCCCCCAGACCCCTCCCACAAACCCTATATACTGCCCGCGAACCTGCTACTCCTCCCCTTCCAACCTTAACCAACCCCCCAGCACACTTCCTAACCTTAACCCCTTCCTAGCCTGTGGTCTTCCCCCCAAGTCAATGCGCACTCCACTATGTCTGCGCCTCGCTCCATTGCTAATATTTTGCAGTCTTTGCTGCATATGTCATTGTGAGATACAGCCTTTACTTTGTGCCCTAGTGTGAGTCAGGGCATGTGAGATACACCCTTTATATACTGGGGTTATATTCTTCTATTAATAAAACACCCTTTTTGGGCAAAAGACACAATTTTTCTGGCCTTGCAGCATCAGCACGTGTGAAATTGAAGGGTTATATACTGCTGTCATATTCAGTTATTAAACAAACACCCGTTTTGGGCAAAAAAGTTTATTTTGCAGCCTTTGCTGCATATGTCATTGTGAGATACAGCCTTTACTTAGTATGGTTCTATTCAGTTATTTGAAATACAGCCATTTTGGCCACAGATCTTTAATTGCGGCCTAGTCTGGATAAGGGTGTGTGAGATATAGCCTTTACATACTGTGGTTCTATTCAGTTATTTGAAATACAGCCATTTTGGGCACAAATCTTTCATTGCGGCCTACTGTGGGTCAGGACGTGTGAGATACACCCTTTATATACTGGGGTTATAGTCTTCTATTAATAAAACACTCTTTTTTGGGCAAAATAAAAAGAAATTCTGGCCTTGCACCATCAGCACGTGTGAAATTCAAGGGTTATATACTGCTGCCATATTCAGTTATTAAACAAACACCATTTTTTGCACAAATCTTTAATTGCGGCCTAGTCTGGAAAAGAACGTGTGAGATACACCCCCTTTATATACTGGGGTTATATTCTTCTATTAATAAAACACCCTTTTTTGGGCAAAATACAAAATTTTTCTGGCCTTTCAGCATCAGCACGTGTGAAATTCAAAGGTTATATACTGCTTTCATATTCAGTTATTAAACAAACACCCATTTTGTGCACAAATCTTTAATTGCGGCCTAGTCTGGATAAGGGTGTGTGAGATACAGCCTTTACATAGTGTGGTTCTATGTAGTTATTTGAAATACAACTATTTTGGCCACAAATCTTTAATTGCGGCCTAGTCTGGATAAGGGCGTGTGAGATACACCCTTTATATACTGTGGTTCTATTCTGATATTAACCACTTCAACCCCGCTAGCTAAAACCCCCTTAATGACCAGGCCACTTTTTACAATTCTGCACTACACTACTTTCACCGTTTATTGCTCGGTCATGCAACTTACCACCCAAATGAATTTTACCTCCTTTTCTTCTCACTAATAGAGCTTTAATTTGGTGGTATTTCATTGCTGCTGACATATTTACTTTTTTTGTTATTAATCAAAATTTTACGATTTTTTTGCAAAAAAAATGAAATTTTTCACTTTAAGTTGTAAAATTTTGCAAAAAAAACGACATCCATATATAAATTTTTCGCTAAATTTATTGTTCTACATGTCTTTGATAAAAAAAAATGTTTCGGTAAAAAAAAAAAAATGGTTTGGGTAAAAGTTATAGCGTTTACAAACTATGGTACAAAAATGTGAATTTCCGCTTTTTGAAACAGCTCTGACTTTCTGAGCAACTGTCATGTTTCCTGAGGTTCTACAATGCCGAGACAGTACAAACACCCCACAAATGACCCCATTTCGGAAAGTAGACACCCTAAGGTATTCACTGATGGGCATAGTAAGTTCATAGAACTTTTTATTTTTTGTCACAAGTTAGTGGAAAATTATGATTTATTTTTTATTTTATTTTTTTCTTACAAAGTCTCATATTCCACTAACTTGTGACAAAAAATAAAAAATTCTAGGAACTCGCCATGCCCCTCACAGAATACCTTGGGGTGTCTTCTTTCCAAAATGGGGTCACTTGTGGGGTAGTTATACTGCCCTGGCATTCTAGGGGCCCTAATGTGTGCGAAGTAGTTTGAAATCAAAATGTGTAAAAAATGATCTGTGAAATCCTAAAGGTGCTCTTTGGAATGTGTGCCCCTTTGCCCACCTAGGCGGCAAAAAAGTGTCACACATCTGGTATCGTTGTACTCAGGAGAAGTTGGGGAATGTGTTTTGGGGTGTCATTTTACATATACCCATGCTGGGTGAGAGAAATATCTTTTATTATCTTTTAAGATATTTCTCTCACCCAGCATGGGTATATGTAAAATGACACACCAAAACACATTGCCCAACTTCTCCTGAGTACGGCGATACCAGATGTGTGACACTTTTTTGCAGCCTACATGCGCAAAGCGGCCCAAATTCCTTTTAGGAGGGCATGTTTAGACATTTGGATCCCAGACTTCTTCTCACGCTTTCGGGCCCCTAAAAAGCCAGGGCAGTATAAATACCCCACATGTGACCCACTTTGGAAAGAAGACACCCCAAGATATTCAATGAGGGGCCTGGTGAGTTCATAGAATTTTTCTTTTTGGGCACAAGTTAGCGGAAATTGATTTTTTTTTTGTATTTTCTCACAAAGTCTCCCTTTCCGCTAACTTGGGACAAAAATTTCAATCTTTCATGGACTCAATATGCCCCTCACGGAATACCTTGGGGTGTCTTCTTTCTGAAATGGGGCCACATGTGGGGTATTTATACTGCCCTGGCATTTTAGGGGCCCAAAAGTGTGAGAAGAAGTCTGGAATATAAATGTCTAAACATTTTTATGCATTTGGATTCCGTGAGGGGTATGGTGAGTTCATGTGAGATTTGATTTTTTGACACAAGTTAGTGGAATATGAGACTTTGTAAGAAAAATAAAATAAAAATAAAATATCTATTTCCGCTAACTTGTGCCAAAAAAAATGTCTAAATGGAGCCTTACAGGGGGTGATCAATGACAGGGGGTGATCAGGGAGTGTATATGAGGTGATCACCCCCCTGTCATTGATGATCACCCCCCTGTAAGGCTCCATTCAGATGTCCATATGTGTTTTGCGGATCTGATCCATGTATCCGTGGATCCGTAAAAATCATATGGACGTCTGAATGGAGCCTTACAGGGGGGTGATCAATGACAGGGGGGTGATCAGGGAGTCTATATGGGTGATCACCCGCCTGTCATTGATCACCCCCCTGTAAGGCTCCATTCAGACGTCCGTATGTGTTTTGCGGATCCGATCCATGTATCCGTAAAAATCATACGGACGTCTGAACGGAGCCTGACAGGGGGTGATCAATGACAGGGGAGTGATCAATGACAGGGGGGTGATCAGGGAGTCTATATGGGGTGATCAGGGGTTCATAAGGGGTTAATAAGTGACAGGGGGGGTGTAGTGTAGTGTAGTGTTTTGTGGTACGTTACACAGCTACCTGTGTCCTCTGGTGGTCGATCCAAACAAAAGGGACCACCAGAGGATCAGGTAGCAGGTATATTAGACGCTGTTTTCAAAACAGCGTCTAATATACCTGTTAGGGGTTAAAAAAAAATCACATCTCCAGCCTGCCAGCGAACGATCGCCGCTGGCAGGCTGGAGATCCTGTCTCTTACCTTCCGTTCCTGTGAACGCATGCGCCTGTGTGCGCGCGTTCACAGGAAGTCACGGCTCTCGCGAGATGACGCGTATATGCATCACTCTGCGCAGAGCTGCCGCCTCTGGACCGCAGATCTGCGTTAGGCGGTCCGGAGGCGGTTAATTAAACACCTATTTAGGGCAAGATCCTAAATTTTAGAAATATGAGGAGAGATTCAAATAAGGGACGTGGCCCAGGTCGTGGTGCTGCTGATGGAGCTCCTGTTGCAGAAAGAGGACATGGTCGATCTGTGCCAGCTACACGCACAAGTGAAACCCCTTCCTCAGGTGCGAATAGGCGACAGAACCTGCAGTGGTATTTGGTCGGGCCTAATGCGGCTCTACGAATGGTGAGACCTGAACAAGTACAGGCGATAGTAGATTGGGTTGCTGACAGTGTCTCCAGTTCCTTCACATTGTCTCCCACCCAGTCTCCTGCTGAAAGATCAGAGTTTGCACCTGCAGCCGATGGCCATCAGTCTTTCACCTCACCCCCTTGCAAATCAGCCAAGCAGTCTGAGCCCCAAGTCATGCAGCAGTCTCTTCTGCTTTTTGATGACTCTGTTAACAGGGTTTCCCAGAGCCATCCACCTATCCATGCCCCAGAAGTGGAAGAGATTGAGTGCACCGATGCACAACCACTTATGTTTGAAGATGAGTACATGGGAGGACCATCGCAGCACGTCTCGGATGATGACGAAACACAGGTGCCAACTGCTGGGGCTTTCGAAAGTGTGCAGACCGACAAGGAGGGCAGGGGTAAAGACTGGGTGGAAGATGATGTGGAGGACGATGAGGTCCTCAACGCCAAATGGAATCAAGGTAATGCGAGTGACCTATGTAGTTCTGAGGAAGAGGCGGTGGTCGCACAAAGCCACCAGCACAGCAGAAGAGGGAGCAGGGTGCAAAAGCGGCGCGGCCGTCCTCTAGACAGTACGCCTGCTACTGCCCACCGCAGCAAGGGACCGAGCACACCAAAGCCAACTCCAAGGAGTTCCCTGGCGTGGCAGTTCTTCAGACAATGTGCTGACGACAAGACACGAGTGGTTTGCACGCTGTGCAATCAGAGCCTGAAGCGAGGCATAAACGTTCTCAACCTGAGCACAACCTGCATGACCAGGCATTTAAGTGCTAAGCATGAGCTGAAGTGGAGTAGACACCTCAAAAACCAAGAAAGGTCTCTGGTTCCTCCTGCTTCCTCTTCTGCTGCAGTCTCGGCCTCTTCATCCACCTCTGGAGTGACAGTGCCACCTGCCACCCCGCAAACAGAGGATCTGTCAGCAACACCACCACCTGGGTCACCAAGTATCTTCACAATGTCCCACGGAAGCGTTCAGCTCTCCATCTCCCAAACACTGGAGAGGAAGAGGTATTCCCCTACCCACCCATGATCCTGTCACCCCCAGTTATGTGATAAGGTCTGACAGACGTCCTTCTCTATCTCTTGCATGATGTTCTTTGTTTTGGTTTCACTTTCTCATCTCATTTCCTTCTCCCAGGTGTCACCTATTTAGACTAATCCTCTTTCCTTTATATTTCCTTCCATACTGCCTCACTTTGCGGTTTATACTACTTCCTGGATTGAAGTGTTCACTTCTTGAGGCTTCTGCTGCTGCTTGTTCAGAAAAGTCCTTTCATGTATTGTGTTTCCTTGCTGGCTTGATTCTAGGTGACCCTGACTCCCTCCGTATGAAGTGCAGGGAGCCGGTGGTCGTGTCCCCTCACTATTATAGAGTTTTCAGGTGTCACACAGTCTTAGGTACGTGGGCATACAATCGTCTACCTTTGAGACCCTTGTATGTGCTTAGCAGTCAGGGTGAGCTCTTAGGGTTTTATAGGGGTCACCTATATGCTCCTTAGTTTGGGATCAAGCCAGTCGGAAGTTTATTAATAACTTCCAGCTATCTGCAACATCATCCGTGACATTATAAACCGCCTTTACTGTCTTAAGCATGGATCCGGTTTCAGCCTTGATTGACCGCATGCAAGGTCTTTCACTGGAGGTAGCAGATCTCCATAAAACTGTGTCTCAGTTTCAGGTGACCAGTTCTGCTTGCGTTCATGGAGTTTGTTCCGAGCCTAAGATCTCGCTCCCGGATACGTTCTCCGGGGGTAGTGAGAATTTCGTTTGCTTTAGAGAGGCTGGCAAACTCCATTTTCGCCTACTTCCCCATTCCTCTGGTGATGAGGAGCAGAGGGTGGGGATCATCATCTCGCTGCTCAGGGATAACGCTCAGTCTTGGGCCATTTCGCTGCCAGTTGGGGCACGGCCCCTCCGATCGGTGGATTAATTTTTTGTAGCCCTTGGGCAGATATATGATGACCCGGATTGTATTGCTCTGGCTGAATCTAAACTGCATCTTTTATGCCAGGGTAAACAGTTTTGCAGAGATATATTGTTCTGGATTTCGGAGATGGGCAGCTGATACTGGTTGGAACGATGCTGCACTCTGAAGTCAATTTTGCCATGGTCTTTTGGAGGGATTGAAAGATGCATTTGCTTTTCATGAGAGACCTGCCTCGTTGGAGTCTGCCATGTCTCTAGCTGTTCATATTGACAGGCATCTTAGAGAGAGAGGAGAGACCACTCCTTCCTGTCATATTCAGCCCAAGGACAGTGGGGCTGTCTCATTCAGTACGCAGGGGTCTCAGTCTCTCTCAATCCCCTCTGAGCAGGAGGCCATGCAGCTGAGTTTGCTTGCCTCTGATAGTAGAGGATTCAGCTCTCAGAGGAGGGTTTTTCTGTTGTGGGGGTATAAATCATTTGGCTAATGTTTGCCCCTCTAGGAGGTTCATGGAGTTTTCTGAAGATAATAAAATAGAAACAAGAAGAAAAAAACCCTCTAAAAACTTTCCATTTGCTACTATTGGCAAGGTTGATGCGGAAATTGAAGGTTTGCCGTTTGCTTGTAGTTCCCGTTTTCTCCTACCTGCCAGGGTGGCGCTAGACAGCAAGAACATTGTTTGTGAGATTTTTGTAGATAGTGGAGCAGCTGTCAATCTCATTGATAATCAATTTGCTATAACGCATGGTTTCCAGGTATGCACTTTGGAAAAGGATATACCTGTTTTTGCTATCGATTCCGCTCCACTTTCTCAAAGATCGTCAAAGGGCACAGTTCGCAATATCCGTTTGACTTTGGGTAATGCTCATGTTGAGGATATGTCATGTTTCGTCCTAAGCGGATTACCTACGCCTATAGTGTTGGGGCTACCCTGGCTCACTAAACATAACCCCACCATTGATTGGCAAGCAAGGCAAATAGATGGTTGGAATGACTTTAGCAGAGAGAATTGCCTCACTGCGTCTCTTTCAGAGGTTTCTACCAAGACTGTACCATCTTTTCTCTCTGAATTTTCGGATGTGTTTTCCGAGAGTGGTGTCCAGGAGCTGCCCCCTCACCAGGAGTACCATTGCCCTATTAATCTTATCCCAGGCGCCAAGCTTCCAAAATCACATTTATATGTTCGCTATGCGTACTTATATCTCTGAGAGCCTGAGAAAGGGACACATCCGACCTTCGAAGTCACCTGTTACCGCAGTTTTTTTTTTGTTAAGAAAAAAGATGGTTCTTTAAGACCTTGTCTGGATTTCAGGGAGCTGAACCATATCACAATTCGTAACCCATATCCGCTTCCTCTGATCCCAGACCTGTTTAACCAGATTGTTGGGGCTAAAGTTTTTTCTAAGTTGGATTTAAGAGGGGCATACAACCTAGTCAGGGTCAGGGAAGGGGACGAATGGAAGACGGCCTTCAATACCCCTGAGGGTCATTTCGAGAATTTGGTTATGCCCTTTGGTTTGATGAATGCTCTGGCCGTCTTCCAACATTTTGTAAACAGCATTTTTTATCATTTAATGGGGAAATTTGTACTGGTGTATCTAGATGACATTTTGATATTTTCTCCTGATTTCAAAACTCATAGGGACCACCTACGTCAGGTCTTGCTCATTCTGCAGGAGAATAAATTGTACGCTAAACTGGAAAAATGTGTGTTTGCAGTTCCGGAGATTCAATTTCTTGGTTTTCTTCTCTCCGCTTCTGGTTTTCGCATGGACCCTGAAAAGGTCAGCGCTGTGCTTGATTGGGAGCTTCCTGAGAATCAGAAGGCGCTGATGGGTTTTGGCAATTATTACAGAAAGTTCACTTTGAATTATTCCTCTGTTGTTAAGCCACTCACTGATATGACAAAAGGGGGTAGATTTTTCCTCCTGGTCGGTAGAAGCGCTTAAGGCCTTTTCTAGTATCAAAGAGAGTTTTGCTTCCGCTCCCATTTTGGTATAACCTGATGTATCTCTACCTTTTTTTGTTGAGGTGGATGCTTCTAGGGTGGGTGTGGGTGCGGTCTTATCTCAGGGTCCCTCTCCTGCCAAGTGGCGACCGAGTGCCTTTTTCTCAAGGAAACTCTCTTTTCTAGGTTTAATTTTGTTGTCACGTTCCGCCCTGGGGTTAAAAATGTGAAGGCGGATGCCCTGTCACGTTGTTTTCCGGGAGGGGGGAACTTTGAAGACTCGGGTCCCATTTTGGCTGAAGGGGTGGTCGTCTCTGCTCTTTATCCTGATTTGGAGGCAGAGGTTCAGGCAGCCCAGGCAGAGGCTCCTGATCTTTGTCCTCCTGGGAGGTTGTTTGTGCCTCTTGCTTTACAACACAAGGTTTTTAAGGAGCACCACGATACTGTCCTGGCTGGGCACCCAGGTAGTAGAGCCACAGTAGATCTTATTGCTCGGAGATTCTGGTGGCTGACTCTTCGTAAGACAGTTGAGGGTTTTGTGGCAGCCTGCGAGACCTGCGGTCGTGCCAAGGTCCCTCATTCACGGCCATCGGGTTCTCTCCTCCCGTTGCCCATTCCTTCCCGTCCTTGGACGCATCTGTCCATGGACTTCATTACGGACTTGCCTCGTTCCTCGAAGAAGACTGTGATTCTGGTGGTAGTGGACCGGTTTAGCAAAATGGCACATTTCATTCCCTTTCGCGGGTTACCCAATGCCAAGACGTTGGCGCAAGCGTTTGTTGATCACATTGTTAAATTGCATGGCATTCCTTCAGACACTGTTTCTGATAGGGGCACGCAATTTGTTTCCAGATTCTGGAAGGCCTTCTGTTCTCGCTTGGGGATTCAGTTGTCATTTTCTTCTGCTTTTCACCCGCAGTCGAATGGTCAGACCGAATGCGTCAATCAGAATCTGGAGACATATCTGCGCTGTTTTGTGGCGGAGAATCAGGAGGATTGGTATTCTTTTTTGTCCCTTGCTGAGTTTGCTTTAAATAACCGTCGCCAGGAGTCCTCTGATTAGTCACCTTTTTTTGGTGCATATGGGTTTCATCCCATTTAATCTACCTCTTGCATGCTGTTCTTTGTTTTGGTTTCACTTTCTTATCTCATTTCCTTCTCCCAGGTGTCACCTATTTAGACTAATCCATTTTCCTTTAGATTCCCTCCCATACTGCCTCACTTTGCGGTTTATACTACTTCCTGGATTGAAGTGTTCACTGCTGGAGGCTTCTGCTGCTGCTTGTTCAGAAAAGTCCTTTCATGTATTGTGTTTCCTTGCTGGCTTGATTCTAGGTGACCCTGACTCCCTCTGTGTGAAGTGCAGGGATCCGGTGGTCGTGTCCCCTTACTGTTATAGGGTTTTCAGGTGTCACACAAGTCTTAAGTATGTGGGCATACAATCGTCTACCTTTGAGACCCATGTATGTGCTTAGCAGTCAGGTTGAGCTCTTAGGGTTTTATAGGGGTCACCTATATGCTATATGCCAGTCGGACGTTTATTCATAACTTCCAGCTATCTGCAACATCATCCGTGACAGATCCCTAGCCCTGAATGCCAGCATTTCTAAATTACTGGCCTTTGAAATGCTGTCATTCCATCTGGTGGAGACGGATAGTTTTAAAGGCCTTATGGCGGTGGCTGTCCCACAGTACGTCGTGCCCAGCCGCCAGTACTTTTCCAGGCGAGCCATCCCTTCCCTGCACAACCAAGTAGGGGACAAAATCAGGTGTGCACTGCGCAACGCCATCTGTGGCAAGGTGCACTTCACTACGGATACGTGGACCAGTAAGCATGGTCAGGGAAGTTATATTTCCATAACAGCACACAAGGTAAATGTAGTGGCGGCTGGGCCTGAGGCGGATAGCAGTTTGGCGCATGTCCTTCCACCATGAGGATTGCAGGGTGCTTCAGTTTGCATCCTGTTGCTTCCTCCTCTACCGGCTCCTCATCCAGTCAGCGTAACACCTTCACCACCAACTTCAGCACAGCCAGGGGTAAATGACAGCAGGCAGTTTTAAAACTTATCTTTTTGGGGACAAACCCCACACCGCGCAGGAGCTGTGGATGGGCCTTGAACAACAGACTGATGGTGGTAGCCTGGTGGTGGAAATCTCGTAGCAGCTCTGGGACTAGCCGGTTTCATGCACATCCCTTGCCTGTCGCAAGTCCTGAATTTGGTGGTGCAGAGGTTCCTTAAAAATTACCCCGATATGTCAGAGCTGCTGCATAAAGTGCAGAATGCCTGTGCGCGCTTTCGGCATTCTCACCCTGCTGCTGCTCGCTTGTCTGCGCTGCAGCGTAACTTCGGCCTTCCCGCTCACTGCCTCATATGCGACATGCCCACAAGGTGGAACTCCACCTTGCACATGCTGGCCAGACTGTGCAAGCAGCAGCAGGCAATTGTGGCGTTTCAGCTGCAACACGCACGGGTGAGTCACTCTGCGGAACAGCACCACTTCACCACCAATGACTGGCCCTCCATGCGAGACCTGTGTTCCTTGTTGCGCTATTTCGAGTACTCCACCAACATGGCCAGTGCCGATAACGCCGTTCTCATCGCTACTATCCCACTTCTATGCCTCCTTAAAAAAACGCTGCTGTGGTGATGGAAGAGGATGTGGCACAGGAGGAGGAGGAGGAGGGATCATTTCGTAGGGTTTCCGGACAGTCATTCACAAGTGGCTCCGAGGGTGGGTTCCTGCACCCACAAACGCCAGGTACACTATTGTCACAGTTCTGGAGGATGAGGAGGAGGAGATGGAGGAGGAGGAACCATGTTCACAGCAGGGTGGCACTCAGACTAGCTCATGGCCATCACTAGTGCATGGCTAGGGGGATACAGAAGACACAGATGATACACCTACCACAGAGGACAGGTTTTCGTTGTCTCTGGGCAGCCTGGCACACATGAGCAATTACATGCTGCAGTGTCTCTGCAACGACTGCCGAGTTGCCCACATTCTAACTTGTGCTGATTACTGGGTGGCCACGCTGCTGGATCCCTGTTGCAAGGACAACGTACCGTCCTTAATTCCCTCACTGGAGCGTGATCGTAAGATGCGCGAGCACAAGCGCACACTGGTAAACGCACTGCTGGTGGCATTCCCACCTGACAGCAGGGGCACAGTGGAAGCACAAGGCGAAGGTAGAGGACGAGGAAGAGGTCGCCAACGCAGCTAGAGCACCGCAGAAGGCAGGGTTAGCATCGCCGAAATGTGGAAAAGCTTTGTCAGCACGCCACAACAACCAGCACCACCAGTTTGTATGGAACGTCTTAGCAGGAGGCAGCATTTCACCAACATGGTGGAGCAGTATGTGTGCACATGTCTACACATACTTAATGACGGGTCTGCCCCCTTCAACTTCTGGGTATCCAAATTGGGCGCATGGCCTGAGCTTTCCTTTTACGCCCTGGAGGTGCTGGCCTGCCCTGCAGCCATTGTATTATCTGAACGTGTGTTTAGCACGGCAAGGGGTGTCATCACAGACAAGCGCAGCCGCCTGTCCACAGGCAATGTGGACAAGCTTGCGTTCATTAAAATGAACCAGGCATGGATCCCTCAGGACTTGTCCATACCTTGTGCAGAATAGACATGTATATCGGCCCTAACCAGCCATTGTTATACTATAGTGCATTTACCCTAATTAAAACAGAAAAAAAAAATTTCAACCAAAAACCAGTGTTGGCTACCTCGTCCTCCTCCAACACTGCTTCCACCTACACCTCCTCAAACTCCTACTCCATATGGACCTCCACCTCATAAATCAAATTTTTTATTTTAGTTGTACGTATTTTATTTTATATCATTTCACTACTTTGTCTGTTACATTTTCTGATGAGATTCACCAAATTTTGGGTGTGATGTGCCACTGCTATACCTAGTGGACAGGTAAAAAAATAAAAAATAAATGTTGGCTGTTACATTTTCGGTTGCAATTCACCATTTTTTGGGTGTGATGTACCACTGCTATACCTCTGACCCTATGCTGGGTTTAATTACCAGATGTTGATTCAGTTACATATTTATTCCCAGGGAATTCTGGTACAGTCACTCAGAATTGAGAAAGCTTGTTGGAAGAATGAGTGAAACGTTTTCAAGAAATCTACAGTACGTCCAGTTGCCTTGATTTATTCTTTACATTTATACCTGGATAAATGAGAACCTTCACAGACATATTCTTTAATTGATGCACGCCACCTCATTTCATTCAATACTTAAACTTTAACAAGTTGTACCACATTTGCGCTTCAATAATTTGTCCCACAATTGTGCTTACATAATTTGTTCAACATTTGCGCTTTAACAGCTTTTCCCACATTTTCGCTCGATCAAAAAAAATGTAATCCATTTCTCTCCCTTGGATGTGGTCTCTCTTTCTCGCGCTCCCTCGCCGGCGTGGAACCCTGATTCGCCGATAACCGTGATCAACATGGTAGGCTCAGAAAAGAACATCGGAAGTTGATAGAGAAGATATCCAAATGGATGATGGATGTCATTGGTGCACCTCTGCATAGGTGACAGGAACATAAATAAATAAAAAAATCGTCTGTTACATTGCCAGGTGACATTTTTGAAATTTTGACGGATAGAAACCCCTGCTCTGCATAGTTGACAGGGAATAACATTCACTAAATTCTTCATTAATTAATGCGCCACCTCCTTTCATTCAATGCTTAAACTTTAACAAGTTGTACCACATTTGCGCTTCAATAATTTGTCCCACAATTGCGCTTGAATAATTTTTCCCACATTTGCGCTTTAACAGCTTTTCCCACATTTTCGCTTGATCAAAAAAAATTGGAATCCATTTATCTCACTTGGATGTGGTCTCTCTTTCTCACGCATCCTCTCCAGCGTGGAACCCTGATTCGCCGATAACCGTGATCAACATGGTAGGCTCAGAAAAGAACATTGAAAGTTAATAGAGAAGATAACCAAATGGATGGTGGATGTCACAGGGGCATGCGATCAGGCAGAGGTTATCTAGAGTCAACAAAGCGGCAGCAGGGCCTTTCCTGGCTAACGTTTCCAAATCCAAAATACTACAGTGACATTCACTATAAGTTTTTATTAATCATTCCAATAACAGGGCATCTTAAGAGTCCTGTATTGTTATTTATCGTCACTACCTCCCCGAGTCGGGAGTGGGTAATTGCTGCGCGCCCCCTAATTTCCTGAAAATTCTTCCATTTTAATAGCTTATCCCACATTTCCGCTTCATCACATTGCAGCCATTGACCTCCCTTGGATAAGGTCTCCCTTTCTCATGCTCCCTCTCCGGGGTGGAACCCTGATTTGCCGATAACCATGATCACCATGGTAGGCGCAGAAAAGAACATCGAAAGTTGATAGAGCAGATATCCAATTGGATCGTGAACATCACGGGGACGTGTGACATGGTGGGGCAGAATGTTTGCACACTCCTACACGAGCTGACTGATGGTTCTGCCCCCTGCAACTTCTGGGTCTCCAAATTGGGCACATGGCCTGAGCTTGCCCTTTACGCCTTGGAGGTGCTGGCCTGCCCTGCAGCCAGTGTATTGTCTGAACATGTGTTTAGCACGACTGGAGGGGTTATCAGAGGTTATATTTCCTAATGTTTTGGGGTGTACCCTAATTAACAAATAAAAATAAAATTTAAAACAAAAAACCTGTGTAGGCTACCTCCTCCACCGCCGCTTCCACCTACACCGCCACACATCCACCGCCTCCTCAACCTCCTACTCCATATGAACCTCATCCTCCTAGATCACGATTATTATTTTTTATTTTTACGTACTTTATGGTATTTAAAGTCATTTACCTATCCACTTTTGTTTGCAGAACACTTGCCATGCTCTTAACCACATTTTGCTGCCATTTGCAGCCCTTTAGCCCTATTCCATGAAATTTTTACAGCCATTTTAGTGCTCAAAAGTTCGGGTCCCCATTGACTTCAATGGGTTTCGGGGTCAAGTTCGGTGTCCGCTCAACTCTACCTCTAACCTCTGTCACGAGGACACCAACATGCGGCGGAGTGTGTCACCTGAAGAACGTCTCATTATTACTTTAAGGTAAGACTATTGTGGGGTTTCGCTCTGGTAGATGGGGTAAGCGGGCGCACTACAGAGGCAAAATACAAGTTCTTAACTGAAAACATCAGTGTTTATTCACACTTTAGGCAATTGCACAAAACAGCACGTAACTTTGCAGTCTTGGTGTTAATTCACACGCAATGAAAAGTTCATATAACATAAGTCACCTTTCTGGCAGTTCTGCCTCCAGTAGTCCACAGCACGCTTTAGGGGGCCTGTTTCCCCAGCATACGGCTCTCAGCCCTCCAGTACGTCACAAAGCCTCAGATCCCCAAAACAGAGACATCTCTGCTGAGCCCATCTGCCTATTTAAGGACAGCCAGGTGCTGCCAAAAACCATACTGGCACTTAAACTCCGGTCCGGTATTTGACCTGACATGGCATGAAAGCAGCCCAGCCGCACATGCTGGGAGGAAAATACCTGCCTTGCCTCACTGTGTCAAACTATATATTATCACACTCATACATGAATGTCCCATTGTTTGCCAATACATAGCAGTTTTGTCTATGAGATATAACAATTATGAATAAAAAGCCGCAGGATACTTGCACACAAGTGGTGGCGTATCGAATAATAAAAGATGCAATGTTAGTATCAATCAGTCCTATAGGAATATGTTCACGGACTTCTTTTATATCGTCACCAAGGTATGGATCCTTCACAGTTTGGCAATATTTTTAAAAGTCACTTCCTAGTGCATAAAATTACATTCCAGGAAATATTCCCCTTAATAGAAACAATCTGATATACACTCTGTGTAGATACAGTAGCTGGGTCCGGTACAGGAAGTACAGGAAGTGAGTGAGGCATAGGGGTATATCTTACCCGTATAAAATCGGGGACGGTAGCTGGAGATTGTATCTCTCAAGCCGCTACTCACCACACCGTACCGCTTCCTTTTCTTGCCGTTGGCGTACTCGTGCGAGACTTCCGTGTCATGTGACGTTTGTCTCGCGGGAATGGCCTGTTTGGTCCTGCTATTATCGGACTGTATGTGAATCGAAGATTATGGAGCGCTCCAATGGCCAAAATATCTTTAATCTTTCGTAATGGATCCGGTTCTTTCTTTGTGGGGGATCTTTTATTATTCGATACGCCACCACTTGTGTGCAAGTATCCTGCGGCTTTTTAATCATAATTGTTATATTTTATTGTGTGATATTGTGTGATATTATACTTCTTTTTATTCCTTATTTTGTGCTGATTTTATTACATTATATATATATATATATATATATATATATATATATATATATATATATTATATATTAAATTGCCACTTCCCATGTGATCCACATATTTGAGTGCCAGTCTTATATTCTTTTTTCCCTACTTTTACCTTTTACTGATTGGGTGATCAGTAAAGACTAGAGCACCTGTCTCATCCTGAAAAGGTGGTGAGCTATCCACTTCAATTTTACCACATCAGTTTTGTCTATGGCCTGTGTATTCAGAACTTTACCTGTTCTATGTATAAGTACTTAACCACCTCCGGACCGCCTAACGCAGATGTGCGGTCCGGAGGCGGCAGCGCTGCGCACAGTCACGCATATACACGTCATCTCGCGAGACGCGAGATGACGCGAATATGCGCCCGCGCATGCGCAGTTCGCGCCGGCATTTCGTTCAGGACTATTTCGTCAGCAACCTGCCAGCCGTGATCATTGGCTGGCAGGTTGCTGATTTTTAAAAAATCCAATCAGAAGCCAGATAACAGATCATATTTGTAAATATGATCTGTTATATGGCTGCCTGCTTCTCTGCTGGTTCTTTTCGTCGGTTGGATCCAGCAGAGGAGCAGGCTTCACAGTGAGTACACCAAACAGCACACTTTAGCCCCAGATCACCCCCCTGAACCCCAATTAACCCTTTGATCACCCCTTTGTCAATCACTAGTGAAAGGAAAAAAGTGATCAGTGTAAACTGTCACTTTTTTTTTTCACTGGTATTGACTGTTAGGTTTTAGGTATAGTTTAGGCCCCTTGGTTAGGTAGTTAGCAATCAGTAAGCGCCCAGCCCACCGCACCGCAGTCCGTTATTCGCTGATTAGCGTATCGCTAATCAGCATTTTATACTTTTATAGTATCTGGAAGTGATCAAAACTGATCACGGTCAGATCTATAATAGTACTAGTGTCACTTTAGTTCTCCCTCCACCCAAAACGCAGTGTTTGCCCGATCAGGCCTGATCGGTCGCGCACACGTGCGTTCGCCCACACCCGCCCCACCGCAGTGACAAAAAAAATTTTTTTTTTGGTTCACTGCACAATCACTTTACACGCACTGCGGCGATAAAAAAATCAGTTTTGATATTTTTTATCAACCGCAGCGGCCTCCGGTACTTCGCTAGCCTCCCCTTTGTAAGACAGGCTTGCTTTTTTTTTCTTGGGTAGTCTCAGGGAATACCCCTAAATTTAGTTGCCCACATGTCTAACAGGGGGTATTCCTCTGAAGAGGCCTACAGGCTTCTGACCCAGTTGGATGAGGAGTGGGAACCCTCATCTGATGAATCCAGCGGGTCAGAATACGAACCTGTAGAAAGCAGTGGCTCTCTGACCCAAAGTTCGGACGAGGAGGCTGAGGTCCCTGATACCACCAGGCGTACCCGGCCCCGTGTCGCTAGACCACAGGTTGCGCAGGATCCGCTTCAAGAGCAGCAGAGTGGGGCTGGTGCTGTCGGATTACGTGGTGAGGCATACACCAGCAGCCCAGCCCTCCCTGGACCTAGTACCAGCACTGCCGTACAACCTGGTGAAGTAGCGAGCACCAGAAGGGCAGTTGAAGCTGGTACGGTGGCACGTGCAGTAGTGACCCCGTCGCAGCCACCGCAAAGACGTGCCCGTAGAGCCCCTAGAATCCCAGAGGTGCTGGCAAACCCTGATTGGCAGTCCCCAACTTCAGCCGCACCTGTAGTTTTCCCTTTCACTGCCCAGTCTGGAGTTCGGGTTGAGACAGCTCAGATCGGTTCGGCCCTGGGATTTTTTGAGCTGTTCTTGACTGCGGAGCTTTTAGACATAGTTGTGGCCGAAACAAACAGATATGCCACACAATTTATCACCGCTAACCCGGGAAGCTTTTATGCCCAGCCTTTCCGGTGGAAACCAGTCCAAGTTTCCGAACTTAAAACTTTTCTGGGCCTCCTCCTCAACATGGGCCTGACAAAAAAGCATGAATTGCGGTCATATTGGTCCACGAACCCGATTCATCACATGCCCATGTTCTCTGCTGCCATGTCCAGGGCACGTTTTGAGGCCATCCTGCGGTTCCTGCACTTTAGTGACAACACCGCCTCCCGTCCCAGGGGCCACCTCATAGACCATTTCAACCAGAAATTTGCAGATATTTATACCCCAGAGCAAAACATCTGCATAGACGAGTCCCTGATACATTTTACCGGGCGCCTTGGCTTCAAACAATACATCCCAAGCAAGCGCGCCCGGTATGGGGTCAAATTGTATAAGCTCTGTGAAAGGGCCACAGGCTATACCCACAAATTTCGGATCTATGAGGGAAAAGATCAGACCCTGGAGCCGGTCGGTTGCCCTGACTACCTGGGGAGCAGTGGAAAGACAGTTTGGGACTTGGTGTCACCCTTATTCAGCAAGGGGTACCATCTTTATGTGGACAATTTTTACACAAGTGTGGCCCTCTTTAGGCATTTGTTTCTAGAACGGATTGGCGCCTGTGGTAACGCGCGAACTAGTCGCGCGGGCTTCCCCCAACGGCTCGTTACCACCCGTCTTGCAAGGGGGCAGAGGGCCGCACTGTGTAACGAAGAACTGCTCGCGGTGAAATGGAGAGACAAGCGTGACGTTTACATGCTCTCCTCCATTCACGCAGACACGACAATACAAATTGAGCGAGCAACCCGTGTCATTGAAAAGCCCCTCTCAGTCCACGACTATAACCTCCACATGGGAGGGGTGGACTTCAATGACCAGATGTTGTCTCCGTATTTAGTTTCCCGCAGAACCAGACGCTGGTATAAGAAGGTGTCTGTATATTTAATTCAATTGGCTCTGTACAATAGTTTTGTTCTCTACAGTAAGGCTGGGAGAACTGGATCCTTCCTCAAATTTCAGGAAGAGATCATCGAGAACCTCCTGTACCCAGGAGGTTCCGTGGCCCCATCCACCAGTGTAGTTAGCCGTCTACACGAGCGACATTTCCCCAATGTCGTTCCTGGTACCTCAACCCAACCGTCACCCCGAAAAAGATGTCGTGTCTGTAGCAGGAGTGGAATAAGGCGTGACACCCGCTATTTCTGTCCTGACTGTCCTGACCACCCTGCCCTATGCTTTGGAGAGTGTTTCCGGAAGTACCACTCACAGGTACACTATTAGCATAGGGATCATTTCACCAGGATAGGCACACAGGGCTATTAGAGCCCATTCACTCACTGCTGCTGCAAACGTCTCCTTTCACATGGGACAAAGTGCATAATGCACTTCGCCACATCTTTGGGCGATTTGCGCTTTGCACATTGACCCATGGGGAAGGAGAGGTTTGTTCTATAAAGGTAAAAAAAAAAAAAAAAAAAACACACCAGTAAGCAAACACGTTAATGTTCAGTTCAAAAAGTTAAAGTTACATGTTCTGTTGCAAAGTTAATAAAATTATTGCGTTGCGGCCTGTTTTTTTTTTTTTTGTCTTTTTACCTTCCAGGTGGACCAACCGATCAACCAGCTGCAGCACCGATGTGCATTCTGACAGAAGCATTGCGCTGCTGTCAGATTACACGCAAGTCGGTGTATGCGGCGCTGCAAGACGGGACTTTCTCCTCTGCAGTGACAGATACGTTTGCCGAGGCATACGATCTGAGGAGGAGGCGGCGTTCCTATGCTTTGGCAAACACTTTGTATATATATATATATATATATATATATAAAAATAAAAAAAAATCCCGGCAATGATTTATTCATCCACATCGATTGATGTGAATGGAGAAATCTGGTTTGCCAGGGCATACGAGCTAAGTGGGTATGGATGTAGGGCGGAGCTCCTATGTCCTGGCAGACGCCTTTCCCCTCCATTTTTTTTTTTGGCAGAGATTTTTTCATCCACATTGATCGATGCGAATGAAGAAATCTGTGCCGTTCATTTTTTTCTTTCAGCCCAGAGGCTGAAAAAAAAATCTCATTACCTGTATGCTCAATATAAGGAGAATAGCAGAAACTCCTAATGCTGGCCATACATGTAATGATTGCGGAGACCCTCAAATGCCAGGGCAGTACAAACACCCCACAACTGACCCCATTTTGGAAAGAAGACACCCCAAGGTATTTGCTGAGGGGCATATTGAGTCCATGAAAGATTTAAATTTTTGTCCTAAGTTAGCGGAAAGTGAGACTTTGTGAGAAAAAACAAAAAAAAAATCAATTTCCGCTAACTTATGCGAAAAAAAAAAAAATTCTATGAACTTGCCAGGCCCCTCATTGGATACCTTGGGGTGTCTTCTTTCCAAAGTGGGGTCACATGTGGGGTATTTATACTGCCCTGGCTTTTTAGGGGCCCTAAAGTGTGAGAAGAAGTCTGGGATCCAAATGTCTAAAAATGCCCTCCTAAAAGGAATTTGGGCACCTTTGCGCATCTAGGCTGCAAAAAAGTGTGACACATCTGGTATCGCCGTACTCAGGATAAGTTGGGGAATGTGTTTTGGGGTGTCATTTTACATATACCCATGCTGGGTGAGAAAAATATCTTGGTCAAATGCCAACTTTGTATAAAAAAATTGGAAAAGTTGTCTTTTGCCAAGATATTTCTCTCACCCAGCATGGGTATATGTAAAATGACACCCAAAAACACATTCCCCAACTTCTCCTGAGTACGGCGATACCAGATGTGTCACACTTTTTTGCTGCCAAGGTGGGCAAAGGGGTACATATTCCAAAGTGCACCTTTCAGATTTTGCAGGCCATTTTTTACACATTTTGATTGCAAGGTACTTCTCACACATTTGGGCCCCTAAATTGCCAGGGCAGTATAACTATGCCACAAGTGACCCCATTTTGGAAAGAAGACACCCCAAGGTATTCCGTGAGGGGCATGGCGAGTTCCTAGAATTTATTTTTTTTTTGTCACAAGTTAGCGGAAAATGATTTTTCTCTTTTTTCCTTACAAAGTCTCATATTCCACTAACTTGCGACAAAAAATAAAAAATTCTAGGAACTCGCCATGCCCCTCACGGAATACCTTGGGGTGTCTTCTTTCCAAAACGGGATCACTTGTGGCGTAGTTATACTGCCCTGGCAATTTAGGGGCCCAAATGTGTGAGAAGAACTTTGCAATCAAAATGTGTAAAAAATGCCCTGCAAAATCCGAAAGGTGCACTTTGGAATATGTGCCCCTTTGCCCACCTTGGCAGCAAAAAAGTGTGACACATCTGGTATCGCCGTACTCAGGAGAAGTTGGGGAATGTGTTTTGGGGTGTCATTTTACATATACCCATGTTGGGTGAGAAAAATATCTTGGTCAAATGCCAACTTTGTATAAAAAAATGGGAAAAGTTGTCTTTTGCCAAGATATTTCTCTCACCCAGCATGGTTATATATGTAAAATGACACCCCAAAACACATTCCCCAACTTCTCCTGAGTACGGCGATACCAGATGTGTGACACTTTTTTGCTGCCAAGGTGGGCAAAGGGGCACATATTCCAAAGTGCACCTTTTGGATTTCACCAGTCATTTTTTACACATTTTGATTGCAAAGTTCTTCTCACACATTTGGGCCCCTAAATTGCCAGGGCAGTATAACTACCCCACAAGTGACCCCATTTTGGAAAGAAGACACCCCAAGGTATTCTGTGAGGGGCATGGTGAGTTCCTAGAATTTTTTATTTTTTGTCGCAAGTTAGTGGAATATGAGACTTTGTAAAAAAAAAAAAAAAAATCATCATCATTTTCCGCTAACTTGTGACAAAAAATAAAAAGTTCTATTAACTCACTTTGCCCATCAGCGAATACCTTAGGGTGTCTACTTTCCGAAATGGGGTCATTTGTGGGGGTTTTCTACTGTTTTGGCATTGTAGAACCTCAGGAAACATGACAGGTGCTCAGAAAGTCAGAGCTGTTTCAAAAAGCGGAAATTCACATTTTTGTACCATAGTTTGTAAATGCTATAACTTTTACCCAAACCATTTTTCTTTTTGCCCAAACATTTTTTTTTAATCAAAGACATGTAGAACAATAAATTTGGCGAAAAATTTATATATGGATGTCGTTTTTTTTGCAAAATTTTACAGCTGAAAGTGAAAAATGTCATTTTTTTGCAAAAAAATCGTTACATTTTGATTAATAACAAAAAAAGTTAAAATGTCAGCAGCAATAAAATACCACCAAATGAAAGCTCCATTAGTGAGAAGAAAAGGAGGTAAAATTCATTTGGGTGGTAAGTTGCATGACCGAGCGATAAACGGTGAAAGTAGTGTAGTGCCGAAGTGTAAAAAGTGCTCTGGTCATGAAGGGGGTTTCACCTAGCGGGGCTGAAGTGGTTAAAGGGGTTGTCCGGATTTTGAGACATGAACCCGGACATCCCTCCATTTTCACCCCGGCAGCCCCCCTGAAATGAGCATCGGAGCAGTTCATCCTCTGATGCTCTCCTTTGCCCTGCGCTAAATTGCACAGGGCAAAGGCATTTTTAGGAGTTCCGGTGACGTACCGGGGCTCTCCATGGGGCTGACAGGAACCCAGGTGACGTCACCGGCACTGATGGGCGGGATTTAGCTCTGCCCTAGCCAGTAAAACAAAAAAGCCTGTGTCCTGCGTGATTTTAGCGCAGGGCATGGGAGCCCTTCATAGCATGAAATGCTCTGATGCTATCCTCAGGGACCTGCCTGGGTGAAAATAAGGGTATGTCCGGGTTCAGATCTGAACCCGGACAACCCCTTTAATAGTAGTACACGTGTATTGTATATTGTGTATTTTCATTAAGAAAGTGTGTGTGCTTTTGGGCCGTCCACTTTGTATAAAGTCACTTGGTGTGCTACCAAGTCATTGAGTAGTCACACCAGATTAAAGTTCAAGCGGGGGTTAATTATTCTAATCCTGGCTGTAATGATGAGGAGGATACGTCTCCTGTGTGTATATGGTAATGGTCTGGAAGTTGATTTAGCTAGAAGTTTTTCCTTACTTTAAAGTATATAGCAATATAAAGTATTGAGTAGAGTTTAGCGAACACCTAGATGTTCTGGTTCGGGGAGTTTGGCCGAACTTTAAAAAAAAGTTTGGGTTTTTGGACCCGAACTTGATCCGAACTTGGATCAGAACCCCATTGAAGTCAATGGGGACCCAAACTTCACTTTATTATTTTCCGTTCTAACATGGTTATAACGGAAAATAATAGTATTAGCTTTTTCAGATCTGAGTTTTCACGACCGACAGTATATGGGAACAGAGGCATTCCCATGGTGATGGGTACACTTCAAGTTAGAATATACTAAGAACTGTGTACATAACTGCCCCCTGCTGCCTGGCAGCACCTGATCTTTTACAGGGGGCTGTGATTCGCACAATTAACTCCTCAGGTGCCGCACCTGAGGGGTTAATTGTGTATATCTCAGCCCCCTGTAAGAGATTGGGTGCTGCCAGGCAGCAGGGGCCAGACCCCCCTCCCTCCCCAGTATTAAAATCATTGGTGGCCAGTACGGACCCCCCTATTAAAATCATTGGTGGTTAGTGCGCCCCCCCTATTAAAATCATTAATGGCCAGTGTGGCCTCCCCTCTCCCCCCCCACCCTTAATTAAAATCATTGGTGGCAGTGGCCACAGGTTAACAATCCCCCCCATCATTGGTGGCAGTGGAGCGGCAGTTCCGATCGGAGTCCCAGTTTAATCGCTGGGGCTCCGACCGGTTACCATGGCAGCCAGGACGCTACTGCAGTCCTGGGTGCCATGGTTACTTAGCACTTTTAGCAGCATTATACTTACGTGCGCTGTATGTAGCCGGCTGAGCGCTCCTCCTACTAGTAAGGGACAGGTCTGTGCTATAAGCAATGCGCCGGGGTTAATTGTAAAAGATCAGGTGCTGCCAAGCAGCAGGGGGCCGTTATGTCCACAGTTCTCAGTATATTCTAACTTGAAGCGTCCCCATCATTATGGGAATGCCTCTGTGTTAGAATATACTGTCGGATCTGAGTTTTCACGATCTAACTGAAATCCGATGGTATATTCTAACATAGAGGCATTCCCATGGTGATGGGGACGCTTCAAGTTACAAATATACTATCGGATTGGAGAAAACTCCGATCCGATTGTATATTAATATTACCCAAACACCGAACCCAAACTTTTACTGAAATATTCGGGATCGGGTGCCAAACACCGTAAAGTTCAGTACGAACCCGAACTTTACAGTTCGGGTTCGCTCAACCCTAGTATTGAGTGCCAATCTTGGAGTAGCCTTTTTTTATTTCAACTTGCCAGACATATTCCCATTAAATAATGTAAAGTAATGTAGTACATTTTAAAACATGACATTTTGTGTATTAATGTTATTTTTATTTTTTATTTTTCAGATATCTTGGCGACTGGCAATTCTTTTTCTTCATTACATTTTGAGTTTAGAATGGGGACCTCCACAATTGCTGATGTGTAACGGGCTATATGTGCCATTATTTGATTGAGATTGAAAGCTTCGGTGCTGCTACATCCAACCAGGCAGCAGTAGCTTGATGGAGAGCCACTACAGCAGGGCTTCCTGGAGAGGGCTCAATTTCCAAATTGTATTGGTGCCCTTGACCACATACGGGTTAAGAAGCCATTGAACTCAGGGTCCTGAATCTATAATTAAAAACAGTTTTTCTCTGTAGTTGTGTTGGCCTTGGTTGACACAAACTACAGGTTTAGAATTGTAAATATTGGGTCCTATAGAAGAACTGCAGATGTTCGCATCTTCAGGTATTCCAGAATGGGTCAGTGGCTTCAGTCCAACTAACTGGACGTACCACAGCCAGCAAACCTTCCTTGCTCCTCTGGCCCACCAGCGCCTTATGTGGTTGTAGGGGATGAGAGTTTTGCCCTTTCTACCCACCTCATGCGTCCCTTTCCTAGGCGAGGTTTGGATGCAAAGAGGCGCACTTTTAATTATCGGTTAAGTAGGGCCACAAGGATTGTGGAGTGCACCTTTGGGAATTTTATTAAATAAATGGCGGGTTTTTCTTTCGTCTATACAGCTGGCCCCCAAAAATGTCAATTTGGTCATCAAAGTGTGTGTAGTGCTGCACAATTACATATGTACCTATGAGTCTACACCTGATAAGGATGCCCAAGTCTATAGTCCGCCATCAGGAAGAGACACTTTCCAACTTGGAAGATCTGGATCTACTGGACTGAGAGCTAGGGACTTATTTTTGGAATATTTTATGTTCCCTATCAGTTCATTCCCTTTTCAGCAGTAGTACTCGACTCACAGACGTTTGTGTTTGCCAGATATAATTTTTTTATCTGGATGGTTATTTTTTCAGTTAGTTTTTGTATTTTTTTGTTAGATAATGAAAACCCTTGATGTGTGTTGCGAGCTTACATATTTTGCTTACATATATTGTTTTGCACAGGGTATGTGAAATATGTTCTAATACCTCATTAATAGAAAGTGTACAATTTAGCCTAAAATGTATGCATGTTTTCCCATCATCGTTAATAAAGTTGTAGCCGGTCTCATTCTGATGTAATAAAAACTATCATTATATGTGTCATGGCGCATAAACTCCATCTGTATTATTTTTCCTATTGTGTGCTTAAAGGACATTTTATTGTTTATAACATGTTACGGTATGTATATATGTATAATAAAAACATTTAGTTGGAATACTGTTTCTAAATTTGTAGATATTGGTGAAAAACCTATAAAAAATGATTATGTGTAAGTGATGGAGAAAATCGTTAATTTCTAACGATAATTTGTTTTCCCTTAGTCCTAACAGCAGCACAGATGGGGGTTAACTGCCCCTGTGGACTGGTAGGACCGGCGGAATTTTAATGAGCCCAAGAACCAATAAACGATCTTCAGCTCCCTGAAAGGGAGGAGATCACCCCCCAGCCCACCGTGTTTTTAACAAGCATAATGTATTTAGGGTGGGATATTTGTGTGCTGCTGTTAGGACTAAGGGAAAACAAATTATCGTTAGAAATTAACGATTCCCTTACGTCCTCAACAGCAGCACAGATGGGGAGATAGCAAGAAGAATCCCCTAGGGAGGGTCCTCATGCCTGGCAGAACTAAGAACAGTCTGCCCAAAAGCCGAAAACTCTGCCATCCTAGCATCTATCCTATAATGGGAGATGAAGGTTGACTCAGAGCTCCAGGAGGCCGCCTTACAGATCAACTCTAAGGGGAGGAGTCTTCTCTCCGCAACCGAGGTGGAGACCGCCCTAGTAGAATGGGCCCTCACAAACTCGGGAGGATCTAAGGATTGGGAGACGAAAGCTTCCATAATGGCCTCCTTGATCCAGCGACTAATGGTGGCTTTAGACGCTTTACGGCCTTTAGACTTACCGGCAAACAGGATAAGAAGATTCTCATCTATCCTGAACTCACTAGATGTATCCACATAGATCTGGAGGCATCTTGAAATATCCAGCGGGTCTCTAGCTGGAGTATCAGAGGAGGAGGCTGTAAACAAAACTGGTAAAGATATTACCTGATTGATGTTCTGGAAAGTAGGCACCTTATGCCTGAAGTAAGGTAAAAACTTCAGGAGTACTCTATCCCGTAGAATAATAATGTACAGGTGATTTGCGGAGAAAGCCTGCAATTCAGAAACTCTTTTGGCTGAAGCTATAGCCAGAAGAAAGACCATCTTTAAAGTCAAAAATTTAAAATTTACCTCCTCCAAGGGCTCGAAGGGGGGAGATGCTAGCCCCCTGAGCACTACTGAAAGATCCCACTGAGGGATAGGTTTCAGTATAGTAGGCTGTAGTCTTTCAGCTCCCTTCAGGAAGCGTTTGATGAGTGGGTCCCGAGAATGTGGCCTGTTGAGACAGGCCGAGATGGCATAAACCTGTACCTTCAAGGTAGCTGGAGATAGGCCTCTATCTAATCCATCCTGAAGAAATTGAAGTATCGCAGGAAGGGGCGGATCTGCAGACACCACCTGTCTGGAATCACACCATGCCTCGAAGATTCTCATGATCCTGGAGTAGGCCTTCTTTGTAGACTCTGTTCGGGAATGCGACAAAGTCCTCAGGACCGACTCGGAAAGCCCTTCTATATTGGGAAGGGACTGATCAACCTCCAGGCTGTCAGGTTGAACCTGTGCAGATCTGGGCAGAGGTGAGTGTCCCACGACACCAGGGTCTGCTCCGGGGGGAGTCTCCAGTATTGTCCCCGACTCATCTGAATGAGCTGGGTAAACCAGGATCTTCTGGGCCAAAATGGTATGATGGCTATTACCGAGGCCTGATCCTGACGGATTTTCATCAATACCCTCGGTATCATGGAAAAGGGAGGGAAGATGTAAGCCAGCCTGAACCTCCACGGTATTGACAGAGCATCTATCGCCAGGGGGTTGTCTTCCCTGTAGAGGGAACAGAACCTCATCACCTTGGCGTTGAACCTGGTTGCCATGAGATCCACTTCTGGCATACCCCATCTGTGAACTAGCTGCCTGAAGATCTCCGGATGCAGAGACCACTCCATGGTCGGTAATCCTCGACTTAAGCGGTCCGCTATCATATTGAGGGAGCCTCGAATATGAACGGCAGATAGATGGGAAAGGTTCAGCTCTGCCCACCGAAGAATTACCCCGATCTCTGACAGAAGGGGCAATGATCTTGTGCCTCCCTGTTTGTTTATATAGAGGACTGCAGTCATATTGTCTGACTGGACTTTCACTGCTTTGCCCCGGATCTGAGGCGCAAAGTGAAGGAGGGCTAGCCGGATAGCTCGCATCTCGCGAAGATTGGAGGAAAGATGCCGCTCCAGAGGAGACCAAGATCCCTGAATTGGGGATCTGTCCAGGTGAGCGCCCCAGCCTACAAGGGACGCGTCTGTAGTCAATATGACCCAAGCTGGTTGGGTCATAGACTTCCCTGCTGGTAGCTGAAACCACCATCTGAGGGAATTTCGGGTTTGACCGGACAGGGAGCACAGGGAATCTAGCCCCGCAGGGCTGCCGTTCCATAGGTGTAAGACCTCCGACTGAAGAGGACGGAGGTGCCATAACGCCCAAGGGACCGCTGACATGAGCCCCAGCATCTTCATGAGAGTCCGGATAGAGACTCGACGAGGGACATAAAGGACCTTTGCCAGGTCCTGAATCCGCGCTCTCCTTTCTGAAGTCAACCGGAGGGACATCTCCACAGAGTCGACCACGAATCCTAAGTAATGGATTGAAGTCGATGGGCTCACATTCGACTTCTGCCAGTTGATAATCCAGCCTAGGCGGAAGAGAAAGGAGACTGCGACCTGAAGATGGTGGGTAAGGATCGGAACTGAAGAGGCTATGAAAAGCCAATCGTCCAGATAAGGAATAATAGTCAGACCTTGGAGTCTCAAAGCTGCCACCACCGAAACCACCACCTTGGTGAAGATGAGGGGGGCAGAAGAGATTCCGAAGGGAAGCACGGCGAACTGAAAGTGCCTGCAAACCCCTGAGATCTGGACCGCGATCCTGAGGAGTTTCCGGGAAGCGGAATGGATCGGAATGTGAAGGTACGCATCCTTGAGGTCCAGAGTAGCCATGACGTCCCCAAGATTGAGGATATGGCTGACTGACCTTATGGTTTCCATGCGAAACCTTGTTTTCCTTATAAATCGATTGAGGAATCTCAAATCGATGATCATCCGGAGATCTCCTGTCTTCTTGGGAACCACGGGAATCTGGGGGAGGGGTACGGGAAAATCTAGAGGAGACACTGCAGGGGCAGCAGGGCTTATCCAAGAGCCTCGAGAAGGCCCATAGTCAGGAGGGTTTTGCCTCCCTGGTGGGTTTGCGGGGGCGTCTCGGATATTTACGAGACGGCCCCCCCCCAATCTCTGCGACTAGACTGCTGCCCAGAATGACCTCCGCCCTTCTTTTCCTGTCTGGGGCGTCCCCGAAAGGGCTGCTGGGGGAGGCTCTTCCCTTTTTTATCGGAGAGCCCCTCCATTATTTTGTCCAATTCGGACCCGAATAACCTATCTGGTTCGAAGGGGAGCCCACAAAGGTTAAACTTGGATGCGTTATCCGCGATCCACGGTTTCAGCCAGAGTGGTCTGCGGGCAGCTGAAACTAGGGCCATAGTTTTGGCGGCCAGCTTTAGCTGCATCTGGGAGGAATCAACTAAAAAGTCCATAGCCAGGTTGGCTGACTTGAAGGCTGCCAGGATGTCGTCTCTTGATACGCTCTGGTCCACATCCGTCTGGATTTGATTAAGCCTAGAGCGTAGATAGGTGGCTACCTCAGTGGCCGCAATGGAAGTAGATGCGGAGGCAGCGGCCGCCGCGTAACCCCTCCTAAGGGTGCACTCTGCCCTCTGGTCTAGAGGGTCCTGCAGGCTAGACCCATCGTCTGCAGGGACTAGAGTGCGCCGGGACAACTTGGCTATAGCCATGTCCACCTTGGGAACGGAACCCCACGATTCCACCAAGGGTTTAGCCATCGGGTACATGAGTCTGAATTTTCTGGTAAGCACTGGACCCTTCTCAGGCTTTTTCCTAAAGACACGCTGTGTCCGACCGGCGGGATCGGAGGACTCCCCCATGTCAACATCCTGGTCCCCCGACCTGATAGACTTGAGTAACTTCTGCGTCTTTTCTGGAGGAAAAAAGCAAGAAGTAGATTCTTCTTCCTCAGAAGAAGAAGACCCCACTGAACAGGGGGTAGGTCTTTCGACCGGTGCGACCACCTCCATGGGAGTCTGAGAGGGACCTGGTAGCCTCTCATTAAGTAGCTGAACTACTCCCTTGATGGAATCATCCACGTATGTCTTGGTCCATTGGAACATCTCCTGCATCGTGAGTTCCGTGGATGCCGTGCGACAACTCTCACATCTGGAGTAAGGACAGCTGTCAACTAGGGGTGTGTTACATTCGTAACATGCCAAATGCTTCCTCTTGGCCCCAGCCTTCCGCTGATCCTCCTTAGGGGAAGCCATAGTCTGTAATGGAAGAAACAAAACAGGTCATAACACCTACAACATCAGGAGGTGGAGAAAACCAGACCTTAAGGGGGCCCACCAGCACTAGAAGAAATAGAGCTGAAAGAAGAGGAAGTACAAAACCCAAGCAAAGCAATACTGCAGGAATATCACAAAGCACAGGAGAGCTCTGGAGCTAACTTGTGAAAGCAACGCAACCAGAGCACTGACTGATGGGCTCTGGGCGCTTAAAAGGAGGAAACCCCGCCCAATGGGCGGGTTCCTGAAACGAGATCAGCACCACTCCCTTTTTTTTTTTTTTTTTGTATATGTGCTGCCAAAGCAAGCACTCAGAAAAACCAGAGCCTATACTGGCTCTACCTAAACGAAAAATTGTCTCCCCAGACTAATTCCTAAGTCCAGGATATCATTCTAGGGAGCCAGTTTAAAGAAAGGTGAGTTTTATACATCACCGCATCGCTTCGAAAAACCGGAAGTGACGTAGCGCACCTAGGGCGCGTCACTTCCGGAAAATGGCGGCGCCCATAGCGCCGCACACATGCGGTAACGGAGGAACGGAGGACCGTCTACAGATGATGAAAGAAGAGGGGAGGGGACGCCCCCCTCCCCAACGGTACCCCAGACCGAAATCGCCATGATCAGGCCTAAAATAAAGGCACTGAGATCCATAGAAAGCGAGCTAAGCTTTAAGGAGGGAAAAAGGAACCCTTAAGCAATCTTCAGCTCCCAGAGAGGGAGCGACACGCCAGTCCACCTGTCCAGAGGACAGAAAAAAACACGGTGGGCTGGGGGGTGATCTCCTCCCTTTCAGGGAGCTGAAGATCGTTTATTGGTTCTTGGGCTCATTAAAATTCCGCCGGTCCTACCAGTCCACAGGGGCAGTTAACCCCCATCTGTGCTGCTGTTGAGGACGTAAGGGAACAAGTTAATATAGCATAAGTGTATTTGGGTGATATTAATGTTTAGTTAAAGTGTACAATTAATGTGGTGTATGTGTTGGTGCAACATAAATATCATTATGCACTGTATATAATAAAAACTATACAATTTGGGAAAATAAAACAGTTTATTCACAGACGAAATAGTCAAATTCACAAATTAAAAAAATTCACAAATTAAAAAAATGCCCAGATGGCGAGGGGGGACCCTGATACTGTGGGCCAGAGTAGGCTGGTTGGGAAGGGGGCCTGAGTACTATGATGGGCCAGCTTGTGAGGAGGAGGGGATAGGCTGCCCATAAGAAGATTCCCCCTGATACTGTGGGTCATATGGCCAAATAGGTGGCCCATAATGATCCCTTGGAGGAGGGAACTGTGGGGGACCCTGTGAGTCCTGGGAAATTGGCACTGCCCGGGGACTAAACATGTGCTCATGGAGGCACCAATTTTCCAGCGCCACAAACATTTCCGTAGGGTTGTTGGGGGAAGTGGCTGCATCCAGAACGATTACGAGAGCCAATTTTGTTCTCAGTAATCATTTTGGAGGCAGCCTGCGCAAATAATGGGCCAGACTACAGGCAAAATTTTCTAAATAATCCTCCAGCCAGGCTCTAGATAAATACTCCAGAACCTGTGTATTTATCAGAGATTCGGCATGAAGCATTGCCCGTAGTCTGGCCCGGCTCGGTAGAGCCAAAAGAAGGAGGGGGTAAATCGCCTCCGGAAGCAGCTGGAGGCCTGGATGGCGCCGTGCTGGGTCATGGGACACTCTCTGTCTGCGCTGTCTCAGAAAGAGTGTCTTCCTCGCAGGCACTTGATTGCTGTGGAGCTGACTCATCCCTTTTCTCCTCTAGGTTGTCCTCCGTTCTTCAAAAAAAAGAAAAAAACATAGTACATTACTATATGAACACTATTTTGTATTATAAATATTCACGTCACATATTACTATCATCAGCAAAATTAATTTAGCACATAGTACTACATGAACTAACCAACATATTACATGTGGGGTCATTTAGCAACATTGGGGAAATTAGAAGTGTCATAGCTTGCCATAGCAACAATTCCTAATCCTCATGTCATGTTGTTCACCTACTTTTGCTAATGAAAGGAAAAATCAAAATGGTTGCTATCAGCAACTATGACATTTCAAATTGAACAATTGTTACCAATCACATCACCTACATAGTCTACATACAGTGTGTATCGATAAACAAGTAGTGGTCAGTGTATAGAATAAAATTACGGATGCAGCTCCATGACCTCACGGAGGAACATCAGTTGTTTTTTGAACATATAGGGCCTTTTCTTTGGGGGCCTGGAACCACTCCGCCCCTGGTGCTGAATCTCTTTGCGGAACTGATACCTGCAGCTCCGCCAACGATTCTAGACAAGAAAGGAAAATATAGGCAAATATACAATCCTACAGAGGATAACCTATAACATGTGCTATACAAGGGAGGATAGCTTATCACATGTGCTATACTAGAGAGGATGACCTATGACATGTGCTATACTAGGGAGGATAACCTATGACATGTGCTATACTAGGGAGGATAACATATCACATGTGCAATACTAGGGAGGATAACGTATCACATGTGCTATACTAGGGAGGATAACGTATCACATGTGCTATACTAGGGAGGATAACGTATTACAAGAGCTATACTAGGGAGGATAACCTATGACATAGCCTATGCTAGGGAGGACAGCAAGGATCACACATGTATACATTGGTGGAAAAAAGCTCCTGGGTTATCTCCACCCAGGCCGCATCTTTTTTATACCAGTAGGGGTAGTCCCCCGACTGCGTATCCCAAATGCAGGGCCTCTCCCGGACGAGTACAATGATCCTCTCCGCATCCATTGCCCGTGGTGTCTTTGACATGGCGTAAAATGGTCCGCAAGGGCTGGAAACTTATGGATGCAGCTCCATGACCTCACTGAGGAACATCAGTTGTTCCTTGAACATACAGGTCCTTGTAAAAAAATTAGCATATTGTGATAAAGTTCATTATTTTCTGTAATGTACTGATAAACATTAAACTTTCATATATTTTAGATTCATTACACACAACTGAAGTAGTTCAAGCCTTTTATTGTTTTAATATTGATGATTTTGGCATACAGCTCATGAAAACCCCAAATTCCTATCTAAAAAAATTAACATATTTCATCCGACCAATAAAAGAAAGTGTTTTTAATACAAAAAAAGTCAACCTTCAAATAATTATGTTCAGTTATGCACTCAATAATTGGTCGGGAATCCTTTTGCAGAAATGACTGCTTCAATGTGGCGTGGCATGGAGGCAATCAGCCTGTGGCACTGCTGAGGTGTTATGGAGGCCCAGGATGCTTCGATAGCGGCCTTAAGCTCATCCAGAGTGGTGGGTTTTGCCTCTCTCAACTTTCTCTTCCCAATATCCCACAGATTCTCTATGGGGTTCAGGTCAGGAGAGTTGGCAGGCCAATTGAGCACAGTAATACCATGCTCAGTAAACCATTTACCAGTGGTTTTGGCACTGTGAGCAGGTGCCAGGTCGTGCTGAAAAATGAAATCTTCATCTCCATAAAGCTTTTCAGCAGATGGAAGCATGAAGTGCTCCAAAATATCCTGATAGCTAGCTGCATTGACCCTGCCCTTGATAAAACACAGTGGACCAACACCAGCAGCTGACATGGCACCCCAGACCATCACTGACTGTGGGTACTTGACACTGGACTTCAGGCATTTTGGCATTTCCCTCTCCCCAGTCTTCCTCCAGACTCTGGCACCTTGATTTCCGAATGACATGCAAAATTAGCTTTCATCCGAAAAAAGTACTTTGGACCACTGAGCAACAGTCAAGTGCTGCTTCTCTGTAGCCCAGGTCAGGCGCTTCTGCCGCTGTTTCTGTTTCAAAAGTGGCTTGACCTGGGGAATGCGGCACCTGTAGCCCATTTCCTGCACACGCCTGTACACGGTGGCTCTGGATGTTTCTACTCCAGACTCAGTCCACTGCTTCCGCAGGTCCCCCAAGGTCCTTCTCCACAATCTTCCTCAGGGTCCGGTCACCTCTTCTCGTTGTGCAGCGTTTTCTGCCACACTTTTTCCTTCCCACAGACTTCCCACTGAGGTGCCTTGACACAGCACTCTGGGAACAGCCTATTCGTTCAGAAATTTCTTTCTGTGTCTCACCCTCTTGCTTGAGGGTGTCAATGATGGCCTTCTGGACAGCAGTCAGGTCGGCAGTCTTACCCATGATTGCGGCTTTGAGTAATGAACCAGGCTGGGAGTTTTTAAAAGCCTCAGGAATCTTTTGCAGGTGTTTAGAGTTAATTAGTTGATTCAGATGATTAGGTTTATAGCTCGTTTAGAGAACCTTTTCATGATATGCTATTTTTTTTAGATAGGAATTTTGGGTTTTCATGAGCTGTATGCCAAAATCATCAATATTAAAACAATAAAAGGCTTGAACTACTTCAGTTGGTGTGTAATGAATCTAAAATATATGAAAGTCTAATGTTTATCAGTATATTACAGAAAATAATGAACTTTATCACAATATGCTAATTTTTTTAGAAGGACCTGTATATGGCCTTTTCTTTGGGGCCCGAAACCACTTCGCCCCTGGTGCTGCATCTCTTTGTGGAACTGGTCCCTG